>NC_142514.1:37129250-37760000 GCF_057876585.1 Rhinolophus sinicus | reverse complement strand
TCACCTTTCCTTAGTAAGTGGGACAGTCCCAAATACTGAGCTATGACAGCAGCTTCATTTTCTGGACATTTAGAAATCAAATCTCATGGTGTCATTTTGTGTATGTGGATTCCATCAGAAGGATCTTGATAAAAAGACGTTCAAGAACAAGCAGGGTATGATGGAAAAAAACCAGAGGTCAAGTCAGGTACAGATAAAATCTTCTGGGCTCTTATAATATCCCATACAAATGATTACTGGATTTTCCTTGCTGTGTATTATGTTTTCATTTCATTCCCCACTGGATTGTAAACCCTCCAGGGCGAGAACCTCATCTTATGTTCTGTAAGGTCCGTTTCTCGCCCTAAAATACCACCAGTGAAGTAAGCTGAATGAACCCTCACAGATGTCCATACCCTAATCCCTAGAGCCTGTGATATGTTGCACTATATAGGAAAAGGGACTTTGCAGATATAATTAAGGTTATGGACCTTCAAATGGCGAGATTATCCTGGATTCTCCCAGTGGGCCTAACCTAATCACATAAACTCTTAAACACAGAACTTTATCTGGCTGGGGGAGAAGAGATGAGGCAGAAGGGGAGATTGGAGAGATTTAAAATGTGAGGACTCGACTAGCTTTCACGATGAAGGGAACACAGGCAGTCTCCAGAAGCTGAGAACAGTCCCAGGCTGCCAGCAAGGAGACAGGGACTTCAGTCCCACAGCAGCACGGAACTGGATTCTGCAAACATCCTGAAGGAGCACGGGGCAGATTCTCCCCGAGAGCCTTCAGATCAGAGTTCAGTGTAGCCAGTTTGACTTTGGCCTTGTGAGACCTGGAGCCAAGAAATCAGCCAACCCCACCCAGACTTCTGAGCTACAGAACTATGAGATAATAAATCTGTGTCGAGTTAAGCCACTAAGTTTGTGGTAATTTGTTACAGCAATAAAAAACGAATACAAACATTAATAACCCAAACTGGCACATGGTGCCATTTTCCCACACATCATTTCACTTAATCTTCACAATAAGCAGGACAGTACTACTCCCCCCTTATTTTAGGAAACTGATGCTCAGGGAGGATCCGTAATTTGCTCAGGTGACCAGAATTCAAACTCGGGTCTTTAGGCTCCAACTCCAATGAGAGTCGGCTCCTACACTGCAGCTACCATCCCGTGGCTTGAAAATTCTACCTTAAGCTAAATAAAAAGTGGACTAAAACAAGGCAAAAAAAAAAAAAAAAAAAAAATGAGGCTACTTTCACACACTGAAAACTTCAAGGCTTTTGAATACTCCTTTCTGGTTTATCCAAAGATATCTAGTAAGTCATGGTACAAGTCAGGGTATAAAAAATATTAAAAGGATCAAGTCTTCTTTCTGGCCCATAGAAGAAAAAACAAGTTTTTGATAAATGATAAAAGGAGAAATCCTCAAAAGAGTCGCTATCAATGAAGTATTTTCTCCCATTCAGACGCTTTCTCAGCCTCTGTTGAAGTACATCTTCCACAACGAAATGCCATTTTGCCAGCTGGGTTTAGGAACATTTCTGTGGTTGGAGCTTTCAGTCCACTCATGACAAATTTTTATTGTCAGGCAGTTCACCTGACTTTCAGTCTGAAATTTCCCTTTCTATATTTCTTCCCATTATTTCTATTAATGAAGCAAAATATTTTCTTCCCCCTTGGTCTTCCCATCTTTCAAATATTTGTGAACCATTATCACACACTACCCTTGCATATCATTTTGCCAAGCTGAAGGCTCCTTTCAGCCCGCCTAAGTTAACCTTTCTCTTATACTGCTATCTTCATGTCTGAACTTTTCTACACATTTCAGTTCTAATGAGGTGTTTAACCTTGAACCAAGCTCTCTGTACACTACAGAAGGTGCCATATTCTAAAAGGTGAATTAGACAATAATCAACTTGGTAGCTGGTTCAAAAACTGCAGTACGTACTGCGTCTCTGCATGCACTTTAAATGAACAGCAGACTACAATGAATTTCCCCCAATTTTAGATAAAAATTTATGGCCACAAATTCAGGAACTAAAAGCATTTACTACACGCTGCTATAAACAGTACTATGAATATTTACAAAGTATTTAAATGACTACTAGTAGAACAGACTAAATGGACATCACTTTTTGCAGTAAGTTTTGGATATGATACATTAAAAAATATATTTCTCCAAGAAGTCTGGCTAAAATTCCATACCAGATTAAACTTCCTGCCAAATGGAATCAGACGCCACATTTCTTAAGGGCCAGAAATCTGGCCCAATATTCTCTGTTCTTACCAAGAACTAAGGAGCTGTTTGTTTGCAGCAGTCTCCAGATAGATATTAATACTGGACCTTTCCAGTAGATTTTGTAACTCTCTATTGAGAAAAACTCTAAAATTTGGCCAGACGTGGCTGTGGTTCCTGATAGCGCATAAATCTTTCAGGGCCCTCATTAGCTGTTTAGTACTATACCCCAAATTCCTAATTCATATCAGTGTGGTCTCTAAACAAACTCAATCCCACAGAGTAATTTACCCAGAAGTACAATCTGTCTGATTACCTTTTTTTTTCTAGTCAATAACATCAAGCAACTTCTTTGTGTTCAAAAAGCAACCATGCCATGGGCAGCTAGAACTGTAATCTTTGGCTGAAATGCAAACCTTCTAAACGTCAAACTAAATAATTCTATATTCATTCATTTAGTTACAGAGACTATTAAAGTTTAATGATTCTTAAGGAAAATGTAAGAATGTAGACAGTCAATAAAAAGTGCAACTTGTCCCCAATCCCGAAGCCAGCTGATTATCTGAACTCAAAGGACTGTCACAAAATGTTCCAATTAATAAATTCTTCATGTTAAAAAAATTTTTCTCAAATACCATTAGGCACCATCTATTGACTACCTATTACGTGTCTGACATTTTAACAGCTACATTTGCTAATCCTCACAACCAACAAGGTGGGCATTATTATTCCCTTTTTACAGAGGGAGAAATAGGCTCAGAGTTGTTATTATCTCAAGGTCCCAGAGCTGTTTAAGTGCCAGAGCTAGGACCAAAACCCTCATCTGATGGGCCCCAAGTCTTCCCACTATACCAGGCTGCTGCTCTAAATGTATTATTTTCTGAAACTTCTAAAGTTTCAGAAGATAAAGCTGTTAATTATAGGATTTAATTTCATATTTCTTTTTCCTAAGGTGACATATGAGGAAAACAGAAGTTTATATTTATATGTGACCGAACCTTTGACAAGGTTTTACAATTTTAAAAGAACTTTAGTGATCACTGTTTAATCCTCCTCTATTCAAGAAATTTTTATCGATGCTTATTCTGGCAAACATTGTGTTAATACTAGAGACACAGAGAATGAATAACTGAGTTTCTACCCTTAAGGTGTTCAGTCTAATGAGACTATTAAAAATAAATAAATAACAGTGTCCCCCTTGCACAGAGGAAGAAACTAAAGGCTAGCAAGGCTTAAATGCCATGTCCTAATTTAGCTTCCAGAAGACAGGACTCGATTCTAGATTCTTCTGAATCTAGACTCAGTGACTCCTCTGCCCCTCCTACCTCTACCCTCAGCTTCCTAATCATGCTCTCCATTATTGTTTTTCTACATACGCAACAAGGATTGTAGAAAGCTGAGAGTCTGAATTCATCTAAACAAGTACAGCAACAAGACGACTGATTTTAACGCACACAGAACCAACTTACTAGGCCACTTTGTTTTTAAACACATGTAATAAAACCACAAATAACTGACTTCTCATATTTATTACTTCAGGCTTCTTCAATCTCACGTTGAAATACTGTTCTGAGAAGCTGCAAATATTTTCAAAGAAAGGCCAGGCTAAGTCAGGCTAATGGAGAATTTTTAATGTTCTTTCATCATCAGGGCAAAAAAAGGTCATTGTCATAGAGAATGCATTTCTGTGACGAGGTATCTATCCTCAGAAATGTCCCCTGTGGATGTAAAACTGTTATTCAGCTTATCTCATTCACTCCCTTAATGACAGTAAGCCAAGACTCTGTGCTGGGGGAATCAAAATGGATGCCCGAGATGCAGTCCTCCCTGCCCTTAAGGAGCCCCCCCTTTGGTGGGAGACAGAAATAAATTACTGCAAAGGAATGATTAGCTCTATTTGTGGCAAACAGGGACAGCTTCCTGAGAGCTAAGGTGTGAAAAGGATGAAAAGGAATTTGCCAAGTGGATAAAGTGGTGGGCAGGGGATAGGTGGCAGGAAGAGACTGGTGAGGGTGGGTACAGAGGACAGCACATGCAAGATGACCTAATTTAGAATTAAAAGTATTAGCTAATGCGCTTGCTCTGTATTAATCACGTGGAAACTGAATGTGTCACTGCCAAGTGGAACTTTTCTGTTATTATTCATAGCTCTTTATGACACCAATTCCAATCTCGTTTTTGTCCCTACTACTCCATTGAAACTGATTTTTGTAGAGATCACGACTTCCATGTTGCCCAATTTAATCCAGTAGAAGCTTTTCAGACACCATCCTACTTGACCTCACAGTAGCATGGGATACAGCTGATCACTCCCACTTTTTGGTTACACTGTACTCTCTTCTCAGGACATTTCCCTCCACTTCTCTCATCCCCTTTGCCAGATACCTCCTCCTCTACCTGATCTCTAAAAGCCAAGTTCCTCAAGGCTTACTCCAACCCCCTGCTCTCTCCCCAGGTGGTATCATCATTCCTGTAGCGTTACGTACCACCCATCTGCTCGCGACTTCCGGATATGTATCTCCAAACTGACCTCACTTCTGAGCTCCAGTCTTGTAAAGCCTCCTTGGTGTCTCCACTAGGAAATCTCTCGGGCATCTCAAAGTTAACAAGTTCAAAAGTGGAGCTTATTATTTCAACCACTCTCCCTAAAACCTGCTTGTCCCCTCATCATTCCGGTCACGACCCACCATTCACCTGGCCAGTCACTGAAAGTTATTCTTGCCCCTACATCCGGTCACCAAGTCTGTCAGCTCTACTCACTTTTCCATGTCTATCTCTAACACACTAGGCCAGGACACCACCTTCTTGCATCTGAACACCCACTCTCCAGCCCCCTATCCTCAGTACATTCTCCACAGAGCAGCTACAGTGACAATTTCATTCCCCCCCTTCTGTGTTCATCAGTTCTTTCAAAAAATATTCTTACTGCATTCTCTGTTCCTGGTATATAGTAAGATTGTGAAGTTGGGTGGGGGGCATGTGACTTTCTTTGGATAATGAAAGGAGAGTAAAAGTGATACGGATCACTTCCGAATGGGAACTTTCAAAGCCAACATATACTTGAGCTTTTCCTCTTCCTCTGCCTTGATGATCACAACGCTCCAGAGCACCTTCTCCATTAGCCTGGGTTCTTGACTTAGGATCTGATGGCAAAGTGGAGATGCAGCATGAGTGAGAAATAAACATACGTAAAGCTACACCTTCAATAGCTCCCAACTTCACTAAGAATGACATACAAATGCTTTACCATAATGAACAAATTCCAATAAACGGGCTCCTATATACCTATCCAACCTCACATTGGGTCGGTCCTTCCCATTCCCTATATTCTACTCACAGTGGCCCCTTTGCAATTTTTAAAACAAGCCAAGCCCCTTTCTACCCTTTCATGCAATGTTCTTTGTATGGTTCACTCCTCAACCTTTAGCTCTCAGCTTAACTATTACCTCCTCAGAGATTTCTCCCTTACCCACTTTATCAAAGGAAACCCCTCACTATTAGCACCCTATTTCCTGCATGGTAATAATCTGTAATAATTATTCATCTCTTTGATTGACTGTCTCTCCCACTAGGCTGTAAGTACCTTAAGGGGAGGATCTCATCACTACCTCCACTGCCTAGCAGTGTGCCCTCAATATAGTACCCTATACACGGTCAGCATTCAATAAATATTTGTTCAATGAATGAACAAATAAAAAGACTCAAAAGTGAGACATAAGAAAACACTATAGACATCATATCATGCATCAGAAGCAAGAGGTAGAGGTAGTGGTAAGGACAGGAAGGGAACTCACATTTACAGGAAGGGAACTGAGAATGAGTAGGATGTACGTAACACTGATTTAGGTATGTTACATATGCTCTCTCTCTCTAGGTTCTCAATAATCCCAGGAGGTCAATATTAATATCTCCACTTTATAAATCAGGCAATTCAGACTCAACCTGTTCAAGTAGCAAAACCAGTAACAGCAGCAGTTTTAACCCAGACCTGTTAACCTTTTCCCTCCAAACCATGATGCTTCCCTAGGAATTAAACTGCTACTACATTTCAGCACTAAGTAGTATTCTATTAAATATATAAGTTGCACTTACATATGAATATGTTTCTACTCCAGGAACCAATTTTCGTTTTTCTGTTTGTTTTTGTTTTTTCAGGCTCACCCTAAAGCCTATTTCAGGTACCTCATGTTAGCTGGGACAAGTGAAGGCAGAATGAGGTAGCAAATCCAAACTACAGATAAATCAGACATTTTGTTGGAACTTTTCTCTTGAAGTCTTTTTTATCTCAGAGTAAGAAGCTACTATGATTAGGAAGGAGGTCTGTGCTCTGAATTCATTTTATGGGACTTGAGATCAACTTATATTGGGTTAATTTATCGTCTTGCCATTACCAAATGCTGTTCTTCTGGTCACAGAACATGCAAAGTTAAATGGTCTATGGGGATCTGACCCACAGTCCTGATTTGATTCACACGGGCTCCAAACATCTAAACAAACAAATGAAACCACCTGGCTTTTTGCCTCTGACCATCTTGGGATGAAATAATGTGTTAACGACAGAAACGTAAGGCCTGGATAACTCCCAAACAGTTTTGCTGGGCTCTGAGTAGACTCACAGGATGATCAGAGCTTAAGAAATCTTAGAGACCATCTACTTAAACCCCTTCTTTTAACAGTTTAGCAAACAGGCCCAGGCAGGCAGTTATTTATTTGCCTAAGAGAAGCAAGACTCCTGGCTCCCAGTCAAGTGCTCCTTCCACTGCAATACACGGCCTGCCAAAGCAAGGACTAGTGAGTATGTCAAGGTAACCAGCAGATAACGTCTAGATGACACAGACTGTAAATCCCCCAATGTTTCTCTTCACTCTCCATCATTTAGACAACCCTGAACAAAAAGAAAAAAACACAATAAAAACAAAGACGATCAGGAAGAGCTATTTTAATTCTCTATTAGATTTTCTTCCAAAAGCATTATTTTACCCCATATGTTACTGAGTTATAAGAAATAACATTAGCATTAGAAAAACTAGGATGAAAGATATATGTGGATAAACTAAACATATGAAAAAGGAAAATTATAACAAGAGACTGAGAGCTTTATAAAGTTTAAATTAATATGTGATTATAATTTTAAAACTGTGCATCTCAAAGGGAATCTTATTAAATTATTTTTAACAGTGTTTTAACTCTAACACTGATTTTTCAAGAAAGAGACCCATTTAAAAATATTTTTATTTAAAAAATAGGCATGTGTACTGCTATAAATTCCTGCCCACCCAAAAGCTCTGATCACATCTCTTTTATTTAGATTTGGGAAGAAAATACCATATTGATGGCACAAAATGCAACATCAAAAATTTTTTTTTAATCCCGGTACAGAATTGTAAAAGCTATTAATGTAAAATAGATTAAGGTCATTAAATGCACAACACGAATTACTGGCCAGCTACTGGTATTTTGTTTCTTCCCTAGTTCTCCCAAGGAAAACTTAAATTGAATCTTCAGCAGAATAATCCTTAAATATACTTTATAAGCAAAATGAGAGCTTTTGTTTACATAGTTTTGGGATTTTGCTGTTCCTAATTTTATTCTGAAATTCAATTTTACCCCAAACCATAATTACCATGTTAACTTTGTAATGCACAGTTGTATGCAGTTCAGCAAAGCAGTAGTAATACCACCAGGCTCTATTCACCCAGAGCTCTGGAAAAACAGGACTGATCACACCCATTTAAAAACATAGCTCGTGCTATTTGCCAATGCGTGGTTTCAGTTTAGGTTCTGACAATGAAATATATGGCTATATATCTATATGTCTCATCTTGATTTTTCCAAGGTAGGCAAAGGAAGTTCTTCACAGCTTAGCTTTTTCTGGCTGAAGCTGAAGATTTTGTAACTTCATAGCCAGGCCCATGTTGCCCGCGATTTTCAATTTCCCTTGAAAGAAGGCCTGTGAGTGAGAAGAGAGAAAATTCATTACGTGGTGTTTTTTGTTTTGAGATTGCTGATATTTCTAGACTATCCAGCCCTGAGATCATTTATTTATCGGGTCTCTCATACTTTCTTCAAAAGATGAAATTTGCTTTCTGGAGTAGATTTAGACCCAGATTCTTCCAACGGAAGGAACTGTAAAAGCCATGCTTTCACACAGAGCAGTCAAAAGGCACATTTTCCCAAATGTCTTCTCTTAGAAACTGAGTCTTCCTTCACCTGCCTTCCTCAATGCAGTACGTTTTCCAAATATTAGACTAAGTGGGTTCATACTAGATTGATTTTGTTTAAAAACATTACATGTGGATCAGGAATATGACCTGAAATTTTCAGAAGTCTGCCGAGAGAAAAAGCACGTGAATACACTTAGAAACTCTTAGAATACAATGTGGATGAAATGTCACCAATTTTTTCCCTTTTGGGTCTCCACGATAAAGGATTTATCCCTAAGGAGGGAGGCCAGGCAGCCTGCTGAGACGGAGGTGCTTGCGTTAATCTTTGGCTCAAGAAGAATCCAACCTCTGAAGAACAGAGCCACAATTTGTTCCATGTAACAAATGCCTGGGATTAGATCACATGATGCTTGCTAAATTTATCATGTAACAAAATCCCAGGAAAACTTTAGAGAAATATCAAAATTGGGAACATAGCATGACTTCCTGCTATGATCTCAGTCCTTTAACTCAATTCTGAAAATAAGGAAAGGCTAGGTGAAAAAAGTTCCTCATCATCTTAGTTTTTTAACAAGTACATTAGGAAGTTAGGAGCTCCTCTGCCTCATCCATGGGAACGCAGAGCTCTGCTTTTCCTACACCTCTGGTAAGGGTGACTAATTCCTTTTTTTTTTTTTTTTTTTTTGCCTCCTCTGTCTGGACAAACTAAATATTTCCTTTCTATATGGCACACAGCCTTCTGTCTGATGACTTAAAGGTCAGGTGTCTCAGAACACAATATATTTAACACATGTCCTCTAAAAATATGGGCTAGTGGTACCGAGAAGAGAAGCGCACCATCTTTTCCTTTCTGTTTAATTAAAAGAGAAAATGACTTTTTACTGACTAATTATTATAAAGAAAACATGCATCTTCACCCGTTAGAGAACCCAAACATAAGAGTCATTTTAGTCTGGCCCTAGGTGTGCTTCATGTGTGCTTGCTGCCGGAGAGTACGCTGCCTTGTTTCAACTGTAGCCAAACACTGAAATTATAATTTCCACTGCATTTAACGGTTTCCAGTCAAATCCTCAACTGAGCATAAGGGAAGGCCATTAGCGCATTAATAGAAAGGTCTGCCATTTTTATCTTTAATTCCTTTGAGTGCTAACAGGTGTTCAAGAAAAATAAGGTGACACTTTGCTCCCCAAACTGAGAGAAGGAGAGCAGCTGACCTGTGAAGTGTGATCTCCCCTGCCAAGGAAGTGCACGGAGTGAGTGCATGGCGGAATGAGCAGCAGTGGGTGGGAGGGAAGACGACAGCCAGCTCCTATATGGTGGCCTCTGTTCTGTCCAGATTTTTGGACCGGGCTCAGTGGGTGGAAATGTCAGTGCCAATGGTGTGTATTCAGTTGAAACGTCACAGATGCACGTCTCTCATTTGTCAACACATAAACTGAAATATGCTTAGTTGCTTAGAAAAAGCATTTCAAAAAATCCTAACAATTGGGAGTCAGATTTAGTTGCTTTATCCAATCTTTCAAATTACCATGGGACCACTGGGAAAAGACCTAAAACAAATCAGACTGAGGCAACAACAACAAAAAATAAGGTTACAATGGAAAGAAGCAACTTAGTCTCTTTTTTGCTATCTATGGCTAATGGAAAGCTATATCAAGTCTGTTCACCACTATGCAACTAAAGAGTACAAACCCTTGACAATTTGGGGACCAGGAAAATCTATACACGGTATAAATACATTTTAGACAAATACAATTTAATCCAGCAATTGTGAAAACCTAAAAACATCAGGCATCACACTAAGTTCTGGAGACATGAAGATAAGTTAAGATGTGGTTTGTTCCTTTGAGATACCCACAATCTAATAGGGAAGATAGGCACATTCTGACTAATAAAATGTGACAAGTGCTAAGCTAGCAGCCCAGGAAGTGGACCAGAGGAGGGGCTGGCTACAGCTCCCCAACTTGGAAGGTCTTTGGAGACGACATCTGAGCTTATTTTGAGAGACAAGGAGTTTGTCAGGGAAGGACAGCTCAGACAAAGAACATGGGCAAACACACAAAATGTAAGGTCACACTTTTGTTCACACCATTCCCTCCTGCCACCTGGATTGCTCCTACTCTCCATCTCTGCATTGCTCACTTCTGATCACCCTTAGGGCTCAGCTCAAGTGTCAATTCCTCTCTGAGCCTTTCTCTGATGGCCCAGGAAGACATGGCTGCTCCTTCCCCCACCCTTCCCAACCACAAACCAGGCGTGGTATGTTGGATATCTGGCTGTACTTATCTCCTTGTAGATCTGTCTCACACCAAACTGTGGGGCCCTGAGAATTTCCAGCACATGGGACAATGTCTGGTACATAGTTTGCTCCACAAATGTTTGCTTTTTATTGGGTTTGACCACTTTGCACTTTATGGTATGAGACTGAGGCAGGAGATGAAGTGCAATGGGCTAAAAGACCCACCTACTAGCAGGATAGAAGTGCCATCATACTTACCGACTGAGGATTCATTTTCCCAGTCATTAAAGCCAGTAAGTCCGAGTCAGCCATTGTGATTGTGCAGTCGGCCTTCTTATCTAAACCAGAGATAGGTAGGAGGACGAAGGAGAAAAGGGACCGGTTCAGTTTTACTTATACATTTTCATCAACAGCCACTGACTGCATCAGAATCACATCTAGTGCCAGAGCAGTGTGGGGGAATGGGCACTCACACACATTTCTCTGGCAGCCTGGTAAAATGTGGCATAAATCGCAAGCAACTTCGACATCTAATAAGAGGGAATTGATTAAATAAATGATGGTATACTCATTAACGAGATACAATGCAGCCATTAAATGATACGGATTTACATTTTTTGGCCTGAAAAGATGTTCATGTTATATTGTTCACGATACTGCTATAAAACCAGTTACGAAACAAACTGTAAGCATGATCCCATTTTTGCTTAAAAACTGATATTCAATTATATAAGGAAAACATATGTAAACTTAGACACCAATATATTAATAATAGTTACTGTGGTGCACAGACTCTAAAATGACCCCGCGAGCCCTGCCTCCTGGTGTTCATGGCTTTGTATAATCCCTTACCCTCGAGTACAGGCAGGACCTGTCACTTGCTTTTAGCCAACAGAATGTGGCAAAGGTGGTGAGATGTCATTCCTGTGGTTCTGTTATGTTATATAAGACTCTATCTTGCTTGCTAGCAGACTCACTCTTACTCTCCCGCCGGCACTGAATAACCTAGCTGCTATGCTGTGAACTGAGGGCAGACTCTGGCCTATAACCAGTAAAACAACTATTATAAAGCTGTCATTCATACAGCTGCAAGGAAATGAATTCTGCCAGCAAGCTGAGTAAGCATGGACACGGACCGTCCCTCCATCAAGTCTCCCGATGAGAACCCAGCCTGTGAGGGCTACTCAGAGGCCCAGCTAAGCTGTCCTCAGCCCCCTCACCCACGGGAAATGTAATGTACTTCATGTTTGTGTTGTCTTATGCCACTAAGTTTGGGGTAATTTGTTATGAAGTCATATAAAATGAATACATTTACCTAGATCAGGGGTTAACAAACTTCTGTAAAGGATCAGACACTAAATAGTTTATGTTTTATGGGCCACTAGGTGTCTATCGCAACTACTCTGCCCCCATATCTCAAAAGCAGCCACAGATAAAACAAGTGAGTGTAGCTATGTTGCAAAAAACTATTTTCAAAACAGGTAGCATACCCTGAGGGAGAAGATATTTGCAATTAATATATCTGCCAAAGAACTTGTATCCAAAAACATATTAAAAAAACTCCTATCATTCAATTAGAAAAGGTTAGATAATCCAATACAAAAATGAGCAAATAACATAAACAGGCACTGTACAAAAGAGGAATCTCCAAACGGCAAAGAAAGCACATGAAACAGTGTCCAACTTCATTCGTCATCGGGAAAAGGCAAATTTAAAGCATGGATGAGATACTACTATATAATACTAGAATGAATGTCTAAAAAAAAAAAAAAGGCAATATCCAGTGCTGGTAAGGATGAGGAGCAACCGGCAGATCAATGCCACGCTGGCAGGACTGTAAAATGGTATAGCCACTTGAGAAAACAGTCTGGAAGTTTCTTATAAAGCTACCATACACATGCCCTGTTGACCTAGTAATCCTACTTTTAGGTGTTTACTCAAGAGAAATGAAAACATGTCCACACAAAAAACTGTATGTGAATGTTTAGAGTGGCTTTATTCAAACTGCCAAAAGCTAGAAAAAACCTAAGTGTGTATCACCTGGGGAATGGACAAACTACTCAGCAACAAAAAGGACAAAAGGGAACAAAGTACTGATGATACATACAACAACAAGAATGAACCTCAGTGAAAAGTATGCTCAGAAAGCCGCATACTGTAACCATTTATAAGACATTCTGGAAAAAGTAAAACTGCAGGGACAGAAATAAGATTTGTGGTTGCCAGGGCCTGAGGGTGGGAGGAGATTGACTACAAAGGGACATGATCCTTTTTGGGGTGATGGAAATATTTTCTATCTTGATTTTTGGTGGTGGCTATAAAACTATGCATTTGTCTAGATTCATAGACTTGCACATCGAAAAAGGGTAGGTTTTATTGTATGTAAATTATACTTCAATGAACCTGACTGAAAAAAAAAACTTCTAGTACCATGTACTGTCAAAAATGTGGAACAAATGCAATTCTCATATGATGTGGAAGGGAATGTAAAATAGTACATCCACATCAAAAACTCTTTGGCTGTATTGTAGCTTATGGTTTAGTTTTTTCTAGTCCTGGTTATATGCCAAGTGGAATGAATACATATGTCCGCTAAAAGACACATATGAGAATGTTTATAATGGCTTTATACGGAAGGTCCCAAAATGGAAATACTACAAAGATACATCAATCATGGAATGAATAAATAAATTCTGGTGCACTCATCTAGTAAAAAACGAACTACTGCTCCACACAACAGTATTAATGGATCTTACAATGCTGAGCAAAAGAAGCGAGACTAAAAGAGTAAATATTTTATGGTTCCATTTATATGAATTCCCAAAATAAATATAATCAATCTATGGTGACAGGATTTGAAATAGTGGCTCTTTTGGGGAGTGGACAGTGATGGGAGGGGTTGTGAGGGAGGTTTCTGGGGTACTGGCAACACTCTGCACCTTGATCTGGGAGATGCATTCGTTTGTTAACACTTATCAAGCTGGACATATACCTGGTATTTACACCCTTTATTACAGGCTAGTCTTCAATAACAATTTTGTACAAAAAAAAACAGGCGGTGGGTTGGATTTGGCCCACAGGCCATAGTGTGTCAGCCCCTGAAGTTGATGGTGGAATTACAGGAGAGTAATTTTTTCATTTTGTCTATATTTTCTAACTTTGTCTATAATGTATATTACTTATATAATACAAAGTTTTTGAAATATTAATTTTATATCAAGACATAATGAAAACAAAAAGAATATACAACAAAGACTCTATTAATAATCTCATTGCTAAATCAGCCGTATCTACCTTGGACATAAGAGAGGTGAAAAAGGAAAAATTCACCAAGAAATCACATTTTTCAGCAGTTTTTAAGCAGTGAATGCCACAATAGCACTGTAACAGCTGACTCCTCCTCAAATTAAATCTGGGCCTCTCCCAGAAACCAAGTCACTTTCTATCTCACTAGTCTGTCTTATTTTTCTTCATTGCACTTACCTGAAACTATCTTATTTGTATATTTGTTTTCTGTCTGTATTTATCCAATAGGATGAAAAGGTCATGGGGGCAAGGCCCTTGTCAGTTTTGTTCACTACTATATTCCCAGGTCCTTGAAGAGTGCTTGATACATAAAAGACAATCAATAAATACTTGTTGAATAAATAAATAAATTATGTAGACTTCGAAAGATTAGCAAACTATGGCCCAATAACTAATCATAGTCTATGCCTTAATAAAAGAGAGAGGAGTAGCTATGGTTTGAATGTTTGCGTCCCCCATCCCAAACTCCTATGTTAGAAGCCTAACGCCCAATGTGATGGTATTAGTAGGTAGGGCCTTTGGGCGGTCACGAGGGTGGAGCCCTACTAGATGGGATTAGTACCTTATAAAAGAGCCTCCAAAGAGACTCCTAGCCCCTTTCACCATGTGAGCCCACAACGAGAAGGCGCTGGCTATGGACCAGGAAGAGGGCCCTCACCAAATGTGACCATGCTGGCACCTTCATCTTGTACTTCCAGCCTCCAGGGCTGTGAGAAATAAATTTCTGTTATTTATAAGCCACCCAGTCTGTGGTATGTTTGTTATACAGCCCAAATGGATGAAGACAGTAGCAAACTATTGAAGCATAGCATGCCCATATTATTAAATAACTAAAACAGGACTGAAAATAAAAAGGTTTTATTATATATGTTACAACTCAGAGATAGCCTCTAAACAGAATGAGATTCAATGGCCATTCCATTTTTGCCTCTAACAAAATTTTCTCTTATAACTGGAAAAAAAAAGGTGTGAAGCCTTGAAAACAAAGGAATTTACAATAAAAAAAAATCCAGTTCTCCTGTAGATATGTAACATTAAATAGCAGGGAGGGGGGGAAAAAGCTAGCAAATTGAGATAGTTGGACTTGATCCTAATTTCCAAGAAAGGACTCTCAGTCATTCAAAGGGTCCCTTAGGAAGTAAAGTCTGCTACTGCCCCCGCTATTGCTGCTGATGGAACATCAGCATTTACTGAGCTCTCGTTATGCCAAGCACTTCACTTACATGAACTCATTTGATAGTCACAACAACTCTACGAGGGTCAGAGAGGTCAAATAACTTGCCCAAGATCACACAGCTAATAAGCAGCTGAGCTGGGTCTGAAAGCAGATTCCTGAAAGCAGCTAAAGCCCATCTTCCAACTCTTAAGCCCTATGGCTTCCTTTTGTTACAGGAAGGATACAAACATTCAACGATTCAGTTGTAAATGGGCCTTCACCAACTCATCAGCATTTGATGAATCCCAGATGGTTTCTCACTTCCCCACATCCTTTTGTGAAGTCTTAGACAAGTCTAATGTGTTCACGCAGAATTAGTGTTTAATGTATGGGTTGGGAAGGAAGCAATAATTTACTGAGCACTTACTATGCTACAAGTGCTTTACATACCTTATCTCATTTAATTCCCACAACAACTCCATACACAGAAATTATTCTCGCCATTTTCTCAGACAATTGGACTCAGGGAAGAGATACACCTAATAAGTGACAGAGCCAGGGTCTGAACCCAGGTTTGGGGTCTCTTTCTACTGCACCTAGTGGATGGTAGAGACTGAGGCTTTCTATATCATGTTCCTCACAAAAGGGCAGGGTTGAGAACTCAAGTAAGTGCTGAGAAGGAAGAATAAAGGAATGAAAGAATAATGTCATGTCGGATTAATCAAAGTTGGCTTCCTAGAGATATGCTATGTGAGTTGGTTTCAAAGGAGAAGAGGGAGGGGCCGAATTCATGGGGAAGGTACTAAAAGGCACCTAGGCAGGGAAAAAAAAGATGGAAAATGCACAAAATCTAAAGTATAATCATTACCGAACTCTTAGAATATAAGCAAATGAAATACATTTAAGTAAATCTTACTTCGTTAACAGTAAGTAAATCTCTCAACACTATGTACATGCCAAAAGAACTAGCAATTCTCTTTAAGATGCCAGTTCAAACTAGGACAGGTTATTAATGCTTTAACGTAGCTAATCTCTAACAAATGGTCATTTGTTGGCTGATGTAAAAGGAGCTGGCAATTTCCAGTGGTGGCTTTTACTGGGTAAGTCCATATTTCAGCGCCACTCCTGGCTGCCAACAAGTGTCAGTTTCAGCAGAAATTACCCTGCCCCAGGGTAAAAATCCCTTCAGGTCTGGGATGGGGCATCTAATGTGGGGAGAGCTCATTGCCAGAGTCCATATGCAGGGAACAAGGTTTTTCTAAAATTACGCAATAGCTTTCCATCAGCATATTCTCTTTCATGACAAACATACACCAATAACGAAACAGTAGAAAAAGATTTTTAACTCACCTTAACATCTGCCTGGGCATATCAGAATATAACCCTGAAGTAACTATTAACCTTCAGTTATTTAAAAAACTGGCACTATTTCCAAAAGTTCTTTTTATTTCTAAAAGCTAGAATCTAGATGAAGCATTTAGTTTTTCTTAGTTTTTCTTCACATACCACATTCGAGTGGCAGCTCATAGAAGGCAAACATAGTTATTTTTCTGTTCACTCATCTTAAGGAAAAAATATAATTCCAGAACTGTTCTATATATAGGTCTACATATAATTCCGGAACTTTTCCACAACGACTCTATCCTGCGCACACCAGACGCCCTTACTACTGCTCAGCTTTTCCTTCATGAATCTCTAGTTGATTCCTTATTTAACAGTGCATGTAACACTGCTCTTAACATTTTCTCCTTCTCTAAGCTCTAAACTCGATTTCAGAAGCACTGCCAACCTTCATTCTACTGCAAAATGCCCCTGAATATTTATGTACCCTCTCAGAGGAAGATGTGTCCATCCTTCCTTGCTAAGGCTCACCTTCCATCTACCTGGGCTCCTGATGCCAACCTCTCCTCCAGGAGCACCCTCAACAATGTATCAGTGACCAGCTCGACCATTCCCGACAGACCTCCTATATTACCAAACAGCTTCCAGGATCCATCAACTTCACCCCAAATTTCCCGGGCAGTGACCCTGTAACAACATCCTTTTTTCTCGCTGCCAGCACTCAGGCTATCCTTTCTGCTCACTTAAACAGGGGCAACCTCCATCCTCCTAATTGCTCTCTCTGCCTCTGATTTCTCCCTTCCCAATTCATCAAGTCCGATGCGCCAGCTTCATCCTCTAAAACACAGCTCTGACTTTCACTTTTCTTCTTAAAAAGCTCTAACGGCTTGATTACATATTAAATCACTTTCAAAGTTCAAAGCGTGGTATTTTAAGCCCTCCAAAAAGCTGGTTCTCATCCGTCATGTTTCTTAGTCGCACTAGGCTCTCTCCAACAAGAGGAACATAATATACAATGTTGCTATCCCTTACTGAATGCTTACTAAGCATCACTCATTCATTCTACTGTTCATTTTTATGCTATTGATTTTACTGAAGGCCTACCCTGTGTCAGATACTATTCTAGGCATTGGGAAAGCAGCAGTGAACCTAATAGGCAAAAAGCTCTGCCTTCATCATGCAGCTTACAATTCAAGAGGGGGAGCTGAGCAATAAGTAAATAAGTAAAATATTATATGGTATATCAGATGGCGGTAAGTACCATAGAGAAAAATAGGGATGGTAACGGGGGGGTGATTTTTAAAGTGTGGTTAGGGAAGGGCTTCCTGACAAGGTGACATTTGGACAAAGATCCAAAGGAAACGAGAGAAAAAGCTATGAGGATATCTGAGGGAAGACAATTCCAGGCAGAGGGAACAAAGTAGAAAGTCCCTGAATGGGGAACACTCCATGTTCAAGCAATAGCAAGGAGGCCAGTGTGACTGGAGCAAAGTGAGGAAGAGAATACTGGAGCCAAATCATGGGGTGCCATTGTAAGAACTCTGGCTTTTATTCTGAGTGAGCTGACAGCCATTGGACGGTTTTAAGCAGAGAAGGGTCACAATCTGACTTAAGTTTTAACATAACCACTCCAGTTGGTGTGTGAAGAATCTGTAGGGAGCAAAGTTAGAAACATGGAGATCAGGCAAAAAAATGATGGAAACTCAGGCCAAAGATGTAGTAGAAGAGAAGGACAGAATTTGCTGATGGATTAGACTGTAGAGTGTGAGAAAAAGAGGCGCCAATGATGACTTCAAGGCTTTTGGACTGAGAACTGGTGAGACAGAGGACCAATTTACTGAGATGGGGAAGACAGTGAGAGCACATAATTACCGGGGAGCGGGAGGAAGATCAGGAAGATCAGGAGTTCGGTTGTACACAGTAGCTTTGGGGTAGCTATTAAGTATCCAAGTAAACTTGTCAATGAAGCAGCTGGCTCGACCCCTTGGAGTTCAGTGACTGGGTCCACACTGATGATATCCGGGAATCATCAGTGCAGAGGTAGTTTTAAAAAGCATGAGACTAGATGAGATCCCCAGTAGCTAGAACTGGCCTTGGAGCGCTCCAACGTTCAGAAATTTGCAGATGAGGAAAAACAGGAAGAGAGGCCAAGAAGGAGTAGGTAAGAGGAAAGCCTGGAATAATAATATTATCATGGGGGCTGGGAATTAACCACTGACTTTAAGAACATCATCACCGGTGACCACTGCAAGAACAGTGGAATCGTGATGAGGACAAAAGCTGACTAGAGTGGGTTTGAGCAAGACTGGGATGAGAGGAAGCAGAGACAGTGAATATAGTAGACACGTCTTTCAAGCCACACACTGGACCATGTGCTTTACAGATTAAAAGATAATTCTCTTAATCCTCCCATCAACCCTGTGAAATAGGTACCACTTATTCTTCTCATGTACAGATGAGAAAACTGAGGCTCAGAGAAGTTAAATAATTTATTCAAGGACAGAATCTTTGAGTGGTAAGGCCAGGACCCTTAACCCAAGTTTGTCTAATTCCAAAGCCTAACATTGGTGACTCTGTGAAAGAGCCTCCCAGCCTCTGGGAGGAGGCCGCTGTGACCTGTTCCTATTCCCAAGGGTTCACCAGTTCTTTAACAAGGTCCGAAAGCCAGCCTGTTCTGGGAACACCAGGGCAGGCTCCTATTTTCCTTTGTGAACTTCTCAGTTCCTATAAATAACGTCATTACTGCACTGACCTGAGTTAGGGTGCACCGATCCTTTGCCGTTTTTCACATCCACCACCCATGTGGCTTCTTTACCCCCAGGGCCATCCTTCACCTTGAAGGCAAAAATACCACCGATTTTCTTCACAAACTGTTCCCCCTCCTGGAAAGAAAAAGTAACATTGGGAATTATGTTAAGTTCATTTCTCTGGCTTTTTTCTCCAATCAAATGTTTACAATAGATACATGACGTGAGCAGCTGGACCAGCAGGCAGTTCTCAAGTTCCCTTGGGATCTTTTACTCAGAAAAATCTGAAGGGCAACCAGGCAAAAACTCCTTCATCTGCCAAATCTTTTGTTTAAAAATGGCTTTTTGGATATAACTGGTGGAAGGAAAGGGGGATAGGGGGTGGCACAACAGCATATTTCACTGAAATAGCCTTCATGTATCTCAATAATTTCTGAAAGATTCACTCTGGTGTCCTTAACTGTACAAACCCCCACTCTCCCTTTTTTTTTTTAACAGGTAAATTGCTTTACATTATTTTTGGCTTCCCACAATCAGCACTTAAAGATAAGTGGTTCTGAGATCAAAATCTTTTTTGTTGTTGTTCAACCCATTTTCTGGATTATTATAAAGAATTATACAATAATATACCATCTACCACTTACTTTTGGATCTTGAAGAACGCAGCTGGAAAAATAACCTCAGATACATATCTCTGTAGGGGGTTTCCATTCCCCCTCTGCTCCCCTCCATCCCCACTCTGCTTCACCTTTCCTTACTGAAATACCGACTGAAACAATGACTGGCACCAGACATTGTTCTAAGCACCAAGACTATAGAGTAGGAGTTACAGGGGCAAGTGATAATACACTGTGATGACTGTGACAATATATGAGGTAAAGAAAAGCACAGGGGACTAAAGGAGCACAGAGGAGAAGCTAAGCCAGCTGGCAGGGTGAAGGAATGACAACCACCTCACACACCTTGTAAAAAAAAAATATAGCAAAACCACATAATTTTATGCAATTCTTCTTCTTTACAGAGAAAACACATTGTAATGTGGAAAAATTCAAATATCGATAAGCAAAAAAAGAAAATACAAATAATTCATAATTTCATCACTCAGAGAAAATATTTTAGAATAAATGCCCTTTCTCTCTCTCTGCATATACATTTTTAAAATGGCATTATATTGTATATACTGCTTTGTAATTCACTTTCCTGTTTAATATAATTATTCTCATTACTGTGTCCCTAAATATTCTTCTACATAATTTTAAATGACCACATATAGTCTTTCACTGTAGAAGTATTTAACCAATACTCTGTTACTTGATATTTAGATTAGTTCTAACTTCTGGCTCTTATAACTGCTGTGAGTAACATTTGTATATCTAAATATTTTTATATAGCCTCATTTATTTAAGGTTAAATTCCTAGAATTAAAACTCTGCTAATTAAGAACACTGAATCTAGAATCAGCATAGGTTTGAATTCCTGCTCTGCCACATACTTATATAACACTGGGCAAGTTATTAAACCTTTCTGAATCTCAGTTTTCTTATCTGTGAAATGGGGATAATAACAGTAGCGTTATATAACTCAGAGTTGTACGAGATTTAAATTATGTAAATGCCCATAAAGCACAGAGTAACTGCTCAATAAATGTTAGCATTTTCCCCCCCTCTATGATCTGTCTGCTATTCCTGTACCACTGTTATGGCTTTATAATGTACTTTACTCTTTAGTATAGTAAATCCCCATCATAATTCCTCTCTTCCAAATATTCTTGGCTAGTTTTGGATTTGTTTGAATGGTTTTTTTCCCCCTCCAGATATATACTATAATCATTTAATTAGTTCTCCCCAAAACACTGTTGCATTTGGATGGGGTTACCTAAAATATATGTATCTGTTTGGTAAAGAAGCAGTATTTTTACAATATTAAGTCCTCCCCTCCATAAATATAGTATATCTTCAAGTTTCCTTTGATGCCCCATGGCAATGTTTTGTCATTTTTTTTCTCACATTGGCTTTTATATATTTCTTAGTTTATTGTTAGGTATTTTTATATTACTCTTATTAATAATATATTCTTCAATATGTTTTATGACTGGATTACTGCAAATATATAGAAAATATATTAATCTTTATTTATTTTGGAACTGGCTATCTTTTGAGTTCTCTTATCATTTCTAATAGTTTTTATTTCCCACCTTCTTTATTTCAGCCTTACATCGCTATAATAATTTATATTCATGATTCTTCCATTTGGTATCATAATATTCATTACTTCAATAAAGATTTAAGTGTTTACTATGTTCGGGCACTATGATAAGTGCCTGAGTACTCAAAAAATTATTATCCCTGAGGAATTTACATAGCTGACATCAGATACTAACCTCTGTTTCTATGTATGCAGAGAGCCTAGTCAAAGTTACTTTTGTTGTGTTTTGTTTTATAAGTTTTATTAAGATATCATTTACATACTATAAAATTTACCCTTTTAAAGTATACAATTCAGTGGTATTTCAGTATATTCAGAGTTGTGCAACCAACACCACTCTCTAATTTTAGAATGTTCTCACCACCCAGAAAAGAAACCTATGCTTATTAGGATCACCCCTCCACTCTTATTCTCCCCTCCTGCTAGCCCCTGGCAACCACTAATCTACTTTTTGTCTCTGTGGATTAGTTTATTTTGGACATTCCATATAAATGGACTCATACAATATATGATCTATTGTGACTGGCTTCTTTCACTTAGCGTAATATTTCTATGGTTCATTCAGGTTGAAGCACGTATCAGTAATTCATTCCTTGTTATGGCCAAGTAATATTCTATTGTATGGATATAGCACATTTTGTGTAGCCATTCATCAGTTGATGGTTGTTTCTTCTTTTTAACTACTATGAACAATACTGCTGTGAATATTTGTGTGCAAGTTTTTACATGGACATAGGCTCTAATTTCTCTTGGGTATGTATTTAGAAGTGAAGCTGCAGTCCTAAGGAGGTGTTTAACTTTTGAGAAACACTGTTTTTTAAAGTGGATACACCATACTACAATCCTGCCAGCAATGAAGGAAGGTTCCAATTTCTCCACATCCTCACTTTCGTTTGTCTTTTTTATTTTAGTCATCCTAGTGGTGTGTCAATATTTTTCTTATACATAGATAACATACCTGAACCTATTTAGAATCAACCACAGGTCTCAGGACTCCAAATAAGCTATTCTAAAAATATTTAGTCTAGGCCTACTTATCTCGACCGTCATGGAGGCAATTCTTACACGTCGGTGTCCTGAAATCAATTACCAATATTTTATAGCTATGTCAAGAAATCAAAATGACTGTCAGATTTAACTGAAAGGGAAATTCTCTTATTTTGGCTCTCCTTAAAAGATTTCACTCAAATTATTTTAAGTTAACTTAAGGAAAAATTACTAACAACAATAAAAATCAATGGAGGGAGATAAAGTTTTCAAGTGCTTTTATATACATATTTTTCTTTAATCTTCATAAAACTCTTTAAGTAGTTAGATAGGTATTAATATTAGCTCATTGAGCGGAAAAAACAATTGAGGCTCATAAAGATTAAGAATCCTTCAGACTATTCTCTATCCTGCTGCCAAGTAATCCATCTAACATGACCCATCTAACCTTTACATAATCCACTTAACACTTTCAGGTTTGGATTTCTTAAATGGCTTCCCACAGTCTACAGGATTAAGTCTGTCTTTACATACCGTATTTCCCCAAAAATAAGACCTAACCGGAAAATAAGCCCTACCATGATTTTTCAGGATGCTCGTTATATAAGCCCTACCCCAAAAATAAGCCCCAGTTAAGATCGTCAGCCAGATGGATGCATTTAGTACGTCCACTGCAACACATGATAGACATACTGAATTTAAAATATTAATATATAATTAATATAAATCAACATTGACATTAATACTTAAAATAAATAATATAAATTATAATTAAGTATTTGTAAATACCCAAGCAGGCGCCTTTGGACGAGAGGTAAACGCCTATGTAAACGGATGAACTCGAGACTTATTGTTGAATGACCAATCGGAGTACAGACACAACGCACGAATAACATACACACTTGATAACGAACAGACATGGTTGTGTCTAATATGAATCTTCATAATTCAACACGCCGTGTGTTGTAACGGACGTACTAAATGCACTCGTGTGAAATAAACATTTTCTGAATTTTAGTGCTTGCAATTTTTTGTTGCTTTTGTGTGGACCATCATTCTTAACTGTCATCATTTTTGTTGCCACTCCTGTCTCGTAAGTCTTCAATTAACACTTGATTTAATGGTAGATTTAAAGGGAATAGTATTTTGATCCCCAGACAAGATGAGTGCAAAAAGAAAGCTATTCCGTCGAGTACAAGAAAGGAATCGTGGAGGAATCCTGGGGCAAGAATCTTAAGGCTTTCTGCAAAGAGAAGTGGGATCTCTGAATGGTCCGAAAATGGCAAGCAGAGTATAACTTCAGCCAACAGGTGGACGAGGGACTGCTAAGAAGTGCAAATGTGGATCAGGTCGGTAACCATTATTTCCTGAGCTGGAAAACATCATCTGTGAATGGATTGCTGACAGGAGAGCAAAGGCTTTGGTTGTGCGCAGGGCTGATATTCAAGCATTTGCCCTTGCAATGGCACCACAGTTAGAAATATCCCCAGAAGAATTCAAAGCATCACAACACTGGCTGGATAGATTCCTTCAGCAATATGAACTGTCTCTAAGATTGACAACACTGTGAAAGCTGGAAGATATTGAAGTTATTAAATGTGCACTTGCATTCAAGTCCTTTGTTGCTGGCATCAACTTTTCTGAATACCAACTCTCCAACATGATTGCTATGGATGAAACTGCAGTGTTTATGGGCCAAGGATCTCAAATGACAATTGATCAGAGGGATGCCTCGTCAATCTACATTCCTTCCACTGGCTATGAAACTGCACGTGTTACCTGTATTTTGGCAATTCGTCTGGATGGAAAGAAAGCCCCACCTCTAATCATCACTAAGGGCAAGAAAGATAAGGTTGAACGTGTTTCAGGCATTTATGTTCTTGAAACCAAAAAAGTCTGGTGCACACAAGCAGTTATAAGGAAGAGGGTCGATTTAATGCTGCCACTTGTTTTGCAAGGTGGCCAAAGAGGTCTGCTCGTCTGGGATTCAGCCAGCACTCACTGCGCTAAAGACATGAGGAACTTCCTTGCAGAGAGAAGAACAGATCAAATAATGATTCCTGTAGGAATTATTGTCTATCTCCAGACTCTTGATATTGCAATAAATAAGCCATTTAAGGACGATTTGCGCATGGAAATCAATGACTACATTGAAAACAGAATGGAGAGAAATCGTGGAAACTTTGTGAAGCCTAGCCTGCAAGAGGTCGTGACTTGGGTGAAGAATTCATGGGATGAAATCACTGACAGCTGTGTTGCCAATGCACTGCGAGCAGGCTACTTGGGCAAGAAGTGCTCATTTAAGGAGAGCTCCATTGCTGGACATGAAAGATTGGGGCCAATGGTTCTACAGGAAATGGAATCGCAAGAAATTCAAGCCAGAATTTGGGGTTTGGAGAGTTATGACGATGCTCCAGAAGAAGATGACATGACTGTATTTGAATAAATGTAGATTGTTGTACATGAAAAAATAAGGCATCCCCTGAAATAAACCCTAATGTGTCTTTTGGAGCAAAAATTAATATAAGACCTGGTGTTATTTTCAGGGAAATACAGTACTATCCACGATTCGTCATAATCTGAAGGATATTTATCTGTTATCTTCAGATACTGTTTAATCCTCCTCAGGCTTTATGTGCTAACAATACTGCTCATTTTGAATTCTAGGAACATATGTGCCTCATGGCCCTTGCTCATGCCCTGTTCTGGTCACTCACCTCCTCCTATTCCCTATTCCCATGCCAACATCATCAATTCAAATCTCAGCTCCCACGCTAACTCTTCTTTCTGGGAAGTGTCTTTTTTGTTTCTACTGGATACTTTGATGGCCCTTTGCACATGCACCCAGGTTTCTTGTTAAAGCAGTTTTTTCCCCCACTGGGAAAATTTTTTCATGTCTCTCTTCACACTAAACTCTATGTCTCCTCACAGGCAGGGACATATGGCTAGTAAGTAGTACAACTAGAACTCAATCCCATGTTGGTTTAACTCCAAATTCAATGCTCTTTCCATTTGACCTCACCATACTGCAAAGGAGGATACATCAGTACTTCCGAACCTTAGCCTTTGAAAGCAGTTTGTCACCGTAAGTGAATTAAAAGAAAATTCAAAGCCTTCTCCACATTCTTTGAAATCTATTATCCCTCAAGGTTCTATGGAGATAATCTAGAAGAGTGGATTGATAATGCTGGTGTGTTGGGTCACTCAAGAGCCAGGCTTCCTTTGGGGCCAGCAGCCCCCGAAGGACTACTTCCAGGTGCATTTATGCCATCTGCTTGCACAATGCCTCAGGAATAGAGCTTTGACAGACACCAACAAGTCGGAGCAGGAAAACACCAGCAAACAAGCAAACACTTAGAAATTCTAGCTGCATACTTGGAGAGAAATTCCTCCCACTTCCTTAAAACAAATGTAGATTAATTTTGCACTTGGTATTATTTTGGAGAACCAACTTACCCTCATAAAATCACATCCTTTGGTCAATAAAACATTTTCAATTGAAGAGAGAGGGAGAGAGTTAAAAGGGGAAAGAAAATACACATTTGTTGCGAAACTGGAGATCATTAATACTAAGAAAGTTCTAAGTGCCTCCTTGCTTGAAGAAAAGGACTTCTTTTTGAGTAGGTAAAAGGTCGAGGAGTAGGTCCTGTCTTAAACATAATAGGAACAAAAAATTAAGAGAATTCAAAGAAGGGCAATGAGGTATTGCTAACAAAGACAAAAGTGGAAATAAAATCTCTTGCCAAGCTAAGACAGAAAATTCATGAATTGACAAAAGATTCCAAGACTTTCACTTTCTAGTCCTACAAACATTTAGAAAACTGACAATCGTGGGAAGGAGAAAAGAAACAAGGGGACAAGGTCCATGCAAGTGAGGTTACGGAAGGAGAACAGAATTAAAATAGGCGCAAGAGGCATACATTTGCAAAGCTAAATTAAGACTGTGAAATAAAAACAGCACTGCTTTGTTAATCTCAATAATGAAGTATTCAATGATTGACATCTAGCCATAGCAGATATTCTAATTATTTCTAATTGATTTTTTTTTTTTTTGACAGAATAAAATTGAAAAAATTGAGCAACCTGGCAGAAGTAACTATGCTATGGGGTTATTCTGTAGGCAAATATTAGTGACATGAAAAAAAAAATTTTCAAGCTGAGCTCTTAAGAGTCCAATTTCATTTCAGTGGATGCCGTACTGAAAGAAATTTTTAAAAACGAGATTTTTTTCCTACTACATTGGCAAAGTTTTTTTTTTTTAAACCAGCCAACATAGCACTGGAACAAGTATGAAGAAAAAATAGTCACTCTCATGAATTATTATTAAATTTATAAATCAATACCGTTTTGGGGTAGATAATTTGGCAACATGTATCAAAATGCAAAACACACATATCCAACTACCCCACAATTTCCCCCTTTAATTAAGTATGCTAAGATAATCATAGCATTAAGTACTTAAAAATGAGTGCAAAAGGAAATTTATTAAACTATTGTTTTACTTGTAAAATTTAAATACAACCTGATGCTTATCACAGGAGACTAGTTAATAGATTATGGTACATACATTCTAACGTGTGCTATGTGGTCATTAAAACTGATGGTAAGAACTTATCTTTATGGGCATAGAATGGACTGTCAAGAGGAAAAAGTAGGTTATAAAACAAAAGGTATTTTCACACAGGTGTATTTCTACAAGATGGTGGCAGGACAGGTCTGTAACAGCTGCACCAGTGCCTGCCGGCCAAGAATTGTCAGTCCTGGCCTTTTCTAAATCAGAAAAGTTATTGATCATTATAAAAATCCTAGAAATGCAGGGTCCTTTGTCAAGACACATTGGTGACATTAGCTGTTTTCCCACCCACAATGCCATCAACTTAGATATCAAGAAGTCTTTGTGCTACAATAAGGGAGTTACGAGATATGCACAATGTTTGCCGTTCACACTGTGGCTCTAACACAAGTGAAATACATACGATACAGCTCAATCGTTCTGAATCCTTTTCTTTATTTCAGCCAACTTTGATCAGCTTAACAGATATGCAACTGGAATTGTGTGGCTGTGGCAGTAACTGTGCCTTGTTGGTCTCAAAATTAAAACCAATAACAAAATCCCAAGATGCCTTTAGGTTTGAAACAATTAAGTAAATATCTCATTTTGCCTGATGAGATTAGCTCTTTTTTTGGAGAATGAGTTACTGTTAGATTACCTTAGTATGATTATTATCAATCAATAACTAATTATTATAGATAAAAACAGATCTGTACATATAGAGCAATTTTAAAAACTCAATATGTATTGTATGATCCTAGTAACGTAAAACTGTACATTCATATACACAAAGAGATGTCTGAGAGAATGTCAACCATTGTTAACATTTTAGTGAATTCTAACACTTCAGAATGTTTTTAATTTTTCTGTTTTATATGTTTCTGTATAGTGTGAACTTTTAAAACATTAGCATCATTTTTATAAGAAAAAAACAAATTAAAAACTACTTTTTAAAAAATCAAGCACAAAAGATTTCTTTTTAAGAGGAGTTTTGATATTAGGTAGCTTTCAAAGCTCCCTTTAAGTATTCTTTTGAATGGTTCTAAGTAGAATCTTTTTAATTCAAAATAAAAATTATACCAAAATAAATTAGAATCCCTTTACATATGAACTCTATCCATAATTATTATCTCCCTGACAAAGAGAGGATGGAAAAAAGTGTGACAAGGGTTAGCCTTTCCTCTGAAGTTAAGATCTCAATAGAAGTTTACTACAGTTCTTCATACAACTCAGATCTGGAGACTTACACATCTCTAAAATGCACTCTTACCAGAATTACAAAGGAACCATAATAAACTCGCAGAAATCTAAAATACACTAAGTATTTGACAATACGGTATAAATTTTCAACTCATACCACTTCATGGCAACACCTGAAATCTGTATGTACTTCCTCTAGCCTCATGGTCCAGTGGTAGTATTTTATATAAATCTTACTTACCTCTTCAAGTTTCTTCTCAATCTCCTTAAAGACCAGACTTGCCTTAAACCCATCAGCTGCAGAGCTGGTTGGAGCAGCCTCAATCTGGTAAGTTCTAAAAGAATTGGGAAATAAAAGAATTGGGAAAATGAATCAATTTCAATCCATGGAGTCATACAGATACTAGGTTTTTCAACATTTACACAGTAGTAATTTTCAAAAACCCTAAAACCAGAGGTGTTGTGACTCTTACCCAAAGGAAATTGTTATTAAGCCTTTATTTTATGAAAGTCTGTTTTATAAAACAAGATTTACTTCCCATTTTTTCAACAAATATGAGCGCTCACTAGGTGCTAGGCACTGTCCTTGAAAATACAGTAAACCAAAGAACCTACCCTCATGAAGTTTATATGCTAGTGGGGGAGAGAGACAATGGAACAAGCAAAAAAATAAAGAATATACTTATTATGAAGAAAATAAGGCAGGTTAAGGGGATATAGAGAAAGTGTATTTTTGTGTGTTGGGTGTTCTATTTTAGGTAGCCTAGTCAGATACGCCTCTCTGAGGAGGTGATATTTAAATTGTGTCAATGAGCCAGCAACGTAAAGATCTACGAAGGGAAGCCAGTTCTACAAAGAACTTGAGGTAGAAAATAGCTTGGCAGTTAAAGGAACTAAAAGAATGCCAATATGGCTGGAGCAGAGCAGGCAGACGGATCCAAGAGCACAGAAATATGCAGGCCCAGGTAACGGGGATTTATAAGTCATGGTTAGGTGTTTGGGTTTTATTAGGTTGGTGCAAAAGTAATTGCAGTTTAAAAGGTTAAAAATAATTGCAAATACCACAATTGCTTTTGCACCAATCTAACAAGTACGATGAGAAGAACTGCAGGGTGTAAGTTGGAGAGTAGCATGACCCAATTTACGTGTAATAAATCTGGCTGCCAGCTGGAAAAGGGACCGTAAGGGTACAAGTGGGGAGGCAGAGAGACCAGTTAAGAGACTGCTGAAGTAGTCCAGGCAAAAGATGATGATTGGAACAGGGTTATAAGGAAGTGGGGAATAAGCAGAGGTTGGATTTGAGATTTATTTTTTACCTGTGATACAAGATATGAATTTAACAACCATTTACCCATTGGTTGTTGATACGTAAGGAACCACTATAGATAAATGGCCTATGTGGCAGAAGCAACACAGTCTTTATAGCCACAAAGGCCTGGGCTGGAATCCTAGGCGCTTCCTCCACTTATTAGCTATGTGATTGTGAGCCAGTTACTTCCTCTCTGTGTACCTGTGGTAAAGAGGTAGGGAAGAAGGTGGAGCGTGCCGAAGACTGCAGAATTAAATGGAATTCTGTGTGTAAAGCACCTAGTAGCAGAGCCGCTAGCCCACGGTAAAAATGATGGACATGAATGTATGGGCTCCAGAATGTCCAGTGTTAGATACAGACAGAAACCCGAGGGGTCTGAGGAGGATGAGGGCATCTTAGGATGTTAGGTCATTCCTCTGACACACCACAAGCGTGCTGTTGGTGGTGGGATTTGAAGGAGTCGAGAAAGTAGTAGCTGCCCAGTAAGCACTTCTTTCTTTCTCTACCCCCTCCTCCTTCTGTCTCTTTTTCCTCTTTCTCCACCCACTGCACCCATTCTCCTTTCCTTCTTTCTGCTGTTTCATAAATATTTAATGAGTGCTTGCTACATGCCAAGCATTGTTCACGGTACTAGGAGTGTAACAGTCAACAAGTCAGACCAATCCCTGTCCTCACTGAGTTTACATTCTTCCAATGGCGGAGAAAAGGAAGTCAACAGACAAAACAATTACAAATATTAGGAAGCAAACAAACAGAGGCACCTACGTTAGGTAGGGCAATCAAGGAATGACATCTTTGAGCAGCTGAATTTAAGCTAAGACCCAATTAAAAGAAGAAAAGAAGTTAGCCATTCAGAGAGGACACTGCCAAGTCCCTGAGACAGAAAAGAGCGTGGTATGTTAAAAGACAGTAAAACATGACTAGTGTCATTAGAGCACAGTAAGTGGGGGGAGAGTGACATGAAATGAAACTGGAGAAGCAGGCAGGGACCAGATCACGCATGCCACAGGAGGAAATCTGGGAAGCTACCGAAATGATTAAACAGGGAAGTGAAATAGTTTGATTTGTGGTATTCTGACAACAGTATGCTGAATGAATTGAGGAGGGAGAGGGGTGCAAGAAGAGAGGTGGGGAGATAGTCAGGGGGCTGCTGGAGTCGTCCAGGTAAGACGTTAGGTGGCCTGACTACAGTGGAGGCAGTCTGCCAGTGGAGGTGGAGAGAAGGCAGCGGATTCAAAATCCATTTTGGAGACAGAATCCGTAAGTCTTCCTGCTGGGAATGAGGGAGATCTACGACAGAGGGGAAAGGGCAAGGCTGATTCAGGTGTTCTGCTTGGATAACAGAGAACGGTAGTGTCATTTGATAAGAATGTGTAAGAGCACAGGAGATCAAGTTCCATTTTAGGCACAGTAAGTGTGAGATATTTGTGATACAAGAAGGCAGTTGGAAATGAGAGTCTAGAGCTCAGAGGAGAGGTCCAGGCTGGAGATACAATGGAGATCATCAGCAGCATAATGACAGTATTGAAATCCATGGGCACTGAGAAGCTCACCTTGGGAGAATTATAGAGAAAAACGAGAGCACAGGACAACACCCTATGGAACTCCATTATTTAGAGATCTGGGAGAGAAGGGGAAGCAGCGGCCAGTGATGCAAGAGGAAAACCAGTAGAGCATGGTGTCACACAAGCTGAGAGGGGAGGAAGAATCTGGAGGGAGGAGTAAACTACGTCAAATGCTGCCAAAGGTCAAGTACCTCCTGGCTTTGGCAACATGGAGAGTACAGGTGACTTTGACAAAAGCAACTTTAAGGAAGTGGTGAGAGGTAGATTATAGTGAATTAAAAAGTGAATAAGAGAGGGAATGAGGCAGTGTGGCTCTTTTGAGACATTACTTTTAGGGAAAGAGTGAAATGGAGTGGTCTCTGGAGGGGAGTGTAGTGCCAAGAAAAGTGTGTTTTTATTTTAAGATTAACATACTCAGCATGTTCGCCTGACGATGGCAGTGAACCAGGGAAAGGAGATACAAGAAGAGAAGTCCTGAGAATGTGACAGGGGATGAGATCTAGTGGCCTGTGACAGAAAGAGGAGGAGACTCAAGGAAAGGAAGAGGATCCAATGGGTACAATTCTAGATAGGCTTATAGGTCTTGGGATGGAAAATGAGGGAGCTTGGGTCTAATGGCTTCCAACATTTCACCAACATATAAGGCAAAGTAATCTGCTGAGAATGAGAGTAAAAGGGTGGGTATGGGAAGTCTAAGAAGTTGAAAAGTGAGCCTACCAGAGAAATCATATTAATATCATGAATGTGGATATTCATGAATGTGTCTATTAGGTTGGAACCTACGCTCCAACCATGCTGAAATACATGCCGTTCTGAGCATGGAAGCTTCTTCATGCTTCTGTGCCTTTGCCAGTGCTGCTCCCTGTGTCTGGAATACCTCTTAGCAAATTCCATTTTAATCTCCAAGACCCAGGCCAGGAATTCCTTTATTGTGAAACCCTATAAATGTCAGCTTCTCAAGAGCAGATGCCACATCTTGCTTAAAAAAATAATCTTTGTATCCTCCATTCTTGGCACATAATAGGTATTTAGTAAATCGTGACTAAATGGAATGAAAATTACATTGAATTCTCCCTCACCTAAATCTTAATTTTGTCCTGTTCCATTTAGAGCAGAATTACCTAATACATAATCCTCTCTGTCAAAAGTTTGAATAAGCAACCAAAAATCAAGTGGCCACAATTAGTCCTCCACAAGCCAATTAATTTCATTTATGGTCCAACTCTTTAGCTTTTAATGATCTTTCCTTTCTCCAAGCTTGCCACTTCCTAATTGTACATAATAAAATATTAACCGATACTAGTAGAACTTTTCAGTGTACAAAATATCTTGATAATTTGTGGGGCAGAGTCCTGACAACAAGTTCCCACAGGTCACAGATATCTCTTTATCTTGCTAGTTTTGAAAAGCACTTCAAGCTAATGATGAACCAACTTTTTACTCATACTAGAAAAAAAAAGTTAATATGTAAAACATTTATCAATATTTTCTGAAAATCCCACATACCTTACAATTTATTTGATATGTGCCCTGCTCTAGGGGAACTGAATATAAATCAGGCAAATTCAGAAAAGGATGTTCCTCATGATTTCATTATATAAAGTTCTTTTAGTAGAAACTATATTCTGATTTTTTTTTTTTACCTTGGTTTATATACAAGTTTCCTGAAATAAACCTAGGACATAAAATATTGAGAGGGACTTTGAAGATTAATTATTTGGTGCATGAATTCCCTCTATGCTTCCTGAAAACTTTCATTCTAAGGCCTAGAATACAGGTACTGCTACACAAGGTCACAGATCTCAAGTACAGAGTGGCCAACACAACAGGAACTTTGAACTCAGATAGATGAAGGTCAGAATCTTGATTTCTGCCATTTAAAACTCTCTTTAGGTAAGTTGTTGTAACTCTGATCATGAATGTCCTCATCTGTAAACAAGGTGTAAGACCTACCATTTGGGGCTTTATGAGGATTGAACAAAGTACATATGAAGCACCAAGCAAGGTCCTGATACACACTAGGCCCTCAAAAAGTGGCTCTTAAAAGAACCATTACAACTCAATGATAAAAAGACAAACAACCCAATTTTAAAATGGCCAAAAGATCTGAATAGATTATTTCTCCAAAGATATACAAATGGCCAGTAAGCAAATAAAAAGATGCTCAATATCACTAGCCATTACAGGAATGCAAATCAAAACCACAGTGAGATACGACTTCATACCCACTAGGAGCTAAAATAAAAAAAAGCAGACAATAAAAAGTATTAGTGAAGATGTGGACAAATTAGAATCCTCATAACAGAATATTATTCATCTATAAAAAGGAATAAAGTACAGGCATACTACGTTTCACTGCACTTTGGTCTACTGTGCTTCAGAAATTGCATTTTTTACAAATTGAAGGGTTGTGGCAAACTTGTATTGAGCAAATCTGCTGGTGCCATTTTTCCAACAGCATTTGTTCACTTCGTGTCTCTATGTCACATTTTGGTAATTCTCACAATATTTCAAACTTTTTCATTATTATTATATTTATTATGGTGATCTGTGATCAGTGATCTTTGGTGTTACTATTGTAATTGTTTTGGGGCACCATGAACTGTGCCCGTGTAAGATGGTGAACTTAATTGATAAATGTGTGTGTTCTGACTGTTCCACTAACCAGCCACTCCCCCATCTCTCTCCCTTTCCTCTGGCCTCCCTATTCTGAGACACAATATTGAAATTTGGCCAATTAATAACCCTACAATGGACTCCAAGTGTTCAAGTGAAAGGCAGAGTCACATGTCTCTCACTTATATCAAAAGCTAGAAACGATTAAGCTTAATGAGGAAGGCATGTCAAAAGCCAAGACAGGCGGAAAGAAAGGCCTCTTGTGCCAGTCAAGTTGTGAAAGCAAAGGAAAAGTTCTAGAAGGAAATTAAAAGTGCTACTCCAGTGAACACACAAATGATAAGAAAGTGAAACAGCCTGACTGCTGATATGAAGAGACGTAATGGTTTTGATAGAAGATCAAACCCGCCGTAACATTTCCTTCAGCCAAAGCCTAATCCAGGGCAAGGCCCCAACTCTCTTCAATTCTATGAAGGCTGAGAGACAAGAGGAAGCTGCAGAAGAAAAGCTGGAAGTTAGCAGAGGTTGGTTCATGAGGTTTAAGGAAAGAAGTTATCTCCACAACATGAAAGTACAAGGTGAAGCATCAAGTGCTGATGGGGAAGGTGAAGCAAGTTGTCCAGATCCAGCTAAAATAATTAATTAAACAGCAGATTTTCAATGGAGATGAAACAGCCTTATATTTATAAGAAGAGGCCATCTAGGATTTGCACAGCTAGAGAGAAGTCAAGGCCTGGCTTGAAAGCTTCAAAGGAAAAGCTGACTCTCTTGTTAGGGGTTAATGCAGCTGGTGATTTTTAAGTTAAAGCCAATGCTCATTTACCATTCCGAAGATCCTAGGGCCCTTAAGAATTACACTAAATCTTCTCTGCCTGTGCTTTATAAATGGAACAACAAAGGCCTGGATGACAGCAAATCTATTTATAACATGGTTTACTATTTTAAGCCCACTGTTGAGACCTACTGCTCAGAAAAAAAATTCCTTTCAAAACATTACTGCTCATTGACAATGCACCTGGTTACCCAAGAGTTCTGATGGAGATGTACAGTAAGATTGTTTTCATGACTTGTATTCTGACAGAACATCCATTCTGCAGCCCATGGATCAATTCTGACTTTCAAGTCTTTTTAAGAAATACATTCTGTAAGGCCATAGCTGCCACAGAGATTCCTCTGATGGATCTGGGCAAAGGAAATTGAAAACGCTCTGGAAAGGATTCACCATTCTAGATGCCATTAAGAACATTCACGATTCATGGGAAGAGGTGAAAATATCAACATTAACAGGAGTTTGGAAGAAGTTGCTTCCAACCCTCGTGGATCACTTTGAGGGGTTCAAGACTTCAGTGGAGGAAGTAACTGCAGATGTGGAAATAGCAAGAGACCTAGAATTAGAAGTACAACCTGAAGTTGTGATTGAATCACTGCAATCTTATGATAAAATTTTAACAGATAAGGAGTTGCTTCTTATGCATGAGCAAAAAAAGTGGTTTCTTGAGATGGAATCTACTCCTGGTGAAGATGCTGTAAAGACTGTTGAAATGACAACAAAGGATTTAGAATATTACATAAAATTATTTGATAAAGCAGTGACAGGGTTTGACAGAACTGACTCCAATTTTGAAAGATGTTCTGTGTGTAAAATGCTATCAAACAGCATCACATGACGCAAAGAAATCATTTGTGAAAGGAATAGTAAAGAGATGCAACAAACTTCATGTTGTCTTATTTAAAGACATTGCCACAGGCCCCCCGTCTTCAGCAACCACCAACCTGATCAGTCAGCAGCCATCAACATTGAGGCACAACCTTCCCCTAGCAAAAAGATTATGACTTGCTGAAGGCTCGAATTACAACATTTTTTTTAGCATAAAAGTATTTTTAAATTGAGGTATGTACATTCTTTTTTTTTTTTAGACAGAATGCTAATGCACACTTAACAGACTACAACATAGAGTATTTTAAATTAAGGTATATACATTTTTTTAGATATAATACTATTGCACACTTAATATACTACAGTAAGTGTAAACATGACTTTTATATGTACTAGGGAACCAAAAAATTCATTTGACTTGCTTTATTGTGATATTTTTATTGGGGTGGTCTAGAACAGAACGTGCAGTATCTCTGAGGTAAGCCTGTATTACATTCATTCCTATAACAAAAATGAAACTTGAAAACATTAAATGAAAGCAGCAGTCACAAAAGGCCACATATTATACGATTTATATGAAATGTCCAGAATAGGCAAATCCATAGAGACAAAGTAGATTAGTGGTTGCCAGAGCCAGCAAGGAAGGGGGCTAGGGAGTGACTGCTAATGGGTACGTGGTTTCTTTTTGAGGGATGAAAATGTTCTAAAATTGATTGGGGTGATGATTGCATAACTGTTATAAAAACAACTGTATTAGAAACAACTGAATGTACACTTAAAATGGGTGAATTGTGTGGCATGTGAATCATGTCTCCATAAAGCTGTCAAATTTAAAAAAAAATTTTTTTGTTATTCTTAGTGTTTAAGAAGAATATAGAATTCTACATTTTAATCACATCTCCATCCCAAAATCTCATGTTTCACCAGTTATCAGTTTGTTCTAATAGGAGACAATTGTGCAATGCACATAAGCACCAGCGAGTAAGGTTCATTTGCAATCAGCAACTCCCCTTGACCTCAGAGCAGGTACGTAGTCCTGGATTTCTGGATAAACAGAAATCCAGTCCAAAGAGCTGAACTGTGGGCCTCAATGAGTTAGATATGTTCTCCATTCTGAACTAAAAATTAAAGTTCATTTTTTCCAAAACCCTTGGTGATATTTATAATAAATAAAATCATTTTGAACCATTTAACCAGTGACAAAAACTAGAAAAACAGTAAAGAAAGGAAAACGCACAGGAAAATCAGAAGTCAACTGTTTATTGAGCAACTATAATGTGTGGCAGGTATTTTTTATTTGTTAATTTCCTAATCCCTGAAGTAAATATTTTCACTGTTTTCTAACTGAGGAGAAAGGTTAAGTTAACATGCCCAAAGCAGGTAATGTGATGGAAAAGCTGATGGGGTGCTCTTTCCACTGATCAACACTTCTTTTCTGATAATTCCAGTCTACAAAAAATTTAAAAAGACACTGCAGACAGATGACATTTAAGTAGTTTTATAATTTCTTCATTCTAACTGCTAACTGGTGGCTACCTAAGTATTGAGGCAGATATAAATCATGTAAGATTTTTGCATGTGGTCCTTAAATATCTCTTCTAAATGAAATTAAAATCATGTGTGTGTATCCACAGTGTCTCCTGAGAAGGCCTAGAAGTAATAAAAATGAACACTAAGATAGCAGCCACATTGTGGTTTCAAAATGCCATTCTTCACTAAAAGGAACCAGAGCTCCTTGGAGAAGTGGCTGATCTTAGGGTTGGGGCATGGAAAGTACAGGATGAGCCTGGAATATCTTCTTGAGCTAGAAAGTAAGTAACCACTAAAAAGAATCATCAGACAATACAGGAGTCGGCTAGAAGGGAGCCACTGTCCAAAGCAGGGACACTTTGAGTATCAAAAGAAATAATACTAATGAATTATAACCCACTGAATAAGAATTCATGAGTTCATATTGATATATTTATCAATAGATGAATATAGATAGAAATACATTTTTAAATGGTGCAGAAGAGAAACTCTCCCTTACAGCAGAATGCCACTTAATAAATATAAGGAATGATGACTTTAGAAAAAAAATCGTCAGTGGTTGTTAAAATGAATGGGTAATGGGTAAAAGTTTGATGAGAAACAGGATATTTATATAATCTCAAAGCATCTCATCACAAATTACTTACTAACTACAAAGGAACAAACAGTAAGTTTTCAGAGGAAAACACGGTATTAATAGACACCACCTTAACCAAGTGATCAAAGCTAAACATCACCACTATGGGACAACCAACACCAAGTGCTTGCAGATATGATGCGCTAAGGACACAACTGGTATTCAGAGGTATTCCTGCAAAACATGCATAATCTGAGTTTAATTATGAGGAAATGTCAGACAAATTCAAATTGAGGGATATTCTAGTCTTACAGAATGTACTTGTAGTCTTCAAAAAAGTCAAGGTCAAGAAATACAAAGAAAGGCTGAGGGATTGTTTCACATTAAAGGCAACTAAAGAGACATAGATAAATGCATTCAGGATCTTGGAATGGATCTGGACAAGGAGGAAATAAAGAAAGCTTACAGTATCTTTTATAAAGATATTATTGGGACAATTGTCGAACTATGAATATGTTCTTTGAATTAGGTAATAGTATTGTATAAATGTTAAATTTCCTGATTTTGTTAACTATACTGTGGTTAAGTAAGAGAATGTCCTTGTTTTTAGAAATGCACAGTGAAATATTTAGGGATAAAGGGGCATAATGTCTCCAATTTTCTCTCAAATATTTCAGAAAAATATGCATATATCTATAAATATATATAAAGAAAAAATAATTAAGCAAATGGGGCAAAATATAAACAATTAGTGAACATGAATACCAGGTATATGGGAGTTCTTCGTATTATTCTTAATTTTTTTCCTATATGTTTGAAGTTATGTCAAAAAAAGGGTTCTAATTAAAATGAAACTTAGAAAATGAAAAAAACTAATCACCTACAATCCCACCATTCCAACAAGTTTCCTATATTCATTTTTTCCATATTGCTTCTTCTTGTCCTTGTTTGTGAGCACACACACAGTTGCAATCATTACGTGGAGAAAATTTTTACTTCTAACTTTTAACTTCTCATATCACTTAGGCTTTTTACCTGCTGATTTAAACTTTCAAGCTAATTTAAATAATTTTCATTAAATAAAAAAACAGAGCAATCTAAATATGCCTCAACCAAGGAATGGATAAACTGTGGTATATCTATACAATGGAATACCAACTCAGCAATAAAAAGGGAACAAATTACTGATCCACACAATAACATAGATGAATCTCAAGTGCGATATGCTAGGTGAAAGAAAGGCCTTTTGATGCTATTCCCATGATATACTGGAAAGGGAAAACTATATGGGCAAAAACTAGATCAGTTGTTGCCAGGGGCTGCAGTGCAGTGAGGAAGGCTGGCTACAAAGATGAACAAGGAATTTTGAGGGGTGATGGAACTGTTCTGTATCTTGATTATGGTGGTAGTTACATGTCTGTGTATGTTTGTCAAAATGTGCAGAACTGTGCACTAAAAAGGGTGACTTCTACTGTATGTAAAATGTACCTTAATTTAAAAATCAAAAACACAAAGCAAAACAAAGTTGGGTTATAAAAATAAGTTTCATTTAACAGAGTACAGAATGCAAATCTATCCTCAGTCTGTATCATAAAAGCTCCCCACTTACATAAAACAAATAGGATGTTATAAAACAAAGTCAATACTCATATTCAAAACTAATCTAAATGAAAGAAAAGTTTGATTGTAAAATAAATGTAACTGATCATAGTACTTAAATATGACCTCTCCTCTTCATTTTCACAAGTCACTATTGCAGTACTAAACATTTTTAATCCACACAACTGCAACTGTCTCCTAAGGATTCTTGGCCTCTGGTCTCTCTACCATTCAATCAAAATAATGCCAGAATGATCTATCTAAAGGACAATACAATCACACAATCTTTTGTTAACACTCGTGTTCTGTAGGATAAGTTCCAAACTCCTGAGCACAGCATTTTAAGCATTTCAAAACCATGATCCAATCTACTGTTACAGCTGCATCTCCTGTCATCTACACACTACTGACTCTGCCCTCCTATCCAGGCACATACCAAAATAACCTACTCTCCACCCACACGGCACAACAATCACCAAACCTTGTATTTTCAAATATCTGTACAGGCCTGGAATGTCCCTCCTGTACCCTTCTGGCTGGGCAATGCTAGTCATTCCAGTTCAAATTTACCTTCTTCACAATAATTTCCTCTGGGCTTCTACAGCATTTTGAAAAAAGTAAGCTTGCCTTACCCATATACTCAGAGGATTATACTTGGGGACTTAAGCATGTAGCTGCTCCATCAAAGTTAGTTAAACGAGAAATTAAGCAAATCAGGTCACGTGCAATGGGCACCTTAAAATTACTTGGTTTACAACCAAACCACAACCTCATTTTAAAACTATATTTGCACCATCAGAGTTAGAATTGTCTTCCCAACTCTGGCCTCTGGAGTGAATTATGTTGTATTACTAAAACTATCACTAAAATATCTTTAATATTTCCAATCAATTTCTTATCATTAATATATCATCTGGATTTTTCATACTTATACCTTCCCAGAAACATCAACTATGGCTATTGTGAACAATTCTGTATCGCGATTATTTAGTCTCCTGAAAATAAAAGAACTATGAGAATTCCAGGTTTAAAATATAATTTATCACTTAAAATTCATAAACTTCTGAGAAAATTAGATAGCTACTTTAATATTCTGACTCTGGTAGCTCTTCATAGTTTGGCTTTTACCAAGGGTTTTCAACTCCAAATAGGAACTGGATGGAATTCCACAGGTCAGTACAGAACCAATGAATCACATTTAGGAAGAAACTTAAAATTCCTAGCTTAACATCTTTTTATTTAATTCAATAAACATTTACCCACTTTGAAAGATCTCCTCAGAGGGATGGGGAGAAGCTGGTTACAGTCTTAGGCCTCAAGGAGTTCATATAATAAAGGGAATAAAAACAAGCTAGATACACTACAACTAAACCAAAATTAAACAGGGACCCAAGAGGTACAAAATGCTGTGGATATTTAAAGGAAGATGGTACCTGAGATGAGCCTTTGAAGAAAGATAGAATTTACACAACAGAAATTATATTTCAGGCAGAGAAAGAAGAACGAAAGGACAGAGAACAGACTCCAGAGCTTCAAAACATAAAGATACAAAGGATTCTGTTAATGAAGTGTGTTGCATATCCTTTGTGGAACAAAAGTGTGAATAAATACCAAGAATTTCAGGAGAAAAAGGGAAGCCAATTAGTGTTGAAAGCTACAGCAGGGTTAAAGAGAGTAAGGGTGGAAAATAAAGACAAGGACATTTCACAATTTCATAATCAGACTACTGGTGGTGGCCTTACCTGACCTCAGTGGTGAAGTCAGAAACTAGACTGTAAGATATTTCAGCATGAAAAAAACAAAGATGGCTCAATATAAAAAGCGCATCATGAAGAAGAATTAAGTAAGGCAAGGAGATAGATTTTTTTAAAATACAGAAGACCTGCACATGCTTGCTGACAGAGACAAAAGAGCCAATGGAAAGGCAAAGATGGAAACATTCCAAAGCAAGAGGGTATACTTAGTTTTTGCAACAAAGTTATAGAAAGTTGTTGGAAAGCAAAGCCTGTAAAGAGGAAAGCTGGGCCTAGGAAAAGAAGAGGGACTTTTTCCGCTCTAGGAAGAAGCACTTCCCTGAGAGAAGAGCAAGTTAGTTGAGGGATCATTAAAGGCCTGGAAAAGAAAGTGCTTTAGAGATTTGAGGAGAACAGGCCCTTGACAAGGACAGGAAGAAAATCAGCAAGAGAAATAAAACGGATTCTAGCAGCAGTGAGGGCTTAGCTGGATTCAGAATAAATTTGCTGAAAGCCAATCAGTTGTTTGACTTCCTCCAAACAACCTCAGACGCCTCGGAGACTATGGGGAGAAAGCAAATTGTAGAAAAGGAAATAAAAAAGTGACTTCCTAAATTAAAATTACTCAAGTTGGCAGGGCTGAGACAAGCACCCTGCCAGCTCCGGCTTCTAGCTCAGCTCTTTTTTGACTGTGCCACCTACTTTTTGAACAAAATTTTCCTAAGGCTGATTAAGTTTAAAAGTTAATGGTCAGTGTTAAAGTTTTAAAGCCATGCTACTAAAGCACTGTAATGAGATACTTATTCTTTGAGTACTAAGGCAATAAAATTAGGACTTTTGACATGTAAAACGTCACCAGCTGTGAAAAGTCAGAAGGATTCATTGCCGGACAAAACACAGAATGCCCCTTACCTGGCAGCTTCGGGGAAACCCATCTTGTAGAGCGTGACAACTACAGCTCCTCCAAGGCCTAAATTATGCTGCAGAGCAACCTTTGCACCAGGAACTTGTCTTTTCCCGGCTTCCCCTCTCAGCTGCCAGCAGAGCTCGGCGCACTGAGCCAGACCTAACAAATCGAACACAGAGCAGTCAGAGTCTGTCGGTTTAGAAAGTTGCTCAACAGCTTTCTCAAGCCAGACAAGCGCTAACATTTAATTGTGACTTTTAATGAAAGCATTTAATTAAGCCGAGACAATGTTTGCTTAAATATAACTTTTCTTAAAATCACTGATGGCTTTGCACCTAGTTTTCTTCCCCTAAGTAATCTCTGTATTTAGACAATATCCAGGCTTAAGAAATTCTCTGCACTCTAAATTTATCCCACCTGTCTGTCGTTTTCTGGCCATTTGAAAGAGAAAACACTGACTAGACAGTTCTCTAGCCCAGAGAAACGGCATAAAAATAATTAAATTTTACCATTTTTATGTATCAAAAGAAAATCTAGGATTTCATTTTCCCTAAAAAATTTAGTTGGTATGGGGAATTTTCCCATTATTTTCCCTAAATAGTTCCCAATAAGAATGAACTGTTCTCCAAACCTGTACATAGCTATTCATAAGAATAACTGGATTGACAAGAATAGCTTTTATCCCCTGGAAAATAAAATCAAAGATTCTTAGAGCTGAACAAAACGTAACCATGTAAGCACTGAGAAACTGTAATAGTAAGTAATTTGTGAATGGTCACAAAGCAGGCTAATTCCAGAGTTGAGATTAGAACATGTGTCTTCTCTGATTTCCATTTGTTTATCTTTCTACCAGACCAGCTATTCAAGGATAGCTGAGTTAAGAATGTTCTATCAGGATAGACTGGTTTCCTCCTCCTGGAGGCAGAGCTTCAGGGGTGTACTTACAATGTCTGTTCTTCCACCCACACACCCAATCACACCTTCTGATTCCTGATACCTGTGACACTGTCCTATATAAACCTCACCCTCAAGAAATTTAAATGCCACTTCTCATTTCCAAACAGTTTCTATATATTTACAGAATATATATCTTAAACACTTTTAAAACAGGGAACTTGACACCCTGTAATAATTTTATGAATTATGAACATTTTGAATATTAATTAGGAAGGTCATAGTGAATGATTTTATAATATATCCAGACTTCGGGGCAATCAATTTTACTAGAAATCTGCCATATAAAAAGCTTAAATATTTAATAAATATGTAACACAAAAAGGATTCAAACTGGTCTTATATACACATGGGTGGAGAAATACTGCTAGTTTTCTTTACAAAAGAATAAATATAGTTTACAAATATTTGAGAAAATATTCAACCTCACTTTGATCAAATCAAACAGCAAGATACCATTTTTAATCAACCAAATTGTAAGGATGTTTACAAATGGGACTAATCAGAGCTGGGGAGACGATGGTAAAATAGCCACTTCCATAAGGTACTGGTGAAAGTTCTAACCAGTACAACATCTTTGAAAAGTAATGTATAAAAATTATTAAGTGCCTTTAAAATGCCTTGAAAACCATTCTATGGAAATAATCAAGTGCAGCGGTTTAGAACAGGCCTCCCAAAAGGTGCCACTTTGGCATGTGAACTATTTTGAACTGAAGACAATCAAGACCCTGCATGCTCATGAGAAACATTTACTTCTCCCTTAAAGATTTAAATTAGGGACCTTGCCCATAATAAAAGTTATCACCAAAACCAACTATTTTTTGACCTATCTACACATCAGGGCAAACTACTAATTACTGAACATCTGCTATTCTTATTGTCCTGCAATGACCTCTCTCCCCTCTGAAGGCCCAAGACACCTTACTCATCCTTAGCTCAGAATGTCATACATACCTCATTTTCCCTTTCTGTCTTTGAACCTCTCATGTATGTGAGGTCTCTGACTCTCTCATGTATGTGAAGCTCCCATGCATACATATGTAATTAAATTTGGTCATTTTCTCTTGTTAATGTGTTTCATAGATTTAATTATTAAATCTATATGTGGTACACTGAGATAAATCTCTACTCATGAACTGCCTAATTCACATATGGCAAAAAAAAAAAGGTGGAGAAGGAAATAAACATCCACATTATCAACTTATTTTCTTGTAATTTATTTGCTTTTGACAAAAAATGAGTATCTGTGGGAAAACAGTGATCGTTTGAGCTTTCTGGTTGTCTACCTTCAGAATAAACTGGTGTTTCTTATATTTCTAAAATCTAGATCTGTAAAGGGTAGAAGTCAAAAGTTGGCCTCAGAAATCCCTTGCAAAGAAGGCACGTCAGACAGTCATAAAAGCATAAACTATTTGAGCATATTTTTAAAAAAATGTTCCTTCCTTGGATAACTCCTGGCACTAAAATGAAAACCATGTTTTTCCTCTGCCTGGAAAAAAGAAACTATCAAACATGAATGTTATAAATTGTGGATGGGCATAGGAATGGGCATCCTGTCAAAGCAAGATATTCAAATAGCAACGCCTTTCTTATAGTCTCTTAAGAAGGGGAAAAAATGTTTTAAACCTCATTACATCATTTTACTACCATCTTGCTGCAAAAATTTCCTAACAAGATGGTCAATATTTTTATATAAAAACAATTAGCCTAGGACTCAGTTACATAGATAAATAGTCTGGTTGCTACTGAAAATAAACCATTCAAACATGTATCAAGGACTCCACTAAATACTAAATATTTAAATTCACAGTGTAATATACAGTGCTAATAAAGGTAAGTACTAAGTGCTGTGGAAGGAAAACCACAGAATGGAAACACTAACAAGGGTAACATCTTGAGATGTTACCTGAAGTCTTCCTTCTGCTTCCTCAAACCTATAACTCTTCCTATAACATTAAGACAGCCAAGTACAAAGAAGTCATAATTCAGCCTTAGTTTCAAATTAGACATCTAAAGGCCTTAGCATAAAATAACATAAAAAGGTATTCTATTATTGGAACCCAACTGTTTGAAAACAAAAAGGTTTGTTGAGTTTCAGAGGGCAAAAAGCTTTAATGGACTCAACATATAATGAAGGATGCGTATTTATGTAACAGCACTTTTTCCCTCCAATAGTTATAAAATTATCAACCTAGAATGCTACCAAATGTAAAATACCATTCAAAAAACAAAATATAAAGACATTTTCAGACATATGAAGTTGAATTTGTCACATACTGCAACATCCACACTGTAAGAAATGTTAAAGGAAGTCCTTTAGGCAGAAGAAAAATGATAGCAGATGGAAATACGGATTTACACAAAGGAATGAAGAGCACTGGAAGTGGTAATTACATGAGTGAATACATATGTCTATTTCTTATTGTTTAAATCTCTTTAAAAGATACTGATTGTTGAAACAACAATAATAATTTATTGTGGGGCTTTATAACATATGCAAAAAAAAACAACAAAAAAAAAAACTCACAACAGTATTATAAGACCCAACAGGAAAAATGAAGTATACTACTGTAAGGTTCTTTTACTATTAGTGAAGTGGTATAATATCATTTGAAGATAGACTATAATAAAAAATAAAGATAAAATGGAGTCATAAAATAAACCCAAAATGTGGTTTAAAAAAAAGAAAAAGGGGAATGAAGAGCAGCTGGGACAAAAAGAACACAAATAGCCACACAGATTCAAATATTACCATATTAATAATCACATCAAATGTAAATGGTCTAAATACCCCAATTAAAGGCAGAGATTGTCAGAGTGGAGAGAGAAAAAAGCAAGACCCAACTAAATGCTGCCAATGTACTCTAAGTACAAAGTCACAAACAGTGAAAAGTAAAAAGATGGGAAAAAGTGTGGCAATATGGCAGAATAGAAAAAAAAAAAAAAGATGGATAAAGATATACAATGTTAACACTAGTTAAAATCTGAGTGGCAATATTAAATCAGCCAAAGTAGATTTCAGAGCAAAGACTTGCCAGGGAAAGAAGGCTATTTCATATTGATAAAGGGGAGAATATAAAACTGTCTTTATTACAGTTTGATTGTCTATATAGAAAACCTGAAGGAGTTTTTAAAAAGCTGCTAGAATTAAGTGAGTTTTAGCAATGATGTAAGATGAATATTGAAAATTTTATTGTATTTTTACATACTAACAAGGACAAATTGAAATTGAAAAAATACCATTTACAGTAGCATCGAAACTATAAAATACTTAGGGATAAATCTGACAAAAGATGTGCAAGACCTGTACAGTGAGAACTATAATATATTCCTGAGAAAAGTTAAAGACCATATATATATGTATATATATACATATACACACACACACACATATATATACATATACACACATATACATACATACATATATACATATATACATATATATATATATATATATATATATATATATACGTCATATTTGTTCATGGGTCGGAAGACTCACTATTATTCAGCTGTCAATTCTCCCCCAAATTATATTCTGCCTTGTATTATAATTATTTGTGTTTTTACAATATCTGCCTCTTCTATGCCTCCTGAGGGCCATGATTCCTGAGGGCCTTGTGTATCATAGCCCTAGTTGCCAAACCTGGCTGTGCATGAGAAGCTCTTGGAGGACTTTTTAAAAACATAGATTATTAGGATCATCCAGACCTAGGAATCAGAATTTCCAAGGGTATTCCAAAGGCAGGAATGTATACGAGTATTTTAAAAGCTACAGGAGATTCTATATCAGTAAACCCCATATTTGAGAACCAGTTACCTACAGCACCTAATGATAAGGTGAACACGTAAGCATTTGTTGAACTTTCATGGACTGAAAAATGGAAGATCAGGACCTAAATTAGGTTGAAGCCATACTGGAAAGGCACTAAATGTCAGGCTGAATTGGTACAAAAGGCCAAACTAAATAACCAACTTCTAGCTTCAAAGCAACTATCCCTTAGGAGAAGCTTTATCTCAAAGGCACTTTCACGCCCTTTCAGCAGGTCACAGACATTAGTGTGCATTTTCAGAGACAGTTAAGAATATGCTAAAGTCAAATTTTGCTTATTCATTTTAATCACGTGTTCAGTAAGTGTTGGACAATATATGTGAAAGCCCTTTAAAACCTGCAATAAAATATGATGATATTATTTGGGCACTAATTTGTTTTTTATCATACGACCATTGCAAAGTAAAACAAAATCAAACTCGGATTTAATGTTTTCTTTCTGATTGGAAAATCTAACAGGAATTCATATTTTTAAACTGACAGTGAACAAAAGAATATTCAATTCAAATGCTTAAATTTATCTTCTATTATGGGTATTGCTATGGCAGCTAGCTTTTTTTCATGCAGATCTGAACAAGTTAAAATCAGAAACCAATATCCTGGAACTTTAATTTTAAAGCAAATTCTCCAATACTGAGTTTCCACCACAGTAGCAATAGCTTACAATTAAACTAATACCATTTATAGAAGAAAACTTTACATCCTCACCACCCATCTTAACTCAGCATGTTTTGGAAGCACATACTCGACCATTTTCTGATTCTCTTAGGATCCTATTGCAGTTTGTTATACAAGTAACTAGGGCAAAAATATTTAAACTACTCAGAGCTGTCATTCTGAAATATTTTCCAGAAGTCTGAATTCTTTCTTGGACTACAACTAAATGGCCATGTGTCAGATTTACTTGAAATACATCCAAATCAAGTAAACATTTACTCTTCAATAATTCCTCATCCTTATTCAGACTACCAATCAAGTCATCAAGATTTATAAGTTTTTCCCCGAAAATGCTACACTACCACTAAACACTATCCCTCAAAGACTAAAGATAAGAGGAAAATTTGACTAACAGTGTAGACTCAAACAAATATTGGAAAGAGTTTTCAAAAGATAACTGTACAAGGTGTGAGTCTCTCGTCGAACTATTTTAAAAAATGGATAAATTTTCTCTTCCTGAGGTGTTTTAGGTTAGCTTTTTAGTGCCCAGGGGGAAAAAACACAGTATAATCTGCCAAGACTGGCAAAATTGTTTATATATGATACAAATAAAATCCAGTGTTGACAAGATTTTAGAAAAAGAGGCATTCTCATGTTCTGTTGTTAGGAATACACACTGATATAAACTTGTTTGAAGAAAATGTGGCCAAATATATGGTGATGGAAGGAGAACTGACTCTGGGTGATAAACACACAATGGAATTTATAGATGATGTAATACAGAATTGTACACCTGAAATCTATGTAACTTTACTAACAATTGTCATCCCAATAAACTTTAATTTAAAAAAAAAAAGAAAATTTGGCAATATCCACAATTTTTAAATATATACCAGCCTTTCACATAGTAAGTCCGCTGTTTGGAATTCATCCTATGGATATACTTGCAAAAGTACACAATGGCACAAGGATGTTTGCTGCAGCATTGTTTGTAATAACAAACTTCACAGAACCCATATGTCTACAGATAAGTGAATGACTAGGTAAATTTCTTATAGTGAGAATCTATGCAGGCAAGAAAAAGAATAAGGAATATCTATAAATGATAATATAAGATTTTTAAGATGTAAGTAAAAAAGCAATCTACAATGTGATAAATATATACATATACACACATACATACAGAAAGACTGTATAAACACACATATACATATGTATTTATAAAAGCATAACCATTTTTTGGAAAAATACAAAAGAAATATTAAAAAGGGTTGACTCTAAGGAATAGAACTAAGGGTAAAGGGGAAGAGAAAGACTTGTTAAAAATGTTAAAATTTGTTACCCAACTATAATATTAAAAAGCATATGATAACACTTTACAGAACTATCTGGAAGTTTTTTTATAAAGTTAAATATACATCTGCCCTATGACCTAGCAATTCCACTCTGAGTGATTTACGCAAGAGAAATGCAAAAGATTATGTCCATAAAAAGACTTGTACAAAGATGTTCATAGCAGCCTTATTATAATAGCCCCAAACAGGAAGAATTCAAATGTCCATTAACAGGAGAATGGATAACTAAACTCCATTATATTTAAATAATGGAATACTACTTAGCAATAAAAAAGAATGAACTACTGATACAAGAAAAATTTGGATGAATCTTACATTCTACAGAGTGAAAGAAGCCAGACACAAAAGAGTACATATACACACTACGTGATTCCATTTATATGAACTTCTAAGATCAGCCAATCTACCATGATAGAAGTAAAAAAATCTTAGCTTGGTTGTGGGGAAGGGGGTTGGAAGTGGGGAGAGGTGTTTGAGGGAAGCCAGGAATTTACTGGAAATAGACACAATGGAACTTTCTGGGGTGACAGAAATGTTCTACATCTTGTTTTGGCTGGTAGTTTCATGGATGTATATAATTGTCAAAATCAATCATCTATTTAAAGCTTACAATTCAATGGTTTTTAGTATGTTCATAGATATGTGCAATCATAACCACAATCAATTTTAGAGCAAATTTAGATATCTCATACTCTTTAGCTACCACTCAGCCACCTCCCCTAGTCCTAAGTAACTAATCCATTTTCTGTATAGATTTGCCTATTCTGGACATTTCACATAAATGGAATCATACAATATGTGGTCTTTGTGACTGCCTTCTTTCACTTAGCAAAATGTTTTCAAGGTTCATCTATATTGCAGAATATGTAGGTTACTTCATTTCTTTTATGACCAAAAAACACTCCATTGTATGAATATACCACATTTTGTTTAACCATTCATCAGCTGATGACAGACATCTGGGTTTTTTCCACCTTTGGGCTTGCTACTATAAACAATTGTATTTTTGTGAGAACTATGCATTTCATTACATGAAAATTATGCCTCAATTTTAAGAAAGAATATGGATTTGAAAAATCATATTGTTACTACAAAGCATGATTTCTGAGTATTTTAGTGGGTGGTAGGAGAAAAATATCTCAGAATGGCAAACAAGACAATTATAATAAAAACATGTCTTTCAGAGGAGTAAAAAAATATGTCAGTAAAAGCAACTAACTGAAATGTTGCATTCATCCCCTGAAGAAACAGAAGTTTCCTACCATGTTTCCCTGAAAATAAGACCTAACTGGAAAATCAGCTCTAGCATGATTTTTCAGAATGCCATTCCCCTGAACATAAACCCTAATGCGTCTTTTGGAGCAAAAATTAATATAACACCAGGTCTTATTTTCAGGGAAACACGGTATATGAAAGGGAGGAAGCTGTCTAAAAGGAGATTTTAAATCACTGTTCTCACTCAAACCGTGACTCTTTTAGGGCTTCAATTACCATACCACAGAAATATTTATTATCATCCTGACTTCTCTATGTCCCATTAGCAACAAAATCAACATTGACGTATGACCTAATTCTTTTGCAGTATAAAGGAAACTGTTTAGTCTATTTACGAAAGGCATAAAAATAGTTTTAAAATAATGTCTGTGTAGCATTGGGCACAATATCTATATAGAAATATTAATGCCTTGCGGCTGTCATACTAGTAGGAAAATTATTTACAAATTAAAGAATGTTGTTTTCCTGAAATGGTTATAAATTTTCATACTATGCAACAAACAAGGGCTTCATTACTAGCAATAAACGTTATGGCTTCCTTTTTGTAGAAACAGTAGGAGGAGAATGCTAGTAATTATTCTGTTCCTACTTTGTTTTGGGGACTCTGCTACATATTTATATACACATATTTCCTCAATTAACCCACAAAACAACCCTAAAAGGTAGATTTTATTCCCATTTTACAAAAGAAGAAAAAACAAACAAACAAACAAACAAAAAACTAGGATCAACAAAGCTATATAATGAAAAAAGTGAAGAGGCTAAGATCAAATCCAAAACTTCATTTATACACAACACATACTGGCAAAATGAGGTACATACCCTACCCCTCACTTTCCATTCACAGCCAATGGAACCAACAGTTAATTAATGGAATTAACTGTTGTTGCTACTTTCTCACTTCTAATTCTTTCCAAATTCCCATGTGTTTCCATGCAAAACATTTTGCTAAAATTGCTCCAAGTTTGCCAATGACTTGATAATAGTCAAAAACAAAGGATACATCTCACTCTTTGTTGACCCAACTCTTCTGGCCTGACCTCTTAATTTGGAAACACTCTCCTCTCTGGATAACTGACCATTTCTTCTCATTATCTTAAAGGTCTCTTCTTCTCCACCTACATCTTTAACATTTATACCCCCTAGGGTTTTATCCTTGATCTTTGTGCTGGATTTGCAAACATGATATTCCCCATAGTATTTCTTTCCTCTGATTAAGCTGCTCATTTAATAGCCTCAACAGATGGAATGAAAGAATGAACTCCTGGCCGACCCGGTGGCTCAGGTGGTTAGAGCTCCATGCTCCTAACTCCGAAGGCTGCCGGTTCGATTCCCACATGGGCCAGTGGGCTTTCAACCACAAGGCTGCCAGTTAGATTCCTCGACTCCCACAAGGGATGGTGGGCAGCGGGGCCCTGCAACTAAAATTGAACACGGCACCTTGAGCTGAGCTGCCGCTGAGCTCCCAGATGGCTCAGTTGGTTGGAGTGCATCCTCTCAACCACAAGATTGCCGGTTTCGACTCCCACAAGGGATGGTGGGCTGTGCCCCCTGCAACTAGCAATGGCAACTGGACCTGGAGCTGAGCTGCGCCCTCCACAACTGAGACTGAAAGGACAACAACTTGAAGCTGAATGGCACCCTCCACAATTAAAACTGAAAGGACAACTTGAAGCTGAATGGCACCCTCCACAACTAAGATTGAAAGGACAACAACTTGACTTGGAAAAAAGGCCTGGAAGTACACACTGTTCCCCAATAAAGTCCTGTTCCCCTTCCCCAATAAAATCTTAAAAAAAAATAATAATAATAACATGGACTGAATTAAAAAAAAAAAAAATGAACTCCTGCTTAAAAAAGAATGAACTCCTGCTTATAGCATTCACTGGGGTTACCATGTATTCTGTCGCCCTGATGCAGTTGGTCTGATAGAAAGACTATAATGGTGCCAGCAACACTTTGTGAGGCTAGGGTAATAACCTCTAAAATAGGAAAATGCTCTGAATCAATGATGCTGTTTCTCCACAGCCAGGATACACAACTCTCCTGGGAATCAAAGGATGAAAAAATTGTGGCTCCCCTCACTATTATCCCTACAGAACCGCTAGCAAAATTTTTCCCTGCCATTCCAAAAACTTTGGACTTAGAAGTCTTAAACACAACAATGGTCCCACTGATCTGGAAGCAGAAGCTAGCACCCGGCCACTTTGGGCTCTGCATTATACAGAATAGACAAAGGAGGGGATTAACTGACTAGCGTGATGGATAGCGATTATCATGGGAATATTGGGTTGTTATCACATGAGGACAAAAAGGATTTGCCTGGAACCCAAAAGATAATATGGGGTGCCTCTTAGTATTCCACGTATTATAGTAAAAGTTAGCAAAACTTTGACTACGATAATTCCAAAGAAGCAGGACTGCTAATGGCACAGACTCTTCAGGAATGAAGCTTTGGGTTATACTACCAGGTAAGAAACTATGAATAAGGTGCTTGCTTGCTAAGGGCAAGAGAAATATGGAATGGGTAATGGAAGAAGGAATTGTAAACACCAGCTATAACCACTTATAAAGTTGCAGAAAACAAGACTTTATTTTCATTTTCTCTTCCATTATCTATCATCTAACATCAGTGCATATTAACAGAGATTAACTTTTTACAAAAAATACACTTAATTTTTCAGAGCAGTTTTAGGTTCACAGCGGAAAGTACAGCTAGTTCTCAGAGTCCCTGCCTTCACACATGTATAGCTTCCCGCACTACCAACATCCTACCTTAGGTGGGTACATTTATTACAACTGATGACCCTACAGTGACACATGATTACCACCCAAAGTCCACAGTTTACATTAGGGTTTACTCTTGGTGTTGTATATTCTATGAATGTATAGTAACATGTAGCTAATATTATAGCATCATAGAGCAGTTTCATTGCCTTAAAAATCTTCTGCCTATTCATCCCTCCTTCCCCTAATCCCCGATCTCTTTACTGTTTCCACAGTTTTGCTTATTCCAGAATGTTATATAATTGAAATTATACAGTATGTTGGCTTTTTAGATTGGCTACTTTCACAAAGAAATATGCATTTAAGGTCCCTCCATGTCTTTTGTTGTTTTTTAATTAAGGTATAATTGACATATAACAAAGTTTCAGGTGTACAACATAGTGATTTGATATTTGTATATATTGCAAAATGATCACCACAATAAGTCTGGTTAACCCTCCATGTCTTTTCATTGCTTGATAGTGAATTATCTGTTAGTGCTGATTAATATTCTATTGTCTGGATTACCACAGTTTATCCTTTCATCTACTGAAGGACATTTTGGTTGCCTCCAAGTTTTGGCAATTATGAATATAGCTCCTATAAATATCCATGTACAAGTTTTATGTGGACATAAATTTTTAACTTGTTTGGGTAAACGCCAAGGAACACAATTGCTGAATCATATGGTAGGAGGATGTTTAGTTTTGCAGGAAACTGCCAGCATGTGGTGTTGTCAGCAGTTGGTATTTGGGCATTATAATACGTGTATAGTGGTATTTCATCATTTTAACTTACAACTCCCTGATGACATATGATGTTGCGGATTTTTCCATATGCTCATGTGCCATCTGTATATCTTCTTTGGTGTCTGTTTGGGTCTTTTGCCCACTTTTAACTCAGGTTGTTCATTTTCTTATTGTTTACATTTAAGAGTTCTTTGTATAGTTTAGATAACAGTCCCTAAGCAGATGTGTTTTTCTCAAATATTTTCTCCCAGCCTGTGGCTTGTCTTCTCATTCTCTTGAACTGTCTTTTTCATCCCTCTATTTCTCCATTATTTCCTTCTTTTGAGTTAAATAGGTATTTTCTAGTGTATCATTTTAATACTTTGTTATTTCTTTTACTACATACTTTTTAGTTATTTTCTTAGTGGTTGCTCTAGGGATTACAATTAACATCTTAATTTATAGCAATCTAGTTCAGATTAATACTGACTTAATTTCAACAGTATTAAAAAAATATGCTCCTATATAGCTCTGTTCCTTCCTTTGTGTTGTTATTGTCAGACAAATTATATCTTTATGCAATGTATGCTTATCAACTCAGATTATCGCTTTATGCAGCTGTATTTTAAATCAGATAGAAAGGGGAAAAGTGACAAAAAAATACATATATTGTCTTTTTTTTTTTTTTTTTAAGATTTTATTGGGGAAGGGGAACAGGACTTTATTGGGGAACAGTGTGTACTTCCAGGCCTTTTTTCCAAGTCAAGTTGTTGTCCTTTCAATCTTAGTTGTGGAGGGTGCCGTTCGGCTTCAAGTTGTTGTCCTTTCAGTCTTAGTTGTGGAGGGCACAGCTCAGCTCCAGGTCCAGTTGCTGTTGCTAGTTGCAGGGGGCGCAGCCCATCATCCCGTGCGGGACTCAAGGAATTGAACTGGCAACCTTGTGGTTGAGAGCCCGAGCTCCAACCAACTGAGCCATCCAGGAGGCAGCTCAGCTCAAGGTGCCATATTCAATCTTAGATGCAGGGGGCGGAGCCCACCATCCCTTGTGGGACTCGAGGAGTTGAACCAGCAACCTTGTGGTTGAGAGCCCACTGGCCCATGCGGGAATCAAACCAGCAGCCTTAGGAGTCAGGAGCATGGAGCTCTAACCACCTGAGCCACTGGCCCAGCCCTATATTGTCTTTTATATTTACCAATGTAGTTACATTTACCAGTGCTCTTTATTTCCTCATGTGCTGTTTATTTCACTGTCGAGTGCTCTTTCATTTCAGTCTGAATGATTCTCTTATAGGGGAGGTTGGCTAGTGATAAATTCTCTCAGTTTTTGTTTACCTGGGAATGTCTTAATTTCTCCATTTTTTAAAAGATAGTTTCACTGAATACAGAATTCTTGATTGGTAGTTTCTTTCATCACACTGCCTCAATGGTTTCTGAAGAGAAATCTGCTGTTAAGTCTTACTGAGGATCCCTTGTATGAGAGTAGTCGCTTCTCTGGTGTTGCTTTCAATACTCTCTGTCTTTTGCTTCCAACAGTTTGATTTTGATGTGTTTAGGTGTGGATCTCTTTGAGGGCTTCCTACTTGGAGTTTGTTGAACTTCTTGGATATGTACATTAATGTTTTTCCTCAGGTTTGGGAGTTAGCAGCCCTTATTTCTTCGAATATTTTTTCTGCTGCTTTCCTTCCCTCCTTTCCTGGGACTATTATTATGCTTATGTTGCTATGCTTGCTTGTGTCCCATAGGTCTCTGAGGTCTGTTCATTTTTCTTTATTCTTTTTTGGTTTCTTTTGTGTTTCTCAGACTGGATGATCTCAATTGACCTATCTATCTTAAAGTTTACTGATTTTTTTCTTCAGTCTGCTCAAATCTGGCGTTGAAGCCTCTAGGGAATTTTTCATGTCAGTTGTTATACTTCTTTTTTTCTTTTCTTTTTTTTTTTTTTAAAGATTTTATTGGGGAAGGGGAACAGGACTTTATTGGGGAACAGTGTGTACTTCCAGGACTCTTTTTTTTCCAAGTCAAGTTGTTGTCCTTTCAATCTTAGTTGTGGAGGGTGCCATTCAGCTTCAAGTTGTTGTCCTTTCAGTCTTAGTTGTGGAGGGTGCAGATCAGCTCCAGGTCCAGTTGCCGTTGCTAGTTGCAGGGGGCACAACCCACCATACCTTGCGCAAGTTGAACTGGCAACCTTGTGAGGATGCGCTCCAACCAACTGAGCCACCTGGGAGCTCAGCGGCAGCTCAGCTAAAGGTGCCGTGTTCAATCTTAGTTGCAGGGGGCGCTGCCCACCATCCCTTGTGGGACTCGAGGAATTGAATTGGCAACCTTGTGGTTGAGAGCCCACTGGCCCATGTGGGAATCGAACCGGCAGCCTTTGGAGTTAGGAGCATGGAGCTCTAACCGCCTGAGCCACTGGGCCAGCCCAGTTGTTATACTTCTTAACTCTAAAATTTATTTGGTTCTTTTCTAGAATTTCTATCTAGTAATTGATATTCTCTATTTCATGAAATGTTGTTATACTTTCCTTTAGTTCTTTATATACAGTTTCCTTTAGTTCTTTGAACATACTTAAATAGCTATTTGAAGTCCTTTTCTAGTAAATCCAATGTTTGGGCTACCTTAGTTTCTACTGATTGCCTTTATTTCCTGGGTTTAGGCCATACTTTCTTGTTTCTTTGTGTGTCTCATAGTTTTTTGTTGGAAATCATACATTATAAATAATACAATGTGCCAATTTTAGAATCAGATTCTTCCCCTTTCCCAGAGTTTGTTGTTGTTGGATCTAGTGACTTTTCCAAACTAATTCTGTAAAGTCTATATTCTTTGTCACAACTAACCACTGGATTTTCTTCTCAGTTAGCTTAGTGGTCAGCTAATGGCTGGACAGAGACTTCCTTAAATGCCTGGAACTAATAAGTGTCCCAGTCTTTGCTGAGGCTCTGTATATTGTGTTGGGGCACTCAGCCAGGCAGTTTAGAACTCCACCTTAGCCTTTACCTCCTTCTTGTGCAGAGCCCCAAGGTTAGCCAGAGGTAGGAGCTTAGCATCTTCTCAGGTCTTTCCTGAGCATGCACACAGCCTTGGGCATACACAGATCCTTACATATCTACTTGGTGTCCTAGAGTCCCAGGAATATGTCACACCTTTTCAAAACATCCTATGTATGTCTCATTCTCCAACTTTTTATTTTAATTTTTTCATTTGGTTTGTTGTTTACCTCAATTGTTATTGGTACCTCAGGCAGCTATGTTGTTAAATAGTTGCTGATGGTTCTTAACAGCTAACTCTGGGGAAAATACTGTTTGTACGTGGCAAGTTCCAAGTCAGGTTACATAAAGATAAGACTTTTGAGTAGGGTTTACTAGGAAACTGCCAGAAAGGTCACAGAATGACAATTCTCTGAGAACGGGGTTTTGAAAGAGCTCCAACTCCATTCTGACTCCTCTAGTGCCAACAAGGCTATTAATGTTCACTATAATTGCACACTCTTGATTTTCAAGGTTACCATAGATCTGGGAAAGAGGGGATGGTGTTAGAGCAAGTCAAAATGCCACAAACCTTGCTGTTCTTACAGATTCACTTATTTGTTTTTCATAAATCTTCTCCCAGATTGTTGTAAACCTTTGGTTAATTTTCAAAGTTCTGAAAAAAAGTTGCTCTTGACAATTTTTGCCAGTGTTCTTGGTACCTTTTAAAGGGGAGTATTTTCAGGTGTTGTTATTTTGCCACTTCTAATGACATCACTCTCGTTCCATTCATTTTTAGATTTCTTTGCAAGATATTAGATTGCTTAAAAAATAATAATAAAAGTAGGTTGTGGGATTTATAATACATTTAGAAGTACAGGTATGAAAACAACAGCATAAAGAATATGAGGGGGTAAATGGAAATATCCTGCTGTAAAAATCCCTTACATTATATGTCAACTGGTATAACATTGTTTGAAGGTAAACTGTGGTAAATTAAAGATGCATATTGTAAATCCCAAAGCAACCTCTAAAGAATAAAAAAAAGAAATAATTCAATAGAAGAGAGAAAATAAAATATTTAAAAATACCCAATAAAAATATAACATGAAAGAGAAAAGAAACAGACAAGACAAAAAACAAATAGCAAAGTGGCACATTATAGTGCAACGATCTGTGTGTACACAGACATTACCCATCTCTCTTATTCTCCATCTACGTATGTACATCTATTAGGTTGGTAAAAACGTAATTGTGGTTTTTGCTATTATTTTCAACCTTTTAATCCACAATTACTTTTGCACCAACCTAATATTTTTCTCTACTAAATTATAAACTTACTAAATTTGAGAGATAAACAGAAGTAAACCAAATGAATATACTATCATGAATATACTATTAATTCTAACATCTCTATTTTGGAACCTGTGAGAATTTATCGTTTTACTTACTTATTTAGTTAATTCATATTATAAGACAATATGGAAAAATACAAAACTCACCTGTCTATATAAAAATAAGTCCCAGAATTTTAGTGCTAAGTTATTTTAGAAATTGCTTTGTACAATTTCTTCATTTTACAATTAAGGAAACTTAAATCAAAGTGATTAATTGACTAATTGGTAATTAATCAAAATAGTAACATGGCCAGTCAGCAGTAACAGCCATAGTAAAATTCGTATTTAGTAACTTCTAGTTCAGTTCTCTCAAGAGAAAAAAAGTTTCCATACAACACCAACCATATATACAATTATATATAAACAAAGCACTCATTTCAAATGATTCATATCTAGCTGGTCTAGCAAGATCTCGATTTAGAAATATCTTGTTAGTTAAGCTGTATACCAATTTGAAAATAATCAAACTTTTAAAAATATATCTTGTTGAAGTTAGAGTGGCAACTAATTTAAATTCTCATCAATTAATCAAGATCATTGAAGTGTACTATATTTGAAGGAAAATCAAAAAATACTGTGACTAAACAATCATTTAAAACACTGCCTACCAAGTTCAGATAATACAATCCTTCATTCAAATCAATGACTAATCATTCACACTTATTTTAAAATGATAACAAAAAAATGTATGAAATCTATGTGCAGTACTACCTGTAGCTCCCAGTGGATGTCCTTTTGAAATTAATCCACCACTAGGATTTATGACCCACTTTCCTCCGTAAGTATTATCTCCTCTATCAACCAGTTTTCCACCTTCCCCTATAGAAGGAAAAAATATTCACAAATGTTAAAAATAACATTGGAAAAAATGATATGTTTAACTTCTATACAGCCAAGAATTTCGTGCAGCAAATATTTCTTAGCAGCTCAAATTAACGTCAAATTGATATAAGCACATCTAAAAGTTAGGTAATAAATATTGAGTAATAAATTTTCAGAATATTTCCTAAATGAAACAAAGCACTTATTAATTCCTAAGAGCTCTCTGGCTTCCACAACTGCTACAAATATAATAGAGATTCAGAGAACCAAAAGAAAAGAACTGAAATGGATACGATACTTTAAGATAATCATCAGCTTTAAAAATATATAATTTTGCCAAAATATATTCATTTCTCTACATTTTTAACTGTATTCATACCTGCTGTATAAATACTCTTAATAAACAGGAAAGAGGGAGGGAGACAGAAAAAAAAGAGCACTTTGTGAAATAAAGGGAAGTAGCTGAAAATACTGTTGAGCCATAAATGTAAGCTTAAAAGAAAAAAAATTACAACACATGCTTGGCAGCTTCAACGTTCCTATCAATTCCCTGGTCATTCTTCCAGGTGGTTAAGAAGTAAATAAAAATACATGAATTGTATAAAATATGTTGTGCCATTGGAATTAACCCCTGGTCGTTCTCAAAAGGTGAAAAGAATTCACAAACTTAGCCTCAAATGAGGAGCGCAGAGCAAGGAAGTAAGTTTATTCAAGAAGAAAGAGGCCGTCCTAGACGTTGCTGGGGCAGAGGGCTGCACCTAACTTTAGGTTAGCTTTTTCTTATATAGGAAAGTGTAAGTAAATTTCTTTATGGCAGGAGATGTGGCCTATAGACTGAGGTCATTTGATTGACATATGTTTGTTATATAACTAGTTTCTTTCTGCGCATGCTCTTACCCAGAATGCATACAGTAAAACCCACGGGGGGCGGGGGGGGGGGCAAGACTTAATGTTCATTCCATTCTAATTGCATTATAATTAGGCTAGAGTTCAACCAACAGGCAGGTTTTGGCAGTTTGCGCATGTGTGAAGAACCAGTTAAAATCAGTTGGGTCTTATCTCTTTTTATGAGGGTTTAGACATCTTAGATTTATTTCTAGGGCATGAGCCTTGGCAGTTCCTGGGGAGGGGATGCAGGCCTGGGCAGCCCCCTTCAGGTTCGCTTTTATTAACTCTTTTCTGCTCATCAAAGTATTAACTCATCAAAATATTAACTCATCAAAATATTCTTCCAGATTATATTTCTGATAAAGTAACAAGAGGTGAGATCTCCAAATAATGATGTTAATGGTGGCTGTGGTGCAATCAGAGGCAATAGCTCTAAGCACTCACTTTGTGCCAGACCTTATTCTGATTATTTTACATATATTTACATAACTTAATCTTCAAACCTATGAGATAAAATTGACATACAACATTTTATTAGTTTCAAGTATACAACATAATGATTCTATATATTTATATATATTGTGAAATGATCACCACAATAAGTCTTGTTAACATTCATCCCCATTCGTAGTTACAAATTTTTCTTATGATGGGAATTTTTCAGATCTACGCTCTTAGCAACTTTCAAATATATAATAGAGTATTATTAACTATAGTCACCAGGTTCTACATTACATCCCCATGACTTATTTATTTCACACGCAGAACTTCATACATTTTATCTCCCTTTACCCATTTTGCTCACCTCCCACCTCTGGGAACCACCAATCTGTTTGTGCATATATAAAGCTTGGATTTTGGGTTTTTTGGTGTTTTTTTTTAGATTCCACATAAGTGAGATCTCATATATGTGAGATCATATGGTATTTGTCTTTCTCTATCTGACTTAATTCACTTGGCATAAACCCTCTAGGTCCATCCATGTTGTCACATTCTTTTGTATGGTTGAATAATGTTTCACTATGTGTATATATATCACATTTTCTTTATCCTTTCATCTGTCGATGAACATGGCTGTTTCCATTATCTTAGTAAATAATGCTGCAATGAACATGGGGGTGCATATATCTTTTTGAGTTAGTGTTTTTCTTTTCTTCAGTGTATAGAACACTACATCTAACAAAAAAGGAAAGCTAAATAAATGTAATAGAAACATATACCATTTAATGGATTGGAAGATTCAACATTGTTGAGATGACAATTTTCTCTAAATGGAGCTATAGATTCAATGAAAATTCCAGCAAGTTTTTTTTTGTGTGTAGAAATTGATAAACTAATTCTAATATGTACATGGAGATGCAAAGGACATAAAATAACCCAAATAATTATTAAAATGAAGGAAGATGGAGAATTTACCTTATTTGCTTTCAAGACTATACAGTATAATATAGCATAATATACAGTATAATATAGGATAGTATAATGTAATATAGTATAGTATAAGTACAGTAACCAATATAATTTGGTATTGGTGAAAAGATAAGACATGTAGACCAATGGAACAGAATAGAAAGTCCAAAACTGTACCCTCATATATATATATGGCCAACTGATTTTTGACAAAGGTGCCAATGCAATTCAATGGGGGGAAAAAAGGCTTTTTAGAAAATGGTGCTGGATATGTGTATAAAATAAAAAAGATTAATATCGACCTTTATCTTACACCATACACAAAAATTTACTCAAAATAGATTTTATACTTAAATATAAAATCTAAATATATAGAAGTTCTAGAATAAAAGTAGAAGAAATCTTTATGACCTTGAGATAGGCAGAAGTTTCCTAGAATACAAAAAACATGAACCATAAGAAAATTAATAATTGGTATTTCATCAAAATTAAAAATTTCTGTTCTTCAAAACACATGATTAATAAAACAAAAAGGCAACAAATGACTTGTATCCAGAATATATATGTGTATATATATATATATATATATGTATTTATACATATATATAAATTCTTACCACACAATAAAAAAAGATAACCCAATAATCAAAGGCAAAAGATCTGAACAGACACTTCGCAAAAGAAGATATATGATGACCAATATGCACATGAAAAGATGTTCAACATCATTAGTCATCAGGGATATGCAAATTAAAACTAAAATAAGACACCACTATATACTCTGTAGAATTGCTTAAATTTTTAAAACTCACCCTATCAATTGTTGGTAAGGATGTGAAGCAACTAAAACTTTCATACCCTGCGTGTAGTAACGGAAAATGGTACAATCACTCTATAAATGAAAAAAAAAAAAATCTTCCAAATCACACCAACTAGTTTATCCATTTTCCTTTCTGTAAGTCTTTATTCAAACACAATCTGAAATAGTTGAAATTACAAATGTAATTTTATATCCTTTTTTCCCCACTTAACAGCATGTTGTAAGTACCCTTGATTTACATAATACAAATTATTTGTAAACTCTGCTATCTCAGTGTTAGTATTATCCAACACTACATGTTTTAAAAATTCTAGTTTCCAGATAGCTTACATTCACTTTGCACAGTGTGGCAGAGAAACGTGGAAGAAAAGGCAACAAATTAATTCTTTTGTTTAATGGTGAAGATGAGATTTTCCCAGAGAAATGTACTAAGTTAATAAGCATCTCATGAAAGACACTACCTTCTGGACAGAGTCCCAGTGCTTCATAAGTAAGGAGTTCATTGGAAGAGAAGCAATCGTGAAGCTCTATTACATCAATATCAGCTGGTCCCAGGCCAGATTTTTCATAGCACTTTCTGGCAGCTTCTTTACTCATATCAAAGCCAACCTAAAACCAAAAACATATATAAATAAATTAAGTGCTTCAAAACTGGGACTTTTATATGAGGATTATAGGAAATTAATATGTATAACCTTAACAGCCAAGAACTGACCGCACATATTGAAATAGCAGTTAATTCTATATTACACAGAAAGTCCAAATAAAAGGACATCCGGGAGGGAGAATGTACATGTTAAATTTTGTACTATAAAGGACAGAATTTTAAATAAGATATATAAAAAGGACTCAAAATTCTTCAGGCCATATCTTATGCTAAATTACAAAAACTCTATCAAACCACAATGTATAGTGGGATTAATTAATTGAAGAGATTTATCAACAGATCATTATAATTCAGATACACCGAAAAATAATGGGGTGTAGTTTCAATCTTCTTTTAGAAGATCACATGGGATTCAAAACTCTTATCCAAAAACCATGCTCTTAACACCTCTTTGGTCTCACATAACATGCAAACAACTTTTCTCCAAAGAATAAAATTGTAGCATAATGAAAAACGTATTATAATAAAAAAAACCTGAGTATAAGTTCCACCTCTAGCATACCCTAGCACCCTAGCTTTGTGATCTTGGGCAACTTATAGGGACATTTTCAAATTCAAAGCATTATTGTAAAATCATTTTTAAACTGTAGTTTACCATATGTTTGTTTATATATGTGTGTATACATATATATGTATATATCTTATGTGTATGTATGTATGGATGGATGGATGGAGGATGGATGGATGGATGGATGGATGGATGGATGGATGGATGGATCTTCAAATATTCAACTAACTCTAGATCTGAATTCTCATCTTTTTCACTTCCTCCATTTTGTACTCAATCTTCAATCAGGATTTTTGAAGCATCAAAAAAGTTCCCTGAAAACATATTTGTTTTTCCTTTAACTCTTATGTAAGACAGGAGTCCTGGGGATATTTAGCCAACTCAAAACAAAAATAAATAGCAAGTCTAGTTAGTTAATAAGTTATCATATAATGATGATTGCTCTGATATAGGAAACATATGTTCTCACCAGTTATATTCCCCTAACACATTCTTAAAGATGGGTTACAGTATTAAATTTTCTAGATCGATTTTCAAGTAAATTACATCCAGAGCCAATAACAACATGATGTCACCTTGAAATTTTTAAACAGAAATCCCTTGAATAATTAATAAAACAGAATCTCAATAGCACAGGGAATAAAGTCAATGGAATTATAATAGATATATACGATGACAGAAGGGCAATAGATTGGGGGAGGGGGGTCATCACTTTCTGAGGGGTGAAATGTCTAACTATTGCATAGCTTTGTACACCTGAAACTAATAAAAAAATTAAAATAAAATAAAATAAAACAGAATTTCAGACAAACCATTTTAATAGCGCTTTTTTCTTCAAATGAGCTTGGCAAATCAGTCATCATCTCTTGTGCCAAAATTTCTACAGCTTTGGAATGAAGGCCGTACTTCTGTACAAATTCTTCACTAGCCAAAATTGCCGCTGCCGCACCATCTGAAGTGGGACTACAGGAGGTAAAAATAATTATTTACACCCAGTCCACCCTCAATCCTAAGATTTCAGACTAGGAGCTCTTTCTGGGAAGAAAGGCTGAGTATGCTTGCTGTTCACTGAACGGCCTTCTTTGTGATATCTAGGGTTAAAACTTACACATGCTTACCACGTGAGGGCTGAACCTCTATCAAGAATTTAAATGCTGTCAGTCACTGGTTTCTAAGAGTCTCTCCCCATAATTTCTTATTGCAAAGAATCCTGGATTTCCTTCTGCCGATGCATAAGGCATCTTCTGGTGACTTCTGAGAAGTACAAGGTTATTCTTATACTAGTACAACAAAGATTCTACTACTGTGTTTCCCCGAAAATAAGACCTAGCCAGACAATCAGCTCTAATGTGTCTTTTGGAGCAAAAATTAATATAAGACCCGCTATTATGTTATTATATTATATTACATTATATTATACCCGGTCTTATATTATAGTAAAATAAGACCAGGTCTTATATTAATTTTTGCTCCAAAAGACGCATTAGAGCTGATTGTCCGGTTAGGTCTTATTTTGGGGGAAACACGAGATAGGCCTAACTACTCCAACACTGCTATCTCCCAAATAAGTCAGTCTTAGAATCCTTTCGGAAACTGGGAAAGGATGGAATAAGCCCATGATTTGGTTAAGACTTTTGAGATCTCCTCAAAACAGATCTTTTCCTTAGAAGCTGTGACGGAAAGGGGCAAACACATGAAGGCTTCTGTGAGTTCAGCTGGACTTTATAAATGGGCAGACCCTCATATTGCAACAGATAAAAGCTGACCCCACTTGTTCACTTGATTCCAACCCGTATCTCCAGGGCACAGCCAGGTTGGCTAGGCATAGGAGCTATGGACTACCCCCTCAATATTCTGGGAGATATTGTCAAGCAATTTTCAAGATGCCACTATTATCATTATTAGAGCTATGATTTTTTTCTTGTTTTATGTTTACTCTTAGCTACTATGACAGTAAAATTTCCTACAGTGGAAGTATACAACAAAGAAAACAAAATGCTCAAGGGGAAAACCAATGGCCTCCTAAGACACAGTTAAATGAATAAATACAATTAAAACAAAGTAGGAAGAAGTCATGAGAGAAGGAAGTAAAATACACGATTTTCCAAAAGATGAGACAGTCTGTCTCTAGGCAGAAGAAGGAAGTAAGGGTACGCACTCCAGAGTGAGGACTCCATTGGTAGGAGATCTATAGAAGCTGATACAGATACAGTAAAGATGCACTCAGACAGGAGCCTAAAGTTTACCCAATGGAGAGGGGGAAGGGAATAGCAGTTACTTCTATTAAATATTAAAATTTGTTTTTCTTACCAACATTGTAAGACAGTTAGAAAATCAAAAACTTCTCGCGATGTCATCACATCATCTAAACTGTATTCCTTTCGGAACTGGGAATACCTAAATGCAAAATAAGTAGTTTCAGAATGGGAGATAGCAATTATAATTTTTGTTGAAGACATTCTGGTCCAGAAGTTAAAGAGAGAATAATATGTAAGTATTCTTTTCACAACCAAAAGACAGACTTTTATAAACACTTTTAACTTTTAAAAAACAAGTCATTTGAATTGAATTTTTTAAAAAATCCTAACTTCAAAATAGCATATGCTGTATAATAAAAAAATTGCCTAATCTTTGTCCTGGGTTCCTGTCATGGAGCTTCTAAAACGCTTGGAATTTCCTGAGTGATAAAAGTATCTTTGTTACGCTAAAAGGTGACTCTCTTTGGGTCTCTTGTTAGCTTCGGGAGAGGAGGAGACAGGGGGTCACCAGAAAGAGAAAGACCAACCACGTGAATACAGGGTTGGGATTTTTGAACCAGTTTGACCCCAGGGAAAAAAGGGGGGCTGGAGATTGAGTTCAATCATGTGGCCAATGATTTAATAAGAGTATGCCTGCATAATAAAGCCCCAATAAAAACTATGGACACTGAAGCTTGGTGGAGCTTCCTGGTTGGTGAGCACCTTGATATGCTGGGAGGGTGATACGACCTGACTCCATAGGGGAGAGGGCATGGAAGCTCTACATTAGGAACCCTCCCAGACCTCACCCTATGTGCTCCTTTATTTGGCTATTCCTGAGTTGCACTCTTTATATAATATAAATGCTCCTCAACTTACAATGGAGTTACATCCCAATAAAGCCATTGTAATTTGAAAATATCATACATCAAAAATGTATTTAACATACCAAACATACTAGCTTAGCCTAGCTGGTTTCTACTGAATGTGTATCACTTTTGTACCATAGTAAAGTAAAAAAAAACATAACTCAAACCATTGTAAATCAGGGACTGTTGGTACTGTAATCATGAATACAGTATTTTCTTGAGTTCTATGAGTTATTCTAGTGAATTATTGAACCTGATAGGATCATGGGAACCCCTGAATTTATAGCCAGTTGGTCAAAAGTACAAATGGCCTAAGGACCTCACTTGTAGCTGGGATCTCACCTGAGGGCAGGCCGTCTTGTGGAGGACTGAGTCCTTAATTCAGGGGGTCTGTATTAACTCCTGGCAGTTAGTGCAAAACTGAACTGAAGTACACCCAGTTGGTGTCAGACAAGTTGGAGGTTAAAACAGAATACCATTTCTTTTTCCTGAAGAATTGTAAAATACTAGTTCCTTAAAAGCAAAATTAAATGACTTGCAATTCAGTCAACTTTTGTGGTGATGATATTATACAACTACATTTAATGAAGGCTAACGGAGTTCTTAAATAAATATACAAAACCTGAAATAAACTATCTGCATTCTTCAAAACACATTTCCTTTCTGATCACTGCAAAGAAGAAACTTGCTTTTATTCCCTTTGGCTCCTCTAATAATCAGATGGTTTCAGATATTGCTCTGGTGAAAATAGCGGCAGCAATAGACACCACAAGGGAGTTTCTAAAAGTAAACTTCAACTGGTGTGCAAGTTAAGCAAATGTATGGAAATAAAGCCCACGTAACTAAGATTTACATACTAGTGTCTGCACCTTGGCCTCTAAAGTTACCTTTGACCATCACCAACTTTCAAAAAAGACCTTAATTGTGCCAAATCGTGTGCTAGTCATTGGGGACACAGACACAGTCACTACTTTCAAGGAACTCAGTCTGAATCCATGACAAACAAATATACCATTCTAATACAATATGTTCAATGCCATGGTAGAAATGTTACCGTGGGTGCCACCGGAGCACACAGGATGTGCAACAAACCCAGACACAAGAGGGAGCTTCCTCTCTGAAGTTAGGCGACAAAAGGAAGAGAGAGAATTCCTGGCAAAAGCAAAGCATCTTGAGGTGAAACAGTTCACTGAGGCTAGAGCGTGAAGCTTGGGAGGGAATGTGGAGGCAAGGTGTAGGAGATGGGGCAGAAGAAATGAATGAGGATCAGATCATGAAAGGACAGCATATGGTGTTTACATAATATACTGAAATCAAGGAAGAACTTAAAGGATATTAAGCCGGGGAGTGAAATGATCAGATCTGTATCTCAGCAAGAAAACTGTGGTATAGGAAAGGGATGGTAAAAAGGCATTACCAAAAGCAAGTAAACCAACTAAGAAACTGGGGCAAAAATTACAGCAAGAAATATTAAGGACCTAAAGTGCAGAATTGGAAGTGAAAGATGGACGAAGCAGTCAATTCAAAAGATAGCATGAAGGCAGAATCAGTAGGATTCTGTTCATCCACAACTCACACAGGACACTGAGGAAGAAGGCAGAGTCAAGGATGACTTCTAGTTTTCTATCTTGAATAATTAGGTATATGTGATGTCATTCACCAAGATGAAGAATGTCGAAGAAAAAACAGGGTTGAGAGGAAATTATAAATTCTGTATGGACATGTTCACTCTGAGGCACCTATGGGACATCTAAGTGAAGACGAGTAGAAGAAAGTTACAGACACAGGTCTGAAGGCTCAAGTGGATGGGCTATCTCTAATCCTATATTACTTCGATTCTCATTGCCTTTAATTATTCTTATCATTTGTGAGGAAGCACTTGAAAATAGTTTCTTAACACGTTGTATACGGCGGGGTTTAAATCCCTCATGAAGATTCTCGTGATCCATACGCAACGTGTTAATTCAACCTTCTTAGAAATACGTAACAGGGTATTTCTAATGACTGGTCAGCAAACATAGAATTCTCTTTCTTTATTACCCAAGCAAAACCTAATGCAAGAAGGTAGCACCTAAAATTTCTCAGCCAAATCTAAAAGGCTATTCTTGGCTGTTTCAAAGAGTTTTAAATGCTGAAACTGACATCCAGAGATAGCTTTTGCCTATTTAACATAATTGAGAACTTATAATATATAATGGAAAATCCACGCAAGCAAGGAACTTATCTGTCTTGTTCACTAGCAGCTAAAGCAATATCTTGCACATAACAGGCTACTGAATACATATTAATACTTGTTGAGTGAATAAAATTCCTTTAGAAGAATGCTGTAATGAGTGGATAAATGAGCACCTGGTTAGACACTAATTTAAATGAGAGAAAGACTTGGAAACTTTGATTCTCTGGGGAAAGTCAAAAGCTGCTCTTTGGAGCCTCAAAGCCAGGAAACTGCACTGCTGTGAATTCCTCAGTATGTTGGTACAATTCCTTACTAGTTTCAGGAAATCCCAAGGATTTTAAATGATTCTCCAAGTTCTAAGGACAAAGAAATCATCTCTAGACCATCTTTACTGCCTCAAGACTGCTCATCCTAACTCTATTATTCAGTAACAGCAAAGTTTTATTGAGCACATACTATGTTCCAATACCCTGCTAGATACTGAAGATACAAAGATGAGATATAACCTCTGCTCAAGGATGATCATCAGAGGAGAAAGACTCATAAATAAGTATGATACAGTGTGATGTGCTATAATAGAGGCATAGAGACAGTGCAATAAAGCTCATGAGAAAAAATAATTATGCTTAGGAAGCGGTAAGAAGCTGTTAAGAGAAGCAATGATATTTGGGTTGGGACTTGATGGGTAAGTAGATATTAACCAAACAAAAGAATGGCAAGAAGGATGTTCCAGGGAGAGCTAACAGCATAAGTAAAAACACAAAAGCAAGTTCTATATAATACGTTTGGGAAAAAACCTAGTAATCTAGTGAGGCTAGAGATTAGGAAAATTTAGAGAAGTGGTAAGAAATAAGACTGGCAAAGTAGAATGGGGCTTGCATGAGCTTTTCAAGTATTAAAGTCAAATGAAGAAATTTGGATTGTATCAAGAAATGGGAGTTCACTAAAGCTTTCACAATACTCTTAGATCTAGGACACGGAATTAGATTATTTATTAATTAGGCATGCTCTAACTACAAACGTCAATTTAAAATTAGGAGGATGAGGAGAACTAGCAGTAGCATGAAGTACTAGGAATATGTGGTAATGATCCACTTGTATAAAATGTTCCTTGTCATGGTGTTATGTTTATTAAATATGGCAAACATTGTTAATAATTCAGAAACAATTTACTGAGTACCTATTATGTTCCAACCTCTGTGCTAAGCATTAAAGATAACAGATGGTTCTTCCCCTCAAGGAATTTATAACTTAGGAGGGGGAAAAATACAAACATTATTTTTCCACTACATAGAATGATCCTGAGAAAGTTGCCTAATTTCTGTAAGCCTCGTTTTCCTTATCTACAAAATGAGAATAAAAATCTCTACCTTATAGGATCCTTCAGAGGATAAAATGAGCATGTACATAAAAGTACCTAGCATAGTGACACAGAGTTGGCATTTAATAAAGCTAGCTATTACTCTTTTATTGCCTCATGGTATTGCTTTTATACAGATTCTAGTTATATGGCACTAATTCAAGTCCCAGTGAACCAATTTTATTTAGCAACCATTAAGTACACATCATGAGCCAGGCATTGTGCTAGGCACTGGGGATTCAAAGATGAATGATCTGCAATACACATAACGTCATTTTACTTCAGATTATCTTTTAGGATATAAATAACCACATTATTCTACCAGAGTAAGAGTTAATGACACTAACATAATAAAAATGCATTACTGAATACAAATAATGTAATATAAAGTATTTAAAATGGCTACTAATATGCATTTTACAAACGTTTTAGTTGAACAAAATGAACTAAGAAAAGTTTTAAAGAATGGCTTAAAATGGTGACTGGTTATTTCCAACTAAAAGTGTTACAATAAATTTTATTCACTAGAGTTGCGATGTATGACCACTACATCTTTTAATACTAGCCATTCACACTATTTCTTAAAAGAATGATTAAGCTTAAATGGTTTTCTAAATATAAACAGACCAAAACCTAAAACTGAAAAGAAGTCAAGTTTACTTGGGTACAAGCCTTTTGTAAGAAAAAAGAATAAACCATTCTGGTTAATATCTTTGAGGTCTTATATTAGCTTTTCAAGTATTAAAGTTGCATGTTATACAACAGGATAACCCAGATTTTCACTATTTCATATATCTGAAATACTTACGGGTTATTAATTGAATGTTTATGATTTTTCCATCCAATTTTTGCAAAGTGTTCAACTTTTGTTCCTGTAGAGAAGGTAAATATCTATTAGTGAGTTAATGTTTTTCCGCTGCTTGAAAACAAATGTTACAATGGTAATCAGTATCCTGCTAAATATTTCCATATTTTCCCTTGCATAGGTATCAGTATTGAAGGCGTCAACATTAGTCCCTCAACAATATTTCTTTATAATTTAACTTGGGTATATTTCATGAATTGAATCAACTAATAGGCATACAATATGAAAAAGAGTTCAAACAGCCCTGTTCTACTTAGTATAACTAGGGTCCAAATTCAAAAACTAGAAAATATAGCCTGGGACCACAGTGGTTTTAAGGCAAAAAAGAGCACTGCCAGCAATTCTTCAAGAAGTCTGCCCAAACATCCCAATGCTCCTGGACTAAGTGAATGTCACAATTCACACTACCCTCCAGGGCCTGCTTTTCTTCTCTTTCATTACAAGGCAGAAGGGTCTTTGGAAGAATTACATCCTAACAAGAAATATGTATGCTTTTCAAATTCCTTAAAAAAAGTTTAAAGAATAGTGTCAGGAAAACAAAAGCAATCATAGTAATGAAATAAAATTTATCAAAATCTTTTCCACTGTTTTTAAAAAGACCAAACAGAATAAAACAGCTTTGAATTCTCCTTTGAAGCTACAAAGACCAAAGAAGGAAAAAGTCTACTGATTAGAGCTAATGATGTTATGTTAAAAATGTCACAGTAAAGTGGAAAGTCCCCATTTCTATTTTGTCTCTATCTTCTCTGCCAAAGAGAATGATCTTAAGAGCAGAAATGACATAAATATAATTGAGCCAATCTTATCTCAATTCTAATTTTAAAAAGGGAATAAGGTAAATTCTATCTACACTGGTGATCTCACACCAGTAAGAGTGGTGATCAGGAGGCAGCCAATATGGGTTCACTAAGAACAAGCCACATCACATTAATATCTTTTTTTTATTGCATTGACTGGAAGATAAAATGAGATATGGTATCTGGATATCAACAAGATAACTAAATTTTTCAGGACATCTTTAGAGACAAGGTAAGAAGATATTGTAATGTGGGTTTCGGTTTTTTCTTTTGTTTATTGGGGGGTTGGTGTTACTAAAAATGTAAGGATTCTTCTGTCAAATAAGTTTAGATAAGACTGGGTCAAACAAAATTAAACAGATTTCTTTATGGCAAGACATTCAGAGACTTTAATATTGCATATGTATTATGACTGTCCAACAGGGGATTAAAGTATGAGCACTTCCCAACTTATCTGACCCATGTCAAGGAGCATCTTATGAGCTTAATGTCCCACAGAATACACACTGGGAAACGACAGGCACTGATTAATGCATTAACCTAGAGAAAAATCTGTAGTGCTAACTACCTCTAAACTCAGCCATGCTCTGGTTCATATTTCTACCAAAACTGGATTAGAAAATTAAAGCCACTCTCACCAAACCTGAAGCTAGGAGGGACTACTAAAATGTTGGATCCAAATAGTCTTCAAAAAAGTCTATCAATGGGATGAATCAAAATAGAATTGATTACATGCCTGGTTCTATTCTTGCCCCACCCCCTCCAAAAGAAATAACCTGGAAAAAGGAGCAACAACTATGAGAAAGACTCGGCAGTTCTGATCGATACAAGTTCAATGATTTAACAGTGTGATGTGACTACCGGGTAAGTTTATATGCATTCACAGGACAGCAATCAGTCTGTTGACAATGGGTCATGAAACAAGTCTAATGAGAAGTAGTTAAAGAGAAAAAGAGAAATTAAAATTAGGCACAGCGTCAGGCTGGCTTCAGATATTTGAAGGGCTATAAGGTGAAAGAGGCTCGTTCTGTGAGTCTCAGAAGACAGAAACAAGACCATGGATGGAAACCATATGGAGAGATTTGAGTTCAACATGAAAAAGAGCATTGTAACAATTGGAATCACCCAAAAAATGGAATGAATAGCCTCAGTTGGTGCCAAGTTCCTTGTCACAGAAGTACAAATGCTTTATTGTCGCCTGTTAGAAGATTTACAAGCAATTCATGCATGAGTTGGTAGGAAGGTGGGCAGCTTAATAATATAAAAGCACTTGAGGCAGTGTATGACATAAGAGATATTCAGTAAGTGTTAATGTGTTTTCTTAATTGTTTCTTACCATAGTATCCAATTAATCTATAAAAGATAACAACCCTCTGAAAAATATTCTGCCAGTCATTTGCCAAATATTTATTAAACTTGGGCACTGATGAAGAGCTTGTTGACTACTGATTCTGAACTGCCAACTCAGATTATTGGCTGTTTAAAAGATGTATTGGTATAAAAAGATTTCAATCTCCTTGAATCAAACTTTGAAGCCACAAAAATGTCCTGATTCTACAACAGAATGTAAGTCACTACAAACATTCTTATGTACTCATTTTTAGCACACAATCACAAACAATTTCAAATGACAATGTAAAATTCTATGAAATTCCACAATTCATTAAAAATCTATTGAATGAAGGATAACATTTCAACCAAAATACTGTACATTTATAGTTCAAATTTTAGACTAGAAACTATCCAACTATTCTGAGAAATGTAAAATTTGAGAAAAAAGTTTAAAAATACACCAGACACAGGATGTCCAGGTAGCAGAGGATAATGGAGTCTGCCTAACCCTGTTTCTTTCCATAAGAACAAATAAAACTACACAAAACCATACCCTCAGCATAACCGGACAATAGAACACCCAAAATTCTAAATTATCTGTAAGTGGAAAATACAAAAAAAAGAATAGGGGAAAAAAATGACCAAATCCTACCTAGCAATTACTCATGGTTCAACAGCAAGCTTTTGGGGGAAACAAGGGCAGTCTGAAAAAACCTGTGCACGGCTGGCCCGGTAGTTCAGGTGGTTAGAGCTACATGCTCCTAACTCCCGAAGGCTGCTGGTTCGATTCCCACATGGGCCAGTGGGCTCTCAACCACAAGGTTACCAGTTCAATTCCTCAAGTCCTGCAAGGGATGGTGGGCTCCGCCCCCTGCAACGAAGATTGAACACGGCACCTTGAGCTGAGCTGCCGCTGAGCTGCCGCTGAGCTCCCGGATGGCTCAGTTGGATGGTTCAGTTGGTTGGAGCATGTCCTCTCAACCACAAGGTTGCCAGTTCGATTCCTGCAAGGGATGGTGAGCTGCGCCCCCTGCAATTAGCAATGGCAACTGGACCTGGAGCTGAGCTGTGCCCTCCACAACTAAGACTGAAAGGACAACAACTTGAAGCTGAACGGCACCCTCCACAACTAAGATTGAAAGGACACAACTTGACTTGGAAAAAAAGTCCTGGAAGTACACACTGTTCCCCAATAAAGTCCTGTTCCCCTTCCCCAATAAAATCTTTAAAAAAAAAAAAAAGAACAAGAAAAACTGTGCAGATAAGAGGGGAGCTAGTGGCAGGCCTACATTTGCTCTAAAACTATCACCAGGAAGAGAAAAACTCCCCCCAAGTGTGAAAATATTGAAAAAATATTCCTATAGATCAAAGCATGACTACAGGGACGGGCCTGAAAAGTATAGGACCGTTGGGATGATTGGTTATCTTTGAAAAGCAATGCTTCTGGGAGGAAAAACAAAAAAGGCAAAAAGAAAGTGAAAAGTACCCTTTGGTAATTGGAGAGTGAAAGAGAAAAAAAGCGAAAGGAAATTTTTAAGGTCCTGAAAGGCCAAAAAAATAAATAAATCAGAGGACACATAACCCATCTTTCAAAATATCACTACAGAAACAGGACTTTAACTACACTGACATAAGAGGGCACCATAGACCTAGGATTCCCCCCAATCCAAAACAACACTCGCATCACAGTGCAATATAACTAGAAATTATTAATAAAATGAAAAAATTAAAAGTCCACCCAGAAATTTAAAAAATATTTCCATGAAACAACTTTTAAGTAAAAAAAAGGAAATACAAATGGAAATTACAAAACTTCTGAAAAAATAATGATACTGAAAACACTACATATACAAATCAACATGATACGTTTAAAGCAGTCATCAGGAAAACACTTACCAAGAATAAAAAAATGATAAAATATTATTCATCCCTAAAAAAGAGTGAGGTCCTGATACATGCTATGGACATGAATGAACTGTGAAAACATGCTAAGTGAAAGAAGCCAGTTCCCAAAGCCACATATGATATGATACCATTTAAATGAAATGTTCAGAATAGGCAAATCCATAAAAACAGAAGGCATATTAGTGGTTGCCAGGTGCCTGAGAGAAGAGAGTAATGGAGAGGACTTCTAGTGGGTCAGACATTTCCGTTTTGGGGTGGTGAAAATGTTCTGCAATTAGATCGTGGTAATGGCTGCACAACTCTGAGAATATATTTAGAAATCACTGAAAGGGTGAATTTTACAGTATGTGAATTATATCTCAATAAAGCTGTTATTTAAAAAAAGAAAATAAATTCCCTATTCAAAAATCTAGGAGGACAAGAAAGTAAACCAAAAGAAAGCACAGGAAAGATAAAAGCAGAAATTAATGGAATAAAGAATAGAAATAATTAATCAAAATCCTGTTAATTTGAAATATTTAATGAAACAATTACCTAATTTAATGAAGAAAAAAGGGTGAAAGCATAAATAAACAAAAACAAGAAATAACAAGAGGCAAATGCCACTGAAATAGAACAAAATTTTAAATTATAAAAGACTACTTTTCAGACATCTATACTAATAGATTTGAAAATCTAAATGAGATGGATAATTTCCTAAAGACTACCAAAACTGACTCTAATGGAGATAGAATGTTTAAATGTAAAGAAATATTATAGATAATTACCAAGCAACCCTCCACCCAAAAAAGAAACAGGCCCAGACAGTTTCACTGGGAATTCTATCAAACCTAAAAAGATAAAGTAGTCCCAATGCTCCATAAATTTAAAAGTGCATTAAAAGTGAAGAATGGCTTCCTATTTCGTTTTATGAAGAAAGTACAAAATTAACACCTAACATGATAAAGACATAAGAAAAAAAGAATATTATAAACCAATATTTCTTATGAATATTGATTTGAAAGTACTAAATAAAATAATAATAACAAAAATCTAAACCCACATTAAAAAAATCAATATATCAAGATCAAGTGGGATTCATTCCAGATATGCAAAATTGGTTCAACATCAAAAATCCATTAATAAAACACTCTATTAATAGAGCTAAGTGGAGCACATAATGCAATTAACTCCATAGATGCTGGAAAATCCTTTGACAAAATTCAATACCTATTCCTGAAAGTAATAAAAAACTCAAGAAAATCAAAACTGATACATATTTTTCTCAACACAATAAAGTAAATAAACACACACACACACACACACACACACACACACACACACACACACACCCCTGAAGCCAGCATCCTACTTAATGGAATAATAATAACACCTCCCCCCATAACAGACTGTTGTGAGAATTGAATGAGATGTCATAGATATGGAAATTCATTCAGTCAACAAATGTTTATTGAGTATTTAAATATGCTAGGACTGTAGAAGAGAAGGGAAAAATTCATTCTTCTGGCTAGATTACCTGCCAAGCACTGTGCTAGGCTGGATATACTGAAGATAAACAAAACAAACATGATTCCTGCTTTCATGGAGTTTATAGACTAATAAGAAAGACAAAAATTAAACAAGAAAAACCATATGCAATAAATATGTAAATATCAATAGTACTAAGTGCTATGAAGGAAAGCAATAGGGAACTATCTATGAAAGAGAGTAACAGGAGGGATCTACTTCAATTTGAATGGCCAATGATCTTTTTTTGAAGATTAATTACAGAATACCTGCTTTGTGCCAGGCACTGTAGTAGGTAACAGTCAATGATCAAGGAATAAAATAAACAAAAATTAGCCGGTTGGCTCAGTGGTTACAGCGCAGTGCTCATAACACCAAGGTCGCTGATTCAATTCCCACATGGGACAGTGAGCTGCGCCATCCACAACTAGATCGAAAACAACGACTTGACATGGAGCTGATGGGTCCTGGAAAAACACACTGTTCCCCAATAAATAAAAAATTTTTAAAAATAAAATAAACAAAAATTAGTGTTCTTGTGGAACTTAGCTTCTGTTTGGAAGAGATGGTCAATAAAAAGAAAAAATACACATGCCAAATGTTGTAAGTGCTATATAAAATGACAAAGCAGGAGACAGAGGACAGGGAATTGTGGGAATGACAGTGATAAAAGAACAGAAGATAACATTTAAGCAATGATGGAAAAAAGGGAGCTAGCACTGATGATATCTTAGGGTAGAGCATTCTAGAAGTAGAAATAGCAAGGCTAAGCCGCTGCCTGAACTAGGAATGTGCCTACTGTGTTTGAGGAACAGAAAAAATAGTGTGGCTGGAACAGAGTGGTGAAAGAAAAAAATGAAAAGAGATGAGGTTGGAGAGCTAACGAGGGTGGGGGATCACATCATGTAGAAGCTTGTAGGCCGTAAGAAGACCTATAGGTTTCAATTTGAATGTGATGAGAACACAATGGACAGTTTTGAGCAGAGGAGTGAAATGATCTAGCTTATACTTTAAAAGCATTGCTCTGACGGTAAAGCAAATTGACTATAGAGGCACACAAGCAGAAACAGAAAAACGAGTTAGGAGACTCCTATAATCCAAGTGAGAAATTATGGTTACTTACCACTATGCTGTACGCTTGAAACTAATATAAAATAATATTACATGTCAACTCTGATTGAAAAATTAAAAAGGGAGGAAAGATAAAGAATAAGAGGTTCAAAATTCCAGATTTAAAACAAATAAGTCTTGGGTATGTAATATACAGCCTAGGAAATATAATCAATAATATTGTGATAGCATGGTACAATGTCAGATGGTTGCTGAAATGGGACTTATCATGGTGATCACTTCGTTAGCATAGGGAATATAATTAATAATGTGTTATTAACCCTGTATAGTGCTAGGTACGTACTGTTCAATAACTATGATTGATGTACACCTGAAACTAATACAATACTGTAGGTATATTTTAATAAAAAATCTTTTAAAAAGAGAAATTATGGTAGCTTGCTTTATACTGGAAATGGCAGAAATGGTGAGAAATCGATATTCTGAGAAATGAGTGAAAATGTTTGCTGATATACTGAATATCAAGTATGAGTAGAATTAAGAATGACTCCAAGGTTTTTGGCCAAAGGTCCTAGAAAGATGGAGTTATTTATTAAATGGGGAAAACTTCAGGAAGAACCGATAGAGGAGAAAGTTCAAGGAAAGAACTAGGACTTCAGTTTTAGACTGTTTAAATTCCAGATGCCCATTAGACATCCAAGTGGAGATCTTTTTGTAAAGCATTGGAGACATAAGATTTTTTTAAGACTTAAAGGACAAGATGAAGCTGACCTTGAAAGAACGGAGTAAAGATCACTGTAGCCAAAGGGAATATGAGACTGAGGCAAGGAATAGTTTGGCTTACTGAACACCCTGAAAGGAGGCCAGTGTGAGCTTACGTACAGCGAGACAACAGGAATGAAAACAAGAAATAATTTTTCAAAATAGTCTCATTGTTATATAGTAACAGATAATGAATACATATTTTGGGACCTGAATGTTATGGACTGTGTCCCCCTAAAAATTCCTATGTTGAAGCCATAACACCCAAGATGATGGTACTTGAAGATGTGGTTTTGAGAGGTAATTAGGGTAGATGAGGTCATGAGAATGAAGTCCTTAAATGAAGAGGAAGAAAAAGATATCTGTCTGTCTCTCTCTCACCCCCCCAAACCCCACAAAAGAAGAGTTCACATGAGTGCACAGTGAGATGGCAGCTGCATATAAACTGAGAAGAGGTCTCAGAATAAAACCTACCTTACACCTTGATCCAAAACTTCCCAGCCTTTAGAACTGTGAGAAATAAATTTCTGTTGTTTGAGCCACCCAGTCTATGGTATATTATTATGGCAGCCCAAGCAGACTAATATACTGGAAGTGGAATTACACTGAACAAAATTGTAAAATATGGGAACAACTTTGGAACCAGCAGGTGGGTTTTAAGGAAACTGCAAGTGAAAGCCTAAAATGTCTTAAAGAAACTATTAGTAGAAGCCTCGAGGTCCTTTGAGGATGCTGCAGGTAAGGGTTTGCAAAAAGATAAAACCTTACTAAGAAGGGGAGGAAAGAAGATCCTTGTTACAATAGTAGCAGAAATGTTAGTAACGTTATTACTGCAGTTATGTGGAAATTAGATAATAACCAAAATACTGAAGTTGCCACATGGCTTCTTCTTGCTGTTTACAGAAAAATTCTATATAGCTATATTGAGGAAAGGACTGGTAAGCAAAAATGATTCAGGACTTGATGGTTTTGAAAATTTTCAGCCTCTCAAGGTAAAAGATGCTAAAACTAAGAAATGGCCTTTGAGCAAAGATCAAATCCATGGCACTGCCGGGAAAACATGGTCCAAAGATGAAGCCAAGGAAATGACAAATCTTTTGTTAAGATTTCAGAAAGAACAAAGGTGATACCTCAGAGCACAGTTCAGACAGGAAAAAACCCTGTAAAAAGGAGAAGGCTGTGCCTCACAAATCCTCTCAATCTAACAAAGGGCTTCCAGGAAACTTAAGAATGTTATTCCTAGGCCATCTCAAAAGAAATCCCAGGTAGAGAAGTGATTACCTCAAAGAGACTTGCAGGTGTACCTTTCTGTCTAATGGAGTTATCCAAAAAGATTCACAGGAGACCCACAAAATTCTTAAGATAAAAATAATCTACAGGGGCGGGCCCGGTGGCTCAGGCGGTTAGAGCTCCATGCTCCTAACTCTGAAGGCTGCCGGTTCGATTCCCACATGGACCAGTGGGCTCTCAACCACAAAGCTGCCAGATCAATTCCTCGAGTCCCACAAGGGATAGTGGGCCCCGCCCCCTGCAACTAAGATTGAACACAACACATTGAGCTGAGCCACCTTCCAGAAGGCTCAGTTGGTTGGAGTGCGTCCTCTCAACCACAACAAGGTTGCCAGTTCAATTCCTCAAGTCCCACAAGGGATGGTGGGCAGCGCCCCCTGCAACTAAGATTGAACACGACACCTTGAGCTGAGCTGCCGGGGCGCTCCCAGATGGCTCAGTTGGTTGGAGCGCATCCTCTCAACCACAAGGTTGCCAGTTTGATCCCTCGAGTCCCGCAAGGGATGGTGGGCTGCGCCCCCTGCAACTAGCAACGGCAACTGGATCTGGAGCTGAACTGCGCCCTCCACAACTAAGACTGAAAAGACAACAACTTGAAGCTGAATGGCACCCTCCACAACTAAGATTGAAAGGACAACAACTTGACTTGGAAAAAAAAGTCCTGGAAGTACACACTGTTCCCCCAATAAAGTCCTGTTCCAATTCCCCAATAAAATCTTAATAATAATAATAATAATAATAATCTACAGAAAGCATTCTTGTGTGCCAGCATTCCATTTTTGACATGGGAGATGGTTTAGGTCAGAGCTGTGAACTTTGTTAGACTTCACAAAGTTACATGTTTATGTTTTGTGTACTTTTGTGTATTGAGTTATATAACAATAGATGTTTTAGATTTTTTATAAAAATTCTGCGTTCACCTCACTGACTTGATTCTTTAAATTTCCTAGCAGGTCACAACTCATAGTTTGAAAAATTCTGATTTAAGTTAAGAGTTATGGTAATGAAATGAAATGGAAGGAAGAAACAGTTTGGAGGTAGAATTGCTACTACACTATAGGACTAGAGTTGTCAAAGATGACTCATGTTTCTGCTTTGAACATCTGAATGTATGTGCTACTTCAGGAAAACTAGAAGAGGAACAAGTTTATGATGATGGGAGAACAGAATTAAGAGTCTGCATTTGAACATGTTACATTTGAGAAGCCTGTTAAGTACAAAAGCAGAGATGCCAAGATACCAACTGGATACATAAGTATAGAGGACATCAACTGTCTATCCTAAGTTTGTCCCCCACTCCCCACAAGTGTATTACCTTGTTTTCTTTTCTTCATAGTACTAATAATTGCCTGAAATTATCTTAGTTTTTTATGTGTTATAGTCTCTCCCCTACTAGAAATTTAAGCAAACACCTCATAGCTCATCTGCTTATTTATTCCTTGTGAATGAATGCATTAATATCTCTAATTCTTTCTCCCTCCTGAATGTCCTTTGCTCTCTGACTTTGCAGTTTCCAACCACAAAAGAAGTGGAGTATATTTCCCTATTCCTTGATTCCAAGTTTGCCATGTGACTTGCTTTGGCCAACAACTTAAGTCTCAAAAGGCCTTGCATGTTGCAGATTACTCTCTTGTGCTTCTGCTTTCACCATGAAAAAGATATGCCACGGTTGGCCCTCTGGTCCCGAGAGGGGGAAGAGACACATAAGCTAGTCAAAATAAGACTAGAACAGAGTCTCCAACCAACCTACAGTCATGATTAACCCAGACAAGAAGAGCTGAGCTCAGCTTAGATCAGCTGATTCCTAGTCAATCTACAAACTTGTGAATTATAATAATAAATAATTTTTTGAAATCACTGAGTTTTTGAGTGGCTTACTGCACAGCAATAAGTGACTGATAGACTGCTATATTCCAGCGCCTAGAACAGTGCGTGGAATATAATGAGAGTTCAATAATGTTTTAAATGAATTATTTAGTTGAAAAAGAAATGAATAAAGAATAGCCAAAGAGGTAAGAAAAACCAGGAGAATGAGGTGTCACAGAGGCCAAGAAAAGAGAATGTTTCAAGAGAGTGATCAAAAGTGATGAATGCAGCTGAGGTCTATTAGGACTGAGAAGTATGTCCTGGATATGGCAACATGGTGATCAATGGTAGCCTTGAGAAAGCAGGGAAGCCAGACTGGAATGGACTGAGTTAAAAATGGTAAGAAATAGTTACAAGGAAGAAAATTTCTATAGCCAAAGACTGGCAGTGCTTCTATATGATCCCACCATTCTTCCTTGATGATTTTTTTCCTTTCTGATTACTTGATTTTGACTATCAAACTCAGGATACTTTTCCTATAGAGAATGGGAATGCTGAACTTTCAGCATGAAAATTTTCTTTCTTATATCACAGTATACAATAAGGCACTGGTTCAGGGTCATACAATGAAAAATACAAATCCTGTCTGCACTATCCCATGCTTTAAATGGTTAAGGAAGGCTAATCATTGACTATCAGTCAAAAAACTAGCATGTTTACCTACAAAATAAAAATCAACCATGAAATTTAAATCTCATAAAACCCTATGGAATAACAGATGATGATATACTAAGTATTAAGAATAAAATTTGACTATATAAACCTAATACTAAGAACAACATTTACATTAAGAATAAAATTTGACTATATAAACCTATTACCAAGAACAAGCTTTAAGTCTCATTATCATATTCAGAATTAATGAACAATTTATTGTCCATGATTAAAGAAGATAAGATTTATGTTATTTTTCCTATTTCAATTTCTGGTTTTGGAGCATTCCAGTACTTCCCATATCATATCTTATATATAAATACTTTCTCTACAACTAAATTCTGAAGAAACAGATTGCTTCTTCAACTTAATGCAAAAACTATTTTATATCTTATATATCCTGGCATTCTAAATAACATTTATTATTTAGTTCTTTAATAAATACCTGTTATTTCTCATTACCTGTTATTTCACATCACAAGTATATAACTACCAATGAGCCTTAAAGTTTTTTTTTTTTTGGCATACCATATTTTTCCATGTGCTCTCTTCCGGCGTACCCAAACATCTGAGCAGCAATTGGTTGAGGAGACAATTCATACTTATTGGTCAGGACCTCAAGATGTTTATCAATTGGATTGGTCCGATTTAAAGACTAAAAGAAAGGAAAAAAAAATTTAATAAGCATTTGACATGATATTGTTTCTTTCAACTATTACTGTGCTACTGAGACATTTGCTTATTCTAAGTGCAATGTAAACAAAAAATGGACAATGTGAATAAAATCATTCAGGAAATGTGTTGCACAAAAACATGGCAAGGAAAACAATCAAATGACCAAACAGGTATGATTCTTTCAAGAAATATTTGTCAATGTATGTGCCAATACTACTCAAAGTGAATAAAACAGATGAAGTCTCTGCTCATCTGGCATTTACATTTGATGGGGGGAGAGGATGGGAAGTGACAAGGACAAAAATAAATAAAAATGTAAATAATAATGCTATAAATAATAAATCCAAGACTCAGAGAGAGAGAGAGACAACAAATAAATAAAATCAGAAATGAAAAGGAAGTTACGACTGATACAAAGTAATAGAAAAGATCATGAGACTGCTATGAACAATTACACACCAACAAACGGGACAATGTAGAATAAATGGATAAATGCCTACAAACATACAATCTTCCAAGACTAAACTATGAAGAAATAGTAAATCTGAATAGACCATTTACCAGCAAGGAGATTGAGTCAGGAATAATAATAATAATAATAATAATAATAATAAACTCCCAGCAAACAGAAGTCCGGAACCAGATGGCTTCACAGGTGAATTCTACCAAATATTCAAAGATTTAATACCTATCATTCTCAAACTCTTCCAAAAAAATTGAAGAACTAAATGCAGAAACATATAAAAAGGATGATACACCATGACCAAGCGAGATTTATTCCCGGACTGCAAGGTTGGTGTCATATCTGAAAATCAATTAATATAACACACCATGTCAATAAAATAAAGGACAAACACCACACAATCATCTCAATAGACACAGAAAAGCACTGGACAAAATTCAAAACACATTTATGATTAAAAAAAAAACCACTCAAAATACTAGGAAAAAAGGGAACTTCCTCAACCTAATAAAAGGCATCTACCAAAAACCCACAGGTAATATCATATGTAATGGCAAAAGACTGAATGCTTCCCCCATAAAATCAGAAAGAAGACAAAGATGTCTACTCTCACCACTTCAATTCAACATTGTACTGCAAGTTCTAGCCAGGGTAATTAGGCAACAAAATAAATAAAAGCCAACTAGGTTAGAAAGAAGAAAGTAAAACCATCTCTATTTGCAGATGGCATGATCTTGCATATGGAAAATCCTAAGGAATCCAATAAAAACTATAAGATAATAAGTGAGTTCATCAAGGTTACAGGAAACAAGATCAATATATAAAAATTAAATACAGGGACGGCCCGGTGGCTCAGGCAGTTAGAGCTCCATGCTCGTAACTCCGAAGGCTGCCGGTTCGATTCCCACATGGGCCAGTGGGCTCTCAACCACAAGGTTGTCAGTTCAATTCCTCGAGTCCCGCAAGGGATGGTGGGCAGCGCCCCCTGCAACTAAGATTGAACACGGCACCTTGAGCTGAGCTGTTGCTGAGCTCCCAGATGGCTCAGTTGGTTGGAGTGCGTCCTCTCAACCACAAGGTTGCCGGTTCGACTCGCACAAGGGATCGTGGGCTGTGCCCCCTGCAACTAGCAATGGCAACTGGACCTGGAGCTGAGCTGCGCCCTCCACAACTAAGACAGAAAGGACAACAACTTGACTTGAAAAAAAGGCCTGGAAGTACACACTGTTCCCCAATAAAGTCCTGTTCCCTTCCCCAATAAAATCTTTTAAAAAAAAAGCTAAATACATTTCTACACACTTGCCAAGAACAACTCAAAATGAAATTAAGAAAATTATTACATTTACAAAAGCATCAAAAATAATAAAATACCTAGGAATTAAATTTAATAAAAGAAGGGTAAGATAATCTCATAATTCACAGTGAAAAACTGAAGCCCTTTGCTGTACATTCAGGAACACGACAGGGCTGTCCCCTCACCTCTGTGTTTCAACATAGTGTTGGAAGTCCTCAGAGCAAGCAGACAAGAGAAAGAAATAAAAGGCATCCAAACTGGGAATGAAGAAGTTAAACTGTCATTCTTTGCAGATGACATGATGCTATATATAGAAAACCCTAAAGATTCCACCAAAAAGTTATTAGAAACAATCAACGAATACAATAAAGTTGCTGGCTACGAAGTCGATGTACCAAAAGTCCATTGCCTTCCTATATACTAACAATGAAATCTCAGAAAAAGAAATAAAAAAAGCAATTCCTTTTGCAATTGCAGCAAAAAGAATAAAATATCTAGGAATGAACTTAACCAAGGATGTGAAAGACCTATATGCTGAAAGCTATAAGACATTTTTAAAAGAAACTGAAGAAGACACAAAGAAATGGAAAAACATTCTGTGCTCATGGATTGGAAGAATTAACATAGTTAAAACGGCCATATTACCCAAAGTTATATACAGATTTAATGCCATCCCCATCAAAATCTCAATGGCAGTCTTTAAAGAAATAGAACAAAAAAATCATCAGATTTGTTTGGAACCACAAAAGACACCGACTAGCCAAAGCAATCTTAAGAAAAAAGAACAATGCTGGAGGTATCACACTCCCTGACTTTAGCTTGTACTACAGGGCAACAATAATCAAAATAGCATGGTATTAACAGAAAAACAGACACATAGACCAATGGAACAGAATTGAGAACCCAGAAATAAAACCACATAAATATGGACAGATAATTTTTGACAAAGAAGCAAAAAACATACAACGGAGAAAAGACAGCCTCTTCAATAAATGGTGCTGGCAGAATTGGATAGCCACGTGCAAAAGAATGAAACTGGACTGCTATCTGTCACCATGTACCAAAATTAATTCAAAATGGATCAAAGACTTAAGCATAAGACCTGAACAATAAACTGCATAGAAGACAACATAGGTACTAAACTTATGGACCTTGGGTTCAAAGAGCATTTCATGAATTTGACTCCAAAGGCAAGGGAAGTAAAAGCTAAAATAAATGAATGGGACTATATGAAACATAAAAGCTTCTGCACAGCAAAAGAAACCATCGACAAAATAAAGAGGCAACCAACTGAATGGGAAAAGATTTTTGCAAACAGTGCCTCCCATAAGGGGCTAATATCCAAAATATACAAGGAACTCATGCAACTCAACAACAAAAAAACAAACAACCCAATTGAAAAATGGGCAGAGGATCTGAAGAGACATTTCTCCAAAGAGGACTTATAGACATATAGACATATGAGGCAAATAGACATATGAAAAAATGTTCAACATCACTAACCATCAGAGAAATGCAAATAAAAACCACAATGAGATATCACTTCACCCCAGTTAGAATGGCTATCATCAACAAGACAAATAGTAACAAGTGTTGGAGGGGCTGTGGAGAAAAAGGAACCCTCATACACTGTGAGTGGGAATGCAGACTGGTGCAGCCGCTTTGGAAGGCAGTGTGGAGGGTCCTCAAAAAACTATGAATAGAATTACCATATGACCCAGCAATACCTCTCTTGGGTATCTACCCAAAAAATCTGAAAACATTTATACGTAAAGACAATGTTCACTGCAGCTTTATTTACGGTGGCCAAGACATGGAAACAACCAAAATGTCCTTTGATAGATGAATGGATAAAGAAGTTGTGGTATATATACACAATGGAATACTATTCAGTGGTAAGAAAAGATGAAATAGGACCATTTGTGACAATATGGATGGATCTTGAGATTATAATGCTAAGCGAAATAAGTCAGACAGAAAAAAGCAGAGAACCATATGATTTCAATGATATGTGGTACATGAACCAAAAACAAGACAAACAAATGAGAAACAAAAGAAGCGTAAAACTTATACTCAGAAAACTAAGGACATTGTTAAAAGACACATTAAAAGATCTAATTTAAATAAATGGAAGGACATTCCATGCTCATGAATAAAGCCTTCAAATTGTTCAAACGGCAGTGCTCCTCAAATTGATATACAGATTCAATATAATCCCTATCAGAATCCCCACTGGATTCTTTGCAAATACTGATAAGCTGATCCTAAAACTCATATGAAAACTCAAGGGACACAGAATAGCCAAAAGAATCTTGAAAAAGAAGAACTTATAGGACTTTTACTTTCTGATTTCAAAACTTACTAAAAAACAACAGTAACCAAAACAGTGTGGTATTGGCATAACGATATATAGCCAATGGAATGAAATTGAGAGTACAGAAATAAACTCTCCCAATTACATTAAATTTATTTTCAACAAGGGTGCCAAGAAAAGTCAATGGGGGATGGGAGGATAGTCTTTTCAATAAATGGTGCTGGGACAACTGGACATATACATGCAAAAGAATGAAGTTGAACTCCTTACACCATATAAAAATATTAATTCAAAATGTAACAAAGACTTAAATGAAACAGCTAAAACGATAGAATTATTACAAGAAAACATAACAGTAAATTTTTAAGACCTTGGATTTGGCAATGGTTTCTTAGATATGACACCAAAAGCAGAAGCAACAACAACAACAAAAAATAGGTAAATTGAACTTCATTAAAATTAAAAACGTTTGTGTCTCAAAGGACACTGTTAAGAAAATGAAAAGACAAGCGACTAAATGGGAGAAAATATTTGCAAATCATCTAATAAGGGACTTGTATCTAGAATATATAAAGAACTCTTACAACTTAATAATAAAAAGACAACCTAATTTAAAAATGGGCAAAGGATCTTAATAGACATTTCTCCAAAGAAGACAAACAAACGACTGTTAAATGCATAAAGAATACTGAATATCATTAGCCATCATAGAAATGCAAATAAAACCACAAGGAGATACCACTTCACACCCACTAGGACATCTATAATAAAAAAGACAGACAATAAAGAGTGTTGACAAGATGTGGCAAAATTGGAACCTTCATTGCTATGGACTGAATTGTTTCTCCCCAAAATTCATATGTTGAATCTCTAACGTCAATGTTACTGTATTTGGAGATACGGCTTTTAGGAGGTAATTAAGGTTAAATGACGTTATAATGGTGTGGTCCTAATCCTTAGGATTGATGGCCTTATTAAAATAGAAAGATCTCTCTCTCTCTCTCTCTCTCTCTCTCTCTCTCTCTCTCTTTCACTCTCTCTCTCCCCCTCCTCTCCCTCCCTCTCTCCCATCCCACCCCCAAAATGTACTGACCAAGGAAAAGGTCACGTGAAGACTCAGGGAAAAGGAGGGAGGCCATTTGCAGGCTAGGAAGGGAGCCCTCACCAGGAATCAAATTGGCTGGTATCTTAATCTTGGACTTTCCAGCCTTCAGAACTGCGAGAAGTAAATTTCTGGTGTTCAAGTCATTTAGTCTATGATATTTTGTTATGGTAGCCCAAGCAGACTAATATACTCATACATCACTGGCAGGACTGTAAAATGGTGTGGCAATTAGGAAAAGCTTGGCAGTTCAAAATGTTAAAACAAAGAGTTATCATTTGATCCAGCAATTCCACTCCTAGGTAGGAAAACATATCCCCATATAAAATCTTGGATACAAATGTTCATAGCAGCATTAACAAAAGACAAGATATGGAAGCAACTTAAATGTCCATCAATTGATGAATGGATAAACAAAACATGATATAATCATACAATGGGGTATTATTTGGTAATAAAAAAGAATGTTGTAGGGATATATGCCACAACATAGAACTTTAACTAAGTGAAAGAAGCCAGACACAAAAGACCATAACAGAGTATGATTCCATTTACGTGAAAAATCCAAAATAGAAAAATCCGTAAGACAGAAAGTAGATTAGTGGTTACATAGGCCTGGGTTGGGGGTAGACAGAAAAGGGGAAGGACTACTAATATGTTTAGGGTTTCTTTTTAGGATGTTGAAAAGTCTAAAATTAGACTGTAGTCATAGTTGCACAACTCTGTGAATATACTAAAAATCACTGATTTGTACACTTTAAATGGGTGAATTTTAAGGTGTGTGAAATCAACCAGAAGTGCCGACATCAGGAACCATATCAGTATCACCTTATAAGAACAGAAGCCTTTAAGTCCCTTTCTTAGCTACACTCAGGTCTGAACAGAAAAACTTTACATGCAAACTACATATGTAATTATAAGTTGTCAAAAAGCAACATTACAAAAGAACAAGAAACAGGCAGAATTAATTTGAATATAATTAACCCAGTATGTCCGAAATATTATGATTTCAACATAAAGAAATATAAAAATTATTGAGACATTTTACATTCTTTTTGCATACTAAATCTTTAAAATCCAGTGTATACTTTATGCTTACAACACATATCAACTTGGATGCTAAATTTCAATCAGAAATATTTGTTCTATATGTAGACTTCATAAAATCTGCAGTTGTTAAGAGTAGATTCATATCCCCAGATTATTCTAAATATACTTAAAAGATTTCCAGTAACTGAACTGAGTTATTACTTTAACTTTAATTAAAATAAATAAAATTTAAAACAGTTCCTTAATTTTATTAACAACATTTTAAGAGCTCAATAGCTAAATGTGGCTAATGGCTACTTGCCATTTAGGAGGTCTGGCAATTAAGTTCACAAACTCATCCTAGAAAAAGTGCTCCATACCTCATTGTTGAATATCACTATAGTCACCTTCGAAGTACTCCCCTTGGGAAGCTATGCACAGACACCTGCACCTAGTCCACCCTTAAGACAATTTTGGAACTCTTTTTCTAGAATGGCCATAAGAGCTGTCATCATATTACCCTTGATGTCCTGAATGTCATCAAAATGTCTTCCTTCCAATATTTCCTTTATCTTCAGGTAAAGAAAGAAGTCATTGGGGGCCAGATCAGGTGAGTAGGGAGGGTGTTCCAATACAGTTATTTGTTTATTGGCTAAAAACTCCCCCACAGACAGTGCTGTGTGAGCTGGTGCATTGTCGTGATGCAAGAGCCATGAATTGTTGGCGAAAAGTTCACATCATCTAACTTTTTCATGCAGCCTTTTCAGCACTTCCAAATAGTAAATTTGGTTAACTGTCCAGTTGGTACAAATTCATAATGAATAATCCCTCTGATATCAAAAAAAGGTTAGCAACATTGTTTCAACTCTTGATTTGGACTGACGGAGCTATTTTAGTTGTGGAGAATTGGCTGACTTCCTTTGTGCATTTTGATGCTTTGTTTCAGGGTCCTATTGGTACACCCATGTTTCATCACCAGTGATAACGCGGCCCAAAACATCACCTTGCCTCTCGCAAACTTCAACTCTCCTTTGCTTTTGTTCATCGGTAAGCTCCTTTGGGACCATTTTTGCACACACCTTTCTCATGTCAAGATTTTCAGTTAACATTTCCTAATTGTTTCTCTATCAATGTTTACTTGGTCTGCTGTGCTTCTCACAGTCAGCCAACGATTCTGACGCACAATTCGACAAATTTTTGCACTGTTTTCATCAGTTCTGCTCGTTACTGGTTTCCCTAAACTCTTCATCAATGACTCGTTCTCTCCCCTCAGAAAAACGTTTAATCCATTTGTACACTGCCATTTTCTTCATGGCATTGTCCCCATAAACTTGGACTAGTATGTCCCTGATTTCACATCCATTCATGCCAAGTTTAACTAGAAATTCAATGTTTATTCATTGCTCTAATTCAAGCTCAGACATTCTCGCGACGGCACATAGACACACGCAACAACAATAATGAACAACACTCAGCAAGACACCACCACACATAGACACAAACACAGCTGTGAGACACTGATATACCAACGTTATGAAACCTTACCGAGCTGTTTGTACAGTGCTGCCAATGTAAGCGCACAGTGGCAAGTTCGCAAACTTAGTTGTCACACCCCATAACGTTTGTTTGTTATGAAGAGCATTCCCAGTGGAACAAGTATTCTTCTTAGTTCAAAGTAATAATTCTCCCTTATATAAGAAGAAATTATTATTTTTGTTTCTAGCATACCCATAAAAAGGGAAAAAGTTAAGACACATGATCTGGAGGGAAATACATAGGAAATACAAATCAGAAACCAAAACTTAACAGCACAGCAGGAGTGAGAAGTCAAGGCCTCTGCTATAGAGACCCATCTAGGGGCCATAAACAGAAACAGCAAGCTATTTTGTTATATTCAAATAGATTTTTCAATCACCTAATTTTTACATAATAGAAATACAAAATCGTATTCAATAAATTCAACTACAAATTGCTATAAGTTAAAAAATGAATAAGGAAGAGAAGAAAAAGAACAAGAAAAAAATAAAGGAGAACTGCAGATGCTGATGGGATTAGTGTGGTGGTTAAATGTCCAAAAAAAAGGAAGTGATGTCAGAGAGATAAAAAGGAGGATAAGACAAAGTATGAAAGAGAAAGGGGGAAAGAAGAAACTCACAGTGGAAGAAAAGGAAGAAAGAGATAGGTTCTCCAGGTATAGCAAAAAGTTTATATTTGGATTAAAAGATCTAGTCTTAGTTATATCACTACCATGTTTACCCGAAAATAAAACCTAGCCGGACAATCAGCTCTAATGCATCTTTTGGAGCAAAAATTAATATAAGACCCAGTATATTATATTGTATTATATATTGTGTTATATTACATATTATATTATATATATTATATCATATCATATTATATTATATTATACCCAGCCTTATATTATAGTAAAATAAGACCAGGTCTTATATTAATTTTTGCTCCAAAAGACGCATTAGAGCTGATTGTCCGGCTAGGTCTTATTTTCGGGGAAACTACTAATTGGGTACTATGTCGCTGGGTAATTCACTCTGGGCTTCATGGATTCTCTTTACCTGTAAAATATCTTTAGGGCCACTTCTAGCAAAAACATTGTCTAACTGCTCATCTGCTCTAGAATCTATCCCAGAGAAGTAATAGCTTGAGTAAGTAAAGATACATACAAGAATGTTGAGTGCAGCACTGTTGAGCAAAATGGACATTTTGGGGAAGACCAAATTTCAAGAACCTTTTGGCATGGACTAAATGTCTCTGTGGACATTTTCGACAGGACCAAAATGTCCGCTAATCTAGTCATTCCAACTTCCTTAACTTGGTTCACGATGTTTTCTCCCACACCTAGAAAGATCTCATCTTCCCTACTGTTAATTATCCTTTTTACTATACAATAATTTTATAATTATAATTATCCTTATTTATTATACAATAATTCTATATAATTATTGTCCCTTAATTATCTTTAAGACTCAATCTAACTTCTACCACTTTCTTAAAATGGTCTCTAAGGGAGAAAAGGAAACAGCTCTTGTTGATTTGATATCTATTATGTGGTAGACACTCTTATGATTACTAAGATATACTATCACACTATTTAACTTAATTTGGGGTAGAGGTTCTTTAATGTTTGAATTGAGAAAATGGAATCAGATTGAGCTCAGGAGTTAGATAACAGTATAATCTCAGATAAACAGGCTAAAAGTTATTTTCAACTCATTTTCAATGATTCTATTTTTATATTGTAGTGCCTTCTACAGGAAAATCTGAATTTACCAGAGAGATCAATTCCTAGGTATTCATGTTTTAAACAGTCATTAAATATATAATTTAAGAACCAATTCCCCTCAGGCAGGGGAGGTGTATATATATCAGAAACTAACTACTTGACACTGGAAGAACAAAATTAAAAAGTAGAATCCATTATCAAATGATTATTACTAAAATGAAGATTACTTTAAAAATAAAGAAAATAGTATTAAATTAAAACACAACTCTTTAAAATCATGTCAATAACCAAATTCAAAGGTCTTTAGTCTTTAAGTTGTCAAAAATTGCTTAAAAATTGCTTCAATTTGCTTTAAAATTTGTAACTGTTTTTTTACAAACAGAATGCAAAATTATTTCTAAAGCTGACATGAACCCAAAACTCAAAACAAATATCTATAACCTTCTGTTCTAGTAACAGTCTTCATACAAAGAAGATACTAATACTCAACCCACTATTCTATTTTTGTTTTAATCATAAAACTCCTTTTGGCATGACAAATGGAGCAGATCTGATAGATAAAGAGTGGGTTGCTTTGCTAATTCCTTTAGGATGGGCAAGCAGAACAAACCTGGTAGATGAATTTCAGAATTTCATTAGAAGGCGCTAGTTCCCTTCCTCAGACAAATTCCCTTCTTCAAACAGCAGCCCTTCCCCAAGCAGGCAAGGGAAGGTATAAAGTAAGAGCTTTTGCCTCAGTCGTGGGGCACCCCCCATTTGGGACCCCCTCCTGCTCAGGAGCTGCAACCTCTTCTCCTGCCTCTAATAAGTTTAAAAAACAAGAAAATTAGCAGCCATTATCTCTTCAAATAATGCCTATGCCCTACAAAAGAGCCAGAAAACAATTAACAAAATAGTAATAAGTACATGTCTACCAATAATTACTTTAAATGTAAATGGGCTAAATTCTCCAATCAAAAGACACAAATGGATAAAAAAAGTAACACCCATCCAAATGCTACCTACAAGAGATTCACTTCAGACATAAGGACACACACTGATTGAAAATGAAGAGATAGAAAAAGATACTCCATGAAAATGGAAACCAAATGAAAGCTGGGTGACTATACTTATATCTGACAAAATAGACTTCAAAACAAAGACTTGTATTAAAAGGCAAAGAAGGTCATTATACAATGATAAAGGGGTCACTCCAACAAAAGGATATAACATTTGTAAATATTTTTGTGCACCCAAGATCATCTAAATATATAAAGCAACATTAACAGACAAGGGAGAAACAGACAGCAATACAATAATAGTAGAGGACTTTAATACCCCATTTGCATCAATGAATAGATTATTCAGACAGAAAATCAATAAGGAAACATTGGCCTTGAGTGACACATTAGACCAGACAGACTTAACAGACATATACAGAATATCCCATCCAAAAGCAACAAAACACACATTCTTCTCAAGTGCACAGGGACCACTCCCCTAGACAGATCATGTGTTAAGCCACAAAACAAGTCTTAATAAATTTAAGAAGACTGAAATCATATCAAGCAACTTTTCCAACCACAATAGTATAAAACTAGAAATCAATTACAAGAAGAAAACTGGAAAATTCACAAATGTTGTATGTGGAGATTAACATGTTACCAAATAACCAATGGGTCAAAGAAGAAATCAAAAATTAAAAAAATACCTTAAGATAAATGAAAATGCAAATACAAAATTACCAAAACTTGTGGGATGCAGCAAAAGAAGTTCTAAGAGGGAAGTTCATAGCAATAAACACCTACATTAAGAAACAAGAATGATCTCAAACAATCTAATTTTACACCTCAAGGACTAGAAAAAAAGAATAAACCAAGCTCAAAGTTAGTGAAAGGAAGGAATTAACAAAAATCAGACTGGAAATAAATAAAACACACACTAAAAAATAAAAAAGATTGATGAAATTAAGAACTGTTGTTTTTTTTTTAAATAAACAAAATGCCTATGTCTTATTTTCTCTCCCACCACTTCTCCATTAATTCCAATTAAACATTTATTATACCTTAGCACACTATCTTCCATAGACCTTAACTTCCTGCCAATTTTCCATCTTCTTTCTCTCTATAGTATATTCTAAGTAATTACTTTAATCTAGTCCAACTTCACTAATTCTCTTTAGTCATGTATAATATCTGCTAGCTTTTGAATTTTCAATTACTTCATTTTTCTTTTCTAAAAATTCTGTTTTTTTCATGTCCATAATGTTTCTTTTTGCAGTTTCCTATACCCTTAAGATATTTCCAAGCTTGTCTTTGATTTCTTTAAATATAGTAACCATATCTAAATCGGTGTCCAATAAATCCAGTTTTTGACGTCTTCAAAGATCACTTTTTACTTTCCTCTCTCCTGGTTCTCAATTATGGTGCCTTGTCTCTTTAATGCTTGGTTTTCTTTGACTGCATCTCCTTGAAAACTTATTTTAAGAGTTCTCAAAGTCCAGAAGGAAAATGCTTTCCTCCAAAAGAAAATTTACATTTGCTTCTGTTAAGAGCCTAGGTTACTACCATTCTGGAACCAATTTAGACTCAATTCATGGTTTGAGGTTTCTTTGACCACCAGGTAATTAGAATTATCCCTATAATTTCATGAAAGTGGGGAAAATAGCATGTAGGAGAGGGGGGAAGTTTTACTTTGAGTTCACCCTTACTTAAAGAGTTTATGCCTACAAGGTCCCAGTTTAATGAAGGCAGTTAATATTAAGCTTGACTCTGGGAGGACATGAGCTTTGACTACTTTCCTCTTCATTCTGTAGGGCCATCAAACTGAAGCTCACAGCTTCCTCATCAGCAAAGGCCTTCAAGGCAAAAGCACTTTCAAATGCAGATCTCAATTGTCTGGTATTCACCTGCAATTCTTCTCTCTTGTTATCTCTGATGCTTTTTGGATATTTTGTTTATATTCTATTCAAATGTTCTGGTTGTCATCAATAGGAAAACTGGTTCAAATAACTTGGCTTGCCATTACCAGAAACAGAAATCCCACATGTTATTAATTCTCTTCAATTTGTTGAATGGAATTAATTTTTGAATGAATGCATAAATGACTTTCAAATTAAACAGATAAGCCAACCTCAAATTCAATAACCTGACCTCTCTGAACATTAGTTTCATCATTTGCAAAATAAGGAAGTTGCACAAAATTATCTCTCTCCCTCTCTACCTGTTCTAAAATACCAGGAACATTGATTATGCCTGTACATATATAATCTCACCTTTCAACTTTTGGCTTATACCAGCTCATTTAATAACTGCAAAATTATGTTCTATGTTCCTATTAATAGGCACGACTTATGGTAGTCTTATGGGCAAAGTTTTCTCATAGTGTCATGACAACTCCAAAATAACAGTAAATGAGACTCACTGTTACTCCAAGGGATCCCCTCTCCATCTTCTCAAACCCAAGAGCCAAGACACAATTTGCCATACCTTGAAATAAAATGTAATTATTCTGAAAAATTAAGTTTCCAGACACCCAACAAAATACCACCAAATACTTCAATTTAAATAAGTAGGTTAATTTATATAAAATGGAAAAATATAATCCTATAAAATTTTTAATAAGTAAAAAATTAAATTCTCATATGCTTCTAGATAAGTGGAAAACTCAAGAAGGTATTTAATTCTTTCTTTGATCCTCAATGTTAGTAAAACTTTTGATTAATGTGGAAATACGTTTCAGTGAAGAACAAATACAAATAATTTTGAATTTTAAAACATTAAATAAAATAAATTTATTTTTAAAAGGATCCTGATTAAAATCTCAACAGAATTATTTTTGGAGGGAGGGAGTGCCTAAGAAAATGACATTAAAGTTCAACTGAATAGCAAAACAAGACAAAATTGCCAAAATTTTTCTTTAAAAAAAAAAAGAAAGAAAAATAATAAGATGGGGAGGGGGACACGGGACACTAGCATTATGAACCAGTAAGACATTATAAAGTTCCAACAATTAAAACACTGAGTAGTGCAGCAAAAATTAACAATCAATCAGTAAAAAAGAATAGAGGGCCTAATAAAAGACCCTATAATATTTGGAAATATAAAATATGATATTACTCAAGAGAACTGAAAACATATAGCCACACAAAAAAGCAAAAAACCTGTACACAAATGTTTATAGTAGCATTAATCATAATCGCAAAAAAATGAAAACAACCCAATGTCCATCAGCTAATCCATGGATAAACAAAATGTGGTACATCCATACAATGGAATCTTATTTGGCCACAAAAAGAAATGAAATACTGAGAACATGCCACAACATGGATGACCTATGAAAATATAATGCTAAGTGAAAGCCACAAAAGGCTATATACTATATGATTCCATTTATATAATGTTCAGAATAGGTAAATCCATGGAGACAGAAAGTAGATTAGTAGTTGCCAGGAATTGAATGACTGTTAATGGGTACAGGGTTTCTTTATGGTGTGATGAAAATTTTTCAAAATTAAACAGTGGTTGCATAAATCTGTGAATATACTAAAAAACACTGAATTGTAAACTTTAAAGGGGTGAATTTTATGGTATATAAATCACATCTCATAAAGATTTTTTTTAAAAGAAATACATTATAAAACCATCCCTCTGATGATCGTGGAGAAATGATAAAGGGGGGGCAATAACGCCACATCTACTTAAGTACACTAGACTAATAAGCACTACTCACCACCCTGAATTATCTGCCGGGCCATAAACAAAGCAGTAGAACCAGTAGAACAGTTATTGTTAACATTGATTATAGGAATTCCAGTCAGTCCCAAACTGTGATAGATAGCCCTCTGCCCACAGGTAGAGTCACCTGTATAGAAAAAGAAATATAATTTTTAATTTATGCAGCATGGGATTTATGGACCTGCAACACAACATAATATTGCATTATGGGTTTTTCAGTATTATGTTTTTGCTTAGTATACAACATGGACAGAATGATAAATACACCATTAACATCTTACTCAGAAGCAGTTTTAGCATTAAGCGTCATTTATTCTGCAAATAAAAAATTCTCAAAACGCAGAATACACGTATATGTGCACTTTCTTTACACAATACAGAGGTAGGAAAGTAGAAAAATGACCAAGTAACGGCAAACAATTCAATCTGGTTACGGCTACATGATAAAGGAAGCAATATTTCATTTATACTGTTAGATATAAATCTTTTAAAATGTACCAGTTGTTGAAAAGGCCATGATTTTCTCTTCATATGAGGTGTGATCAAACGATACGATGAAGTTTAAATTAAAAAAAGTTTATTACAGTAAAAGACACATTGCCATTAATCCCCCTCAAAACACTCCCTCTGGGTTCGAACACACTTATCCCCTTATTCTTGCCACTTTCTGAAGCAGTTCTGGAAGTCCTCTTTCATGTCTTTAGTTGCATTGTCATGGCTGCCTCGATGTCCTGAATTGATTCAAAACGTTTACTTTCATGGTCATTTTGACTTTGGGGAAGAGCCAGGAGTTGCACGGTGCCAGATCTGGTGAATAAGGTGGATGAGGACTCACTATAATGTTTTTGTTTGACAGAAATTGCCATACCAGAAGTGATGTGTGACATGGAGCATTGTCATGAGGGAGGATGAAACCATTGGCCCATTTCTCAGGCCGTTTTCTATGTACATCGTTTCTTAAATGCTCTAATAAGCCCTTATAATATTCAGAGTTCACCATAGTGTTCCTGGGTACAAACTCAGTTCGCACAAATCCTTCAAAGTAAAAAAATACAATTAACATCACCTTGATGTTACAAGTGGATCTTGATTGACGCACTTTTTTCCCACTGGGTGATTTCCATTGAGAACTATGAACCCTGGTCTCAGAATCATAACCATGGACCCAAGTTTCATCTACTGTGATGACATGTCTTAAAAAGCTGGAATCTGAAGCTGCACGATCTCACACAACTCCAACGAAACTGATAAATGCTGTTGCTTTTGTTTGGCAGTCAAAAAGCATGGAATAAATTTAGCACTCACTCGCCTCATTCCAATCTGTTGTTAAAATGCTTTGAAATGGAAACATAAGATATGTTCAGATCCTCAGAAATTTCCCTAATAATCAATTGCCTGTTTGATCGAATCATTTCACTTACTCTTTCAACATTCTCTTGGGGTTTTGATGTTGAAGGATGTCCCGATCGCTCCTCATCTTTAATCAATTCACAACCATTACGAAATTGCTCGAACCACTTGTAAACTATCTTCATGGTCACTGCAGTATCACCATAAACTAATTTTAACATTTCATTGTGTTTCTTTAACACTTTTTTGCAGTTTGCAACAAAATTTCATGTTAATGCATTGTTCGTGATCCCTGATTTATGGCACACTTCAAAACACACCCCTCAACCATAGGTCACACCTGACTGACTGCACCGAAAAAGTTGAAACTTGTCACACACTATTATTAAGGTTCATCGTGCCACTTCCTGGATTGAAGATCCCTGCCTTTCCACTGGCTGGCACTTAGAGCAGCATTCACCGTAGTTTTTGATCACTCATATTAAGTTTCCAGAACTTAAAAAAGTTTAAAAGATCCTGAGCGCCAGGGTATTCCAGAAAAATAGTGATCCAAGTAGAATACACATTTGACTCCCTTTCCCAAGTAACATGGCCACCAAGGCAGATATCCTGGAGCAGTATAATGGGAAAATCTGGAGGTACAGACTCTCCAGGAATCTTCAGGGGAAAACAGTAAGGTTCAGGACCTCTTTTTCAATAAATACAATGCATCTCTTTTCCCGTTGAGAATTCTCTTGACATCTTGAAATCTCAAGGAAATAATCACAGATATACACAAAGATTCATCTACAGTAATGCTAACTACAGTCTTTTATAATAACTAGAAATCAGAAATAATTTAAAATGTCCAAGAAAAGGATATCATTACTACTACTAAATAAACTGCAGTAAATCCTCACGATTAGAATATTACACAATCATTAAAAATACTGGGAACATTCTAAATGGCCATTAAAAGGGGGTAGATTAAATAAATTATGATATTATTGATTATATTCCCCAAGCTGTCTTTCATATCCCCGTGGCAATCTTGTGGTTACCAATTTCTGCTTTCTAATCCCCTCACTTTCTCCCTCATCCCCACCCCCTCACATCTAGCATCACTTAGTTTTTTCTCTATATCTCTGAGACTGTTTCTGATTAGTTTGCTCATTTATTCTATTCTTTAGATTCCACATATGAGATCATATGGTATCTGTCTTTCTCCATTTGACTTATTTCACTTAGCATAATGTTCTCTAGGTCCATCCATATCGTTGCAAATGGTAAGATTTCATTCTTCTTTATGGTCGAGTAGTACTCCATTGTATAAATGTACCACAGTTTCTTAATCCAGTCATCTACCGATGGGCATTTCAGTTGTTTCCACGTCTTGGCTGTTGTGAATAGAGCTGCAATAATCATCCGATGGACACTTGTCTTATTAGGGAGACCACTTCATGGACAGTGTAGATGCCTGACCTGCCTGTACACCTGAAGCTGAAGTTGAATAATAATGAATGTCAACTATAATTTAATATATATACTCCACAGGATGTGGAGTACAGCATAGGGAATAGAGTCAATGAAATTGTAACAGCTGTATACAATAACAGAAGGGTAGTAGATTGGGAGAAGGGGGTTATCACTTTGTGAGGGGTGTGAATGTCTAACTATTACATTGTTTTATATATCTAAAACTAATTAAAAAAAATAAAAATAAAAATAAAGTAAGATATATCTATTCTATGGAATATTGTGCTGTCATAAAATAAGACGAAGGAAGCTCCTGTTTTGACAATCATGGCAAAAAAAATATGTGTTAAACTAGACTGACACAAAAGGAAATCTAGGAATGACAGGTAAAACTCTGAATTCTGGGTTTTGAGAGTTAAAATTTTAAAAATGTTCCTGCATTGTTTATGCAGTTACTGCTAGATTTAGGTGAATAATTTTTAGAATATATAGTTTGCCACGTACCATAAACATAGCCAATACATGCCTGTTCCACTGCTGAATAAGGGATCTGTGCATCAGCTAAAGCCTTCTGACCTATAAAAACAAAAGGATTTTATCAAATAGTGCTTTAAGTATTTGCTTTAGGTGAGCAAAAATTAAGTTTAGAGTTTTCCCAGAGTAAATCTACCTCTATATAGTTTATGTTCAATTCAAATGACAAATCCTTCATCAACTCATCAAGGTATCTCCTTTCAGAAGTAATAATTTCTTCCTCTAAGCTACTGCATCACTTTTTCACACCTCCTTTTTGATACTTAATATTTTCTGTCCTAACTGTATACCTAACTATAAATATATTAAATCCCAAGAGTCTTAAATCCTCTTAATGGCAAGGTCCTTGTCTTACCCATCTCTGTGGCTCCACTACACAGCTAGTGGGCAAAATTGGACAGAATGTCAATATTGAGAGTGGGGGAGGACTGGTGTGGTCATCTTATGAAGCCAGAATCAAGAGATGATCCTGTCTATGGAACAAGAAATGGAGCTTTAAGGATGCCATCCAAAGTTGCAGAAATGACCAATAGAGGAACTGAGAAAAATTATAAAAATAAACTGGGAAAAGGAGAGTGGAGGTTGGTATGAGTGAAATCCTCATCTACCAGTGAGAAGCCAACATATATCTAAAATTGATAAACCAAAAACTAGAATAAACGTGGTGGAATAAACATTTATAAAGATATAGAGATAACTGCTGGAAGAACTAAAGCCAAACAGTTAAAAAAAATTGCCTAGGTCAGCCCGGTAGCTCAGGTGGTTGGAGCTCCATGCTCCTAACACGGAGGTCGTGGGTTCTATTCCCACATGGGCTAGTGAGCTGCGCCCTCTATAGCTAAGATTGTGAACAAAGGCTCTCCCTGGAGCTGGGCTGCCATGAGCAGCCATCAAGCTGCTGTGTGCTGCTGTGTGCTGGCCGGCAGTGAGCCAACTGACTGCCTTAGCTGGGGGAGCGGAAGGCTCATAATACCAGCATGGGCCATGGAGCTGCGTCCTACACAACTAGACTGAGAAACACCGGCTTGAACTGGAGTGGGGGGGGCGAGGAGAAAGAAGGGGGGGGGAATTGCCCACTGAGGAACAGGCCTGGGAATTATAAGTCATTCTGTGTGTTTTTATTTTAATCATATGAATGTATTACTTTGACTGTGTTTAACTGAGAAGACATAATTGATTATGGGATTAGCTTAGTCACAGCAGTTATCTTTTCCTTTTTAGCACATGAGCAAAAAATTTTTTTGCTTATAATAATGCTGGTGAGATTATGTTAAGAAGAGCATTCTCATAGACTGCTAGTGAAACTCTAATAATGTAGACAACCTGAAAAATAATTTGGCAAGCATCTTAAAAATGTGATATTCACTGTTCCACTGAATCTACTTCAACTGTCCTCAAAAGTAACTAGAGGCAGCTGGATGGCTCAGTTACTTAGAGCGCGAGCTCTGAACAACAGGTTTGCCTGTTCGATTCCCACATGGGCTAGTGAGCTGCGCCCTCCACAACTACTACCGTTTCCCTGAAAATAAGACCTAGCCGGACAATCAGCTCTAATGCGTCTTTTGAAGCAAAAATTAATATAAGACCCAGTATTATATTTATATTATGTTATGTTATATTAATTATATTATTTATATTATATTATATTAATTATATCATATTACATTATAGACCCGGTCTTAGAGTAAAATAAGACCAGGTCTTATATTAATTTTGGCTCCAAAAGATGCATTAGAGCTCATTGTCTGGCTAGGTCTTATTTTTGGGGAAACACGGTAGATTGAAGACAACGAGCTGCTGCTGAGCTGCTGCTGAGCTTCTGGAGGGGTGGCCATACCTCCAGGCGGCTCAGTTGGTTAGAGAGCGAGCTCTCAACAACAAGGCTGCCAGTTCAATTCCTGCATGGGACAGTGGGCTGCGCCCCCTGCAACTAAGATTGAAAATGGCAACTGGACTTGGAGCTGAGCTGCGCCCTCCACAACTAGATTGAAGGACAATGACTTGGAGCTGATGGGCCCCGGAGAAACACACTGTTCCCCAATATTCACTAATAAAAATTTTTGTAAAAGTTAAAAAAAAAAAAGTAACGAGATGCGGACAAATATTTATTTAGCAAGATGTTCACCATAATTCTTCTAAAATGTCAAAAAAGCTGTGAACCTAAAGTCCAACAAACGTTATAGCACAGGGGCTGGCCCTGTGTCTCAGGTGATGGGAGTGCTGTGCTCCTAACGCTGAGGTCGCCCTGGAGCTGGGCTGCTGTGAGCAGCCAGAGGTTGGCGTAAGCGGCCGCGAGCTGCTGCGAGCTGCCTGGGCTGCAGGAGGTGGGAGAAGGTGGTGGTAGGGGGGGAAGTTATAGCATAGACATGTCGTGAAATATTTTTAAAAGTAATTTCACAATTTTAAGCTACAAGAGATAGCCAGTACGTCTTCTAATTGCCAATGGCATGTTGTACCTAACATGCTCTACTCAGTGTCTGTGTGAACTTGCCCTGTGTTCCCTACGAGGTGGTAAGAGCCTTGAGACCTGTATACCACTCTACCGTGAATCCTTCCCAGTGCCCAAGATGTGCACGCTAATATTTATTGAACATGTTCTCCTAACATCAGGTTTTCTGTGCATATATACTTCCAGATTCAAATCATTGTTAAATAAAAATGTTTTAAAGGGATAAGAAAACAAAGGAAGCACAGATGTTAACTATCTGAAACAGTTTCAAAGAGAACCTGGTGTTGCTCTACCACTTAAATGAGTGTCGTTTGTATTTAGGTGCAAAGGGGTCCTTCTGAGGGAAAGGAGGATGGAGGAATGTGTAAAGAGCAGAAGTCTCTGAATGATGAAAGTGACAGGACACAATTCTGCTGGTTGTGCTCCCCTCCATTCTATGCATTTAGGAAATTACAGGAAAGAAAGTGGTAGCAGAACCTCCTCCTAAAACCAGTTTGGACAATTAGAGGGTAAGGCTTCTGGACCTGCTATTCCATGAAACCAATCTCCTTGCCTCGTCACCACAGTCTACAAATAAGTCCAGAGACAGCAGAATGTAAAATCATTCATAGAATTTTAGGGTTTTTTTCCCCCAAGTTGTGCTTGAACATACATTAAATTAAATGTGACCGATGTAGTCTGAAGGCGCATACATCTCACCTAAGACCACATCAGGTATGTCAGTGGAGTCTCCTTTTGCATTTCTCATTTCCCTATATACTGAGAACCAAGGGGTATTTTTCAGATGAAAGTTGAGTTTTAAAAGTTTATTCTAAATAAGTTTCTTTATTTAAATGAAGTTTATTTTCCTAATTATGCTTGCAAAAAAAGAATTTTAAGCAGTAAGCAGAGTCAATTAGGCTGAATTTCTTGTTACTAGTCAATGCCCACAGTTAGTTTCAGACTTCCTAACTTCACCTCAACATTACTATCATAATAATCAAAATATTATATTCACATATTACTAAAGTAACCTCAAAATTCATAACTAAATAAAAGGAACAAAAATATATAGAAAGAATCGTTTAAAGCATCTCCCACTTCAGACACAGGCAGAAGCTGTTTGGAGACATCAGTCAAGAGAATATTTAACAACACAAAAGATAATCATTAAGTGAACAGTGTCCACCCAGAGAATCAACATCAATTAAATCTCATGAACCTTCCTTTTGGGGAGCAGAGATGCTCTGATTCCATGTATAGTAATATCCAAATATTGAGTTAAATAAACTCAGAAACAAAATCCAAATATATGGACATTGGGTACTAGGTACTACTGGTGGAGACAAGGAATAATGTCTAATGAATTATTACAGTGATGGTTTTTGGGTTGCCTGGCAACAAGCTAGCAGGAACAGGATGGGGCGGGAAGGCTTCCCAGGAGGAGGACTATACCTAACAACTTCATGAGACCAAGTAGCTCCCAAGGTCTCCATGTGCTGGGAAGCTGGTATTTCCCAGCACTTCCTTAAACAACTGACACCTAAATTTAGACTGCTTGGCCCTAAGTCTAAAATATTTATTTCCACCATGTAAAGAAGCTTTCATGCCTGTTTTGGAACTCAGATCTATAGTTGAGACAGCTGCAGCCTGGCCCAAGCATGTTTCTCTGAAGTATCCCTAGAGAACAAGGACCCACACACCTACGGACCCTTCTCTCTTTGAGTTCCAGCTCACTAGTATTCACCCAAGTCCTTTGCTTAACCCTCACTAGAATAAACAAAAACAAACAGCATCACCTTATTTAGCCTAGTGAAACAAAAAGAATTCTCCCTGTTGGCTCAGGGCAGTATTACTGGTATGTAATACATTTTTAATGTGACTATCCCTTTCCTAGGAAAGGAAGACACTAATTTTGTCATAACCCCTAGAATCAACTTGTTCCTTTTAATGACCCTACCTTTTTCTCCCACAGAGCCCTTTGCTATCCCAACACATAGTTGGATAACACATAAAATCACAGGCCACTGTCTGCTATGGCTATCTAGCTAAGAATGCCCCAGCTCTTTTTACTTTCTCCTCTCCAGTGAGCCACTAGGCAATTGTCTGTATACGTTCTTCTCCCTTGACCAGGCTTCCTTTTATGGTTGCAAGACTGCCACACAACTAAGACCACACAATAAACTAAAACGTTCAAAGATCTAAACGTTCTATATTACCTGCTTCTTTTGCCAAGTCAGGGTAGTCTCTTGAATTCTCAACTCCAGGCTTCGTGAACTAGAAATATAGAAAAGATAATAGGAACAAGTTTAGTTAGATTGCCTCACAAAAGATTCGCAGAAATTCATTCATCTATTCATTTAAATAAAAACATATTGAACATCTATCATATTCCTGGATTTAATATATAGTCCTTACCCTCAGGGAGCTTCGAGTCTAATGGAAAATAGGAAGTGAGACGACAGTGCCATAAGTACAGGATGATTTGGGAGAGACAACTACCCAGACTCAGAGGGAGGACTAGAAAGGCTTCCCAGAGGAATTGACATTTAAATTAAGTCTTTAAGGATGAGTAGTAGTCAGCTAAGTGATAAAACGGGAAATTCTAGCGCAAGGCCTAGAAGTAAGAGAATGTGACTCAACCCAAGTACTGCGAACAATTTTTATATTGCAAAGGTTGAAGTACAAGATGGGAAGTGACAAGTATTAGGGATGGAAAAGTAACGTAGGACCAAATGATAACTACTAACATTTACTGGGAATTTACTGCATTAACGCATTGTGTGTAAGCATTTCACATGTATTAATACTTTTAATCCTCACAACACTAAGAAGTATAGGTCCTGTTATTATCACCACTTTATAATAAAGAACTAGAGCACAGAAAGATTAAGTAACTTGCCCAAGGACACACAGCTAATAAGTAGTAGAGCTGAAACTTCAGATAGTCTGGCTCCAGAGCCAACTCACAAGGGAACTTATAGGCCCTCCTATGATGTCTGGGCTTTATCCTGAAGACAACAGATTTTTTTTTTAAAGAGACTGAAATGAAACAATGAGATATTATTACACACCTATTAGAAAGGCCAAAATCCAAACATAAAATGCTCACAAGGATGTGGGACAACGGGAACTCTCATTCATAGCTGGTGGAAATGCAAACTGGCATAGTGACTTGGGAAGACAGTTTGGTGGTTTCTTACAAAACTAAATAGACTCTTACCATTATCAGCCAGCAATTATTCTCCTTGGTATTTACCCAAATGAGTTGAAAACTTATGTCCACACAAAAACCTACATATGGATGCTTATAGTAGCTTTATAATTCCCAAAACTTGGAAGCAACCAAGATGCCTTTAGTAGGTAAATGGATCATCTGTGGTACATTCAGACAATGGAATATTATTCAGCGCTAAAAAGATATGAACTATCAAGCCACGAAAAGACATGGAGGAACTTTATAAATGTATAATATAATACTAAGTGAAGAAGCCAATCTAAAAAGCCTACATACTGTATAATTCCAACTATTTGACATTCTGGAAAAGGCAATACTATGAAGACAGTAAAAAGATCAGTGGTTGAGATGAGGGGTTGAGACCAGGCAGAGCAGAGGATTTTTAGGGTAGTGAAACTATTCTGTATGATACTACTTGGATACATGTCACATTCATTTGTCCAAATCCATAGACTATATAACACCAGGACTGAACCCTGATGAACTGTATGGACTTCTAAGTGATAATGATGTGTCAGTGTCGGGTCACTGTTTGTAACAAAGGTACCTCTCCGGTGCAGATTACTGATAGTGGGCGAGGCTGTGCATGTGTGAGGGCAGGGAGCATATGGGAACTCTGTACTTTTTTATCAATTTTGCTCTGAACCTAAAACTGCTTTGAAAAAATTAAGCCCTGTTTTAAAAGAGAGAGAAAGACTGGAATGAGAAGACCTGCATTTTAGATCATTCTAGATGCAGTGTGGAGAAATGAATGAAGGGAACAAGGCGACAGGCAGTGAGACCAAATGGTATGATTCTGAAATAGTCCAAGTGAGAGCTGATTAACGTAGTAGCAAAAAGGATGGGAAGAAGTAGACAGCCTTAAGAAACACAAAGGAAGTAAAATCTACTGAACTTGATGACTGCTTTGCTGGTCAGTGCTTGTACTAAAGAGAAAAGGCTTTCAAAAATTTCTGGCTGCAGGGGAGGCCAGATAGCTCAGTTGGTTAGAGCGCAAACTCTGAACGGGGTTGCCAGTTCAATTACCACAAGGGCCAGTGAGCTGCGCCCCCCACAACTAAGATTGAAAATGGCAACTGGACTTGGAGCTGAGATGCGCCATGAAAAAACAGACTGTTCCCCACTATTCCCCAATAAAAAATAAAAAGTAAATTTAATTTCTGACTGCAAACCATGGTAAAATATGTATTACAACACAACCCAGCAGAAACATACAAGTAACTGTCCCCCTAATTGGTTCCAGGACCCCTCCCCAGATACCGAAATCCACAGGTACTCAAGTCCTTTATATAAAATGGTGTAGTATTTGCATGTAATCTACGTACATCCTCCTGTATGCTTTAAATCATCTCTAGATTATTTATAATACCCAATACAATATAAATGCTATGTAAATAGTGTTATGCTGTATTGTTTAGGGAATAATGACAGGGAAAAAAGTCTGTACATATTCAGTACAGATATACCCATCACAATCATTGTAGGCCTAACTACATAGTATACGTCAGCAATAAAATAATATTTTTTTTGGAATATTTTTGATCCATGGAACCCACAGATATAGAGCGCCAACTGTATATTCATATATAATTAAAGCAAAGTCATTACTTATCTTTAATATATTGGTACAATGTTTTCTATTTTTCAATTTTTTTTAATTCTAGAGGCAACTTTTAAATCGATTTCATGACCCCACCAAAGGGTCACAAAAACCAATTTGAAACACGGTATAGATACTTCCTGTAAATGCCACGGTATAGATACTTCCTGTAAAATCCAGCGGTTGAACTAAATCAAAACAAAACATTTAACATTTATTCCTGTCTCTGACTCATCCCAATAATTCATAATTTCTGAATTACGGAATCCTTCATAATTCCCTAATTCAGAATCCAAAAATTGCCTATTCTTCCTTGTGGGGAGCCATGGTTAAAGCTAATTGCAAGCCTTAATGGCTCTGCTAATGCATAACCGGTTTGTGTTCCTGAGGCATTGTCTTTGCCTGCACCTGGAGGGTGCTTACGAACTGCTAAGGTATGAAGTGGGAACAACCAGTTTCAAGACATAGTGATGCTAATCAGGGTAATTGATGGATTCTGTCATGGGACAATCGTTTTGGGGAGTTTCAGTGATTAAGTAAGTTTCTGTGAAAAAGTTAAAAAATCAACTGTTAATGATGTAATGCATTTTTGTGATTGTGAGCTTGCACGTACTCAAAAGGTATAAATTCAGCAGAGAAAATAAACCTGGTGCTTCAGGACCACTGAAGACCGGCCGCATTAGCATATGTGTGAGTGCCTTTTTTCATTCCCACTCCCCTTGTCAGGAACTGTTCGACTCGTGGCGGCTGGCTCGCCACAAGTGGCGCCCGAACAGGGACCTGAATATAGGGGTAATAGTGAGGAACACCGCGTGGGAAGGGCCCGGCTCATTGGAGCTTATCAGTAGATGCGTGGTGAGTACGGCACTGTCCCCTCGGTCGAATGAGTGTGTGAGTGAGTGATAGCTCCACGACTTTGTGTTACGGAGCTTGATTGGGCCCCAATCTGCGGTTCCGGTTCTGTCATACGGCATAACGGCGACTGGGCTTTACAACCTACCTGTCCGGGGAATTATACCGGAGCGCCTCTAGCTAAGACGGATTTAGCCCCGCAAGGGACACGGTCAGACGGGCACCTGGGTGATTTCTGTGTGAAAGAAGGACCGAGTCAGGGAAAAGGGATGGGTCTCGCAACCAGCAAGGACCTGTATGTTAGAGGACTTAGGAAGTTGCTTGCCGCTCGCGGTAGTCGTGTAAGCCGAGAGCAGTTAGATAAATTCATAGACTTTATAAAAAAAGTCTGTCCGTGGTTTCCTGAGGAAGGAACAGTCAGCTTGGAAATCTGGCAGAAAGTGGGAGAACAATTAAAGGATTTTTACACTGTCCACGGGCCTCAGCAGGTTCCGATTGAAACATTTGGACTATGGACTTTAATCCGGGACTGTATGAACCTTAAACATGAGGAATGTAAATTACAGAAAGTAAAACAAGCCGGCGATGAGGAGGAGGGAGGCGCAAAGTTTTTAGAGGGAGTTCTTAAAGTTAACAAAGAGCCGGTTGCTCAAGAGTTTCCAGACAACATATGGAAAGATTTGAGCCCTCAGGATCAGAAAAAATTAGAAGATGAAATAGCCAATTATGATAGGGACAAAAACCCTCCTTTAGTGGCTATGGCTCAAGGAGACAAGCAGCCTGCAGGCACTGCACTTTCTTTTGCAGATCAGCTAAGAAAGATTCAGGGACAGCTGATTGAGCTTAAAGTTGCTGTGGATGGAGGAAATTGTCCTCGGAGTCCCCAGATTCCTTTTAGAGATCAATGGAATCCTCGGGGTAAAGATCCCCCTACAGTTAATCCCTCTGCACCTCCTCCTGAGGAGCCCCGTAGGTGGGGACCTCCGCTGCAGTCTTCGGTTTGGGAAATGCCTGCTGAGCCTTCGCCAGGTTATGTTAAGCCAGGATCGGACTCTGTTGTACGATCCCCTCTTCAAATGGCTTGTGAAGAAGTTCACAAGCAGGGCTGGATCCACAGCCTGAGGCCCCTGTTGTAGCCCCTGTGACTATCAGACAATTATCAGGCGTAAAAGATCAAAGGTCCCCCCTACAAAAGATTTTACAAGATGCTAGTACAGGAGCAACTTTAAAAGGGACACATTGCTTCCTCTAATTCCACTGGAATTCTCCCATTTTTGTTATTAATAAAAAATCTGGTAAGTGGAGATTATTACAAGATTTACAAAAGGTTAATGAAACCATAAAATTAATGGGAGCCTTACAGACAGGCTTGCCCTGTCTTGCAGCTATACCAAAAAACACATATAAAATTGTTTTGGACTTAGAAAGATTGTTTTTATACTATACCTTTAAATCCTGATGACTGCCCTAGATTTGCTTTCAGTGTTCCTTCTGTTAATTTACAAGAACCTTTTAAGAGATATCATTGGCTAGTGTTACCTCAGGGAATGGCTAATAGCCCTACATTATGTCAAAAATTTGTATCAGCTGCAATAAAACCTACCCAAAGGGCATTTTCAGATATTCACATCATCCACTACATGGATGACATACTTCTTGCCCACTCTTGTGAACCAAAGTTGCTTGCTGCTTTTGCTCATTTACAAAAAAAAGCTCCACAATTATGGGCTAGTTCTAGCCCCAGAAAAAATTCAACAAGTGCCTCCTTACTCTTATCTGGGATATTGTTTAATGCCTCAGGCCATTGTGCCTCAAAAAATACAAATCCGGCGAGATTGTTTAAAAACATTAAATTATTTCCAAAAGCTACTGGGAGACATTAATTGGATTAGACCTCAGTTGCAGTTGACAACTGGTGAATTACAACCTTTGTTTAAAATATTACGTGAAGAAGCTGATCCTGCTTCTCCCTGTGAGATAACATGGGAAAGAGGCTTTGCTTGTATTTCTCCAGGTCCTGAAGAAAAACCTTTGTAAATTCCTGGTCGGTGTTAAACCATACCATGAGCGACAGCCCACAGAAGAAGACATCTATAGATACCCATCCACGCCCCTAGGGTGTGAAAAAGCTCTCACATTCCGCAGCTGCAAAAGGACTTTCCACTTCAGACCCTGTTAAATGGATAAAGACTTTGGGTAGAGGGTTTGCTGGGGATATTGCTATTCTGTTTATTGTTCTGTTTGTTTTACATAGTCCTCAGATGTGGACAAATAGCCCTCCGACAGGCTGTAAATGAAATAACTACATGTTCTGTGTTTCTCATGCTTCAAAAACAAAAAAGGGGGAGATGTAGTCACACAACAGCCTAGCCGACTGTCCCCCCCATGTCTTTCCTTAAGGAAAGAAAAGTCAGTGAGACTGTGGCTTTTTAGAACTTTGCTTATCTTTATGTTTTACACCTTATGTCTCTCTGTCTGGTCCCCAAAAGATGGTTTGCAGCCAAAGACGGGTAAGATATCTCAAGGGAGATACAACCTAAGCCAGGCAAAACCGAGTGGGGACCCCCAATGGGCTGCCTTAGAAAAATATGGGAAGGGGCCTTGCCTCCCCTTCCCCCTGCCTGGGAAAAGCCTCTGCTGTCTCTGGCTTTCCTCAAAGGAGATCGGTAGCCAATGACGGGTAATGATCAGTAAGCGTTTTTACAACCTAAGACAGGAGTCGATCGCTTTGATGATTGATATCCAATGACGGGTAAGTGAAAATGTCTGTACTGACCACCTAAGCCAGACACGATCTCAAAAATATAAAATAAAAAAGGGGGAGATGTGGGGAGCCATGGTTAAAGCTAATTGCAAGCCTTAATGGCTCTGCTAATGCATAACCGGTTTGTGTTCCTGAGGCATTGTCTTTGCCTGCACCTGGAGGGTGCTTACGAACTGCTAAGGTATGAAGTGGGAACAACCAGTTTCAAGACATAGTGATGCTAATCAGGGTAATTGATGGATTCTGTCATGGGACAATCGTTTTGGGGAGTTTCAGTGATTAAGTAAGTTTCTGTGAAAAAGTTAAAAAATCAACTGTTAATGATGTAATGCATTTTTGTGATTGTGAGCTTGCACGTACTCAAAAGGTATAAATTCAGCAGAGAAAATAAACCTGGTGCTTCAGGACCACTGAAGACCGGCCGCATTAGCATATGTGTGAGTGCCTTTTTTCATTCCCACTCCCCTTGTCAGGAACTGTTCGACTCGTGGCGGCTGGCTCGCCACACTTCCTACTTACTCTTCAGTTCACTAGTTACAATGAGAGCATTTACAGAGAGTTTACTATAATAAAGACTACTGTGCTAGGCTCCAGCAAGTAATACCCATTAATGAATAAATTACCAGCCATGTAGTGAAATAACATCACGTTCCCATTTCTTACTGAAATCAAGGCCATTTTAAAAAGGTTAGTCAAGCAAATAAACACATACAACATTACTCCTTCAAAATTAAAAGCATGTTTAGGTGAAAAAAACTGAAAGTCAATTAACAGATTGGATAAATTGTTACATGAACTAGGTTACACAATAGACTATGTTACATCAATGAGAGTGAATAATCTATGACTACACATAAAACCTTGGATGAATCTCACAAACATAATGTTGAAGGAAAAAGCCAGAACTACTCTATGATATTAAATGTCAGGAGTCAGGATAATGGTAACCCTTTGCAGGTGAAGAGTCAGTGACTAGATAAGGATAAGTGGGATTTCTGAGGGCTGCTGATGTTCTACTTATACATTTTATTTTTAGTTTTTATTTTTTTAATCAAAGAGATGCAAAAAAAAATAATAAGTATCACAAGGCTTATAATAAAAATGGCAATCCTGTTTCATTAATCCTTACCCACTAGTCTTGCTGCCAAATCATCCACTTTCAATTCTTTTAGATATTTCTTTTATAAACTGCCATGTTTCTAAATATCCTTATACTATTATTTCTTTCTTTATCAATTTAAGAAATTATGTAATGATATCCAATAAGGGCCAATAAGAATTAATTCTCTTGGGCCACCTCATATTTACATTTATACTTCCCCCGTCCTCCTTATATAGTTGAATCACAATTTTTTATTAAATCAGTTCTCAGCGTTTACCTTATTAAGTAAATATTTCTTACCATGGAGCCAAGTTAGGTGTTACGATTATACTTCCTTTATTGTAAATTTTGGTGTTTTTTCTGGAGTGATTAACTGCCTCATTTTTTAAAGTTTTAACCCTTTTATTGTACATACCAGAAATACAGAAACACACACACATACACACCAAAAAATGTGTATGTTGTGTATATTCTAATGAACTATTTTAAAGCAAACACTCTTGCAACCACTGACAAATATTCTCTCCTTCACCAAGCTCTAGTCAGGCTCCTCTACTCTCTACTAGGCCTCACCATTGGCCTATAAAGACCTAAACACTAACCACTTTTCCCCGAAAAATAAGACCGGGTCTTATATTAATTTTTGCTCCAAAAGATGCATTAGGGCATATTTTCAGGGGATGCCTTATTTTTTCATGTACAACAATCTACATTTATTCAAATACAGTCATGTCATCTTCTTCTGGAACATCATCACAACGTACTGTGTCCATCTGGCTGACGATCTTAACTGGGGCTTATTTTCCAGGTAGGTCCTATTTTCGGGGAAACACGGTAGTTTGTAATAGCTCCAGGCCACATCCCTAGGATGGCCCCAGCCCACTTAAAGTACCTGGCTGAGAACACTCAGTGCTGCCAAAAGAATCTGTGCCAGCTGACACCTGAATGGGGCCCTGGTCTCCCAGTCTCTGTGGGAGGGTAAGAACCTAAGACTGAATAAGTACCAGTTAGCAAATACATCTGGGTTTCATGTGGACTAGCCCCTCTCCTTCACAGTTTTTATAAGTTTTCACTTCCCTGACACTAATATGCCACCACTCACCACCCTCATTCGCCCTTTAAAACACCCAGTCACCTCTGTGTAAATCAAAGTTGAGTTCAGTTTACATTGGACTCTTTTCCCTTTTGCAATAGTGTATTACTCATTAAAATGTCCTAATGCTCTATCTAGTGTTCACCGTTATCTTTAACACAACCACGCAGACCAAAATATTGAACTTTGCCTGCCACTCCAGAAATTTCTGAAAGCACTGTCCCAATCTCAATCCCCACCCCACTCCCAAAATAATTTCTATCCTGATTCTTACTGTAATCACTTTCTTGTAATATTTTATAGCTTTCTCTCCCAGGTGTGTATCTGTAGACACTATAGTTTAGTCTTGCCAATTTTTAAAAAATTTTATGGGCCTTTTAATTCTCTTTTAATTTACAGGTTCCCCTCCACTACTCTTTTCTTCTCAATCTCAATAAAGAACCCAGAGCACTTGACCTGTAGATTTCCAGAGCACAGACTTTGCCAACTGTATACTCATGCAGTTCAACAAGTTCCTCTGTTCTCCATATTTCTTGTAAATTGGAAGCTGGATCCAGAAGCTTGTATAATCACATTCTATCCCTTGACAAAACAAGAAGTGACAGTATAGTCTATCATTGGGAAGCATATGTTTGATTGTTTCTCTGTGTGGTGTTAGCAGCTGTTGGTGCTCAATAACTAATTCCAGCAATTCTCAAACTTCCTGGGCTCAGAACCCCTTTACTCTCTTCGAAGATGTCAAAGAGCTTTTGATGATGAGATTTGTATTTATCAATATTTACTATCTTACCACTTAAAACTGAGGACATTTAAAAATATTTTTCAATTATATTGAAAAAATAAACCCATTACATGTTAACATTATTTGTATTAAAAATAACTATATTGTCCCCCAAAAAAGCGATGAGTGCCATTGTTTTGCACTTCTGCAATAACCTTTAATATCTGGTTTAGTAGGCGACAGTTGAATTCTCATATCTGATTCTTCAACCTTTGTATTATGATGTTTTAGTTGAAGTCTATGAAGTAAATATGACCTCACAAATATGTAGTTGGAAAAGGGAGGAGTATTTTATTAGCCTTTTAAGATAATTGTGGATATTCTTTTTTTTTTTTATAATTTTTTTTTTTCAGGACTTTATTGGGGAACAGTGTGCACTTCCAGGACTTTTCTCCAAGTCAAGTTGTTGTCCTTTCAATCTTAGTTGTGGAGGGTGCCATTCAGCTTCAAGTTGTTGTTCTTTCAGTCTTAGTTGTGGAGGGCACAGCTCAGCTCCAGGTCCAGTTGCCGTTGCGCCGTTGCTAGTTGCAGGGGGCACAGCCCACCATCCCTTGCGGGAGTCGAACCGGCAACCTTGTGGTTGAGAGGACACGCTCCAACCATCTGAGCCATCCGGGAGCTCAGCAGCAGCTAAGCTCAAGGTGCCGTGTTCAATCTTAGTTGCAGGGGGCAGAGCCCACCATCCCTTGCGGGACTTGAGGGATTGAACTGGCAACCTTGTGGTTGAGAGCCCACTGGCCCATGTGGGAATCGAACCGGCCGCCTTCGGAGTTAGGAGCACGGAGCTCTAACCACCTGAGCCACCGGGCCGGCCCTGGATATTCTTTTTTAACACTACACTAAAGCTTGATAGGTTAGTTGCAATGTGGAATTTAAAACCATATCAATGAACTTTTCATACTCTGGTATATTAAAATCCATTAAAATCTTGCACTTTGAATGGAATGGCAATCTGGCTTTCCTCTAAAGCTATTTGAAAGAATTTTCCAAACCTCTGCCAGGAAACTCATTTATATACTATATGTCTGGTTGCCAGTGTTCTGGAAACAGGGCTGGGAAGTACCGTCATTTAGTATGCAGAATTTCATTTAATTCCCTTTTTCCAACTTGCGCCTCACTCCTGCCTTCCACTATGTCTAATGGGCCAGATGATTCTAGAGACTCGTTTGTTCAATTTCTCCAGAGAACAAGCTTCCAATACCCTGATAAGGAAGGGATAGTCACCTGGTGGTAAAAGGGATCTTGGGATCTAATTATTCCATAGGGGTTTTTTCCTTCCCTCCCCTCACCCCCACTTTACTTTGGCACCTACTACATCAAGTCCCGAGCCTTCTAGAATTCTGCAGGGATACTCAACCAGTATAACTGCCCTTAGGGAACTTGAATTGTGGGTTCCTCTCTTCTAAGTCAGTAACCACTGCTCTATCAGTATTTTTGTGACTTCTCTCTACTATTGTTTTCTCTCCTATTTGCTTCATCCTTGTGGGTTAATACCTTTTTTATTTCCTTACTGTCATTTTAGTGGGAGCTGGAAAGCACCAATAAACTCATATTATCAATCTGCCATGTTTTACCAAATGTCCCAATGCATTGCATCTAAATTACTTGTTTATCCTTTTCTCCTCCGTCGTATACATTCTTTAAAATCAGGAGCCTTGCTTTTTGCATCTTCATATTCCTAGCATGTAAAAATACTGTGTTTATTGAATAGTAATGTATGGTAGAGACAGCATAGAAGGAACATGAGATTTTAAGTAGTCAGTTCCAAAATTTAGCAACTATATCAAGACAGATAAATTACTTAGCCCGGCTGAGCCTGAGAGATGGTCAAAGTGGAGAAAATAATCCATTACATGGTGAGGATTAAATGAGATAATGTAATATTTTTCAAAGTGTAGGTTTGCAGAGGGTGACAAAATTAATTTTAAGAGTTGTGGGTTGGGAGCAGCATTTTTTAAACTAAAATAGAATAGGAAATATAAAGCGTTTATCACACATAGTAAGGGTTTAGCCAACTTGTTGCAGTTGTGTGTGTGTACTGGGTTGTGATGTAAGATGTAGTTCTTTCTGTGGGTCATAGAATTATCACATATAAAAGTATTAGAAAAATTAAGTGCTTAATTATATAGTCCTGACTTCAAGGGCACTAGAATTTCAAAAAAGGTGACCAGCGTAATTTAGAGCAGTCTGAGGAAGTTTTAAGAAAATACAGGACATGGACTCTGAATGTCTGTGTCCTCCCAAAATTCACATATTGAAATCTAACCCTCACTGTGATCGTATTTGGAGGTGTGACCTTTGGGAAGTCATGAGAACAGAGCCCTCACGAATGGGATTAGTGCTCTTATAATGAGAGACCCCCAGAGAGCCTCTTTGCCCATTCTTCCATGTGAGGACAATAGCAAGAAAACAGCTATCTATGAACCAGGAAACAGGACCTTTCCAGACACTAAATCTGCCATCAGCTTGATCTTGAACCTCCCAGCCTCCAGATTGTGAAAAATAAATATGGGTTGTTACCCAGTCTATGATATTGTTGTTATGCCAGCACAGAGTAAGACTAGTTGTTGAAAACAGGTAGAATTTAAATCAACAAAAAGAGGGCATATCAGGAGGTAGGTGGCATAAACAAAGGGACCTGGCCTGCTCTCATCCAGGTGGCAGTTGTGATTTAGCTGTTAAAACCTGTTGACATTCACAATAGGAATTCTAACTCATTTCCTACACAGATAATAAAACCTCATTAAGAGAGTTTCAAGTTGTCTGGATAATTCAGTTATCCAAATTAAAAACCGTAACACAGGAATCCAACCAGTTGAGATATCTACCAATGCAGCTTAAACTGTTATCTAGTAAATTTCTCCTCTTCATCAAACCTTGCCCAGAGTTCCAAAAGACAAAACCCAGAGGGAAGTACATTCGCCTAATAAGCACATTAATAAAGTTGCTTTCCATACTCCCAATTTCTTCCCTCAGGACTGTAACTAACACCTCTGACACCTCCACCTCCCAACGAGAGGAAAAAGAAAAACATCACCTACTTCCTAAAGGGTTAGAAAGCTCTTTTTATGTGCTTTCTTATATAACCAATATAACCAGACATCCAACAGCCAATAAAGGATCTGACGGCATTGATACCATGATTTGAAAGATTTTACTGTCCCCCTATATTAGAAGTCCTCTCTCCCATGAGACAATAGGATGATGATGATCTCCAAGTACGTTTTATATTAGTTGGAAAAAAAAAATAAAAATAAAAATAAAAAATAAAATATATATATATATATATATATATATATATATATATATATATATATATATATATATATATTTGTGTACTCATAACCCATTGTTAAGATAATAAAAAATTTAAGGATGATTTCTCAGAAAGAGAACCTCCCCTAGGAGCTCTTTCACAAAGCATATCCATTTAGTAATGTTCAACTAACATTCATTGAGCGTCTTCAGGCACCAGATACTTTCAGGGTGCTAGAGATATAGCAATGGATTACACATGGTACTCACCTTGGAGGAGCTTACATGCTAGGCGAAATACAGACACAGAAACAGAATTTCATTATAACACAGGAAGATAAAGGTTAAGTACAGGGGCTCTGTGGGACACTCAGGAAGATCAGAGGCTTCACGGAGAAGATCTGAACAGGCCTTTGAAAATTGCAATGAAATTAACCAAACGAAGACAAATGGTACAAGTAGTGAAAACAACAGAAGCAAAGCAACAGAAGCATAACAGTGTGGAGTGAAACTAAAAAAAGTTTGGCATTACTAGAGCATGGGGGTGGTGACTGTGTCAAAAAATGAGACTGTAGGAGCCTCTGGCCCTCTAAGTACCAAGCAGAGTACCAGATGAGGAACAGAACAAGGCTGGAGGATCCAGAAAACCTGCCACTTGTGCCAGGATGCTGAACAGCACTAATATTTCTCCTCCTCATCATCCATATTTCCAACTGTCCCTGAAAAGGGAGCCAACAAAGAGTACAGTGGTCCCCCCCTTAATTGTAGGGGATATTTTCCAAGACCCCTAGGGGATCTCTGAAACTACACAGATAGTACCTAACTCCATATACGGTGTTTCCCCAGAAATAAGACCGGGTCTTATATTAATTTTTGCTCCAAAAGACGCATGAGGGCTTATGTTCAAGGGATGTCATCCTGAAAAATCTGCTAGAGCTTATTTTCTGGTTAAGCCTTATTTTCAGGGAAACACGGTATACTGCTTTTTCATATATATATATGAATGTATATATATATATATATATATATATATATATATATATATACACACATACATATCTATGATAGTTGAATTTATAAATTAGGCATAGTAACAATAACTAATAGTAAACTAGAACATTTATAACAATATACTGTAATCAAAGTTATGTCAATGTGGTCTCCATCTCTCTCTCATAACTGAGATGGCTGCTAAGTGACTAACAGTGGGTTGCGCATACAGGGCACACAGCACGGATACAATGGATAAAGATTCACATCCCAGGTTGGATGGAGTGTAATGGTGGGAGATTTCATCATCTTTCTCAGAACTGCAATTTAAAAATTATGAATTATTTCTGCAATTTTCCATTTAACATTTTGGAACCCGATTGACCACAGGTAACTGAAACCACGGTAAGGTTGGACTACAGTATTCCTACGAGTGCAGAGCTGGTGACATTCACAACCTGTTTCTCTTTTGGGTATGAGGCAGACCTTGCCTCATTTGAAGGTCCACTCAGAATCAAAGGAGGTGTGGGCTTTGGATTATCTTGGGGTGTCCTTCACAAACTCTGACCCAGGGAGGAAAGGGCAAGAGGAAGAGGAAAGAAATGGGAGCAGCAACAACCCCGAGACACTACGATCCCTCAGAGACACCCACATCACTACCCACCCGAGCCGCCACTGTGACGTCCCAAAGGTCAAGAAGCAAGGTCTGGGCTGTGAGATGTCCTGGGCGCCCTCAAGGTTGGAAGGATGGACAGACGTACAGTGCCCGGCTCTGCCCTGCCCCGCCCCGTTTCGCGGTAACCTCGGGCTTGCCCTGGCCTCCCCCGCACAGAGCGGAGCGGGGAGCCGGACTTCGGGGTTCCGCTGCTCAGTTTACCTTGGTCATCCCAACGCCCACCACAAAAACCCGGCGCAGGGGCGGAGACTGTGAGCTTGGAACCATGGCTCGAACCGTGGAGATAGGAGGCAGGCACAGCGGACAACTGCGCAGCAGACGCGAGTGCGAACCGACTGCAGCAACTGAGACAACCGAGCTCACTCAGGAATGGGAACCAGGAGGTGGCGAGGGGGCGGGGCACGCTCCAGCGGAGGGAGGCGGGGCGACAGGGGCGCCTGAGCATGCGCGGCGGCGCCGGCAGCGCGCGCACCTTTGGGGTGGGGCGGTGTTCTGTAGCTGTTTATAGATAGATACGTACGCTCAGTCTCGTCTCATTTTTTAAATTATCACTTTATTTCATTCAGGCATTGTCTACATTCATAAATTTAACTGCCTCACCTTCCGTATGTATCTCAATTTATCCCAATCTTATGCTCAATAATTGAATTGCAAAAATATTTATGAATATGAATCGCTAGTTTCTGCCCCCACTGTCCGCCCAAACTGCTTTTGTAGAGGTCATCAGTGGCCCTGTTTACTTCATTCTGGGCAGATCAATAACGAGTGTTCAATGAACCCTCTCCCCTCCCCCACTTGTTGAAGAAACCCCGCCCCCCAAAGTCACTAACAATTCTGGCCTCCACCCGATGGCTGGACTGGTAGGTGATCTGGAAATAAAATTCTCTCTTTTTAAAATCACTGGTGCTTGTTGGGGTTATCACTATGTCCATTAAATTTTAAACGAAAATGGCTCTAACCTCCTTCCTGGGTCGGATGGGAAACTAAGTTCTCTGTGACTGTCGTGATTAATTGGGGTTTATATCAGTCCTGGTCATTTCTGACCTCCTGCCCTTGTTTCCAGTGAATTAGTTCAGGTTATGGGTCATCTGGCCATCCCTCCATTTTCCTTTCCTGTATATTGCTGGACACAACTTCACTTCCTTCAATTCTTAAAGAACCACAGGCACAAGACTGCATCAGAAAGATTTTTACAGAAGGTTGGGGAGCAACTGTGGCACTTTGCCTCTCATCCTCAAAGGGATTAATGCTAACTGTTTTGGATTGAATTGTGTGTTTCACCACCACCCCAGCTCCCCCCCAAAAAAAGAAAATTCCTGTGTTGAAGTCTTACCCCTCCAGTACCTCACAATGGGACAGCATTTGGAGGTAGCGTCGTTAAAGAGGTAATCAAGTTAAAATGAGGTGATGAGAGTGGGCCCAAATCCAATATGACTGATTGTTGCGACCTGCACAACACAAGCCGTGGGAAGGCGAGGGAGGCGGCGAGGGTTAAACTGCAATAAAGAGACAGAGACTCAAATACAGTTAAATCACAGAGGACCAAGGGACTCACAGCCTCAAGAGACTGGAGCCCCGAATTGGGTCATCGTCAGTATTTATTGATTTCATACAATAAGCATCACATGATTAGGGGCAGGGTCTGCGAAACTCTTACACCACACTATAATAAAAATATTTCCAATTCCCATATATTTGTCCCAAAGCAACTGATGCACATCGTCCCCAGGTGACTAAGGTGCGGTAAGTACAACCCCTGGGGGAGCAAGTCTCACAAGGTAAAACTATCCCATGAGCTAAGCGGAAAGAGCGAGATCTTGTTGCTCTAATGGGTCCTTTGCACAATAGGGTGCCGGACAACAACTGGAGCGTGCATCAGCAGCTTCCCGTAAGAACAAGGAGGAGGGGTATGGCTTCCTCCTGACTTTTATTATGTCAGCTCATGGGGGTCCCAAAGGGGTCCCGTCTGGCTTAAGTTGTCCCTCCCTTGAGGAATCTTACTTGTCTTTGACTGCAGACCCTTCTCCTGAGGACCAGATGAAGAGACTCAGGATATTATAAACTCAACCCCAAAGAGGCACAGTCCCGCAGAGTCTTCTTTCCCTAAGGAAAGGTTGGAGGGGACATACGGCTAGGCTGCTGTGTGACCACAACTGATGTCCTTGTAAGAGGAAATTTGGATGCCTATGGGTGTAGAGGATAAACCATGTGAACACAAAAGGAAAAGATGGCCATCTACAAGCCAAAGAGAGGCCTCGAACAAAACTAACCCTGCCAATACCTTAATCTAGCTTCCGGAACTGTTATTTAAGCCAGCCAGTCTGTGGTATTTTGTTATGAGAGCTCTAATAAACTAAATAGGTTAAACAAAGGAAGTTCTTTTCCTAAGAGGAAATCTGGTGCCTGGTTTTTAAAATAACAAGGTGTTCCCCCACACACACACCATTATTATTGTTTCTGGGACTCCAAGGAAGCTTAGCAAAGGAGCAAGGGAGGTAGGACAAGAGTGGTAATAACAAAATGGCCATAAGTAATAACAATGTATTTTCTACTTTTTAATCCTGCTGGTTTTAAACAGAAATAATCCCTTAGTAATCCCCTCTAAACTATAATATGAATTTTAAAAACTATTGTTTTAGTTATAAAACAATATGAAAGCAATACAAAGCACTCTCATATTGCTGATGGAAATATCTTTAATGGTGAGCAATTGGCCATATATGTCAGAACTATAAATCACCTACTCTTTAACCCAGAAATTCCAATTTTAGGAATTTAACCTACAAATATACCCACACAGGTGTGAAATGACATATGTACAAGGATATTCATTGTCGCATTGCTTGTAAAGCAAAACACTGGAAATAGTCTTAATATGCATCAATAGGAGGTTGGTTAAATAAATTATGATACATCCATAAATTGAATACTATGCAGCTATGAAGAAAACATAGAAAACTCTTTATGCACTGATATGACCTTCACAATCAACCGTTATATGAAAAAATCAAGATGCAGAATAATGTGTAAAGAAAGCTATATTTTGTATTATAAAGGAAGATACCATTACTTAAGTATGCATGTATATATTTGGTTGAATTTGCACAAAATATTTCCAGAAAAATAGGAGAAGAAACTGGGACGCTGGGAATAAGTGTGGCAGGGAGAATTTTTACCGTTTAAACTTTTGTACTTTTTGTGTTTTGATTCGTGTGTTGAATATCATCTAATAAAAAAAAAAAATAAGATGAAAACAAAACACAATGACAAAAATTAAAATAGAGACATGATATAGTAACAAATAAAAGTAATACATACACAAGGTCCAAACACTCAAAGAGTATAGATACGTATAAAATTAAAAGAAAAAACTTCCCTCTTCCATACGGCATGCACTTATAGGAATATTTGTAATATTTTATCTAGCGTTTCCAGGTGTTTCATGGCAAAAGAGAATTTTTGGATTATCTAGTCCTCCACATTGAAAAGAGAAATGTTCTTCTCCAAACTTTTTGCATTAACAACAACTTTTATTATCTTATTAGGTTCTCACCATCTCTATGCCCTCCTATTTTGAAACCAATATCCAGTGAACTGTCCACATTCGTTACATAATAAACCTGTGACTTCTTGTTCTATTGAGTTGGTAACCCTATCTTATCCACCAATGGCATTGCTGTCTTTACCAGCCAATCAGAATTTCAAGAAACAACTGCACAGTCAAATATATGGTGATGGAAGGAGAACTGACTCTGGGTGGTCAACACATAATGTGAGATATAGATGATGTATTACAGAATTGTACACCTGAAATAATCTATGTAACTTTACTAACAATTGTCACCCCAATAAACTTAAATTTAAAAAAGTAAAAAAAACCCCACAACTGCACGTAGTGAAAGCCTCTTCAGTGCCCTGCCTTGTGCTAGGTCCTAGGGATTGGCGGGAAAGGGGAGATTCTTGGCCCCTTCCCTGATCAGCTGGAGATTATACTAAATTGACTTAGTCCTAGCCCAGCAGAAGCTCCTTAGAACCACCCGGGAGAACCTTTCTAAATATTGATGTCCAGGCTCTATCCCAGAAGCTCTTATTCAGTAGGGTGCGGTCTGGGATATGGATGTTTTGAACCTGTGGTGATTTTTATTGGGGGTGGCATGGTGGGTATAAATGTATAATTTCTATGAGTTCGTTTTGATATAATGAAAATTGGCTGTTAACTGTAAGTCCATTCGGTTCAATTTTCCTCCCAGGGGAAAGTTATCTCCTGCAGTATCCCTCAATCCCCACAGAGGCAGCAAGTTCAGCATCCAGCAGCTGGAAGGTCACTCCCTTTGGGAAACCTGTAATTGTTCATAAGACTGCTAGAATTTAAGACCGGGTGTTAACTTAGCAGAAACCTTTGGCTGAGGATGCTTTATGCCATAGAGTCTGTGAGGGGCTCTTATCACAGACCCTTAGGGCAGGAAGCAGCCTCAGAAGTTTTGTATACACATACACAGTCAATTCTCATTTTTTTCTGGTAATGGTCTAAAAGCCTCTGTGAACACCAAATTAGTGAATACTGAACCATTGCTCCTAGAAATGCAGGGTTAGGCTCCTCCAAGCCTCTGATCACAACATTCTTGTCAACCTATCAATACATAACCTTCTTTGTTCTATATGTTTTTGTTTAAAGACACTTATTTAATATATAATATATATTGTTGTTTTCTTACTCTGCCATGCCCTGAGCCTCATGCATCCCTTTCTAAATATCTTTTTTCTATTTATTTTTAATTATAGTTAACATAGAATATGACATTAGTTTCAGGAGTACAACATAATGATTCAACATTTATATACATTTCAAAGTGACCACCACAATAAATCTAGTACCCATCTGTCACCATACATTGCTATTACGATATTATTGACTCTATTCCCTATGCTGTACTTTACGTCCCTGTGACTTGCTTTATAACTGGAAGTTTGCACTTCTTAATCCCCTTCCCCTTTTCCACCCAACCCCCCCCCACCTCCGGTAACCATCAGTTTGTTCTCTGTATTTATAAGTTTGTTTGTGTTTCATTTTGTTTGTTCATTTGTTTTTTTTAGATTTCTGTAATGATGAGCAAGGAAAAGAAGGAGGAGGAGCACACTAGAGAGGGGCTAATTGATTATTTAGCAATATCTAAATCAATGTATTTAGCAATCTTTACTCAATCCAGTTAGCAGTGTACAATAGTAAAAGTCAAAGGCAATAAAGGCAATCAAAGAATATAATCAAAAGAATGTGCAATGACAAAAAGTAAAATGCAGTTAAGATTAAATTACACACACTAATAACACTGTTATGCCAAAGCTCACCGAATGGTGGGAAATAACCCTGGAAAGGTCGGGAACCAGCCAAACCTCACAGGACTTCCAGCCTCCAGCGCTGGAAGCTGCCGGGAGCTCACCAGGCCCACGATTGGAAAACTGGAGCTTCTCCCAATGCTGTTTTCAAGTTCCCAAGAATGTCAGAATGATGACAAACCACCAAAGAATCTCTCTCCCCTATTCAAAAAAAAAAAAAAAAAAAAAATCTCTATATCAATTGAGGTCAGTCTTAAATATATCTTTCCCAAAAATGCACCTTAAAGTCAGGCTCTTTGCTCCTGCCTCCCCCTCCAGGAATAGCCAGTTCCAGGAGGGTCTAGACAAGCAATATTTATTGCTCTTGCTTGGGACCATCAGCCCAAGGTCTTTTAAAGCCTGACAACGTGCCTGGTGCGTCGTCCTGATATAACTTAGCTACTTCTTCACTTCATCTGTTGATGTGGGTGAAACAGACAGAACAAAGAGGGAATTCTCTCAAACCCTGATCAAGAATTTCTTTAACCTTAAGCTAACCATCACCTCACAGCACAGACTAAACAGCAAACATCATCTCATATATCCCCTGATGGGGAGGATGAGACCAAAGGGGGAATTTACTCAACTCCTGATCACAGCACAGAAATCACCTCACATACAGGAAAAGATAAAAGCTAACAGAGGGCCGGCCCAGTGGCTCAGGCAGTTAGAGCTCCATGCTCCTAACTCCGAAGGCTGCCGGTTCGATTCCCACATGGGCCAGTGGGCTCTCAACCACAAGGTTGCCGGTTCAACTCCCATAAGGGATGGTGGGCTGTGCCCCCTGCAACTTGTAATGGCAACTGGACCTGGAGCTGAACTGCACCCTCGACGACTAAGATTGAAAGGACAACAACTTGACTTGGAAAAAAGGCTTGGAAGTACACACTGTTCCCCAATAAAGTCCTATTCCCCTTCCCCAATAAAATCTTAAAAAATAAATAAATAAAAATAAATAAAAGCTAATAGACAAAAGCTCACATCAACCAATGAAGGCAAATTTTCTTCAACATCTTCCCTACAATTCCCCACATAAGTGAAATCATATGGTATTTGTCTTTGTCTGATTTATTTCACTTAGCATAATACCCTCTAGGTCCATCCATGTTGTCACAAATGGCAAGATTTTATTCTTTTTTTATGGCTGAGAAATATTCCATTGTATATATGTACCACATCTTCTTTATCCATTCATCTGTCGATTGCTTCTATATCTTGGCTATTATAAACAATGCTGCAATGAACATAATGGTGCTTGTATCTTTTTGAATTATTGTTTTTAAATTTTTTGCATAAATACCCAGAATTTGAATTGCTGGGTCATATGGCAGCTCTATTTTGAATTTTTTGAGGAATGTCCATACTGTTTTCCATAGTGACTGCACCTATTTACTATCCCACCAAAAATGCACAAGAGTTCCCTTTTCTCCACATCCTCACCAACACTTGTCATTTGTTGTCTTTTTGATTAGCCATTCTGACAGGTATGAGATGATATCTCAGTTTAATTTGCATTTTCCTGATGATTAGTGATGTTAAGCATCTTTTCATGTGTCTGTTGGCCCTCTGTATGTTGTCTTTGAACAAATGTCTCTTCAGGTCCTCGTCCCATTTTTCAAATTAAATAGTTTGTTTTTTTGATGTTGAGCTGTATGAATTCTTCATATATTTTGGATATTAGCCTCTTTTCATATATAGCATTTGCAAATATCTTCTCTCATTCAGTAGGTTGCTCTTTCTTCTTGTTGATGGTTTAACATATATATATATATATATATATATATATATATATATATATATATATATGAGTTCTGCCAATTAAGTTCGTGAACTCATCCTAGAAAAAGTGCTATTACATATCTTATTGCTGAATATCTCTATGATCACTTTCGAAGTACTCCCCTTAGGACACTGTGCACTGATGCCAGTGCCTAGTCCACCCTTCAAAGCAATTTTAGAATTCTTTTTCTGGGGACCGGCCTGGTGGCTCAGGTGGTTGGAGCGCAATGCTGGGATCAGGTGGTTCGATTCCCACATGGGCCAGTGAGCTGCGGGCCTACAGCTAAGATTGTGAACAATGGCTCTCCCTGGAGCTGGGCTGCCATGAGCAGCCGAAGGTCGACGTGGGCTGCTGTGTGCTACAGTGGGATACCCTGTGCCAGGAGCGGCTGGTGAGCGGCTGGTGAGCAGCCGACCAGTAGCCAGTCGGTCGGAGTGCAGGCTCATAATACCACCAGCATGGGCCAGGGAGCTGTGTCCTACACAATTAGACTGAGAAACAATGGCTTGAACCGGAGAGGGGGTAAGGGGGAGAGGCGGAAGAAGGGGGGAAAAAAGAATTATTTTTCTGGAATGGCCATCAGAGCTGTCATCGTATTACCCTTGATGTCCTGAATGTCTTCCTTTCAATATTTCCTTTATCTTCGGGTAAAGAAAGAAATCACTGGAGGCCCCATCAGGTGAGTAGGGAGGGTATTACAATACAGTGATTTGTTTACTGACTAAAAACTCCCTCACAGACAGTGTCGAGTGAGCTGGTGCATTGTCGTGATTCAAGAGCCATGAATTGTTGGTGAAAAGTTCAGGTTGTCTAACTTTTTCACACAGACTTTTCAACACTTCCAAATAGTAAATTTGGTAAACTGTTTGTCCAGTTGGTACAAATTCATAATGAATAATATACCTGTGATATCAAAAAAGGTTAGCAACATCATTGCAACAATTTCTCAAACTTAATTGTCAGACCTTGTGTGTGTGTGTGTGTGTTGTGTGTGTATATATGTACATATGTATAATTGATTCACTAACATTGGACTCAAAGCCAATAGCACTATAGCTCATGTCTTCACTAAGTTTATTTAACACACATTATTTTCTTCGTAAGTATACTAGACAGTACCTCATGCTTGGGGAACCATTTTTAAACAACAAAATCATCAACAAAACGGACAAAAATGCAAAAAAAATATGTGGCACTACATAGATCATGAGAAGGACACTTGTTTAAAGCATGAGAACTGAAACAAGAAGGTACATTGTGGTCTTGCTCGACCTCTATCAGGCACCAGGCACAGGCACCACTCAAAATTTTTGCCACCTCAAGAACTCTTGGAGTATCAATTTTGAGGTTACAAATAAATTTTTGTGAGCAGACAAATGCACAATTCAGAATCAGCAAATAAAAATCATACACACACACACAAACACACACACACAGAGGGTGCCAAAAAAATGTATTATACATTTTAAGAAAGGAAAAAAACTGTATTAAAATTGTAATACTCAATATATACCGATAACAAAAGATGAATACAAGTCACGTGTATACATTTTTGGGCACCCCCAGTATACATACATTACATATATATATTATATATATATGATGTATATAATATGTATATATTTAAATGCTAAAGCCTTTGTTTCTGTCACTTCATTTATTTAATCTTTAAAAACAACACGAGAATGAGTTTCAGAAGGGTTAAAAAAGTCACAGAGCTAGTGACTGAACTTTGGTTTTCCTTTGTTTTTAGACATACATATAGTGACACAATCCTCCCTCCACCCTTTATTGGTGTACGTCCCATGAGTTTCAACATATGCACCGACTCTTCTAAACTACCACTTTTAACAGGATACAAGACAAATTCCAACACTCCAAATGTTTTCCCCAGGCTACTTTTTTGTGAGTCCGGTTTCTGGCCTACCCCTGATCCGTCTTAGACCCTGCTTCAGGTCACACTCCTCATAGTAGAGGACCTAAACCCGAATGGTTAGTACTAAGTTAAAAGTGTTTGTTTTTCCCGATGGCTGAGGTGGACTGGGTCTCGCACCCTTTTGGGAACTCCGGCTACCGGCCCAGTTGAGTTCAGTTCACGCTGGACACTTTCCTTTTGCAATAGCATATTACCGATTAAAATTTGTTCTCGCCACTTTAGCATCTTGCTTTATCTTTGCCGGTAGGCACTATTATCCCTACTTTACAGATTAAACACTGATACTTAGGTTGACAGCCTTGCCTCAAATCACACAACAGAGCTGGGCTTTACCCTACCCAGGTCCCCCGATCTCCAGGAGGCGCGGGGAGCGGCGAGGGCCTCTCCGCCCGTAGGTGGAGCAATTTGCGGGAACCTCGCGACCGAGCTGCGAGCCTTCAGTGGAAGAGGAGGGGTGGAGGCCGAGCGGCACCTACCCAGCCTGCGCCCCGATGCAGCGCGCCCTGACCAGCGCCCTGCGCCTAACACGGCCCTGGAGGCCCCTTCAGGCCTGCGGCTGCGCCTCCCACGGGACTGCCAGGGACCGGGAGATCCAAGTGCGCTCCCTGGCGGGTCCGGACCAAGGTAAGTGCGCTGTCCCGGGGAGCACCCAGGAGGCGGCTGGGGTGCGCCCGGGCAGGGCTGAAGAGCGGGGAACCGAGTGCCAGCAGGGATAAGGATAAAGCAGGTCTCTCAGTGTGTTTGAGAATTTGGTCCCTAATTCCCCGCGTCCCAGTCTAGGCTTCCCAAGCCTCCGAAGGCCCGCGAGTGGGTGACCACCTTACTGGCCGCCCCAACCCTAGTTGGGTGGGACTCTATGTCAGTATTGGTCCTCTCAGTCCCCCATTCGGACCAGGCACAAGTACCACCGCACCCACCCCCCCGTCCCGAACTTTAAAAGGCCTGGTATCCCTCCTGGGTCAAGGGTCCTGGCACAGTTCCGTGGGGGCTGGGGCAGCGGAGCCAATCAGCTTCTTCTTGCAAGGTCGTGAAGAAGGGAGGAGGGAAGGGAGGGTAGAGAAGGGAGGGAAGGGCAGAGGAGGGCAGAGGAGGGCGCGTCCCCTCGCAGAGTGTTGGCCCCTCAGCAGCTGGCGGACTTTTGAACCCCGCTGACTCTGAGAGGAAAGTTCCCGCTGATCACTGGCAGGAAACACGTTCGATTGCGTGTTGTTTTTTGTTTGTTTTGTTGTTCACACTCCTCACGCCACTCCACGTTACCATCGCAGCAAGGCCGTTCTCTATCTAGTCTTTACTTTCTCCCTAATCCAATCCCCTCTTCCCTGTATTTGACGTAGCATTGTTTGTGTCAGTGTTTTAATTTACACCGATGGCATTCTACTCTACAGCTCTTATTTTCTCTCCCCCCCCCCCCCCCGGTGGATACTAAGTTTTGAAGAGCTGCTTTGCCATTTAAATCTAATTCCTTGCTCCCTGCTGTGGTATACTATTCCCTGGTGTGCATCCTCTACCCTTGATGGACATGTAGGGGGTGCCAGCGACCGACTAAGTCGAAGGTGAGAATTTCTCTGGGTAGCTGGCATTGCTGGGTCTTAGAGAAGAACCCTTACTCTCATGTTTAGTTCACTGCCAAACTGGGAACAGCGTTTGCCTTGAGATAGTTATAAGCATTCTCCCCACTATACCGATTAAGAAACTGGGGCACAGAGAAGTTAAGCAATTTGAACCAGGGCTGATTTCAAAACCTTTGTTCTCAACTATTAGGTCATCACGGCTTCTTCTGTACAAAAGTTTGTACATCAGTTTAAAAAAATAAATTATCCAAGCTCATAGACCTTAGAGCTCACTTGCAAAGAGCAGAAAGTTATGTCCAGAAATTACAAGGATCGGCAGATTTATCCTCTGCCCCTGCCAGAGGGCATTTAGAAGGTGGGAGAAGGTCCATGTGGGAAGGAGATAAAGAAATCGAGGAGGATCAGTGGAGGAGGCTGAGGAGATTCCCACACAGGTGAAACAGCCCCTCCCCCAAAATGATTTGGGGTCATTTGACAGACAGGTTCTGTTTTCCTCTTGGGCGATGGCACCAGAGCATTGTCACATTTTACCTGTTGTCCTTGAACATGGGATTGGCTTGTTAACCACTCTTCACTCTATACCGCTCTACTCCAATTTCTTCGCAGGGAGTTCATGGTTCTCCACTATACCCTGACCTTTCCATCTTATCTCTTCGACCCATGGGTTCATTTTAAGCTGTCTCACTTCTGTATTTTGTTCTAGCTACGTCCCTGACTTGGGTCCTCTCTGCCTACATACATCCTTCTGGAATTACTGCGCTTCATTTTCCCTTCGCTTTTCACATGTTTGGACCTGTCTCCCTCATAAATTGTTAGCTCTTTGAGAATGAGTATTGCTAGCTGCTAGGCAAGGCCGGAGGAATGAATCATGGGAGATCAAAATTGGTCTATTAGAATTGATTTGGCGTATTTGTGCTGCAGGAAATCAGACTAGAAAAGACCATAACCTCTCCGAGCAAAAAGGTGTATGGAGTTTTATAGGAGGGGGTGAAGGAGGTTGTTCCCCCTTCAATGTTTCAGGGGGTTTTCGTTGCATTGGCTCTAGCAACCAAGGGTTTCGGGCATGACCAAGCCCTCCGGCTCCACACCCTGGCCTCCAGGCCTCCGTCTGAACTGCCCAGGCCCGCCCAGGTCCACTGATCACAAGCCCCTAGGAGACAAAGTACAAAGCAAGACAGGACAAGATAGTTTCTACATTCCAGGTGGCTTCTCCAGGCCTAAGGCAAACACAAGCCGGCAAGTACAAGGGTACAAAGCAAGACAAGATGGCTTTTAGATAAGAAGGTTCCTGTTCCTGGCCTAAATTTGTCCTAACACTAGCTGGGTCCAGCTGTTAACTTAGGCAAATTCTCTTCTTTTCTGGCTCTCAGTTTCCCCTTCTATGTAGAAAGGAGTTGTTAAACCAGTTAGTCTCTAGACTATCTTCCAGTGGTTTTTGTTGACTCTCACCCACATCACCTAGCCTGTGGTCCAAGCCTTCCAGACAGAAGTGACCCTAGGTCAGCTGCTAAGGAAATCATCAGCCAGTGGTGTGGTGGGTTTTGTAAGAGTGGGGAGGGTATGGTACAGACCCATCCCCACTGCTGGGGCCCAGAAAGTGAGAGGTTAGTTAGCATGTTAGGCCGACAGGAAGGTCCCTGGTGAAATAAACAAAAGACAGCCATATCCTGAAACTCCAGGTTCTAAAGTAGACCTGAGGTTATCATCTCGTAAATTCCTTTTGGCAGGACAAAGGAGCAGATCTGATAGATAGGAATGGATTTATTTCGAATCCCTTCAGGATGGGCAAACAGAGCAAACCTGATAGACAAATTCCATTAGAAGGCTCCAGCCCCTTTCCCCAAACAGGCAAGGGAAGGTACAAAAGAGCTTTTGCCTCGGTCACTGGACACCCCATTTGGGACCCCCTTCCTCTCAGGAGCTAACCCTTTTCTTTTTAATAAACTATCCTCTTTTACAACTCCTCGTCTCTCCTTGGTCCGTGCTTCCATTCTTCGGTTTCACGAGACACGATCCAGGCACAAAGAAAATATTCTACATCAAAAGGGCAATGTACCCAGGATCAGGGCTCAACTAAGAAGACGGGAACAGGGCTGAGTCCTCTTTATTTCTCCAGAGCCTGGCACGTAGTAGTGCAAATGAAATGTTGTCAGATGAATGCATGAAAGACACCCTGCCTGACTCCGCAGGGCTCCCAGTTTGGAGTTCCTAACATGTTTGGGGTCCTAGACGTTCCCCAGCATATGTCTTCCCTGATCACTGTACCAACAAACTGGCTATGTACATTATTTCTTTTAATCCTCATAACAACCTTTTTATAATTTTTGCTTACAGATCAGGAAATTGAAAGTCAGAAGGGTAAAGGAACTGGCCCAAGGCCATGGAGCTGGTGTGCAACTAAGCTGTGACTTGAGCGAAGCATTTTAAGATTTGGCAGCTAGTACTTTGAGAGAGGGAGATGGAGAGAGGAGATAAAGATGAAAGACCGGGGAGTGTCAGCCAGTGAGAAAAGCCAGAACCGGAAAGTAAAAAAAGGAGAAAGTTTCTGTCAGTCCCAGGACTTTGTGATTTTATTAGTTTTTTTTGCCACAAGAACAAATTGCCACAATTGTTGTTGCTTAAAATAACACACATTTATTATCTCATAGTTTCTGTAGGTCAGAAGTCCAGACACAACTTAGCTGGGTTCTCTGCCTCAGGGTCTGACCAGGATACAATCCAAGAGTTGGCCATGGCTGTGGTCTCATCTAGACTTGACTGGGGAGAGATCTGCTTCCGAGCTCCTTACCTTGTTGACAGAATTCACTTCCTGTGTGTTGTAGAACTGAAGTCCTATTTTCTTGCTGACTGTTGGCCAGCGGGCCACTCTCAGCTCCTAGAGGCTGCCCACAGTGCCTTGCCACATGACCCTCTCCATAGGCCCACAAGTTTCTGCAGTGTGCCTTAGGAACAGGTTTATAATACACTGTAACCTAATCACAGAAGTAATATCTTATCACCTTTGCCATGTAATTCAATATACTCTTGGAAGTGACATTTTGTAACCTTAGCTATACTCTGTTGGTTAGAAGCAATTCACAGGTCCTATCCCATGGGAAGGGGATTCTTTAGGATGTGAACATGTGGGCCACTCTAGGTTCTGTCTGCTACAATGACCTTGGACCTAGACTTGTTTTCCTCAACTCCCGAAGGGTTTTTCTGTATCCACCACAGTTTCTCTTCCTCAAAGTTGCAACATTTTCTCTTCTGAAGCACCAGAGCTGGAGAGGATGTTGGGGACATCTGAGTTGCTCTGTGGGACCTCCATCCAGAACTGCTGGGCTCAAATTGCTCTTTGAAGGTTTCTGGGAGGCTAAGGAAACCCACCTAGCCTGAATATTACAGTCCTCTGTCCTGGACCACAGTTCTCTAACTCTGGGCTAGAAATCTTACCTTTGAGAACCCTGAAACTTTCTTTGGCCCTTCTCTGTGTCTCCGATCAACTCACACTGAGAATACCATCTTAACAAATACTGCTTGTTTTATAAACAAAGCTGAGAACCCGGGAGATGAACAATAAGGGGCCTTTGACTGCCAGAGGATTGGTAAACACTCCTCTAGTGCATCCCTGACATTTTAGAGGAGAGGTAATGGCCCCTGCCCAGAGCTGCTATTTCTTCCCCACACCTGGCCAGGATTTGGGGGATGAGTTGAGGCCAGAGTGGGGTACAAAGGCCCGACTTTTGGGGGGCCCTGTGAGTGTTACTAAACATTGGACTTTATTTTGATGAAAATGGGAGGCACATGGTTGGATTTGGGTTAGAGAGATAACTCTGACCCAAATGAAGGCATGAATGCAGAGGGAGAAGGGGGAGCAAGACTGAGGACAAGAGGGCCACCTGGGTGATCCATGTAATTAAGAAAAGAGCCCGTACCAGATTAGTGACTGCAAGGAGGGATATGAGCTTAAAGATCTGAGATTTAAGAGGTTGAATTGTCAGGTGTCAGAGACTGAGTAAATTTCATGGGTAAGGGATAAGGAGGCAACACAACAGACTTCTGAGTTAACAGTGAGGTCATTTGCTCACCAAGAGAGGAGAAAGATGGATCATTTTTGGACATGCTGGTTGCGATATCAAGTGGACAGTTGGATATTCAGGCTCAGAGCTCAGAGGAGAGCTCTGGGCTGGCCAGGTGTGCTGGGCGGCCCTGGGGATACAGGAGGCGAGCACACTGGAGGTGACGAAGGAGAAGGGGCAGATGAGCAAGCCCAGTCAGGAAAACTGAGGCCTGTGTGTGTGTGACTTTCCCAAGCCATACAGGCTGCCCAGGCCCCCAGCCCAGGAGTGAGCAAACCAGGTGGCTCACCCTAGGCTGCCTGGTCCCCTGCAGGAATCACTGAGATTCTGATGAACAGACCACGCGCCCTCAATGCCCTGGGAAATGTCTTCGTCAGTGAGGTGAGAAAGGGCGGAATACCAGGGAGGGCTGGGGCCGGGGCTGGGCAGGGAGGTATCTGACAAGATCTTCTCTGCAGCTGCTGGAAGCTCTGGCCCAGCTGCAGGAAGATCGGCGAGTGCGTGTCCTGATCTTCAGAAGTGGAGTGAAGGGTGTGTTCTGTGCAGGTGGGTTTCCCTGCTCCCCTTACCCCACCCTGGGGCTCAGCAGAGCTCCCACCAGCCTGCAGGGGTTGGTGGGAGGGGTTAGGTCAGCTCTAGCATAGGACTCACTCCCATTTTACAGATGTGAACTCAAAGACTCAGGTAAAATTCCTTGCCTAGGGTAGACATAATTAGTAAGAGGTAGAACACAATTTAGTTTGAACTTGACCCCTCTGACCCTCCTTAATCTTTTGGCCACATCATGCTGTGTTCTGACCCTTCATTGAGAAAATGAGGAAACTGAGTCCAAAGACGTTCACAAGGTCAGTGGCCAATACCAGCCTCGTGCCCCTGTGCCCAATCCCCGTCCTCAAAGCTCTCCACCATCCCTGCACCATCGGTCCTCACAACTCGGCAAGCACAACGAACTTGTTTCAAAGGCTGGAAATACCACATCCCAGACCCACAACAAGCAAGTCAATGAGAGCAGCTAAGAACCTAAGCCGGGATGGTTGGGGAGAGGGTAATGGGGGTCACTGCAGAGGCGGGAAGTGCTTGTGAAGGGGGAAGCATGACTTCCAGTCTTCAAAGGGACATGGCTCAGTCCCCAGGTCTGAGCTGCTGGGAATCGTGGTGCCCAGCTTGGAGTCCACACTTGTCCAACCCTGGCAGGACCAGGATGCGGACCAGTCTGCCTGACCCAGCGGCCCTGGCTGAGGCCCTAACCCCACTCTGGCCTCTTCCTTATCTCCATCTCTGTCTGGCCTCCACTGTCAAGGTCACTTCATGCCCCCTGTAGTAACACCACTACTCACTATCCCAGGTAAGCACAGGGAAGTAGTAGGGCTGCCATAAGTCTGGGTCTACCCCCGACTTGCTCTGGAATCCTGAGCTAGTCTCTGCCCCTTTCTGGGCCTCAGTTTCCCCATCTGTCACTGAGGGGCTGGAACTAACCAAAGATTTCCAAGCGCTCTCCCAGCTCTGCTATCATGTGGTCTAGGACTGGAAGAGACTATACACATCCCCTCGCCCCCCTCAGCCCCCGCCATCTGGCCTCTGATGGCCCTACCACGGTCACTGCTCTCACCCAGGTCCTTGCCCACCTTCGTGCCCCTGTATCTGGCACTCACTTTTCCTTTCGCGTCTTACTTGACCCCTCAGCCTCCTTGGCCCCACTTACCTCCTTTTGAAAAGTAATCAATTATACAGTGATGTATGTCCATTATTTCTCAGTAAAACTGGGAAAAAGCAATACATTTTTATTTTATATATTTTTTAAATTGTGGTAAATATATACATTACACAAAGTTTACATTTTTAACTATTTTTAAGTGTAAAATTCAGTGGCATCAAATACATTCACAAGGTTGTGCAACTATCACCACTATTCATTTCCAGAAATTTCTCATCATCACAAACTGTGCTCATTAAGCAATCCCTTCCCATGCCCCCTTGTCCCCAGCCCATGTAACTTCTGGTTTACTTTCTGTTTCTATGAATTTGCCTATTCTAGGTACCTCATACAATTGGAATCACACATTTGTCCTTTTGTGTCCGGCTTATTTTACTTGGCATAACATCCTCAAGGTTCATCCATGTTGCAGCATAGATGAATCAGAACGTTGTTCCTTTTTATCGCTGAGTAATATGCCATTGTGTACATACGCAGTTTGTTCCTCCATCCATCCATTGATGGACACTGAGTTGGTTACACCTTTTGGTTATTGTGAATAATGCTGTTATGAACATTCGTGTGCAGGTAAGAGTCCTTGCCTTCAATTCTTTTGGCTATATCCCTTAGGAGTGGAATTACTGGATCACAGTAATTCTACATTTAACTTTTTGAGGAACCACCAAAACGTTTCCCACAGCAACTGCATTTTACAAACCCACCAGCAATGCACCAAAGGGTTCTCCAAAGCCACACCACTTGTTTTGTGTTGTGATTGTTTATAATAGCCATCCTCGTAGGTGTGAAGTGCTTCCTCATTGTGGTTTTGATTTGTGTTTCCCGAATGACTAATGATGTTGAGCATCTTTTCATGTGCTTAGTGGCCATTTGTATGTCTTCTTTGGAGACATGTCTACTCAAGTCTTTGTTCTTTGTGGGTTTTTTTTGTTGTTGAGTTGTAGATGTTTATATATCCTAGATATTAATCTCATATCAGATATGGGATTTTCCAGTATTTTCTTCCATTCTGTAGGCTCTCTTTTCACTCTCTGATAGTGTCCTTTGATGGACAAGTTTTTAATTTTGATGAAATCCAATTTTTCTTTATTGTTGCACCTCTCCTTTTTTAACCTCCTCCCCCTTTTCCTTCCTCGCTTCCCTGATTATGCTTTCCTGGTGTTTCGTCTCCCTTTCTGGCTGCTTCTCAAGTCTCCTTTGCTGGATCCTTTAACAGCTTAGGACTCAATAATGGGTTATTGCTCCAGGGCTGTCACCTACCCTTCACCATCTGCAGGTGCAGACCTGAAGGAGCGGGAGCAGATGAGTGAGGCGGAAGTGGGGGTCTTTGTCCAGCGGCTCCGAGGCCTGATGAATAAGATTGGTGAGGGTCCTGGAATCGGGCAGAGGAAGGCATTCAGGGGCCCTGCTGATCCCAGCCCCACCCACCATGCTCTACTCTAAGGAGAAGACAGTTTCTGTTGTGAGCTCTGTGGAGAGACAGGTGACAAGAGTTCAGAGGGCATTTCTCTCAGAGTGCTGGCTCCTCAGCCTTTGTCCCTGCTAGTTCTGTCCCCTCACCCCCACCCCTCCACGCCACCCCTCTCCCTGCCTTCAAGCATGGCTACCCCAGAAGAGTCAAGGTTCACCAAGCATGCTTCCAGGCTTTCCCAATGCTGTTTCTTCTGCCTGGAATATCACTCTTTAGCCACGTGAACTTTTTATTCATCCTTGAGGGCCACTCGTGCCTCCTCTAGGAAGCCTCCTCTGACCCTTACTCCAAGCTTCCTGTATCAGAGCACTCACCCTGGGTCATCATTGCCTGTTTACAGGTCTTCCCATGTTTTGTTCAATTCTGTGTTCCTAGCACCCAGCACAGGGCTTGGCACACAGAATGAGGAAGAGCAGAAGGGCCAGTCCCAGGGTGGCCAGCAGGAGATGGGGGCCTGAGCAGGGATCATCCAGCCCACCTCCCCACTCTGGTTCCCCACCGGATCCCACACCTTACCCCAATGGGAAAGCCACCTTCTAAAATAACCTGGCTGAGACACCAGGTGAGGCCCCCAAACCTGGGACCACTGAGGCCCTCTGTCCCAACCAGCTAGCCCCTCCCCAACCTTGAGTCCCTGTCCTGATCCTGCCAGGGCTTCACAGGCTGAGCCCTTCTTCTCTCCACAGCAGCCTTCCCTGCACCCACCATTGCAGCTATGGATGGGTTTGCCTTGGGTGGAGGCCTGGAACTTGCCCTGGCCTGTGACCTCCGAGTAGCAGGTACTGGGCAGGGGGAGAGGTGGGACAGGGTGGGGAGGGAAGGGTTAGTGAAACAGGGTATGTCTCGATTCTACAAAGTCAGCCACTGCTCTTGGTTTTCCAACCAACAGCAGAACTAAAGGCAAGGTGGGGGACACAGAGGGAGTTCAGGCAGAAGTCGGTTCCCCTCCTGGTTCAGCCCGACTGCTATAGAACCCCTCACCTCTCAGCACCAGCTTCCCTCATCTCAGGAATGCTTCTACCAAGCCCAGAGCCATTACTGACAGGACAGCAAAAAGAGTACAGAGAGGGAAGGCCAAAGGGGACAAAGTTTAGTTGTTTAACCTTCCAGTTCTGTCCAAATTAGCTTTATTTATCATGTTTTTGAAAAAAGGTCAGCCACGGGAACAGTCTGTCAGCCCAGATAATCACCAGCATACCTGGGCAGGAACATTACCCTCTGGTTCATTGGCACCAGCCAAGGTTTGGAGCTTTGAAGAACAGAGGGAAGGGATGAAGAAGGCAATAGATCACATTTCAACCTTACTGCCTTGGTGGTTAGGTGAGATCTTCTTGGAGGCAGTTAGGAAAAGTCTGAGTGCCGTCATGGTGAGACTCTTCCCCTCCGTTTTCTCCTGCCACCGCAGGAAGAACATTTAAAAATGTGTAACTCCAGGCATTTAAAAGTAGCTTTTATCTACACAACGCATATCAAAGAGAAGGCATCAAAATATCAGTCAGGTCATAGCCCCAACTCTGTTTCTCACTGGCCCATGTTTAAGGCAACTAACTTGCAGTTCTGGCAACAGGAGAGAGTGAAGGTAAAACCCCTCATAGGCAGGAGTGATGGCCGTTCCCTCCTGCGGACACTGCAGGGTTCAGACGGCCTGTGCTGAGGGAATTCGAGAGAAGCCTATGGCGTGGGACACTCAAGGGCTTCTCAGACGAAGTAGAACTTGAAAAGAGGATGTGGACTGGAATACAGAAATTTCAGGCTGATGAAAAGCCGGGAGGAATAACTGTGGTGGGAGCAGGAGTCACTAACACTCTAGTCCAGACAAGAGCAAAAATACATGAGGCGAAGAATCCATGAATCCAGAAACAGGTACTGGGTACTTTCCAGGAACCCCTTCCTTGTTCCCAGCACCATTACCTCATTTGATCCTTAGCAGGCACAAGAGGGGTAGCCATCTTTTATCCACCTATAAGGTAGGGTAAGAAGGGTAAGAGGCTCAGAGGGTAAGAGCTATGCCTGGTGATGCACTCCTCCACCAGTGGGGAGGTAGGATGAGGGCCTGGGCTTCCTGATCTGCAGGTGGGGGGGTCTTCCAAAGAGCCAGACCGCGAAGGAAGTGGTTGGCTGGAGTGGTGAGCAGAGCCCAGAAGTGGGTGTCTCTTCTCCCTAAGGATTGACACTGGAGGAGAGGGTGGGGGCTTCACTTTGTTCTCTTTAAGCAGCTTCCTCGGCTGTCATGGGGCTGATCGAGACCACCCGAGGGCTCCTCCCAGGAGCAGGTAACAAACCTCACCCACAGCACCAGTCCTTCTCTACCTGCTCAGTTTCACTCTATCCCATCCTAACTCAATCTGCTTCCGAGAAGTCTTGGCTAATTCCCAGCCTGGGCCTTCTCTGGGCTCCCACCTCCCATATTGATTGACCACCCCATTCCATCCTGGCAGGAGGGACTCAGAGGCTGCCTCGATGCCTAGGGGTGGCCCTGGCAAAGGAGCTCATCTTCACGGGCCGACGACTGAGTGGGACGCAGGCGCAGGCCCTGGGGCTGGTGAACCACTCTGTGGCCCAGAATGAGGAGGGGAACGCCGCCTATCACCGGGCACGAGAACTGGCCCAGGAGATCCTGCCCCAGGTGTGGTGGCAGCCCAGCACAGGCCTGTGCCACGGGGACACACGTGTGGGGAGGCCAGGGTGACCCATGTGACCACACAAGATGCATTCACCTAGACTTATAAAATTAACCCTCTTTGGAGTTTCTGCATCCATTCAGTCATCCAGGAAACAAAATTAAATCAAATTTTAAGGTAAAATGAAAAGTGAATTCTGATAGACTGGAATCAAGTAAGCTTGAAAATCCTCAGACCAGCACCAGAACTTTCTGAGACGGTGGAAATGCTCTGTGCCTGTGCTGTCCATTAAAGCAGCCTATGGCCACATGTAGTTATTTAAATTTAAATGTAAAATTTTAGTTTCTCAGTTACACTTCCCACATTTCAAATGCTAACAGCCACATGTGGCTAGTGGTTACTATATTGGACAGAACAACATTAAAATGTCCCCAAAACTGAAAAAGCAAGATTCTAAAGCAAATAAACTACGAGCCCTTCTTTTCTGACCATACGGCATGGTGGAAAGTCTTGAAACACATCACATAGGATATGTTAAGACCTATTCATTTTTTTAAATCCTCACGTACCCTCTGAGCATAATCTCACAAAAGGCTGAGAGACCCAGGGAATAGGTTTAGGCCCTGCCTAGGGTAATCCTACCAGCTGCCAGACCCAAAGTCTGCAGCAGGACCCAGGATCTGGCTGATGGGGTCTCTAAGGGCCTGAGCGGCTCTGCTGGCTTCTCATGACTCTAAAAGGACCCAGAGGAAGGTCCCGAGTTTCCATAATGATATGGAAGCAGCTGAAATGGAGCCATGTTTTACTGACTTATAATAAACACTACTTAGCCCATACGGAGCATCTCCCATCTATCCGACACAATCCTAGGTACTTGCGCAGTGCCTCAATTATTAGAACAACCCAGATTGAGTTGATTATTCTCATGGTATTTATGATATAACAGACCCAGAAAGGTTAAGTGGCTTGCTCATCAAAGTCATCAAAAGTGACTGCAAGTGTCTATTACCAGAAAGACAATACTGGTATTATATTCTAAGAGTGCATAATATGTACAAAATTTCTAAAACTATAAAACTATTTAAAGCATTTCAAACAAAACAGTTACAAACATGTTACAAAGCAAAAAATGTCCATAAAAACATTAACCATAAATATTAACAGATAAAAGCATTTGAATTAATCATGAAAATAATTCTCTGCCTATTTAAATAATCCTACCTCTTTTTATAACTTCGAGATCTGTGAGGGCAGGGGCTATTAACTTTTAAAAACTGATGGTGAGTTTGGCTTAAACCATTTATCATTTTCCCCCCAAGTTTCATCATATATAAACAGAGTCTGATGCTACTACCAGGACAATTTTAATGCTGTCATGTTCCTATTATACTTGGTCAAAAAGTCTGGAACTAATACGAAACTCTTGTGACTCAAGGTAGATGGTAATTTCTGATTTCGCACTCCCACAGAGGGGGGTCCTATCTAGCAAGACTTGTAGACTGTAGGGTTTGTGTTTTTCTGCATGAACTGAATAGCAGGGACTTTGAGCTTGACTCAAGATGATTCCGATTTCAGATTTTTGAATATACTGAAATAATGGTATTCCACTAACATTAAGTTCTAGTATTTCAGTACTTAAAGTAGCTTTGCATACCAAAACACCAGCATACCAGAATCTAGTGCTACAAAGTTCACTAATGCCAATGCTGGGACATTTGATGCAACCTGAAAAACAAACCTTCAACTTCCAGCTGAGTTACTGGGTGCCCGAGACTAGAGGATTCCCGGAGGGGTGAGTGCCAGGGATGGTGTGGTAGACGGCTGCCCTCTAGTGGACAAACCACCAAGACTAGGGAATCCGATGGTTCCAGACAGAAGGCCCCAAACAGATTTTTAAATAAATGCAAGGCTTGCAACTTACCACTCAAATTTTCCCCCTAAATAGTAAACAGACATTATACTTTGAATATGGATTTGGCTGTTTTCTACTTCAACATACTGTGGCCACAGTGTGACCCACTGTTCTCATTTCCAAATAATGTGAAATTATCACGTCTACTAATTCTCATATATACGTCTGTACATTTAGAAACATAAACATGTTAACAGACATATACAGTATATTAAAACTGTATCTATATAGTTTTACATTTTCTTTGGTGAGAAATCAGTTTCTTTATTAGTTACCTAAATAAGAGTAATATATGACAAGCATATCAAATAGAACAGATGAATAAGAAGGGCATAGGTAAAAATGAAACATAGAGTGTCCCAGGTGACCCTGTTTACCTGGGGCTGACCCAGTTAAAAGTAAAAGTCCTATGTCCTGGTAACCCTTCTGTCACGAGCAAACTGGACCAATTGGTCACCCAAACAGCTCTCAATTCCCCAATCCCTTTCCCCAGAGATGACCACTGTTCACAGTATGAATATTCTTCCAGAAATGTTGATTACATATGTAAGTAATGCAAAAATACTCATATATTTAAATAACTCTAAATTCCTCTTAAGAATGGTTTAGGGGACAAGAAACATACCTTTAGAGGCTAATCCAGTTCTAAGGGAAAGTTAAAAGGCATGAAATTAAAATATGCATAGTAAAAAATTCAAACAGTATGAAGTATAAAACAAAAAGCGAAGTTCTCCGTTCTCCTGACTCTTCTCCCCAAAGGCATGTCATACCAGCACCTTTTACACAAATGGAATAATATACATACTAGTAAGAACCTTGTTTTATTTCCACCTAATATCTTGTAGCTTCCCATTTCAGCATATACTTATTGACCTCATTCTTTAAAAAAAAACCGCACACTTTTTCATTCATGGTCTGGATGTGCCATGTTTCCCCGAAAATAAGACCTAGCTGGACAATCAGCTCTAATGCGACTTTTGGAGCAAAAATTAATGTAAGACACCATCTTAGTTTACTATAAGACCCGGTCTTATCTAACATAAGACCAGATGTTATACTAATTTTTGCTCCAAAAGACGCATTAGAGCTGATTGTCCAGATAGGTCTTATTTTCGGGGAAACATAGTATAAGTGTACTTCTGGAAGTACATCTGTAGGGTAGATTCCTACATGGAGTTGCAATATTGAAGAGCATGTGCATCTAACATTTGCCAGTTTTTGCTAAATTGCCCTCCTAAAGTTTCATACCAATTTATCAATAATGTATGCAAATACCTATTTCTTAATCTCAGCAATAGTGGGCATTACCAACATTTTACTATTGACCTAGTGTAAGGTGAAAGGGGCACCTGTTTTGGTTTGCATTTTTTAAGAGTAAAGCTGAGAACCCCTGTTTATATTTCTTTTCCTGTGAATTAACTACCTTTTCATACCATTATGAATGTTTGTTAAAAGAAATTATACTAGCTTTTTATAAATCAAGGAAATTCATCTGTGTATCACAAATATATTTAACAAGTTTTTTACTTTATTTGTAGTATTTTTCCCAATCTGAAGTTCATTTTTTTTAACTAGAACTTTTTCATTTATAGCTTCTATGCTAACAAACTTTAAAAATCATTCTTTTTCTGATAAAGTCTTACAAAAACTTCGAACATTACAATATGAATATTATAGGAAGTAAATGATTCCTTGCCTGGAAGCGAGCTGGGGATGGACTACCAGGCCTGCTGTGGCACAAGCAAATGGGAAGCAAGACCAGTGAAGCAAAGATGGCCACTTTAATGCTTTTGCTTCCAAGTGGCTGTGCAAAATGCTGCCCCTCACTTTTGGGATTGCAACCCAGGTCTGTCTGATTCCAAAGCCCAAGTTCCCAATCTTGACCATTGTTGACTCTGCTGAGGTGAAACTTGCTTGCAGTGGAGGTTTGCATTTGCTGAGATGAGAGGGTAGAGGAAGGGAGCAGCAGTGGGAAAGGTGACTAGGAATCAAATCCAAGCTTCACGACTGACTCACTGGATAGACGTGGCCAAGTGCTTCACCTCCCTGAGCCTTAATTAAAGATGGCACCATCCTGGAAGGGTGGGTAGCACCATTAGACATGTCTGCGGGTGGAAAAGCACTTCGTAAATTGCAGTATGTTGTAGGAATGGATTAAAGGACAAGAACCCAAGGTGGTCAGGATTGGAAGGGTCAGGGATCAGTCAGGTTTCCTTCATTACAGAAAAGGAGCATCCACTGAGAACTAGTAGGTGCTAACACTAATGACACAACAGCTGGAACTCTGCCTCCCTGTCCATGGAACTATGCCTTTCTTTATTGCAACGCCCCACCCCCACCGCATCAGCATTGATTGGCCCCTCAACCAAGCCTTTTCTTTTCCCTAGGCCCCCATTGCTGTGCGGCTGGGCAAAGTAGCCATTGATCGAGGAATGGAGGTGAGAGGGTTCTGATCAGGGCTTGGGTCCCCTAAAGTTAGTGGGGTGGCTGAGAGGTGGCAAGTGCTTTCATAGCTCGCACAGACTGACAGCACAGCTGGAAAGAACTCAGGAACTGCACTCTTGTAACAGAGTCTGACCCCTCTCTTTTTGTCTTAGTTTACCCAACTACAAAATGGAAAGTTGGCCAGGTGATATTCCAAATTACATTTTATCCTCATCTCTCTCCCTTGGAGAGAGGAGGAAAATGGCGTTCCAAAAGGGTAAATGACTTATCCAGGGCCACAGAACCGTAAGAACCCAGGTCTGTATGGCTCCCAGTCCATGTTATTGGGTTTGTGCTAGTGGTCAGTGACGTGGCCTCAAGGACAGGGCTCAGGGTTGGGCTGGGGCAGCTAATCCATCCCTAGACATCAACTTACTCGATTCATTCACCACACAATGATTCTAGAGCAGAGCTGGGAACTGCGACACAGACGGAAGTCAAATATGGTCATTGCCTCCAGTGAGGGGAGAGGGCAGATACAGATCCAAATCACTAATAGAAAGCTAGGGGTACCAAGCAGAAATCCTGGAGAGGTTCGAGCTGTGCTGTCCCACTGAGTAGTGCTGGGTTAGAGAATGTTTTCTAGGGTTCGGCTTTGGGAAGGATGAGAATTCCAGAGAAAGGGAAAAGTATGAGCAAAAGCACAGTTGCATAAATAAGCAACTGTACTGAATGGGAATAAGGGGTGAATGAGACAACACAGCACGAAAGTTAGGGGCGCAGGCTCTGGCTGGACCGTCTCGGTTCCAAGGCCTGCTTTTCCACATACTGTTGTGATCTTAGACAAATTACTTGACCTTTCTATGCCTCCGATTTCTCAGCTACAGAGTAGGGATAATAACCCTTGCCATGAAAAGTGAGTTTACACGTACATACATGGGCACTTCTCTTAGAACAGTGCTTAGAAGAGGTAGTAAGCATTGGGCAGTAGAGGCTGGGAAGCTGCCAGGGCCAGGTCATAAAAGCCCAGGAGCTTATTCCTGAGGGCAATGGAAAGCCTGCAATGTTCGCTAATGAGGATGAAAGGAGGTGTGGTGACGCAGCCCAGGAGCGGTGCAAACACAGCTCATCCACTCTCCTTTGCTCTACAGGCTGTGTGTAACCCACCCCATTACTCTCGCAGCCCCCATTTGTCCTAGCACTGTTTTATTAGTTACGGTGTTTCCTCTCCAGGTAAGGCATCCCTTACCAGATTCATCTCTTTCCATGACTGATGCACAGCAAGCCACTAATTCTTTGCTGGAGGAACAGTATAGGCAGTAGGGTGGGCTGGCTCCCAGTCCAGATGGAGGTGGACAAGATCAGGCTGATCCAAGTACCACTTTTTTCTCGCAGGTGGACATTGCATCAGGGATGGCCATTGAAGGGATGTGCTATGCCCAGGTACGTGGCGGCTGTGAATGCTTGTAAGCAGAGGCCAGGCCAGCCAGGGTGTGGGGCTTGTGCAATACGTGACCAATGTAGTAGGTTCCTCCCAACCCAGTCACACTCTATGCCACTCACCGCTCACAATTAGCCTGGACTGCTTCTCTCTGGGACCATTTCCTCACCCATCTCATGGTGGTATACCCTGCCCCATTTAGTGCCCAAAGAATCACAGAACACAGCGTTACTTGACACTGAAGAATGGCTCCCTCTGTACAGTGGCCTCTGTAGAGGGCAGGCTACACGTGGGATGTCAAGGCCTTGGTTACAGCCTGCAGGCTGTGTGTGTTCAAAGGTGGGGTGGTAAACCTGTGGCTGACCTATTTAGCCCTGACTCATGAGTAAGTAAAACATACTAACCTCCAGGTTAATAAATATCCCAAATTCTCCTAAGCAGAAAGTCTTGAGATTTGCAGGGCCTGGTGTGATGAGCTACACATCAGGAGTCAAAGCCAAATCTCTTATTGCAAAGCCTCCTGTCAGACTGCTGCAGGAGACTGTAAGTCTCTGGAGGCATGTAAGCAGTGTGCAAGCAGAGGCTAATGTTGACAAGCCACAGATTCAGGACAGGCGGCCTGCCTTTCCCAGGAGACTAAGGAGCCACAGAGGCCCATACCTTCCCATGGTCCCACAGCAGAGTCCATAAACAATGGAAAGACTTGGACGCTGGCCTTGTCATGGGCTGGACAAACTTGAGCAATTTACTTGCCTCTGGCCCCGCTCCCCTGCAATCTAATATTCTGTTGTTGTTTCAGAACATCCCTACCCGAGACCGGCTAGAGGGCATGGCAGCCTTCAGGGAGAAGCGGCCCCCCAGATTTGTGGGCGAGTGACGCCCATTTCACCTTAAGCATATGGGAGATGCATGCCTTCAAAGGCAGGATCCAGAAGGAAAATTTGAAGTGCGACTGCCCTCCTTATTTCAGCTCTGGGCTTCCGTTTCCTCACAAGGACAATGATGGATATAAAGTGATTGGTATGGAGCCTGGTACTAAGGTGCTAGCCATGCCACCTACTGCTACCTTCACTATTCCTCACCCTGGCTAGGTGATCACTGCGGCCAGGTTTGCTTTGGAGAACACCTGTCTCTCCCTACACAAATGATAAATTAAAACTGGACCTTTGTATTGTTGGCTGTCAGCCTGACTTTTGCCTCTCAGTTATCAGGTACTCACCAGAGATGGCAAGAAGTTGTAAGACACCCCCCTACCCCATTTCTAACTCTGTTCAATAGAGATCATAAGGAAACCCTGGTAGTGGCTGAGTAGGCGCCAGGAACCAGACTCACTGTGTGCTCCGGCTTCATCTGCAAAATGAAGCTGTTGTGAGGATTTAAAAAAAAAAAACCTCATGTTCAATAAATGTGAGTTATATTAATGGACAACGCTCTTGTGAGAACTAAATGAAATCATCACTGTGAAAACCTCTTGTAACCTACAGGGTGGCAAGGCAAATCTTTGATGGCTGCATAAAACAGACTTCAGGAGCACTGAGGAGGGAGCAATGAACTCTGGTGGAGAGAATGGAGGATGAGGAAACGGGCAGGTCACACTGTAGTTGAAGCCTGAAGGATTAATAGGCATTTGAGGTAAAGAAGAGGAAGGTTGAGGGGAACAGTATGAGCACAGGGGAACAAGAGGATGACACACTTAGGAACAAAGGAGGGCTGACATGCACATATACACACTCATTTCAGTAGCCGTTCTGTACGAAGGCAGGGGAAGAGAAGGCTGCATCTTAAACTGTGGTCTTGTGGTCATTCTTTACCTGATCTAAGCTCCCTGCCTGAGCTTCCTTACCCTACGCCCAGCCTAGAGTCACTAAGCCCTGGCCATGGACACATACCAGTAACATTAATTTGGTAATAAATACAAAAGTACCTCAAGGCTGTGCTCATTTCCTGGAATGGAGAGTAACACAGAAGAGCCTAGAACCACCGCTCATAAGCTGTTAACTACTCAGGAAAATAACAACCTTACCGAACTTCCTTTTTCTCATCTGTTAAATGGGGAGAATAAAACTTAGCTACTCCAGAGGATTGTTGTGAATGACACAAAACTTGGAGAGGTGCCTCGTGTACAATTGGACCTCAACAGGGACTCGTTCCCACTACACCCTCACATTAGCAAAAGCTAGTATCTGGTAACAGAATGTTCCAAAGTACCAGAACCCAAGTCAGAAAACCAAGACCCCTTTTGAAATCAGGCAGAGAGTAAATGAGAGAAAATACAGTGCAGTTTCAGGACTGTAGAAGGAAGTAGGTTACAAATTCCCCTTAACCAGCGGGACACTGGTGAGCAGTAGTTTGGAATATGATTTAGAATAAGTCTCATTTGATTCCAAAAGATGGTATATAGGACTCCAGTTAAGAGTGGACAGCGAAGAAAACAAAATTCTAGTCTTAAAATATGCTACTAATAAAAAAGAAATTTATTTTTGTTCTTTGAAAAAACTTAAACAGACGAATGGCAAAATATGTTTTGTTATTTGTCAATAATAAGGCCAGGAAGGAGTTCACACTCTATTCTGTAGAGGAGGTTTTTGCAGAGGTCACAAACAAAAGCTTCTCGTGCTTTATACTGTGGTGAGGCTGGTTCTCAGAAAAGCACCTCCTTAAATCTTTGGCAAACTCTTTTTGTTGCTCTTCCTCTTCCTCTTAGTTTTGGGTCACAGTCCCACTCAAATTAAATATTTGAGGGATTGAGATTTACAGTTCCCATACAATCTTTCATCCAAACACTCTCTTCTCAGTCTTAAGTCCCACCCTGCCCCTCCAGCACACACATACGTACAGTGTTATGCTTCTCAGTCTAATGTGTAAAGTTGGAGGGACAAAGGTCTAGAGTAGAATATTGAAAATTGTAGAAAATATATTTATCTTCCCTCTACCCAAGGGGAAGGTACTTTGGTATTTTTTTGGTTAAAAAAGGTATTTTTTTCTTTTTCCTCCCCTCCAACAGAGATTCTGTCTTCCAAATAACACATTTACAAGCATATATTTCCCAGAACATTTTTCATGTACTTCTTTTCCAGTGGCTGCACATAACCAGGAATAACAATTGAGGAAAGTTCTTTCAAACATGAAATTTAACATAAATATCAAGGTCTCCCTGCAGGACTTTCCTTTCCCCTTCCTCTGACAAACTTCCGGAGTTAAGGAATTGGCCAGGGTTACAGACAGGTAACTGGTGTAGATGTTCCAACACAAGCTCACAGGTCTTCCCTGAGTCCAGAGCTCGGTATCTCAAATCTGCTGAAGTGTTCTCAGAATGATTCCAACTTGATTAGGATCATGGCCATCACACAAATGCAACCTTTTCATAACTTACAGAAAATCAGCAATAAAATATGGCCAACTCACAAACTCCAACAACAAGGGGTTTCAACATTCAATTGCTGACAGGGCAGAAGTCTGGCTGTTGAGAACAGAGAGTAACCTCTGAAGCCCCTTAGGTTAGGAAGGGCATTCAACAGAAAGGGAGTCTCTGATAATTCATGAAATGCATTCTGAAGTCATCTAGAATGGAAGTTGCAATCTGCTGGGCTTGGGGGTCTACCTCACTGTGCTCTTGGATGTTGCACAAAAGCTGCAATCCTTCTTCGTCAACTAACATTTTGCAGTATTTGCTGGCTGAAAGAAAATCAAGCAAAAAACTTGATAGACAAATTGGTATTTTTAAATATTCCCAAGTCATCACGTTCACCTTTTTGAAGAAAGGATACAAAGGTTTAAGAACTTTGACACAGGAAATAACCTAAAATGAGTCAATTCAAAAGAAATAGGTCAAAACTTAGATAATGCTTGGCTTGCGTAGTGACATAACAAATGCTCATTTTAGTATGCTTACTTCCAGACAAGTCTATGCTTCAAACATTTCTAATCCTAGCTAAAAGGATAAGAAGGTCTTTTATTACAAAAATCCTACACATTTCAGGTTCAGGCAATGTGGTGAGCTAGATAAGCTGAAAACACCAGGTGCTGGATAATACGTAATTGAAAAAAATTTAAGTGCATCATTGAATATGCAAAGTAAAGGAAATGTCCAGGGGCCAGACACAAAGAGAAGAAAGCACTTAAGGCATGTAACCTAACCTGCACCTATCCTGGGGCAGAAAGGGACTGTCAGTTTCAGTAATCTAGGAATTTCTATTCTAAGTTAGAAGCAAAATCAGTGCATAAAGCTGGTTTCTCAAAGGGACAAGAGAAGGGATAAGATAATGAAACATTTTATCTTGGCCTAGGCTCTAGGTGGGTATAAACGAGTAGGGAGGAGAAGTCTTTCCTGAGAACTTATAACCTCAGTACCAAGTGGGTACAGGGTTTGAATTTATACTACCTAAATGTTCTGGAAACCCTTGAGCTGAGAAACTAACATAAAAATTAGTCCAACCTGAGAGAAACCTCTAGAGCACTTGACAGAAACAAATAAAAAACTGTGCTGAAGATACATGACCACAATTCAGTCCAGAAAGGATTCTCTTAATCAGTCCAAGAGCCAGTTAGACAGAGAGAAATAATGATCTAAAAGCACAAATAAGGCAAGTACCAAAAATACTGTGCACATATAAAAACAACATGGAAACTATTTTTTTAAAAAAGATTACAACCTGCCCAATCAGCATGCCTGCAGCAGTCAACCAGACCTTGCATCCAGCTGCTCTAGGGGCCAGCCCCACACCCAGCACACCTGTAGCAATTGTGGCCCTGCTACAAAAGAAGGGCACATGTAGCCCACACAGGGATACCCCTGGGGCACCTGTCTCTGGTGGCCAGAGGGAATCGTACTGCTGAACCCCACAGTGTATCTCCAACATAAGGCTATTTCTTCAAGACCAGGAGACATAGGTGATCACAGAAACAAACACAGAGATTTAGGCAAAATGAGGAAATAGAGAAATATGTTCCAAATAAGAGAACAAAACAAAATCTCAGAAAAAGAACTAAACGAAATGAAGATAAGTAATCTACCCAACAAAGAGTTCAAAGTAATGGTCATAAAGAGCTTTACCGAACTTGGGAGAAGAATAGAGGAACACAGTAAGAACTTCAATACAGAGATAGAAAGTACCAACAAGAGCTGAAAAATTCAGTAACTGCAATTTAAAAAATATATACTACAGGGACTCAACAACAGATTAGATGATACAGAAGATGGGGTCAGTGATCTGGAAGACAGAGCAGTAGAAATCAAGCAAACTGAACAAGTCCAGGACCAGATGGCTTCACAGGTGAATTCTACCAAATATTTAAAGAAAAGTTAATACCTATTCTTCTAAAATTATTCCAACAAACTGAAGAAGAAGGAATGCTGTCAAACTCATTTAAAGAGAGTTTGCCTGGTTTTGGTATCAATTTCTCTTTCCATAAATACATGTGTGAATGTGCATATGTAATTTTACTTACATGTAGCCTCAATATATATGCTGTTTGTTCCTGTTTTGTTCACTCAACAATATCTCTACATCTTGTGTGTCAATAAAAATAAAATTGGGGCCGGCCCGGTGTCTCAGGTGGTTAGAGCTCCATGCTCCCAACTCCGAAGGCTGACAGTTCGATTCCCACATGGGCCAGTGGGCTCTCAACCACAAGGTTGCCAGTTCAATTCCTTGAGTCCCGCAAGGGATGGTGGGCTCTGCTCCCTGCAACTAAGATTGAACACGGCACCTTGAGCTGAGCTGCCAGATGGCTCAGTTGGTTGGAGCGCGTCCTCTCAACCACAAGGTTGCCGGTTCGGGATGGTGGGCAGCGCCCTCTGCAACTAGCAACGGAAACTGGACCTGGAGCTGAGCTGTGCCCTCCACAACAAAGACTGAAAGAACAACTTGAAGCTGAACGGCACCCTCCACAACTAAGATTGAAAGGACAACAACTTGACTTGGAAAAAAGGCCTGGACATACATGTTCCCCAATAAAGTCCTGTTCCCCTTCCCCAATAAAAATCTTTAAAAAATAAAAATAAAAAATAAAATAAAATTGCATCAGTATCCAGTGGATGGATATGCTATCATTTATGTAATCCTTAAGTATCCATTAAGTGATGAACATTATTGTTTCTATTTTTTCTCCTCTTCATTCAACAAATATTTACTGAGTACCTATTATGTGCCAGGTACTGTCCTAAGTACCAGGGACACAGGGATGAAAGATAGGCCAGGTCTCTGGCCAGATGAAGCCTACATTTTAGTGGGGGAGACCCACAGTCTGCAAGTAAATAAGCAGATAATTTGAAGGAAGGATGAGTACTAAGAAGGAATAAAGACATACCTTCTTAGAGAAGGATTGGGTGTCAAGAGAGTAGATGACTTTAAATAAAGTGGTCTGGGAAGACCTTCCTGCAGAGGTGTCATTTGAACAGAGACCTGAGACAGTCATGCAAAGGATGAGGTACAAGCATTTGAGGTAGAGGAAACAGTGAGTACAAAGGCCCTGAGGCCGGAGGGACCTGTCATACTCATGGAATAGCAGGAATGCCAATGTGGCTTGAGGTCAGTGAGGGATAAATAGGCTAAAGTGAAAGTACTGAGATAAGTAGAGAGAAATTGGAGTAGGAGCCAGCAAGTAGGGCCCTGTAGGTCACGGAGTGTGGATTTTACTTTAAGTGCACCATGAAGTCACTGGAGAGACTGCAGTGGGAAAGACATGATCTGATTTACATTTTTAAAAGATCACTCTGGCTCCAGTGTGGAGAATGGTTGCCTGATACCAAAACCAGGCAAAGACACTACAGAAAAAGAAAATAACAAGCTGATATCCCTGCTAAACATAGATGCAAAAATCCTCAACAAAATATTAGCAAGCTGTATTCAACAATACATTAAAAGGATCATACATCATAATCAAGTGCTATTTATTCCAGGGATGCAGGATGGTTCAACATCCGCATGTCAATCAATGTGGTACACCATATTAACAAAGTAAAAAACCACAAGATCATCTCAATAGACGCAGAAAAAGCACTTGACACAATTCAACATCCATTCATGATAAAAACTTTCAATAAAGTGGGCACAGAGGGGCATACCTCAACATAATAAAAGTTATATATGACAAACCACAGCTAATATACTCAAGTGATGAAAAGCTGAAAGCTTTCCTCTAGGATCAGAAACAGACAAGGAAGCCCACTCTCACCACTTTTATTCAACATAGTATTGGAATCCTAGCCACAGAAATCAAACAAGAAAAAGAAGATAAAGTTATCCAAACTGGAAAGGAAGAAGTAAAATAAAACTGTCACTATTTGCAGATCACCTGATACTATATATACAAAACCCTAAAGACTCCATGAAGAAACTACTGGAACTAATAAATAAATTTGGTAAAGTTGCAGGATACAAAATTAGCATACATAAATCTGTTGTGCTCCTATACACTTACAATGAATTAAAAAAGAAATTTTTTAAAAATACAATTTACAATTGCATCAAAATGAATAAAATACCTAGGAATACATTTAATGAAGGAAGTGAAAGACTTGTATTTTGAAACCTATAAGACATTGAAGAAAGAAGTTGAAGAAGACACAAATAAATGTAAATATGTATTGAAAGAATACTGTTAAAATGTCCATACTACACAAAGCAAACTACAGATTCAATGCAAGCCCTATCAAAATACCTATGGCATTTTTCATAGAATTAGAATAATCCTGAAATTTGTATGAAACCAAAAAAGAACCCAAATAGCCAGAGCAATCTTGAGAAAGAAGAACAAAGGTAAAGGTATCTTGCTACCTGATTTCAAGTTACACTACAAATCTATAGTAACCAAAACAGTATGGTACTAGCACAAAAACAGACACAATAAAACAGAATAGAGAACCCAGAAGTGAACCCATTCTTATAGGGTCAATTAATGTGTGACAAAGGAGGCAAGAACATACATTGGGCGGGAACGGGGGCGGCGCAAGGCTCATAATACCAGCATGGGCCAGGGAACTGTGTCCTACACAACTAGACTGAAAAACAACAGCTTGAACCGGAGTGGGGGGGAGAAGGGGAGGTGGAAGAAGCGGGCAGAAAAAAAGAAAATAGAGGTAGTAAACTCACTGATTTTAGTCTTAGCAATATTATTCTGGATACGTCTCCTCAGGCAAGGAAAACAAAAGGAAAAACAAACAAATGGGATTACATCAAACTACAAAACTTTTGCACACTGAAAAAAAAGTCAACATAACAAAAAGGCAATCTACAAAATGGGAGAAGATATATGCAATGTATACCCAATAAAGAGTTAATAACCAAAAAATATAATGAACTCATACCATTCAATAACAAAAAATCATACAATCTGATTTAAAAACGGATAGAGAACCGGAAGAGACATTTTTCCAAAGACAACATACAGCTGGCCAACAGACACATGAAAAGATGCTCAACATCACTACTGATCAGAGAATTGCAAATCAAAACCACAATGAAATATCATCTCACACCTGTCAGAATGGCTAATCAAAAAGACAACAAATGTCAAGTGTTGGTGAGGATGGGGAGAAAAGAGAACCCTTGTGTACTGCTGGTGAGATTGTAAATTGGTGCAGCCACTGTGGAAAACAGTATGGAGGTGCTCCAAAAAATTAAAAGCAGAACTACCATATATATGACCTAGTAATTCTACTTCTAGTTATTTATCCAAAGAAATCAAAAACAGTAATTTGAAAAGATTCATGCACCCCTATGTTCATTGCAGCATTATTGACAACAGCCAAGATATAAAAAGAAACCTAGGTGTCCATCGATAGATGAATGGATAAAGATGTGGTACATAGATACAATGGAATATTAGCCTTAGAAAAGAATGAAATCTTACCATTTGAGACAACATGGATCGACCTAGAGGACACTATGCTAAATGACATAAGTCAGACAGAGAAAGACAAATACCATATGATTTCACCTATACTTGAAATCTAAAAAGCAAAACAAACAAGCCAAAAAGGCTCAGATACAGAGAACAAACTGATAGTTGCTAAAGGAGTGGGTGGTGGGTGGTTGGGAGAAATAGGTCAAGGGGATTAAATGAGTCAAACTTCCAGTTACAAAATAAATGTCATGAGAATGTAATATACGGCATATGGCATATAGTCATTGTTGGCATATAGTCAACAATATTGTAATAATGTTGTCTGGTGACAGATGGTTACTAGATTTAATGTGGAGATAATTTTGTAAGGTATTTAAGTATAGAATTATTATGTTATATATCCGAAACTAATATAATATTGTATGTCAACTATACTGCAATAAAAAATAAGTAAAAAAGCAAGGTTACAAGATGTGTAACACAGAATGAGAGAAGGTACAGGCTAATTCTAATAGATGTTCCTCAAGAAAAGAATGGCGAGAATAGGGGAAGGGTAACATATTAAAAGAAAATGGATGAGAATTTTCATCAATTTTAGAAAGTGTAACTATGACCTGAAATCCAGAGGCAATAAAACGAAAGACTGACTTGTAAACACAATGAACCAAATCAAGACAATAAGCTGGGAAAAAATATTTAAAAGAGTTCCTTGAAATTAAAAAGACCAAAAAACATTAGACGAAAACTGAACAAAGGATATCAACAGGCAATACAAGGAAAAAGAAATGACTGTTAAATAAGAAAAGATGGTTTAACCTCACTTAAAATAAATTTCAACTGAGACTATCAATTTCACCTTAGATTGGCAAAGATCAAAAAGTTCAAATAAACAGTGTTTTTGCAAAAATGTAAGGAAATTGGCAAGCTCTCATACATCATTCACAGGAATGCAAACTGGTAATCAACTCTCTGGAGGACAGTTAGCAATAGCTCAAAATCACATATGTTCACAACTTGTGGAATTTTAAATATTCCACAGATTAACTCACATACCTGCAAAATGATGTATTTTATTTAACAAATGCTATGTAGTACGAACCAAGCTATGATTTATAAATACTTAAAAAATATTAACCCACTTAATTCTCACAACAATCCTATGAAGTATTTTTATCCCCATTTTACAGATGAGGAAACTGGGGCACAGAGAGATTAAATAACTTGCTCAAGTTCCCAGTTAGAAAACGGCAAAGAAACTGTGAATAGAACAGTCTGGTTCTGGCATTTATTCTCTTAACTACCACACATGCATTTTCCCCTATTTTTACTATATATGTGTGTTGTGTGTTATACATACTCGTACATGTCATTATTCACATATATACACACACACACACACACACATATATATTCGTATGTCATTATTCACTGAACCAGTGTTTACAATAGAAAAGATTGAAAACAATGTCCAATTGTTAAAACAGGAGATTGGTTAAATAAATTATATCCACATAGTGAATAAATACTGAGCAACCTAATTAACAGTGGTGACCTGGAGTCAAATTACTAGGTTAGAACCTTGACTCTGCCAGTTGCTAGCTGTTTTAACTTTGGGCCAATTATTTAACTTCTCTGTGCCTTCTTTTCTCGTCTCTAATAGATAATAATAATGCCAGCCTCTTCCAGTTATTGTAAAAATTAAATGAAATCTCATAATAAGTACAACGCTGCCTGCACATAGTAAGTACTCAACTAAGTTCTAGCTGATTTAGCTACTGCTGTTGTAATTGAACATAGTGGAATCTGTTTCAGGGTCATTCTGACCATTTGATCTGCCTGTATCTATTCATATGCTAGCACCATTCATAGCAGTTTATAATTTGAAGAGAAGTGTTAGGGCAAGCTCTTAAAAACCATTTTATGTTGGTCAGATCTTTCCTTTTTATCCTGCCAGATTAACTTCAGATTAATTTTTCAGATTCCTCATCTCTTACTCATTCACTTGAATTGTATTATATCCGTAAGTTTAAAAGAAATGACATCTGTATGTTAAGTCTTTCCATCTAGGAATATAGTATGTTTCATAATTATTTCAGGCTTTTAAGTTATTTCTCATAGTTTTCCGCACATAAGTCTCATTACTTGTTAAAGGTATTTTTAGATATGTTATGCTTTTGTTGCTACTAGCTAAATCTTTAATTCTAAAAGTTATCTCTTAGGTTTTTTAGTATAAAATTATAGCCTATATTTCTTTTATAATAAAGTCAAATATTTTACAATCATCTCTTAGCAAAAGATGTAAGCCAAAAATTCTCAAAACAGCACAACATGGAAAAACATCTAATCTGGCTGGGAAACTCCTGACTCCTGGCCCCCCACCTCCCACAAATCATTATAAAGAGGCAGATCTATATATCACTATAGAAAGAGTATTCATGATGAACTGGTAAGTGAAAAGAGCAAGCTATACAAAAGAATGGACGGAATGAGCCCATTTTGTTTAAAAACATTACATTCATATATAGTACATACTAACTATAGTATGCATATAGAAATATCTGGAAGAATAGTTATAGTTATCATATTAACAGTGCTTGACTGTGGGAAATAGGAGTGGAGAACAAACTTTCACTTTCTATATTATCTGACATTCACCCCCAAAATATATTTTAATTCTGTAGCATTTTTTGAACTAATAAAAACATTTTTCAGTTTCTTTTTAAAAGGAGTTAAATTCAGGACACAGGTGAACAATTTTTTCAAATTCCATCTTGGACTTAATCATTACACAGAAAAATAACTGGAAAACTATTATGCTTTGAATACATACGGTTTTTACTGCAGACGTGATACATAGCCCATAGTGCCCAGAGCTGAACCTGTGGTTGAGAGAAGTTGCCAAGGAGCGGGAAAAATGCCCTGAAGGACCTACAAAGGTACAAAGATGTTCATTCAGAACTCAGACTAACATCAGGGATACAATAATAATTTTCAACATTTCCCCCATCGGGTCAATTCCTCACTGGGGCAGATGTATTATCGAGCATATAATGGGAGCCAGCATTTAATAAATTGCTTTCTAAACAACCAAAATGTCCTTCGATAGATGAATGGATAAAGAAGTTGCGATATATATACACAATGGAATACTACTTGGCAGTAAGAAAAGATGACATAGTACCATTTGTGACAACATGGATGGATCTTGAGATTATAATACTAAGTGAAATAAGTCAGAAAAAGTACAGAACCATATGATTTCACTGATATGTGGTATATAAAACTGAAAACAACAAAAGAACAAGACAAACAAATGAAGGAACAAAAACTCATAGACATAGACAATAGGTTAGGGGTTACCAGAGGGTAAGGGGGTGGGGGGCTCTAGAAGAGGGTAAACGGGGTCTAATATATGGTGATGGAAAGAGAACTGACTCTGGGTAGAGAACACACAACGTGAGATATAGATGATGTATTACAGAATTGTACACCTGAAATCTATGTAACTTTACTAACAATTGTCACCCCAATAAACTTTAATTTAAAAAAAAAATTGCATTCTGTGTTACATACTTTATACATTCAATATATGTATCACTTCATCCTTAATCTTGTAGACTGTCAGCCTCATTTTACAGATGAGGAAAACAGTCTCAGAGATTTCCTAAAAGTGATTTCCCAATATCACAAAAAAATAGGATTTGAACACAAGGCCATTTGATTCTACTATTTTTTATCACTATACCATGGCCTCTATACAGTGAGCAGACCAATGACAAGCTTTAAGAAAAGCACTACAGTATCATGAAATTACCTGTAGGTCACCAATGCTGTCATCTTACAACTTGAACTTGGCCAATTCTGGATGGTTGTATACTATACAAAAAGAGAAACCAGGATTCTAGTATTGTATTCCATCATTTTTAAAAAGTCATAATAGGCTATTTTGTGTCATTTATAATTATATATGCATAAAACACCATAATTTTTCAAAATATGGGATAATTTTTCAAAATATGGGATAATTATATATGCATAAAACAACATAATTTTTCAAATATATTCAGATTTAGGTATATTTACTTGCCAAAATATTATATTATATGTAGAATATGAATAAAGCCATGTGAAAAACATTGAAAAGGGGGCATCTGTTTAAAGACGGAGGACTGAGCATGCATGCATCCACTCTTTCCCTAAATCCCATGAACAGAATAGTAGAAATGGTTTAAAATAAAAGGCAAACATGCAAAAAAAAAAAAAAAAAAGCAGAAGGTAAAATGAAACTGATTCAATAGATCTAGCCCTGGGAAAGGTTAAAAAACAAACCAATTTGAACAGAAGCCCAAAGAGACTTAAAAATTTGGCATACCAAGAACTTGAGGAAGTGAGAATTAGAGGTGGCATTCAAAACAGGAGGAGTGGTTGAAAGTACCAAGTAATCAAGACTTCCAAATCTCTCCCACCCCTAACAAAAACTCTTGTACTGGGCAACCCCATGAACAATTAAGGGTGGGAGTACCATGCTAAAAACAGGAGGCTGAAGTGAAAAATCTAAATACTAAATGTGGAGACTCCTTTGCCCCCAACTGTCTTCCTCTAGTGGGCTTTCAGACTGCTGGCAGCTAAGTTTATACATAATTTTCAATCAGGAAAATAGATTCTTCTTCAGGTAAATCCCAACCAGTTCAGAACAAAAAAACCAATGACACTGACATTGAGGCACAAACTAATCCAGATCACTCTTTAGTGAAACCCACAACTGACAAGTTCCACCCATCTACACACAGCTTTCAAACAGCCCCACTCTTAGATATGAACGGACAGCTGAAGATCACCATACAGTTTAAGAAAATCTGTAACATAAAGGAACAAAAATGGGGAGGGGGAAGAAAGGTGCCAGAAACAGAGGCTTTGGAGGAAGGGAAAAACTTAAAAGAAAATCCTAAACTATCATTAATACTTTTAAAGTGATAATAGATACAGCCATCATGAAACAATAAGATACTGTATTTTTTAAAAAGCACTTAGAGAACAAAAAAAGAGTTCTTGGAAATTAAAAATAGCAGAAATGCAAAATCCAATAGAAGGGGTGGAAGTTGAAAAAGATTTTAAGAAGACAAATAGGTAAGAAGAGTCTGTAGAACCAATCCCAAAAAAAGGAGGGAGGGAAAGTAGGAAGGTAAGAAGGAAGGGAGGGAGGAATTTCCCAGAACTGAAGGAAATGAGCTTCCAGAGTCATAAGCAGCCAAACATAACAAATGAAAATATACCCACATCAAGGCACATCACTGTGATTTCCAAATACTGAGAACAAAGATCTTAAAAGCTTCCAAAGAAAAATGGTATGAGACTTCTCAACAGCGATACTGAAAAGTAAGACAATGGAGCAATGACTTAAAAATTCTGAAGGGAAAGTATTTCAAAATGAAAATTCTATACTCAGCCATTTGATCAACTAAATGCAAAGAGCTTTTCAAACAAATAAGGTCTCAAATTTTTTCTTTCGTGCATCTTTTCTTAGGAAGTTACCTGAGGATGTGATCCAACAGAATGAGGGAATACAGCAAAAAAACAAACAAACAAACAAACAAACAAACAAACAAACAAACAAAAACCCAGGAAGGCACGTAATCTAGGAAACAGGAAATCCAATACAAGAGAGGCACAAAGAATCCCCAGGAGGTAAATATCAAAAGAAATAGCTACAAAAAGAGCTGAAAGTGGGGAAAAATTAGAATAAGCCATATACAACAGCTTGCATGTAGAACTTGATAAAAGAAAAATATCAGAAGAAATGCAACAAAATGTTAATAGAGATTAACTTTGGGTGGTAGGGTATAAATGACTTAAAGTATTTTCTTTATACTTTTCTGCGTTTCTCATTTTCTACAACGAACACATTATTTCTAAAATTCTTATAATCTAGAAAATAAGTTTTCTGTAAGAACAGATTACTCTGGATTTTGTACCAGATCCTGGAGAAGAACATTCCTCTGAAGATCACAGGATATCCAGGGCCGTTTGTCAGATGTCAGGTGGGCTATGACGCCTGCAGCAAAATAGCTGACTTCTATTTCTTTGCTATGGAGCAAGATGCTGATGTGCTTCACCACATCTTCAGTCACCAGCTTGGAAGAGAGTTCTCTGACTTCAGCTATGTTGTTCTACAGGTCAGATGGAGCAGAGTATTAGGGACAGGAAAGGAGGGGAGAGTCGGGAACTGGCTCCTCTCCCTCTCCTAGTGCTCTCCCTCTCCTAGTGCTCAGAACACGCAGTCCCATCCTCCTCCCTCTCTATTTAGTCTAACACCCACAATCCCCCTCCTTGATGATGAGGATGATCAGTAATAACAAAACACTGGTAAGCACTTACTAAGTGCCAGGCACTGTAGACAGACAAAATGTTGCTTTATCTATGTTGTCTCATTTAATCTTTAAAATAGTCATACAAAGAAATTTGACACTCAACAAGACTTACTTGTCCGGTTCACACTGCTAATACATGGTTGAACTAGAATATAAATCCAGGCCTGACTCAAATACTTACTGGGGGCCTGCTATATGTTACATTAGCTTCAAGTTTAACATCAACAATGAAAGGCAGGGAGTATTTTATTTTATATATTGTATTCATTTTCTATGCTGTGTAACAAACTCGGCTTAAAACACAACACATTTTTCTCTAGGTTTCTGTGTGTCAAGAGCCCATCCATGGCTTGACTCAGTCCTCTACTCAGAGGTCTCACAAGGCTGCAGTGAAAATGCCAGCTGGCCTGAATTCCCATGTAGAGGCTCCAGGGGGGCGGGGAAATCTACTTCCAAGGTCACTCAGACTGTTGGCAGAATTAATTTCCTTGTGGCTGCAAGATTAATGGTTTCAGTTTCTTGCTGGAGGCCACCCACAGCTCCTTCTCAAGTGGGCTTCTCCTTTCTCCAACTACTTACTTCACGGAGGCTTGCTTCTTCAAAGCCAGGAAGAATCTCTCTCTCTAGAGCATCTGCTAACAAGACGGATTTATGTTGTGTGTGTGTGTAAACAAAATCACAGAAGTGATATCCTATTATTTTTGCCATATTATATTAGTTAGAAGCAAGTTAAGGTCCTGTCCACATTCGAGGAGAGGGGATTACACGAAGACATGACCACCAAGAGACTGGAATCGTTGGTGGGTCACCTTAGGGTATATCCACCACACTGACGAAAAAACAAAGGTGTACAGGTGAAACACAGTCAAGGTACTGATCCTTTTAAAGCAGCTTTCAGAAAAGTACACACTACAGACTAGTATGTTGAAAAAACTATATGGCACAATGCAGACAATTGTGCTGTTTTGAAACCAACCCCCGATTTTCCCTAAGGCCAGCTATACACTTTGTCAATAGCATGATTTCAGCATCAAGTCTCTCAGGCAGTAGCCCCCAAACAAGAGACAAGATGATAGACAGCATCCTTAATGTAACTGAGAAACACCTTGATTGAGTCCCAAGATTTCTCTTGTAAGCTTGGCAGAGGCTACTTTTATATTAGCTTTTATTAATACTTTCCAAGAGTTTATGGAACAAAATGCTGAGAAGATAGGAGCTACAGGAGGTTGTGGGTCTTCTTCATTCAGCAAAATTGGAAGGAAAAGGGACAACCTCAGAAGGTAGTATTTATTCTGAGAGGCTCTCAGAAAGATAAAAAGTAAAAGATCTCTTAAGTCGGCTAGTAGAAGGATACTTAGCACTGTATAGGATATATACTGTGTTTCCCTGGAAATAAGATCTACTCCGAAAATAAGCCCAGTTAAGACCGTCAGCCAGACGGACGCATTTAGTACATTATGATGATGTTCCAGAAGATGACATGACTGTATTTGAATATAGATTGTTGTACATGAAAAAATAAGACATCCTATGAAAATACACCCTAATGTGTCTTTTGGAGCAAAAATTAATATAAGACCCGGTCTTATTTGCGGGGAAACACGGTATGAGGATTCAATTCACCTTTCTATACTGATTTCCCATTGCTTTTCTTCTTCCCTCCTTCTCCCAAAATTCCAGATATTCTGTATGACAGTGTTTCTCAAATGATTACATTTTCTCATATTCCCTAGCCAAAAATGACCTTTGTCCCCTACTTTCTTTGTCCCTTCCTTCTACTTTGCTGTACTTTCCAGATTTCTAATATTAATTAATCCTATATTCCTCTCTGTGAAGCCTTTCATATCTCCTCTGTTCCAAGTCCTGTGTATGTGCTAGGGATACAAAGGAAAACACACAGTTCCTGATTTCAAGGGTTTCATGATCTAGAATTCAAAGACTCCCACTGGACTCAGTGCCTTTTTCCTAGCACTTACCATAGTCAATCCTAAATTAGAGAGCTATTTGTAACACGAGATCTGACAATTAAGTTCGCAAACTTGTTGCAACGATGTTGCTAACCTTTTTTGATAACACAGGGATTATTCATTATGGGTTTGTACCAATTGGACAAACAGTTAACCAAGTTTACTATTTGGAAGTCCTGAAAAGGCTGCATGAAAAAGTTAGACGATGTAAACTTCGCCAACAATTCATGGCTCTTACATCACCACACTGCACCAGCTCACATGGCACTGTCTGTGAGGGAGTTTTTAGCCAGTAAACAAATAACTGTATTGGAACACCCTTCTTACTCACCTGATCTGGCCCCCAATGACTTCTTTCTTTACCCGAAGATAAAGGAAATATTGAAAGGAAGACATTTTGATGACATTCAGGACATCAAGGGTAATATGATGACAGCTCTGATGGCCATTCCATAAAAAGAATTCCAATATTGCTTTGAAGGGTGGACTAGGTGCTGGCATCAGTGCACAGCTTCCCAAGGGGAGTACTTCAAAGGTGACCATAATGATATTCAGCAATGAGGCATGTAGCACTTGTTCTAGGATGAGTTCGCGAACTTAATTGTCCGACCTCTTATGTCTAACACCACCTCCCCAACATTATAAGCACCGTTAACTCGATATATTTCATGCATCGGCGGGGAAAGAAACATGACAAACTTCAGGGGCTCATAGTACATCTTGATTACTTTTTGTCAGTCTTCACCTTTATCTTTAGGAAACAAAGACATTTCTCAGTGTAGAAGTATAAACAAAGAAATCTCTAAAAAGCAGACTGTCTTGTTAAAGAGGAAGTATAGTGAAGTGGTTATCAGAGGGTCTGGAGCCTGACTGTCTGAGTTTGGTAACGTAGGGTAAATGGCACATTTGCACCTCTGGTTCTATGTCTATAAAATAAATGTCTATAAAATGTAGATAATGTATGTTAGAGCACAAAACACAATTTTCCCTATCCTTGTGTATAGGCCCCTTAGCAATGTGACTTTGCTGCTCCTCCCATTAAGGGATGGCCACCTCCTCTAACCTGGGCTTAATCATGGATATATTAAAAAATAGCTATTTGGTCTTTGTCCCCAGTTACTGACACAGAGCTCTTCAATTCCTTGGAATTCCCCAACAGGGGTGATAACAGCATATTCAGGATGGGGGGTGGATGCCACAAAGCACAAACCCTGATTGGAAACCTGAAACTTTCAACCCCACCCCCAAACTCTGGGGAAAAGGAGAGGGGCTAAAGATTGAATTAATAATCAATCATGCCTATGTGATGAAACCTCCATAAAAATCCCTAAATGATGGGGTTTGGAGAACTCCTGGGTTGGTGAACATATGCAGGTGCCGGGAGAGTGGTGTGCCCAGAGCGAGGGCACAGAAGCTCTATGCACACCCCTCCTTCCTTGCTCTATGCATCTCTTCCATATGACTGTTTCTGAGTTGTACCTTTATAATAAATTGGTAATAGCCAAGTAAAATGCCTTCCTGAATTCTGTGAGCCATTCTAACAAATTATCAACCAAAGGAGGGGGTCATGGAAACCCTCAATTTATAATCAGTCAGCCAGTCAGAAGTACAGGTGGCCCAGAACTTATGATTGGCAACTGAAGTAAGGGTAGTGCTATGAAACTGAGCCTTTTAACTTGTGGGATCTGACACTAACTTCAGGCAGTTGGTGCCAGAATTGAATCGAACTGCAGGACACCCAATGGGTGTCAGTTGGAGAAGCGGTTGTTGGAAAACACCCTAGCCCATGTAACCTGCTTTGGTCAAAGAAACATTAGAAAATGTGACATATGCAAAGGTTTAAGAAGCACTTGTACAGTGGGACATGCCTACTATTGCTCCTGAAACTACGAAGTGAAGATAGCTACGGAGATACAAGGCCCAGCTGCACCAACTGTCAGGTGTGTCAGGCCACCTTACAGCATCTAGCCCTAACTGATCTGCCAGATGACCGCAGCTATACGAGTAACTCCACGAGACCAGCAGAACAGTACAGTTGATCTGAGTTCAAACTGTTGACCCACAGATTCCTAAGTAAATAAAAAGACTGCTGTTTTAAGCTGTAGTATGTTCACAGCAATAGTTGACTAATATATAATGGTATTCACTTTATAAGGATGATATAAAGATTAAATGAGTTAATACATGTCAATTGCTTACAAAAGTGCCTAGCATATAGTAGATACTACCTAAGTGTTAGTTTTATTATTATTTTTTCAAGTAATTAGAATTGACACAAAACAATTCACCTTACCAAAAGACCAAGTACTTTGCTTTGTATTGCTGACTCTGAAAAAGTCTGTCAAAAGAATATACAGGTTACTTTATCATGGAGAAAAGAACTTTACATATAAACTCAATCCTGTTTTCCCACCTCCAAGACTTTGATGAAGATTGCCAATCCTTCATTTTCAATAAAGTGCTTGCAGGCAGCTGGAGATTCATCTGTAAGATTCCAAAGTGCTTTCAAAGTAAACAAGAAGGTGACATCATCTAAATTCTCAGTAGTCTTTTGTTTTACTATTGCTAGAAGTTCCTAAAAACCAAAGAGACAGGGAGTTAGATGCCCTAATGACTAACTCATTCCAGTATAGGGAAAGCAATAGTTAAGAAAAGCTTTAGACTGGAAATGGAACTACCTTATGAGCCAGCAATTCCACTCTTAGGTATTTATCCAGAGAAATCCAAGACGCTAATTCGAAAAAAAATATGCACCCCTATGTTACTGCAGCACTATTGACAATAGCCATGACTTGGAAACAACCGAAATGCCCATCAGTAGATAACTGGATTAAGAAACTGTGGTACATTTATACAATGGCGTATTACTCAGCTATAAAGAATGAAATCTTACCATTTGCAACGATAGGGATGGACCTAGAGAATATTATGCTAAGTGAAATAAATCAGACGGAGAAAGACAGATACCACTTGATCTCACTTATATGTGAATCTAAAGAGCTGAATAAATGAGCAAAGTAAACAGAAATAGTCTCGGAGATATAGAGGAAAAACTGATGGTTGTGAGATGGAAGGGGTGGGGATGAGAGAAAAGGGGAAGGAATTAGACAGCATAAATTGGTAACTATAATATTGCCATGGGGATATGAAAGACAGTTTGGGGACTATAATCAATAATGTTGTAAAGATTTTGTAGGGTGTCAGATGGGCATGTCTTATTAGGGAAACCACTTCATGGATGGTGTAGATGCTTGACCACTGCAATATACACCTGAAGCTGAAGCTGAATAATTATATATTAAATAATAATAATAATTTAATGTATAGTCAAAGGATGTAAAGTATAGGGAATAGAGTCAGTGGAATTGTAATAGCTGTATACGATGTCAGAGGGGTAGTAGATTAGGAGAGGGGGTTATCACTTTGTGAGGGGTGTGAATGTCTAACTATTACATTGTTTTGTACACCTGAAACTAATAAACTAATAAATAAATAAATAAATAGCTTTAGAATCAAACCTGGGTTCTAAACCTAAGTTCTACCACTTAAAAGCTTTGTGATTCATTTCTCTCTATAAAATTAGTCACACCTATCTCTTAGGATTTTTATGAAGAATTAATGGCAGAAAAATGAAAGTTTAATGAGCACTTAACATAGTTATTGGTGCTTATTAAAAAACCTCATAGAGGCGGCCGGATGGCTTAGTTGGTTAGAGCACGAGCTCTGAACAACAGGGTTGCCGGTTCAATTCCTACATGGGCCAGTGAGCTGCACCCTCCACAACTAGATTGAAGACACCCAGGGTCCGCTGAGCTTCCGGAGGGGCTGCTAGATGGCTCAGCTGGTTAGAGTGCGAGCTTGCAACAACAGGTTGCTGGTTCAATTAGGCATGGGATGGTGGGCTGCGCCCGCCTGCAACTAAAGACAGAAAATGGCGACTGGATTTGGAGCTGAGCCATGCCCTCCACAACTAGATTGAAGAACAACAACTTCCGGACCCAAGCTGATGGGTCCTGGAGAAACACATTGTTCCTCAATATTCCCCAGTAAAATTAAAAAAACAGAAAAAAAACAACAGTAAGGAACAAAGAAATTATAAAAAAAATAAAATAAAATAAACCTCATAGTCAAGCACATATCAGATATTCTATTATCCATTTATTGAGAATGTCTAGTAAGTACTTCTGGAAATCAGGCACTTATTCAGGTAAACGAGACAGATAAAAAAATAGCTGGTTCTTCTAAACCAAATAATTAATTTTAAATAAAATAAATAATTTTAAGTTTTGGTAAATGCTCTGAGGGAAAACACATAAAAGCCTCAGAATTTACTTGAAAAAAGGTGGGAGAAGAAGCCTCCATACAAAGGTTAATATGTAAACTGGACAGAAGAAAAAGGATAAACCAGCCAAGCAAGGAATGGGGACATAGGGAAAGGGGGGGGGGGGGGGGTAGGGTAAGGGTGAGGGAAAGAACATGTCAGACAAAGAAGTTTGCTGTTCTAGGTCCCTGAGCAGGTCAATATAGCTAGAGGATAACAATAATATTATAACCATATGTCCTAATACTTTGAAGCAACCATTGGCTTGCTTTACAGAGATTCCAACATATCATTTCAGATCAGAGTATTTCTGGACACAAGTTAGCATTTATGCTTTCTTTCAAGTATTAGATTGTCATGTGAAAGGAAAAAGACAGCCATTTTCATGTAACCAGCTAATTAAAAGATATATAAACATATAACGACATTAAACAAATCAGAATATGTCCATTTTCAGAAGGAATGAGACCATCTCAAATATTTTACCCAATCAGGAGAGAATGTATCAAGAGAGTTCATCGCAAAAATAAAGCTGTGAGAGTCAAGAGAATATAAGAGGGGCACACAACACTAGTAGCAATGATCTAGACAGCCAATAGGGTGAATGGCGGCAAGGCAAGGGAGGGAGCAGGGGAAGCAAGGCTGACCCTGAAAGTAACAACTGTGGCCAAGATCATGGTTCACTGCTTTACATATTTTATCTTAATGAAACTAATTTAATGAAAATAACTGTGAAATACTACTCCTATGACAGATGCCTATTTTTCAGATGATGCCCGTTTTTCAGGTGAATCTGAGGCACAGAGGAGATAAGTAAATTATCTCAAGTCATATGGCTAGTGACTGAAAACCTGGTTTGTTTTCATCTAAAGCCTGAACTTTGGTACCACTTCCTAAAACTGTTTCTCTAAGAACTAGTGCTACTCTTTCTTCCATGTTCCTTTCAGCACTTGCTCTCTCTTATCAATATCTTTATCTCTATTCCTGTTACCATTCCCACAACTTCAATGTTCTTCCATCACATCATCCTGGCAAAACTCCTACCTTGTTAAACCCTACTTCATGCCCCACCCCATACATCTGAATATTAAGACTGTACTTGAGTCTCACTTTCAGTATCTGCCAAACAGTTTCAAAAGGGCATTCAACTGAACCCGGCCATCCTACTACATTTCTTAATGAATTTGCTCTGAAGACTACTATTTCATAACTTCCCGTCCTCAACTTTAGTTGCCATCTTATTACTCCTCTCATTTGATCACTTCATCTAATTTTTCACTGAGAACTATAGCTACTCTTCCTAATAAAATCTACCAACCTACTTGTACTTGAATCGATGTAGTACTCTGCCTTCCTTTCTTCTCCAATCTAAAGCCAACATCTTTACTTCTGCTCTATATACAATTCCTGTACATGCACAAAGATTTGGCACCAAAATTATTTCCCTCTGTCTTCCCTATGCCGTTAATTTTTCACTCTTTTCAAAATTATTCTCATGAGCATAAAATGTCTTAATGTAACCCATCTTCAATACATACATACATACATACATACATACTACCGGCCCATGTAGCATCTTTATTTCTCTTTCTTTTTCATTAAAAGATATCAAAAATGGGCCGGCCCGGTGGCTCAGGCGGTTAGAGCTCCATGCTCCTAACTCCGAAGGCTGCCGGTTTGATTCCCACATGGGCTAGTGGGCTCTCAACCACAAGGTTGCCGGTTCAACACTCGAGTCCTGCAAGGGATGGTGGGCAGCACCCCCTGCAACTAAGATTGAACACGGCACCTTGAGCTGAGCTGCCGCAGAGCTCCCAAATGGCTCAGTTGGTTGGAGTGCGTCCTCTCAACCACAAGGTTGCCGGTTCGACTCCCGCAAGGGATGGTGGGCTGCGGCCCCTGCAACTAGCAACGGCAACTGGACCTGGAGCTGAGCCGTGCCCTCCACAACTAAGACTGAAAGAACAACAACTTGAAGCTGAACGGCACCCTCCACAACTAAGATTGAAAGGACAACAACTTGACTTGGAAAAAGAAAAAAGAGGCCTGAAAGTACACACTGTTCCCCAATAAAGTCCTGTTCCCCTTCTCCAATAAAATCTTTAAAAAAAAAAAAAAAAGATATCAAAAAGTGGTCTACATTTCTCACCTCCCATTTGCTCATCACTGTGTTCCAATCAGTTTTGTCCCACCATTCCATTAAAATAACCTAAGCGAGATAACTAATGATTTGTCTTGCCAAATCCAATGGTCAGTTCTGTCCTTGTCTCATGCAACCACCTGACAGGACTGCCCAATTTTTCTTGAAATATTTCTCTTAGATTCTAAACCACCACTCTTTCCTGCTTTTCTAGCTCATTTTGGATGCTCCTTTTCTATCTCCTGTTCTGGCTCCTCCTTCTCTTCCAACCTACTTGTTTTAGCCCTTTTCTTTTCCCTATATATACTCCACACTTCTCAGGTGATTGCATTCCATACCAGAAGTGAAGACTCAAATTATTTCTCCAGCCCTGTCCACTCCTCTGAGCTGCAACTCATACATCAAACTGCCTACTTGACATCTCAAGCATCTCAGAAATTAACACATCCAAAATCACTGTTGATTTTTATCCCCCAAACCTACTGGCTAGATACCAAATATTCACAAGATTCCACTTATAACAGCAATGCAAAAGGTAACAGTCTTAAGAATAAATGTAAGAAATATACACTATCAACATGAAGAAAACAACCACATGCTTCTGGGGGACATGAAAGACAGAATAAATGGAATAACACACATTGTTCTCAGGTAGGAAGAATCAATATCACAGAGATGTCAATTCGTCTAAGTCAATCTATAAATTTAACACAATCCCAAAGAAAAGAGAGATTTTTTAGAACTAGACAAGCCAACTCTGGTGTTCACACAGAAAACAAACACATAAGGATAACTGAAAAAAACTCCAAAGAAAGATCTTAACTATCAGAGGATTCATAAAACTGGTAAATAAAAAGCATGACACCAACATGTAACAAGACATACAAATTAATGAAACAGAATGAAGTCCAGAAATAGATGAAAAATATATATGAGAATTTAATATATGATAAAGATGGTAATGTATAACAACAGAGAAAAGATAAATTATTCAATAAAGGATACAAAGGCAACTGGGCAGACACTGAGAAGAAAAAACAGACCCCTATATCTCAAAAAAATTCCAAATCAAAGATTTACATGTAAAAGAAAAAAAAAAAGAAACCATAGATTTAAAAAATGAGGTATTCAGGGGGCAACTGGATGCCTCAGTTGGTTAGAGCATGAGCTCTTAACAATGTTGCCAGTTCAATTTCTACATAGGATGGTGGGCTGCGCTCCCTGCAACTAAGATTGAAAACGCTCCCTGCAACTAAGATTGAAAACGGTGACTGGACTTGGAGCTGAGCTGTGCCCTCCACAACTAGATTGAAGCTTGGAGTTCATGGGCCCTGGAGAAAAAACACTGTTCCCCAATAAATAAATAAAATAAAAAATAAAAAAATGAGGTATTTAAAAAAATAAAGTGTGCTATCAATTGCAAAGCATAAAAGAAAAAAATTCAACCACATAAAAAATTTTAATTATTGTATGGCAAAACATTCTATAAATAAAGTAAAAACAGACAAACAGCCCAATGGAGAAAAATACATGCATCTCATATCATTCAAAAGTTCAAATAAAAAGGGGCTGATGGGTAGCTCAGTTGGTTAGAGCACGAGTTCTGGGCAATGGGGCTGCCAGTTCGATTCCTACATGGGCCAACGAGCTGCGCACTCTGCAACTAGAATGAGGTCAATAAGCTGCCTCTGAGCTCCCAGATGGTTCAGTTGGTTGGAGTGCAGGCTCTCAATCACAAGGTTACCTGTTCGATTCCCGCAAGGGATGGTGGGCTGCACCCCCTGCAACTAACAACAGCAACTGGACCTGGAACTGAGTTGCACTCTCCACAACTAAGATTGAAAGGACAACAACTTGACTTGGAAAAAGTCCAGGAAGTACAAACTGTTCCCGTCCTATTCCTCTTCCCCAATAAAAAAATCTTAAAAAAAAAAAAAAAAAAAGTTTATGTAAAGAAATCCTATATTAGAAAAAAGCCAGCAACTCAAAAGAACATACAAAGGCAATGAGAATAGAAAGGTCTCAGGAAATACAACTCTCTGAGGGGGAAAAAAAGAAGCTCAAGTCTTAAGACAATGATATACATTTTTTAGGGAACAACGTTAGCATAATCATAATGTAAACACTGATTATTGATTTATTAAAATTGTGATATAAGTTTGCTGGGGGTGGAGAGAGGAGGGAATTTGTAGAGATATATGTAGGAGAGCCAAGCTCTTATTTTCCATAGCAACAGAATCACTAAATCACATCTAAACCTGATAAATCAAGAAATTGCAAAAGAAATTTACAGTTTTAAGCATTGTATGTAGAGATGGGGAGGTAAATATCACAAGAAATAGCTGTAATAGTAGAGAGTAACTTATTCTGGGGAGCAGGTCTTACAGATTTTTCATTTTACAGGCCTTTTAGAATAATTTGATTTTTAAAACTATGTTCATAAATTACTTTTATTGAAAAAAAAAAAGTTATAAAAGTGACGATCAACTTACCTTAACTGCCATGAAGAGCTCTTCTTTAAGTTGTGCAGTTTGCTCAGGGGAGAGCTATAAACAGACAAAGAGCCAAAAGTGAAATAGTAGATCTCCATCAAAGCTCCATCAAAGCTAAGGGGAGAGAGATCTTGCCCTTAGCAATCACATACCTGCAAGGCTAGAATAGAAGTGATGCTCACTGCCATTGTTTGCATCTTGGGGTTTTCATGCTTACAGAGCCAACTCATAACAAACTTGGCAGCATCAAACCTGAAAAATAGTATTTTTCTCACAATAAATTCTGCAAAACTGTGTATGAGGACAGAAGAAATCTCTTAGCCCCTCCCCCCCAAACCCTGTAACAAAAGTAGTCTTGGACTTCTAAAGTCTCAAGTATGAAAACCAAGAGCATTTGGCCAGAGATCAGAAGAGGAAGAAGAGAACATGCAAATAAGAATGTGAGCAAGATGCACAGGATTCAGAGAAAAATGGGCAGATTTAAGAAAGACATTTTTTTAGCAATCAGTTTCTACTATGGTGAGTCTGAAAAAGAAAAGTTCCCTAAGAGGTAGAACCTGTAATCTGACTTACAGACAGTGTTAAAATGCCACAGCCAACAAATCAATTAGCTAGAGAGAATTCATGCCTTTTTATAGGGGAAGCTGTTACTCAGCTCCAAACTGATGGCTGCCATGTAGGAATGAAGACAGTTGAGAAAGCTTTTCCAACTTTTCAAGAGAAGGTGGTAATACAGGTGTATATATATGATATAGATTTTTTTTTTTTTAATGAGGAGGACCACTTGCCCTATAGTATTTTTAGAAGTCAACTCCCATTTTAAGCACACAATTCAATTAGATGTGAGCATGGCTTTGCCTCCAGCCCAGTACCCACAAACCACAGGCTTTGTTCATGTGAGCCTATGCTTAACTTTCCTGCTGTTGGCAGCAACTACCGTGTTTCCCTGAAAATAAGACCTAGCCAGACCATCTGCTCTAATGTATCTTTTGGAGCAAAAATTAATATAAGACCCAGTATTATATTATATTGGTTACATTATATATATAATTTATATATTATATTGTATTACATGTTATATTATATTATATTGTATTATTATATTATATTAATATTATATTAATGTTATATTCATATATTAATATATTAATTATATTATATAGACCGGGTGTTATAGTAACATAAGACTGGATCTTATATTAATTCTTGCTCCAAAAGACACATTAGAGCTGATGGTCCAGCTAGGTCTTACTTTCGGGGAAACAAGGTATTATAAAGGTTTTTTGAACTCATGAATGTGGGAGATTACAAAAGCCTCAAGAAGAATCCCTCTGGAGTCCAGAATGAGGATTTTTTTAAAAAATTATTACTGATAAAAAAATAAAAAGAATGACTAATGTTTAGAACAGCTTGTACTTAAGCTAGGCACTATGATAAAATACTTTACAAACATTACCGTATCTAATCCTCGTAAGAGTCACTATTTTACAAATGAGGAAACCCATGTGCAAATATAATGAAAGGGCTGAACTTGAATCCAAGTATGTTTGACTCCCTAGAGCCCATGCTCTTACCACCCACTGCCCGTAACTGGAATCAGATTTTGGGATACAACATTTATAGGCAGGGTACTTCCAATCACCTCAGTGGAAGAGGCTCGACAGAGCATTCTCCTCAAATAAGTTATCCCAGCTTTAATCAGACCCTTGCTAAACTAATAACCCAAAAGCCAACAATGCTCAGAGTAACACAGGTCAACACCCCAAAATCAGATGACCAAGTTTTAGAACTTGCCTGTCAAATGGAACATCCACAAGAATCCTGGAATTGGTTAAGGAGAGAAGACAATTCTTCTGCAACTATAAAAGAATAAAGAAAAATTTTGAGCAAATGTATACTCCATTCTAAATAAAGGTTCTAAGAATTTGGAAGGTGCTACAACGAGTTTTTCTTATTGAGAACTCACGGTGCACCTGGCCCTCTCCAAGTTCTTCATTTAATCTTACCAATAAACTGTCACATTCACCTGTGCCTAAAAAACAATGCTTCCATTTTTTTTTTTTTAAAGATGGGGTCTCTTCCCCCTGAACCCCACAAGGATCTATGTGGAGAGTGGCCTGCCTGTATGTCAGTCCAAATCAATTACCTGAAGCCTGGTCAACCTACTAAATAACAAATGTCCTTACCACTCATAACTATGACAGAGCTTCTACTTTCTACTTAAGATTGTTAGGGGCTGAACTGGGCCTTTACAGATAAGAAAGAAACAAAAGGCTTCCTGGGGAAGCTATCGGAACAGAAAAATATAACATCTCTTTGAAGGTCCAAGAGTAGGCCAGTATGACAGAAGTATAATATATGAGGCAGGGTCAGCAAATCTCAAATGCCAATAGGAACTAGGCAGTAACATAAACAAGTAAGAGGGTTGAGTGTGAAACAACAGAAGAGTCGTAGGAATTATGCCAAACTGGAGAATTCATGCCCTCATATAGGTGGTTATTATTCAGCTCCAACTGATGATTGCCACGTGTGAATTAAGACTGAATTGAGAAAGATCTTCCAACTTTTTAAGAGAAAGTAGAAATAAAAATTTTTTAAATGAGGTAAGACCACCTTTCTTACTGTATTTTTAAACACTAATTCCCATTTTAAGTACACCCTTTAATTAGAATTGACAAATTTATACAGCTGTGTACACTACCACCCACCACCACTACAATCAAGAAAAAACTATTTCCATCACTCCAAAGTTCCAACGTGCCCCTTCCAGTCACTTCTGACCTTGCAAACACCAATCCCAGAAAATTACACTGTCATTATATAAGTTTTCAAATAAATGGAATCAAATAGTATCTACTCTTTTGTGTCCAACTTATTTTGCACAGCATATTTTTGAGATTCATCCATATACTTTATTCAGTACTTCATTCATTTGTATTGCCAAATAATATTCCCTTACATGAATATATCACAATTTATCTATTCACCTGTTGTGGGACATTTGGAAAGTTTTCAGTTTGGGAGAATTATGAATATAGATATGAACATTCATGTGTAAGTCTTTATACATTATTATTTCATTTCTCTAAGGATAGAATGATTGGGTAATCTGGAAGGTGTATGTCTAACATTTAAGAAAAAACTATGACATTGTTGAACTGGTAGTTGTATCATTTTTCATTCTTAACATCAATATGTGAGAATCTGTTGCTCCACACCCTTGCCAATACTTGGTATTGTCAGTCATTTAATTTCAACCAATCTAGGGGTTGTGCAGTGGTAACTCACTGTGGTTTTAATTTGCAATTCCCTGATGACTAAAGATACAGAGCATCTTTTCATGTGCTCATCTGTCATCTCCATATCTTCTTTGGTGAAATGTCTGTTCAAATTTTTTGCCTTTCTTAAAAATTGGTTTGTCTTGTGTTTCTGAATTAAGAGTTCTATATACTCTGGATAAAAGACCTTTGTCCTATATATAAAATGTACTTCCCAGCTCATGGCTTACCTTTTCATTTTTTAATGTTTTTTGGTGTGTGCAAACTTTTAATTTTGATAAATTCCAATTAATTTTTCTTTTATGATGTGTGCTTTCTGCATCCTGAGAAAACTGCCTCCTCCAAGGTCAAAAATATTTTCTCCTACTGTTTTCTTCTAGTTTTATGGTTTTAACTTCTATATTTAGATCTATAATTCAATTCAATTTAAGCTTCATGTATGATGTTAAGCCTATGAGGATGGACCAAAATGTTAATGGATGGTTTGGATAACTGGTTTCTGAGAAATTTAAAAAATGTAAACCATACTGCTTATCCGTATTTCCTGTTTTTTCTACAACAAACATGAATTCCTTATCTATTCTCTCTCCTTCTTTCAGATACGATGAAAAATCAGAACTAAATAATACATATTCTTCATGTATTTGTCCCAAAGTTAGAAGCAGAGTCAAATATTCTATTTAAATTACCTGCTGATAGTGGGGGAAATTTTTCAGAGCCTTGAAAAGTAGACAGGTGACCTCTGACAACAGACGAACAGGCATCCCCCTGGCCAGGCCCTGGCGTGTTAAGTTGAGGGTGCACGCACTGGCTGTGAACTGCACTGGCAAATCCAATGGATGATTCCTCATTCCTACAGCCACAAGCTGAAGATGAACTTGTTTTTAGTGGTTTATGACAGTATTAGCATTCTTTTAAAAATATTCACTCATTGAGAGAGAAAGTAACAGATTTTCCCCACTGTCAGCATTTATTTTGTAGGATACCAGCAATACCTTCTAATCCAAACACAGCCATTAACTAGCTGTATGACTTTAGTCAAGTGAGTTCCCTTCTCTGGACCACTATTTACTCATCTATGATTTCATAATCATTTATTGAGCCTCACTCCATATAAGGCATTGTAGTAAGCATTATAGGTGACACAAACATGAATCACTTACACCCTAATTCCTTAGCATAAAGCCTTGTAAGAGAGATATGTAAACAAGTAACACTGTGAAGATGTCAAAACATGAAACTGAAAAAAAACACCATTAAGAAAAGTACTATAAATAAAGTGCTATATAAGGTAGTTATGGAGGGAGCAATTATTTTTGGTATGGAATCAAAAGGCTTCATTCCGACAGAACGTTTAGACAAGTCTCAGAGAGGATATGGACAGAAGCAGATAAAGGTGGGGGTGGAATGGAGAGAGGATTCCCAGGAAAGGGCAATCTAATAGGGAAAAACACAAAGTGAACAAAAGGATGGGAAGATTCCACCTAGAGAGGAAGGAATTTGGAAGAATTTGAAAAGTGATAAAACATAACTTTAGAAAGATAACTAGAAGACAGATTGTGGAAGACCTAGAACATAAATGTAAAATGAAGGTGTTGCACTACACTTAGAACACACCTACTCTACCATTCAGGGACGATGTGATCTGTTTTGTCAATCAAATAGGGATAATCATTTGACTGAGGTGACAGCAGACTCACCTCAGAGATAGGTCTGCTGATACTCATGTGAACCATGATTTTAAGAGACCACAGCCCCTCCCTTTGACAGCTGCATGAACTCATGGAGCCTACAGACAGACCTGGATATTTACTTCTATTATGAAAAATGGCTTTTTTCTATATTGTTAAACTACTGTTAGGATTTCATTGGATTGCCATGACCTGCAATTTAAGTATGTAGAACCCAAAAGAAACATGATTTTCAAAAATCACAGAATCTTAGATACGAAAAGGACTTTTAGAACACCTAATTCAATCTCCTCATTACAGATGGGAAACAAAAGTCCAGAGTTTTTTCTTTATACAGTATTGCTTTTAAGTTATGAATAAATCTAATCTCCCATGGTACAGAAATAGCCCTATTTTTAAGGGATTACAAAGAATTGCAAATAATAAAGATGAGGTGACTTTAAGACTTTTCATTTTCATGTCACATTTAATTTTAAGTAATTGCCAATTTCTTTCCCAAATCACTTAATACTTCCAATTACATTTCAAATAAATTCACCCTTCCATAAACCAATGCAAAGTTTGGCTCTATCACTATTCATTCACAAAATACTTTTAAAATGGGAGATCTGGCCAATTATTATTATTTTGTTTTATTTTGTTCTGTTCTTATTGGATACTGTTATTGTTTATTTCAGAAAACCAGATGTTAGATTTAAAGACTGAAAGAATAAAAGACAACATTCAGAACAAAGTGAATTCATGTTTATAAACATATCAGTCCTGTTTCAGGCAAAACAGTATAATGGTCCTAGTATCCTTTTCTCAGACCACTGGATGATTCAAATTGATTCAGATGTTCAAAACAAGATGATCTAGCAGTTAAGTTTAACACTGTTTTCTTTTCTTTACGAGGGCACCTAGAATAAGGCATATAAGTTACTGTTTTCAATGTGTCTAGTGAACTACTTTAATTGAACCAAGTAAGAAGTAATAATAAAAACCACCTTTCTAAGGTGCAGTTACCTTTAAAATAGCAGGCATCGTCACCTGCATTGAAAAAGTCTCTGTAAAGAGCCTGTAGAGGGCTTCCTTCATAAAACAAGACCTATTTCTGTATTGGCTCAATGCTTCTGAAATCTGGCTCAGATTGGCTCCTCCAGCAACCTGAAAAACAAAGATGTTACCAATAGGTTTCACCATTCATCTTCAAGAACAGGCTTTTTTTTTGTTTGGATCAAAGACCAAAATGTAAGACCTAAAACTATAAAATTTTTACAAGAAAACACAGGCCAAAAGCTTCATGATATTAGATTTAACAATAATTTTCTGGATATGACACCAAAGTTCACAGGCCAACAAAAGAAAAAAAATAGACAAATCAAACTTTAAGAAAAAATTTTGGAGGCATCAAAAGACAGTTATCAACAGAGTAAAAAGACAACCCACAGAATAGAATACTGTCAAGTCATGTACCTCATAGGGATTAACATCCAGAACACACAGATAACTCCTATAACTCAAAACAACAACAAAAAACCCAGTTCAAAACTGGCCAAAGCACTTGAACAGACATTTCTCCAAAGAAGACATATGAATGGCCAATAAGCTGATGCCAAGATGCATTATACTAAAAGAAAGCAAAATCAAAACTTCACTAATAGCACCCCAAACTCCTTAGGATGGCTAATATTAAGGGGAAAAAAGTATTGGCAAGGTGGTGGAGAAACTGAAACGCTAGTGCACCACTGGTGGGAATATAAAATTGTATAGCTATGAAAAACAGTATGGCAGTTCCTCAAAAAATAAAAAACAGAATAACCGTTTGATCTAGCAATCCCACTCCTTGGTATATACCCGAAAGAACTGAAAGCAGAGTCTTTAAGAAATATTTGCACACCCATGTTCACACTAGCATTATTTACAAAGCTGAAATGTGGAAACAACCCAAGTGCCCATCAACAATAAACAGACAGGCAAAATGTGGTACATATATATGTAATTGATATTATTCAACCTTGAAAGGAAATTTTGCAATATGCTACATGGATGAACCTTGAGGACATTATGCTAAGTGAAATGAACCAATCCACAAAAGACAAATACTGTATGATTCTACTTACACGACGCACTTAAGAATAGTCAAAATTACTGAGGCAGAAAATAGAATGGGGGCTGCCAGGGTTTGAGGAGAAGGGGAAATGGAGAGTTATTGTTTAATGAATACAGAGTTTCAGTTTTACAAGATGAAGAGAGCTACAGAGATGGACAGTGGTGATGGCTGCACAACATTATGAATGTATGTAGTATCACTGAACTGTACAATCAAAAATGGTTACGATGATTAATTATGTGTCCTATGTTATGTGTATTTTACCATCAAAAAAAAACAAAAACAGAAAAGAATGAGAATATGAACTGAAATGGGTTGATTTCCAGAACATGTTGTTAAGTAAAAAATAAAAAAAGCAGGGGCCGGCCCAATGGCTGAGGGGGTTAGAGCTCCATGCTCCTAACTCCAAAGGCTGCCGGTTCGATTCCCACATGGGCCAGTGGGCTCTCAACCACAAGGTTGCCAGTTCGATTCCTCGAGTCCCGCAAGGGATGGTGGGCAGCGCCCCCCTGCAACTAAGATTGAACACGGCACCTTAAGCTGAGCTGCCGCTGAGCTCCTGGATGGCTCAGTTGGTTGGAGCGCATCCTCTCAACCACAAGGTTGCCAGTTCGATTCCTCGACTCCCGCAAGGGATGGTGGGCTGTGCCCCCTGCAACTAGAAAATGGCAACTGGACCTGGAGCTAAGCTGTGCCCGCCACGACTAAGACTGAAAGGACAACAACTTGAGTCTGAACGGCACCCTCCACAACTAAGATTGAGGACAACAACTTGACCTGGAAAAAAGGCCTGGAAGTACACACTGTTCCCCAATAAAGTCCTGTTCCCCTTCCCCAATAAAAAAAATCTTAAAAAAGAAAAAAAAAAAAAAAAAAAGCAAAGGGCAGAATGTGTGTGTGTGTATATGTGTATATATATGTATATATACGTATACACAAGTGTACACACACATACACCAGGGGTGCCACAAAAATGTATACAAGTGGACACTTTGGTCAACGTTGCTCAAGCAGTAGTTCGCCGTAATAAGTGTCTGGACACTGATGGTAACCACTTTGACCACCTCTTGTAGTTGCAGAAGGCAAACGTGACTTGTATTCATCTTTGTTATCAGTATATATTGAGCATTACAGTTTTAATCCAGTTTTCCTTTCTTAAAATGTGTATACATTTTTTTTTTGCACCATGTATCTATATATATAGATAGACAGATAGGGACTAAAACTGAAATATATCTGTTTAGTACTTTGACTATACCCGCCATCTACAAGGATAAAAAACTGCAAACTCTTTTCAGTTGATTTGTGTTTCATAGTAGTATTGGCACAGCAATTGTGAAACTCATATGTATTGTAGAATTAAGCAAATGTGCTCAATGCTGGGAGCCAAGGTTCTCACTATGGAAGAGAAGATACACATACAGAATGGGGAAAGGCAAAGAAGAATGGTGGACGGACATTTGAAAGCATCATTTTTAAACTTACTTCATGTATTTCTTAGCTCTGGTTGCTAAAAGAGCTAAAAACAAAGATACCCCAACAGCAATGAGCACACCTAATACTCAAATATTGGTTTCCTATTAAAAGAACCAGGGCTTCCGGGAGAAATGTCTAATTCCAGGGCTGCGATAGGGAAGTACGAGTATAAGAAGCCTCGAACATCTTGGCGTGCCAGGAAGTGAGGAATTACTCAAGCAACAACAACGGTGAAGCTCTCATTGGCCAATCTGACCAATTGAGCATCAAAATAATTAAGGACAGTAATTAATTATAAACCACCAAAAACAACAGGAATCAATGAGTCCACACTGAGAACAGGTTAGACAGAGAGATAGAGAAGGCAGGGCTCTTCCGTACAGCAGAATGCCTACTGCTAAATGTAGAAGGAAGGGCTGGAGTTGGAAAATCATCACTTTGCAACCACTTCAGTGAAGATTGGTTAAGGTGAGAATCTCAACAGATGCTAAATCTAGATCAGAAAGTTTGATAAAGACCAGGATAAGTGCATAGTCTTCCAGTATCCTATATATCGCTATTAGAGGGAAAATATCTATATAGTGTAGAAACAATACAATACTACATACATAATATTTTATCTGTATCTGAATATTTTATCTAGTATCTGAACAATACTTTGACCATGTGATAAAAAGTAACATGACTAATGAGGGGTAGTGAGTGCTTTCAGGATGTGATACTCTTGAGAAGACATGACATCTCTTATATGGTACGCCAGCTAGAGACGAAGAACCTGAATGTAATTATGAGGAAACATCAGACAAAGCCAAAATGAAGAACATTCTTTAAAATGCCAACAGAACAAAGATGGTCTGTATTCAAAAATATTAAGGTCACAAAAGACGGGAAGGACTAAGGACCTCTTCCAGATTAAATTATAAAGAGACATGGTAACTTCTGAATGCAAAAAATGATCCTGGATTAAAAGGAAAAGTATTTTATAAAGGAAAAGCATTATTGGGATAATCAACACTGGAAATATGTACAGTAGATTATATAAAAATATTGCATCAATGTTAAATTTCCTGAAACTTATTAACTGCACTGTGGCCATTAAGGAGAATATCTTTGCTCTTACGAATTTAAGTATTATGGAGTAGAGGAGCATGATTTGCAACCTACCCTCAAATGGTTGTTGGTTCTGAAAAAAATTGTGTGTGTATGAAGTAATAAAAAAAAATGCGGCAATATGTTTAGAATTAGTGATCTGCAAATTAAAAATTACATCAAAACAGTTTAAGTATTATACATAGATCAACTGCCGAAAAACCTACACATTAAGAACGTAAACAATGGATAAATTATAAAGTTTTGTGAGCTTTAAGAGCTGAAAGAGAAACAAAGGATAAGCCACAGCAAGACCAAGCAGAAGACCAGAAAGCTGTTGCACCATCCTCTCCTTAGCTTCACCTCCTGCAGATACCATTACAAAACAACCCTCACAGGGATTCGTGCTACACCCAACCAGTGAATCAAGAGATTCCTAGAAAATGAAAACGTTGCATGGCTTTTAATACTTATGGTGGGTGCCCTTGCTGCCCATTTTATTCTTTTTTAATGTATTAAAATACAGTTAACATATATTAGTTGCAGGTATACAACCCTTATATACCTAACAAAGTAATCGCCGTAGTAAGTCTATAACCGTCTGACACCATACAAAGTTATTAAGATATTACTGATTATATTCTTTATGCTGTATATTAATTACATCCCTGTGAGTTATTTACAACTAGAAATTTATACCTTTATTCTGCCCATTCTAAAGTAATTAAGTACATGTTGTCTATTCTAATTTGGGGAGCAAGAATTAAAATATATTGTTTGAAGGTTTTCACTAGCATTTAATTTTATCCATTTTAGTGTAAGCAAAGTTTTGATCAACTCAAACAACAAAAATACTTAGTATATGTGCATCTAATTTGAAAGATATACCTTTCTCTTAAGTAAAAAGTTTTCTGCAACACACTTTTTAAACTTATCATATCTTATAATCCACATGAGGCTAAGATCTTTAGAGTTTCTTAGTAACGGGAAGATTTGTGGTCTCTCCATTGCCACAATATCCAACATTGTATATAATGCATAATTTTAAGTTTTCAAAATAAACTAAACTTCCATGTATACGAGTTAAGTTTACTGAAACAAATCTTCCTGTTTTCTTTAATCACTGTGGTCTTTTGATCTCTGTAACATTAAATGATATTAATCTTAAATAGGCCTATGTGTACATTCTGATAAACAATTCTCTACTATACATATTTAACCTGAAAGTTCAAATTATATCTGTTTCGATCAAGCCTAATGATGTAACTGATGGCTTGCTTCCGCTTTCATTAGAGATGCCAGAAAATTAAAAGGACTTTAAAATACAATTGCTGTTTTCAAATCAAAAGAATAAAATGTGAAAACAATGACTGCAAATCACTTTACTTTCTAACCTTAGGAAGAATTACATAAAGCATAATTATAAAGAAAGGGTTTTTAAGTGGTGGTTCTGAAACTCAACTGCACACATTAGAATTACCTGGGACCTTTTAAAATCTTGATGCCCCGGCCAAATCCCAAACCAATTAAATCAGAATCACTAGGGGAATGGGACCCAGGCATCAGTATATTTTAAAGCTTCCGACGTAATTAAAATGTACAGTCGAGGAAGAAAGCCACTGTTTTAAAAAAGAAATATTCCATAACATAAATATTTAAACATAGGCTGCTTTAAAAATAGCACCTTGAGGGGCTATAAACTATTCCAGCAATGTTCTAAACGCTTTTCTTAAGGCTCTTTAAAACTGCTCTGTCATACCGTCACCAAAAATGATATTAGCCAAGTTGATCACCTGCTTTCTTATATTTAGCTGTTAACAAGTGAAGAACACAAGTTTTAGAGTCACAAAGACTTGCATACAAGTCCTAGCAATACCATTTAATAGCTCTATGATTGTGGATAAGTAGCTTAACCTCCCTGAGCTTCCATCTCCTCAACTGTAAAATGGACGGATTAAAGTAGGAAACGTGCACAACATGACATCTGGTAGATAGGAGGTGATGTATCAATGACTGCACTTATCATGATGAAGCTAGACTAGAAGACATAGAGGCCAGGACTGTATCTTGTTTAAGGTTATATTTCTACAACTTACTGCTACACAATAATTATTAATTCCTAAGCTAAGTAATACCTAGATTCTTACTCTAAGTAATACCTAGATTCTGATATACAACAAAAGCTTAATAATGTTCTGAACAAATGAAACAAACTTATTTCAAATAAGAACAAACCCTCAAGCCTTGCTTTGTAGTAAAGAAGTCAGAATAACCAGCATCCGTAGCCAACAGTCCCACAAATTGCATTGCAGGCCGCTGCCGTATAAATAATTCTACAGCTCCATCGGTGATGCAAATGCCCCCCGAAATATCCAGTGACACAACATTAGGCAGAATATCCTTCTGCTGTAGCAAATGAAAAGCTAAATCTGATCTGAGTTGCCTGTGATCAGAAATATCAAGGTGAAGTAGACATTTAAGTTCTCTAATGACTGCGAGAATTTGTGGTTTGGTCATGGTCAGGCATTTCAGATAGTGCATCGTGAGAGACTTGAGTCGATCCTTACAGGTAAGGAGTGCAGAGATGTCACTGACCAGAGTATTGGAGATATCCAAGCTTTCCAATTTTGGTAACTGAGAAACAGTAGCCAGGTTTTCACTATGAAAACAAACATTGAAAACACTTAAAACGCGAAGACCAGTGAGCTGACCAAAGAACAGTTGTCTTGAATCTGGAGGGATGCTTGTGGAGTCCAACAGGAGACAGCGGAGGTTTTGCTGGATCCAGCTATTGCTGCAGAGTCCACTTATGATGTCTGGAATTGGGAGGTCAGTGTGTACTGCAGTAGCATCCAGTTCAACGAGTTTGTGATGGCAGAAAGCTTTTATAAATGCAGCTGTAGAGATCTGAACTCTTTGAATATTGACCAGCTTTAGTTTCATTTGGTTGCCTCGGAAAATGCTCGCTGTTCTATCAGTCAGCATGCCTGTAAGAGAACCAGAACCAGCTTGTAATAACAACTAAATCTCATGCCTTTTCCAGGAGGCATAGTGGTCAATGAACTATGACAGATGTTAATAATAACAATGATGACAACATTTACTGCTTACTCTGTGCGCAACATTCTAAACTCTTTACTCAGATGTAATTTATTCTTTGCAACAATACTATAAAGAAACTATTAATTATTATTACCATCTTAGGGCTGAGCAAACTGAATCTTAAAGAGGTTGAGTAACTTGTTCAAGGCCAAAATATGTGGCAGAATCAGGAATCAAAGCCATCTGGACTCCAGAGCCCAGTTTTATCTGTAGTAACCTTGTTCACAGAAAAAAAGAACAAAATATGTAGGTAAGTACAGGATGTATAATATGCAAATAACACTACTAATGAGTATTTTTAACCAAATTATTGGACAGCGTTTGACAAGTCACTTAAATCTCGGCGACTCATTTTCCTCATCTATAAAATAAGTGGGTTGTACCAGGTTTTATTTAGAAAAGATTTACTAAGCATCTTCTATGTGTGAGATCCCATGTCAAGTAATGGGCACACAAAGTAATTAGAAAATTGTGACCACAAGGAATTCAGTCAAGGAATATACATAGGTAAATAAATTATTACAATAGTGTATTAAATATGCACTATTGTGATTATACCAGGTATTGAATTAATACAGATGACATTAACTTTGGGGAAAGTTTTGAAGACTAAAGATCAATTTGCCAGGGGGCAGGTGAAGGGTAGAAGAACATATAAAGACACAGAAAAGCACAGAACAATAGCAGACTATTCGGGATGACCCTAAGTCAATAGGCACTACGAGAAAATAGTGTCCAAAGGGAGGCACAGTTGGAAATGAGAGTAGAGAGGAAGGGAAAAGGCAGATGGGCCTATACACAAGGCTAGGAAACTCAGACTTTAGGAACTCAGAAATTTTAAGCAGCGGGATGGCCGGATGGCTCAGTTGATTAGAGAGCGAGCTCTGAACAACAGGGTTGCCAATTCGATTCCCACATGGGCTAGTGAACTGCGCCCTCCACAACTAGATTGAAGACAACAAGCTGCTGCTGAGCTTCCAGAGGGGCGGCCGGATGGCTCAGTTGGTTAGAGTGCGAGCTCTCAGCAAGAAGGTTGCCAGTTCAATTCCCACATGGGATGGTGGGCTGCATCCCCTGCAACTAAAGACTAAAAATGGCAACTGCGGGCCAGCCTGGTGGCTCAGGTGGTTGAAGTGCCATGCTCCTAACACCGAGGTCGCCGGTTCAATTCCCACATGGGCCAGTGAGCTGCGCCCTCTACAGCTAAGATTGTGAACAACAGCTCTCCCTGGAGTTGGGCTGCTATGAGCAGCAGGAGGTCAGCGTGGGCTACGGTGTGGTGCCAGGAGGGGTCAGCAGCCAGCGTGAGCAGCCATGGGCTGCTGTAGGCTACTGTGAGTGGCCAGCAGCCAGCGTGAGCAGCCATGGGCTGCTGTAGGCTACTGTGTGCTGCCATGAACGGATGGCAGCCAGCATAAACAATGGCTTGAATGGGACTGGGGGGGGGTGGGGTGGAGGGGGGGTGAAGAGCGGGGGGGGGGGGGGAATGAATGCAGTAGTGATTGATGCTACAACATGGATGAACCTTGACAATACTATATTGACTGAAAAAAGCCAGACACAAAAAGCCACATATTGGGGTGGCCGGTTAGCTCAATTAGAGTGTGGTGCTAATACACCAAGGTTGCTGGTTTGATCCCTGCATGGGCCACTATGAGCTGTGCCCTCCTTAAAATAAAAAATATATATAAAATAAAATAAAAAGCCACATATTGCATGATTCCATTTGTATTAAATGTTCAGAATAGGCAAATCCATAGAGATAGAAAGTAGATTAGTGGTTGCTCAGGGTTTAGGGAGGAGAGGTAAGGAGTTTCTTTTTGAAGTGATGAAAATGTTCTAAAATTTATGACAGTTTTCTAAAATTTATGACAGTTACACAAATCCGTAACTACAAAAACAAAAAATCATTGAATTGTAAACTTTAAATGGGTGGATTACATGTGAATTACACCTCCATAATTTGTTACTAAAATTTTTTTTTTCATCTATAGAAAACTGTAACACGGCAAATTAAATATAGCCCTTTGAAAACTCCACTATAATGGGAGATAAAGGAAAATTATTTAAAGGTTCATATTCACAATCAAAAGAATGGGAGACAAAACTACAGCAACAGCATTTCAGCAGCTAGGAGGCAGACAGATTAGTGGTAACTTGACTTAGTCCTTCATTACTCTGCTAAGCCAATAGCAGGGCAAGTCTTGAAGTAAGGCAATTTCCAAGTGATCCAGAAAGACTCTGAGACTCAGCCTCCACACAAAATGGGAATAATTTCTCTATTTCCCACTGGGTTGTTGTGAGGGACAAAATAGGAATTACATGTGAAAGTGTTTTTCAAATTGTAAAGAGTGTTATAGTATACAATATAGCAGCCTTATCATTACCTTGCCAGGTCATCACCTCCAGGAAACGATCAGCTAATTCCTGAGGGAAACTCCAATGCTCCGGAAGGCACAATGTTCCATCAGATCTTTCAGAACACAACTTTTCCAAGTTAGCAATCAGGACATTCAGGCAGATGTTGACCAAAGAGTACGGAGATGCCTCCTCCTAACAAACAACACCCAAAAAACTTTGTTAGAATACATGTACAAGAATTCAGCATAAAAGTGGTCCTGCCAGGCATCAAACTATTTGATGACGGTATCTGAAGATACATTCTCCTTACTCTAATAATAATTTATATGTAATGAAACCACCGTATTCCAACTGTTAACCAAATAGATTTCATCTGTTGTAGCTTTTGTTGTATCTTGGAAAATATTAAGTTCTCTCAATCCTTCACTTATCATCTGTTCGTGCCAGGCACTGAAAATACCGGTATGAGTATAGTCCTAATCCTTTTGGAGCTAACAGTTTACTGGGACTACAACCAAAAAATCTGACAATTTAATACAACGTAAGGGACTATTCAAGCAGAGATCACATGGTCATTCATTCAACAAATACTAATTCAGTGATTACTCTGTACCAGTTTTCTCTCTTTAAGGTGACTTTGGGCTGGCTGTGTACCCCCAATCATTCCTCTAAAATTAGCCCTCTCTCCTTGCTACAGACTGAATGTTTGTGTTCCTCCAAAATTCTCATGTTGAAATCTAACCCCCAATTATACGGTATTTAGAGGTAGAAACCTTTGGAAAGTGATTAGGTCATGAAGGTAAAGCCCTCATGAATGAAATTAGTGCCTTTATAAAAGAGACCCCAGAGAACTACCTTGCCCCTTCTGTCATGTGAGGACACAGCAAAAAGATATCTATAAACCAGGAAGACACCAAATGTGCCAGACATCAAATCTGCCAGCACCTTGATCTTGGACATGCTAGCATCCTGAACTGTGAGAAGTAAATTTCTGTTGTTTATAAGTCACCCAATCTATAGTATTTTTGTTATAGCAGCCTAAATGGACTAAGACAATTCTTCCGGTAGATCCTCTGGGCCCACGGGTGGCACTAGTCGCTGTTACTGGACAATAGACAAGTGCATTATTGTGGTTTTCCATACCTCATCCTTATTATATTTGGAAGTAGCCCATAATTAAACTATCATTGAATTATCCCTATTCTAATGTGCCATCTGTTTCCTGGTGTGATTATGACTGTTAAATTTCCCAAATAAATTTCTAGTTCATCCCCTACTCTCTCACTCCACTACCAATTCCTAACCCAAGTCACTACCATACCTTACTTAGAATATTGAAAAACTCCAAATTAGTTTCTCTACTTTTGCTCCTATCCTTTTCTAATCCATCTCTACTCAGAGTCCAGATTCGTCATTTCTGAAATACAAACTGTACTATGTAACTCCCCTAATTAACATGTCTTAGTGGGTACAAGGTAAAAACAAAAAAACAAATTGCATTTCTATATGCAACCAGCAATTGTAAAATTAAATTTTTAAAAAACTTACACTATCATTTTTAATACATCAAACAAAGACCCTTACTCAGGATAACAACAAAAATCTAGACACTCAAAGTAGCATGCATAAAGTTTAGCTTACAATAAAATATCAGATGTGGTAAAAAGCAGGAGAAAAAAAAAAATCAGTCAATAGAAACAGGACCAGAAGTAACTGAAATGACATAATTAACAGACAAGGACTTTAAAACAAATATTATAATTAATGAATATAAATAACATAATGTGGGAATAAATTTGAAATCTCAACAGAGAAATGAAAGACCTAAAAAAGACCAAAAGGGAACTTCTAAAGTTGCAAAAGATATTATCTAAAATAAATAATACATCAGATGACATTATCAAAAGATTAGACATTACAAAATTAGAGATCAGTGAAGTTGAAAGTAGTACAATAGGGCCAGCCCGGTGGCTCAGGCGGTTAGAGCTCCATGCTCCTAACTCCGAAGGCTGCCGGTTCAATTTCCACATGGGCCAGTGGGCTCTCAACCACAAGGTTGCCAGTTCAATTCCTCGAGTCCCGCAAGGGATGGTGGGCAGCGCCCCCTGCAACTAAGATTGAACACGGCACCTTGAGCTGAGCTGCCTCCAGGATGGCTCAGTTAGTTGGAGCGCCAGCTCTCAACCACAAGGTTGCCAGTTCAACCCCTGCAAGGGATGGTGGGCTGTGTCCCCTGAAACTAGCAATGGCAACTGGACCTGGAGCTGAGCTGCGCCCTCCACAACTAAGACTGAAAGGACAACAACTTGAAGCTGAATGGCACCCTCCACAACTAAGATTGAAAGGACAACAACTTGACTTGGAAAAAAGTCCTGGAAGCCTGGAAGGACACACTGTTCCCCCAATAAAGTTTCCCCAATAAAATCTTTAAAAAAAAAAAAAGAAAGTAGTACAATAGAAACTACCTAAACTCAAAAAAAAAAAAAGAAATAACTGTCAACAAGGATAATGTCCTATATTTGGAATCTATGAAATTGTTTTGTAGTTTAATATTTACTTAATTACAGTTAACTCACTGGGCACAAAGAATAAAACCAATTTGATGGCTTTTTTTTTTTTTAATGTCAAAAATGTTCAAATTATAAACGCACTGATCCCAGAAGCAAAATGGACCCAAAGCAAAATAAAAAGATGGCAAATACATATCAAATAGCTAAACATCAATGATAAAGAATAAAAATCTTAAGAGGGGGCATTTGTGTGGACACAGTTTTTTTAAAAAAAGAAAAAAGAAAGCTTTCACCACTGATTTTTCATCAGAAGCAATGCTAGCCAGAAGACAATGAAATGATATTTTTAAAGTGTAGTAGGGGGGAAAACTAGGTGCAATGAAAAAATCTTTCAAAAATAAAGATAAAATAAAGGTATTTCTAAACAAAAGTAGAGAGAACTTTTTGCCAGCAGACCTACACTATAAGAAAGGTTAAATGTTCTTTAAGCTGAAGAAAAATGATACAAGGAAGGTATCTGAGATCTAGAGAAAAAGGAAGAGTGCAAGAAACAGGAACACATGGATAAACAAAAAACTTTTATTTCCTAATTTAAGAAATAACTGATCAAGGCAAAGATAAAAACAGTATATTGTGCAATTTATAACATGGAGAAATAAAATGTATTATTTCAATAGCACAAGGAAAGGGTAAGAAGAGGGAAAATGAAGGAATACTGTTGTAAGGTAAAGTGTACTCTGGTAAGTCTGTATTTTAGAACCTAGAGCTATGCCTCTCAAACTTTCAACATTTACTGCATTATAAGTAGAAACTGAGAAATCTTTAAACGATGTATTAATTCATTTAGAAATAATGAAAGTTAAAAAAACAATCACATGTTGACATAAGCAACATTTTTTAAAAACAGCTATAGTTTCAACAATGTTAAAAAGTTTAGTGACAAGGACAGCACTGTTTTACATTCTTGCAAATTTCACTAATATGTGGCTTAATGGAAGAGAATGGGTTCTTGGGACCCCAGAGGTCCTGAGACTACAATTTAAAAACTATCTTTGAGTGACCATTAAAAGAAAGAAGGAAAGAAAAGGAGAGAAACAGCATTAGTAAGATAAAAATGGAACTTTAAAAATAGCCAATCCAAAAGAAGTCAGGAAAGGAAGAAACACAGCAACAACAAACAGGACAAACAGAACACAAATAGCAACACAGCAGACTTACATCCAACAATTTTGATGATTACATTTACTGTAAAAGGCACAAATTATCAGACTGGATAAAAAAGACTGCTTTTACAAGAGATGTGCATTAAACAAACAACACAGGTTGTTAAACTCTACTCATAAGGAAACTTGAGTGACTATAGTAATGTCAGAAAAAGAGGGCTTCAGGGCAAGAATATTACTAAAAATCAAGATGGATGTTTCATAATGAAAAGGGTTAATTTATCATGAAGACGTAATTCCTAAATGTATTTGCACTTACTAACAGCCTCAAAATTCATGAAGCAGAGGCAAAAACATACAATTGGGAAATGACTGTCTCCTCAATAAACTGGAGGGAAAACAAGATACATGAAAGAAAATGAACACTTTCTTACACCACATACAAAAATAAACTCAAAATGGATCAAAACTCATGAAGCAAAATCTCAATAAAAATAAAAATAAAAATTTACAATTACAGTTGGAAACTCATACTCACCTTCAGTAAATGATAAAAACAAGTAGGCAGAAAATGAGTAGGAATATAGATTAACATTATCAACCAACTTAATCTGATATTCAAGAATATTTTACCCAATCGCATAATACATATTCCTTTTAAGTACACATAAACATGCACCAAGATAGATCAATCATATATGAGCCATAAAACCAATCTCAATAAATATAAATGGACTGGAATTAGAGTATGTTCTCTGACAATACAATTACATTAAAAGTCAATTAAACAAAAAGATATGCAGAATATCCCCAACTATTGGGGAATTAATTACGTAATACACTTCTAAATATCCTATGGGTCAAAGAAGAAATTATAATGGAACACAGAAAATACTTTGAACAATATGTCAAAATTTATGGTGTTAACCAAAGCAATGTTAGAGGGGAAATATAGTCTAAATGTTTATATTAAAATATATATATATATATATGTATAAAATTAATGACCTAAATTTCCATCTCAAAAAGATAAAAAAATAAGGAAAACATAAGAAAGGAAATTATAAAGCTACGAACAGAAATAACAAGAGAAAACAGATGTGCAATGGATATAAATCAAATCCAAAAGTTAGTTCTTCGAAAAGATTATTACACTAAATCCCTAGGTACAAGACCAAGAGAAAGAAAAAACACACAAATGGCCAAAACCAGGAACAAAACGAGGGATCATCACAGGTCCTATAAGCATTAAAAGAAAGGAATTGTATAAATAATTTTGCCAATAAAATTTGATAATTCAGGTGAAATGGTCAAATTTCTTGCATGACAAAAACAAAACTGATAAGCTGTAAGTGCATACACATTTAGGAATGTTACGACTTTCTGATGAATCGACCGTTGCATAAAGTATACGAATAGCTCTACATAATTAAATTCTTCCCCCAAAGAAATTAAATTCTCAGTGGCATCACTGGTGTGTTCTAGTAAACATCTAAGGAAGAAATAATACCAATCCTCCAAAAACTCAAACAAAATTTAATAGAAAACACTTCCCAATTCATTTTTTGACACCAGCATTATCCTGATACTAAAACCAGACAAAATATTTCTAAAGAGCAAATAATCATAAACATGGACATAAAAATACTTCACAAAATATTACCAAATAAAATCCTGCGATATATAAAAACAAAGATATATTTAACAAAATACGTAAAAGACCTTTACACCAAAAACTACAAAACATTGCTAAATAAAATTAAAACGACATAAATGGATAAATATATATCATAGGGGAAAATAATTTATGCATTGTGTAATTTTAGAAATTAATTAAAAATATAAAATCTTATAAAGAATAAAGAGTGTACATGGAACGGATAAAGAGTGTAGTATATGGAACCCGACAGAAAAATGGATTGGTCTGATCACTTTTCTAAAGAAAATCTTGTGTTTGGATTCCGATCAACAGCAACAACAAAAAATGCTTCAAACACTGTGCTAGTACATACTTTAAAAAGGTCAGCTTCTCAATTAGCTATAAACAAATTAAAAATCTGATAGCAGCTTTTAAAAGTGAGGCCTAAAGAGCACTACAAGAGTACAGGCTAGATCTTTGCAGGGCACAAAAGCCCTCCAACAAGGCGTTAGTACGTAAAGTACAACCTCAATCAGAGTATTTCCTTCCCTCCGTACTAATTTTGAGTTGAGCCTTCACTAGATTTTGAGTTTTAAGAGGGTGGTCCTTGGGGTGTTTGTTGTAGAATGTAGAGTCTGACATCGTAACACCTGCAGTCAAGTTCATAAGCAAATCAACTACCTTTCAGGGTTTTCAACTTCCTTACATACCAGTAAAATGAAGACTATCAATGCCTACAAAGAAAAACGAGATTACCGGATTTTCTTTGGAAATGCCATACTACTTAACACACAGTAGGCACCAAGTACTCTTTGGGTTTGCATTTTGCTCAGGGTTTAACAGGCACTCCAGGTTAAAAAAAGAAAGAAAAGGAACAGTGGAATTGAAGGAATTTGTCTTTGGGGTTCCAGTTCCCCCCGATGGGCTCAGGAGGGTCTTCGGATTACGGTCCCCCAGGCCAAAGATTCGGGTAGTAAGGGCCGATGGGTCACAGCCTCTGGGGAACACGGCGTCCACAACGCACGCGGGGGAACCGTCGAGGTTTGGGGCATTTGGGTTCATTACAATAAGCAACACCATTTACTACCGGCCAGGCCTAGGGCTATTCCCAGCACTTACATCTAAACTTACACCACCCGGTAAAACAGCTGCTGTCTGCGGCAGGCACAGGTGAGAGCCTGAGACCTGAGGAGGGGACACACCCAAGGTCACGCGGGGCGGGACGGGACTCGCTCTCGCGGCGCCTCCACTCAGCTGCACAAAGTCAGTGTTTTGGACCCAGAGCCTTGGACGCCCCTCCAATGGCAGAAAACGCCCCTCCAGCTTGCACTTCCCGGGCGACGACTGGAACCTGGCAAGAGTTCAGCCTCTTCAGACTTTACCCCCACCCCACGTCGGCCAAACGAAACAAGTGTCTCCACAAAGTCCCCGACAATTCGCCGCGCTGGCCGGGCACGGGGCGGCGGGCACCCGGGGTCCGGTGGAAGTTCGCGTCTCCGCCCCCGTCCCGGTGCTCACCTGCACCACGCAGCAGCCCAGGGCATCCTTCTGAGCGTCGGGAATGACGATAGTACGGGGCGAGAGGCTCGGGTGCAAGAAGTGAACCATGGTGACCCCCGCAGGGGCGTGAGGCGAGTGCCACCCTCGAGCCGGGACCCGGATCCCGCGAGAGGTGGAGTCGACCCGCGCCGGGAGGCAGCTGAACAGCGCCGGATCCGCGAGCAGAGCACGCAGCGCCCGTGCCGCTAGGTCCTGGCTGCAAAAGGCTTTTGAAACGCCCGGCGCAGCGACGCGCACGCGCCCGCCGCAGCCTCACAGCCAGTCTGTAGAGGCCGGCCCACCGCAGACCCCGCCCCTAGGAGTTGCCCTCCTCACCCCCACCCACGCCGACCACTAGTGCAACCCATTGAGGCCCAACCGTTCTATTTTTCTGCCACCCCAGCGCCCCAGAGACCAACCTCACTCCTGCCCAACAGCTATCCCAAGCCTACTCGCCCCTCTCAATCCCACGCCTCAGGGATTTGATACCACATAGCTTTCGCCCCTCAGAGGAATGCTCGTGGACCAGATTATGGAGTTGGTAAATAGAATATGTATTTTTAAAAGGCGTTTCTCTAAAGATTTGGCAACAGCACCTCTCTCTGTTTGGATGAATCAAATATCAAAACCACTTATGACTGTGTAAGTACCCAAAATTAATTACTCAGCCTTTTTTGTGCCCTAAAAAGTACCAAGACCTTTATAACTTGCTCCAAGAGAGCAGTAAATTAATACACTTTAGCTAATTTAAGAGAATATTTGTCTTGGAAAAGGATGGTTCTTAAGAGTATGGAGCCTTGGATCTGAATCCTGGATTGGGATGCCCTCTCAGCCTTCTACTAACTTGTGAAACTTGGACGAGATTCTTAGTATCTCTGAAGCTCAACTTCCCAACAATAAAATGGGATAAGAACACCTTGCCTCGCAGGGTTAATGTAAGGATTAAATAACATATGTAAAACGCGACAGTGCTTGACACAAAGCAAGTCCAAATGTTAAAATTATTTTTCAAGTATAAATAACTTTGCAAAATGCTTTTCTTTCACATTTATCCTTTTATTTAACCCTCATACAAAAAAATAAAACAAAACTCTGGACAGTAGGTATTTCCATTTTACCCATAGATAAACGGAACACCTGACAGCTTAAATAGACAAATTTTACCCACCTGATGAGTGGAAAGCCTGAGAGTCAAAATCAAGTTTCCTAACTCCCAAATCCAAATCAATATTCTTTTTTTTTTTAAGTGGACTATTTCATAACTTCTCTATCCTCAAACTTCCAACGACCTCCTCTTCCCCACCAGATTCTCAGCTTCCTCTTTCACTGAAAAAAGAAAAGCAATCAAAAAAGAACAACCCAAACTTCCACTATCACATCTACCCACCATTATACCGTGTTTCCCTGAAAATAAGACCTAGCCAGACCATCAGCTCTAATGCGTCTTTTGGAGCAAAAATTAACATAAGACCCGGTATTATTATATTACGTTATGTTATGTTGTTATATTACATTATTATATCCGGTCTTATATTAATTCTTGCTCCAAAAGACGCATTAGAGCTGATGGTCCAGCTAGGTGTTATTTTCGGGAAACACAGTAGGTGCTCTGTCTGAGTGTTCCCCATTACTATAAACGATTTATACTATTATCTAAGGCCAACCTCTGGTCTTGTGCACTAAATGTCTTCCCCTCCTACTTATTCAAAGACATCATCCAGCAACGTTCTCTTTTTCTCCTTTATTATCATCTTTACCTGCTCTCTAGGATGATTGCCATCAGCATATAAACAACCTGATAATTTTCTCATAATTAGAAAACAAAAAAAGATTTCTTAACCTAATTTCTCTTTTCAGGTGTTACCCCCATCTCTTCTACTTTTCATAGCATAACTTCTCCAAAGTGTGGTGTGTACTTGCTGTCTCCAATTGTTTTCCTACCATTTTCTTCCACGCCTGCCACTCCACTAAACTGTTCTAGTCAACTTCCAAGTTGCTAAATTCAACGGTCACTTCTCATTCCTCATCTTATTTGACTGTTTAGCAGCATTTGACCCAAGTGATCACTTCTTCCCTAAAATACCTTTCTTCATTTGGCTTCCAGGACACATCTTCACCTCTTCCTCCCCGTTTCTTTCTCTTTCTTTCTTTCTTTCTTTCTTTCTTTCTTTCTTTCTTTCTTTCTTTCTTTCTTTCTCTCTCTCTCTCTCTCTCTCTCTCTCTCTCTCTCTTTCTTTCTTCTTTCTTTCTTTCTTTCTTTCTTTCTTTCTTTCTTTCTTTCTTTTTCTTTCTTCCTTCCTTCCTTCCTTCCTTCCTTCCTTCCTTCCTTCCTTCCTTCTTTCTTTCTTTCTTTCTTTCTTTCTTTCTTTCTTTCTTTCTTTCCTTTCTTTCTCTTCTCCTCCTACCTCATTGGCTGCTCCTTCTCATCCTCTTGATTCCACATCACCCAAACTTCTAAATCTTTGTGTATCCCAGGACTCAGTACTTGTATACCTCTTTTCTATCCATTCTCTCTTAATTGTGATTTGATCTAGTTTCATAACTTTAAAAGCCATTTATATGCTCATTTATGCCTATTTTATATGTCTAGCCTATACTTCACTTTTAAACTTCAGACTCCAGCTGTCTATTCAACATATCCATCTGGTTATCTAAACAGCAGTAATGTATCCAAAAGTAAACTGATATCCACCCCCCAACCTGCTCTTCCTGCCAGTCTTCCCCATTTCAGCAGATGGCAACTCCTTCCTTTTGGTTGCTTATGACAAAAACCTTGGAAATCGTGTTACTCTTCTTTTATTCTCTTTTTATTTATTTTTATTTAAAAATATTTTCCCCCTTCTTCCGCCTCCTCTTCCCCCTCTCTGGTTCAAGCTGTTGTTTCTCAGTCTAGTTGTGTAGGACACTCCCTGGCCCATGCTGGTATTATGAGCCTTGCACCACTCCCCCCCCCCCCCCCCCAGGCAGTCGGTCCCAGTCCTCGGTTCGGCTGCTCACAGCAGCTCACAGCAGCTCTCGCCAGCTGCTGGCCGCTCATGATGGCTGCCGGCCATTCACTCTGGCTGCTGGCCACTCACGCTGGCCACTGGCTGCTCATGGCAGCACATGGTAGCCCACAGCAGCACACAGCAGCCCACGGTTCTTTTATTCTGATATCCCATATCCCATCGGTTAGAAAATCCTGTTGACTCTATCTTCAAAATATATCCAGAGACTGTCTATGTCTTATCTCTTCCACCACTGCTACCCTGGTGCAAGCCCCTGTCATTACCCAATTGGATTTTTACAATGTTCTCCTATGTTGTTTCCCAGCTTCTACCCTTGCTCTATTAAAATCTATTCTCAACATAGCTGCCATAGTGATCATTTTAAAAGATCCTGTCACTCTTCTGCCCCAAACCCTCTAATAGCTTCCCATCTTCCGCGGAATTAAAAAAAAAAAAAAAAAAATTCTTAAAAATGTGCTCTACAAGATTCTACATCATCAGTTCTCTCTCTGTCCTTCTCGCACCGCATCGTCTGTCCCTCTCCCCTTTGCTTATTCCACTCCAGCACTGTTGGATAGCAAGGATGCTATCCTCATGGATGGCTCTCTTACTTCCTTCAAGTTCTTGGTCAAATGTTGCCTAATCAGTAAGGACTTCCCTGACAGATACCTCGAATGGCGATACTCACCGTCATCACCACACCCTCCCCATACTTCTTGTCCTTTTTGTTCTGCTTTCATATTATCATAACACTATTTGTCATGCTATGTATTTATTTTATTACTGTTTATTCTCTGCCTCTTCCCACTAGAAAAAATTGTAAGCCACATGAGGGCAAGGACTTTGTTTTGATGTATCCCCAGGCCTAAAACAGTGCTTAACTTATAGAAGGTAGCCAATAATACACAGGGTGCCAAAAAAATGTATATGCATTTTAAGAAAGGAAAAAAACTGGGCGGGCCCAGTGTCTCAGGTCGTTGGAGCGCAGTGCTCCTAACACCGAGGTTGCTGGTTGAGCTAACCCCCCCACCCCCAGGCAGTCGGTCGCCGGTCGTCAGTCGGCCACTCACGGCAGCTCTCGCCGGCTGCCGGCCACTCACACTGGCCACCGGGCTCTCCTGGCTCCACACGGTAGCCCACAGCAGCAGGGCAGCCCGTGGCTGCTCAAGGCAGCACAGCTCCAAGGAGAGCTGTTGTTCACAATCTTAGCTGTAGAGGGCGCAGCTCACTGGCCCATGTGGGAATTGAACCAGCAAATCTGTTGTTCAGAGCTCAAGCTCTAACCGAGCCATCTGGCCGCCCCTAAGATGATTTTTAGCTGGGTCTTCCTGATCTGACTCCTAAATTACCTCTAGTTTAAACCATCAATATTCATTCTCATAACCTTCCCTTTGGCCACTATATACTGAAATTTTTTCTGTTCTAGAAATGTATTTTTGCACATTCGTTGTTGTCCACTCTGCCTCCCCCTAATAAGTAATTCCTATTGTGGACGGAAAGGGGGCCACATGTTAAACCTGACCAGATCAGGAGACTGAAAATAACCACAAAGGATATTGTGAATATAAAAGTTCCTAACTAAGGTGGGCCATGGTGGGGAATCACATCCTTGGCCTGTAGCTTCCTTGACAAAGGTCAATCTTTATCTTAAGTGAGCCTATCTGTTGTCTTTTTGAATCTAAGATAACATAAGCTTGGAATGTTAGAGTAATCCGTTTTTCCAGACCCACCAGGGGGCACAACCCACCATACCAGAGCAGGAAACTATAAAATCCCTAATTGTTATCTTGGTCCCCAAATACTATCTCTGTGTGCTGTAAAATGCTATTAACTATCCTATACCCACCAATGTAAAAGAAGTGTTTCTCCATTTTATTTTTTATCTAATCCCAGAGATTTCCCCACTTTGCTTTCTCCCACCCCCTTAATCTACAACCAATAGATTTAATGTAACCCTCCTCCTTTGATTCTAATGTATGAAATAAGTTGCAAACCAGCCATTTTCCAGAGCATTTTCTCAATCCATTGAGACTTTGCTTCCTGGCAATTATCGTCAGTTTGGCTCAAATAAACTCTTTATATATATATATATATATATATATATATATATATATATATTTTTTTTTTTTTAATTAAATTTATTTCAAATAAACTCTTACAAGCTTTCTCTTAGGCTGGATTCTTTTTCGTCGACGGTATTAATTCTTCAGATCTCACTTAGATGTCACTTCCTCTAGAAAGTCTTCACAGACATACCCACCATCTTCCAGCCAACTCTAAAGAAGAGATATGGTAACAATAGTGCAGATACAGATAAATCGAGAAGTTTAAAGAAATTGAGCTTCTGAAATGAAATTAGACAACCATAGTCAAGATCTCTTTAAATCATGGTCAATGCTTGAAGAACTTTGTAAACATTTGTAAGCTTTGTTGCCATGAAGTCTAGGGGAAAGATGCATTATCTTTGATGTCCAAAAAGGCTAAATTCAAATTTTATCTCCACCTCTCCTTTAGGCAGTTACTTAAGCTATGAGTTTCCCTTTCCTCTTCTGGAAAATGAAATAAATAATACCAAATTTGCAGAATTTAAAAAACTAAGAGATTGTCTAACACCTGATGTGTTATTTTTTGTGTTCTCAAATAGCCAGGACGCTTTCTAAGGGAAAGGGTCATGTGATGCACGGTGACTTTGAGCAAGTCTTTCTCTCTTTCTGGGCATCACCAACACAAAGACTAGCAATTAAGATTTGTGATTTACCCACACCTATCTCTGTTAGCTTTGGATTATTTCTCCCATTGTAGTGATCCTCACTAAAACCTTTATTGTGGAAAGGGCCTGCCTAGGAAATAAAGGAACTGGACCGTCAGAGGAGTACAAAATGTCAGCAGGAAAGGGTCAGCCTTGGGTTAAGAGGCTGGAAGTTATTAGTAAAGGTAACACCCTAAAGTAGTGAATTTGAAAAAAGAGAAACTGCTCCTGGGGAACCAAATTAACTAGGGAAATTGTTCCCTAAGGCTTACCCATAGACTCTTGCTGTCCTTATTTATCACAAGTAGGCAGAAATAAGTAAAATAAGGATAAGTGATACATATAAAACTAAATGCATCCATTTAAAGGACTGTCCTTAAGGCTGGCCTGGTGGCTCGGGTGGTTGGAGCTCCGTGCTCCTAGCGCTGAAGGCTGCCTGTTCGATTCCCGCGTGGGCCGGTGAGCTCTCAACCACAGGGTTGCTTGTTTGACTCCTTGACTCCTGCAAGGGATGGTGGGCTCTGCCCCCTGCAGCTAAGATTGAACACAGCACCTAGAGCTGAGCTGCCGCTGAGCTCCCAGATGACTCAGTTGGTTGAAGCACGTCCTCTCAACCACAAGGTTGTGGGTTCAACTCCTGCAAGGGATGGTGGGCTGCACCCCCTGCAACTAACAATGGCGGCTGGGCCTGGAGCTGAGCTGCGCCCTCCACGGCTGCGATTGGGGGGACGGCAACTTGACTTGGAAAGAAATCCTTGAGGTACACACTCTTCCCCAATAAAAGTCCTGTTAAAATAAATAAACAAAGGACTGTCCTTTATTCTAATGTGTCTTCCTATTTATTGGTGCTAACAATTTTTTTTTTTAATGAACTTAACTGTGAGCCCTGTTGGGAGGAAACACTCCTTTGCCAAATTAGGTCCAATTGGTGAGGATGGAGGGGGACCTGTGAATTAACTGACAATAAACAGGAGAAAATTTTATTCCTAGGAGTACCCTACAGAGAGAGTAGCTCCCAGAACAGCTAGGAGTAAAGGTTTATATACCAGCTTAGTAAGTCAGAGGGTTGATTTAGAGCTTCAAAGGATAGAAGGTTCTGATGAGTGTTGTTTATACTATTTGTTTTGGAATGTCCTGGTACCCAAGGTCAGCGCCTCCCTGACTGGAGACCTCCCTGGAGGTAGATGGGGTTTGTGGCAGCTGACTCTCATAAAGATCTGTCAGACAAGAATTCTTTCTGTAACTTCTATAGCTCAGATGCTTTCACACTGAAATAATTTCTATACCAGTTTAATGGGTTTTGTTGATCTCTTTAGCCCCATATTTCAGGGAAGAAATTTTCTCCCTAAATATGTAAAATCACATGTTTTATTGTAGCGCCAGTGAGGTTGAATGATTAACTTGGAAAGATGTCAATGGGCTCAATTCTTTGAGACAGGCCAAAAAAGGTGCATGGGAATGGCCTTAATGGTTAAAATGGATTTTTCCCCTTTTATAGCACAGTGATTAAGAGCATTGATTTTAGAACTGAGACAGACCTGAGTCTTCTGTGTGACTGACACCTAATAGCTTGTGACCATGGCAAAGTTATTTAATAACTCACAATTTTCTTATCAATAAAATGGAATAATGATCTTTTTAAGGTTCTTAGCTGAGAAAATAGATATAAAAAAAGCTTAGAATAGTGCTTGTCTTGATATTACTTTCTGGCTACATTGGAACTCCAAGTCAACCATTGGAATCCACTGAATAATTAGTGGTATTTGAAATCACAGACCTCTTGCAATAGTACTTGGCCCATAGTGCTAATTGATTGACCCTGTTGAAGAGAAAACCACAGGCCCAAGATCATTTGTGCTATATAGCCCATAATACCAAACATAGATTTAATACCTGACCTAATTGCCATTTCAACCTCTCCCAGGAACATTAATCAAACAGTCTAGAATTTTCTGGTCCACACTAATGAGTCAATTTGTCCCATGGGCCCTCTCCATTTCCTGCCCCCCCACCCCACCCTATAGAAAGAAGAGGCAATCTGCATGATAAAATCCTTGCCATTCCCTTCCTCTCCAAAAGAAGATGTCTGCATCTAAATGTAATAGAATCCTTTCTTTTGTTAATAGCTCCCTTGCCTCGCCCTTCTTCCTATAAAAACTTTCCATTTTTGTACAACCCCCCTGGAGCACCTTTCTAATTGCTAGATGGGATGCTGCCTGATTCACGAATCACTTCATAAATTTACTTCAAATTTATTCCGTTGAATTTTGTTCTTTAATCACCCCAAATCTTAAAACTATAGTTGATTTGTTCCCATCAGTCTTTAAAGAGGAAGATTTTAAATCCCCTGCTAGTGTCCACAAACAATAATGTGACCTATTTTATTAATCAGTTTCAGAGGGCTTTCGATTGTACTTTTGTCTTCACATTCAAAGACATCACTACTGAGATTGTACAAAGCAGCAAAAGTTCTACAAAGGGTGGGGATATTGGTGTTAAAGTTGTCTAGGTTTAATCTACAAGTTCTTCTACTTACTACCTGTGTGATTCAGGCAAGTCATTCAACCTCATTAGGCTTCAGATGAGCTGTAAAATAGGAGGTAATTATCTTCCCTTACAAGATGCTGGAGGGCTAGATTGAACACAGTACTCGGTTCATTATTCATAATATTTGCAGTTTTGAATTAATCAGACCAAGAATTAGGTAGAAAATGTGTTTGGTAACTCCTTAATCTCCATATTCAAATATGACAACCACATGCTAAGTATGTGCCTGAAATGGTATCTTTCAAAGAATGTTTTCGCCAAGACATGGAAACAACCAAAATGTCCTTCAATAGATGAATGGATAAAGAAGTTGTGGTATATATACACAATGGAATACTATTCGGCAGTAAGAAAAGATGAAATAGGACCATTTGTGACAACATGGATGGATCTTGAGAATATAATGCTAAGCGAAATAAGTCAGACAGAAACAGCAGAGAACCATATGATTTCACTGATATTGATGTGGGGATATTTTTCTGTGACTCCCCAAATGATGTAGGTGACGTTGGATCTGCCGGCAGTTTCTGGGTGTGGGCCAGGATCATGTCTCCTGAAGACGAAGAATGGAAACACGAACCAGGGAGAGGCAAAAAGTTTTAAAAAGAGGATAGTTTATTAGAGGCAGGAGAAGAGGTTACAGCTCCCGAGTGGGAGGGGGTCCCGAATGGGGGTGTCCCATGACTGAGGCAAAAGCTCTTACTTTTATACCTTCCCTTGCCTGCTTGGGGAAAGGGGCTGGAAATTTCTAATTGGATTCATCTATCAGGTTTGTCCTGTTTGCTCATCCTGAAGGGATTAACGAACCAACCCATTCCTATCTATCTGATCTGCTCCTTTGTCCGGCCAGAAGGGATTTGAGATTATTTATTAACCTTAAGGCGTATTCTCCTGTCTCTGTCCTGGAGTGAAGGAGACATTCCAGGACCTGGAGTTTCAGGATATGGCTGCTTTTTGTTTATTCCATCAGGGACCTCCCTATCTACCTAGTAATCATATTAACTAACCTGTCTCAATACGTGGTATATAAACCAAAAACAGCAAAAGAACAAGACAAGATTTTTTTCAATTACAGTTGACATACAATATTAGTTTCAGGTGTACAACATAGAGATTATACATTTCTATAACTTACCAAGTGATCACTCCGCAAGTCCATTACCCATCTAACACCTTACACAGCTATTATAATTGACTATATTTCCTATGCTGTAGCTATAGCCCTGTGGCTTACTTTATAACTGGGCGTTTGTACTTCCTAATCCCTTCACTTTTTTCACCCATTCTCCCAAGGTTCCCAGCTGGAAACCATCCATTTGTTCTCTGTGAAAATGGTTTCTTTTATGTGTATTAATGTAAAGTGACAGGACAGCTAAGGTTTTTTCATGCTTAGCTCATATTCACATCCCAGTCTAGGAGAGAGATTCATTAAGGATACTCCTTGACTAAGTCATTGCAAGGCAATTTTAAACAGCTGCACTATTCAGTGCATGGCAGGAAGCCATTAACCTGCAACATCTGACCACTGGTGTCATTTCCCCAAACCCTGCTCCAAAGGCTGACTTCTGGAAGCCGAGAGCTCAGTGTGGGTAATTCCACTTTATGACTTCTCTTTCATAGACTGGAGCCTATGTAAAGGCTGAAACTGCATTACAATCTTAAATTATAAGAGACAAAAATGACTAATGTGAGTGCTCATGGTTTCTGCCACTCACCCCCTCCTCCCAATTTGAGTTGTGCAATTAGTCAGACCAGTTCATTGGACTCTTATGTGGATTAAGAATTCAGAATAGGAGATGGAAGGGTATCAGAAGGAAAGGAAGAAATGAGCCAAAGAGAGACTGAGTCAATCTACATAATAACAACAGTGAGAAAAGTGGGGAAGCGGGGAGGGAGAGAATGGAGGAAGGCTTTTAATTTTTGAAGTGTTGGCTATAGACAATACAGCTCAACAACCTTGTTTCCCCAAAAATAAGACTTAACCGGAAAATAAGCCATAGCATGATGTTTCAGGATGACATTTCCTGAACATAAGTCCTAATGCATCTTTTGGAGCAAAACTTAATGTAAGACCCAGTCTTACTTTCGGGGAAACACAGAACTGTTCGTTTCAATATTAGCCAAAGGTATTTGTCTTCCTCAGTATATATGGCCCACAGTGATACAGGATTCTGGTGTCTGGTGCGCGGAGATCTTGGTCTCATGTATCCAAAGAATGAGAACGCGGACTGAGAAGGAGAGGTACAGAGCAAAGATTTTTACTAAAGCGAAAGGACAGCTCTCTTATGAGACGGGGTACCCAAAACTGGGATGCCCACTGGCTAAGGCAAAAGGCTCTTATTTTATACTTTTTCTTGTATGCTTGGGGAAGGGAGCTGGCGCCTTCTAATGGATTGTCTACCAGACTTGCTCTGTTTGTCCAGCTTGAAGTGATTTATGAAATAACCCATTTCTGTTTATCAGATTTGCTCTGTCCAGCCTGAAGGGATTTACAAAATAACCCATTTATCCCCAGAGTGCAATTGCATTGTTGCCCTGGAGCAAATGAGTCATTTCAGAATCTGGAGTTCCAAGATATGGCTGCCTTTGTTTATTCTACCAGGGACTTCCCTGTTTACCTAACAACATGCTAGCTATCCTGTCTCAATAGTAATACCATGTTACTATTGAGTGAATTATTAGACAATAAAAAGTTAAGAAAAGCTAGTATATTATAAAAGTTATAATAAAACTTTTAAAAACCCTATCACTCTAACATGTCTAATCTCATTTGTGTTATTGGTGAAGCAGTAGTATTTGTAGAGACGATTCATTAACAATTCTATATAGCATCTAAATACTAATGCTGCCCAATGATACCATCCTCAAAGTACAGTTAATCTCTGCTTCTCTATTAGGTGCAGATTCTTTTCTGTACCATTCATTTGATGCTTAAACACGTTGTCCCTAGATATTGTAGGGAATGGTTCCAGGACCCCCCTGCAGGTACCAAAATTCCTTGAATGCTCAAGTCCCTTAAATAAAATGGCATAGTATTTGCATATAACCTATGCACATCCTCCCTCATATTTTGTCATCTCTAGGTTACTTATAATACCTAATACAATGTAAATTTTATGTAAATAGTTGTTATACTGTATTGTTTAGGGAATAATGACCAGAAAAATAAGTCTGTACATGTTCAGAACAGACACAATCATCCTAGGCCTAACTACACAGTACATGTCGGCAACAATGTAACATTTTTCCCTAATATTTTTCCAACCAGTTGGTTGAATCCAGATGCGGAAACTGCCAATACAGAGGGCCAACTATACTGCCTAAATCTAAGAAATCTCATGCTATTACGCAACAATATAGTGCATGGGTGAGGGAGGGAAGGGGGTGGGGGGGTGGGGCGGGCAGAGAGACCCGTTGGATTGGAATTTGAGAAATAAGAATTGTGGTAGAGTCTGTTACTGACTTATTGTGTGACTTGGGCAGCTCATTCTTTCTGACATTTAGTTTCTTCAATTATAAAATGAGGTTTCTGAAACTAAAATCACTAGATTCTTCTGGGCCATGGGGTTCTTATTTTATACTTTATTTTTTGGTAATTTCCCTAAATGCACTTAATATACATTCATTAATTGTCTCAATAGTTGTGTGAATGAATGCAAATTCAGATATTATGTTCTCTAGGAAGTCTTTTTGGACTGTCTAATGTGTGCCCAGTTTGGATTAGGTGTGGTTTCTGTGCCTCTATAGCAAGCATTGTGGACTGCTCTGTTATACCATGTTGAATAATATTTATCTATTTATTTAATACTGTTTCTTTTCCACAAAACTGTAAGTTCCCTGAGGGATGTAAAAATGATATAAGTTCCAACAATTAAACAGTACCTAGCATAAGTATTTAATGAAATGAATAAATGGAGTTCCAGCACTAGAAAACTTTTGCCCAAAACCAGTGGTCTTTCAGAAAGCAATTGTTACAAGAGGATAACTAAGGAATCTGAATCCTGCATTATAATTAAATTTTAAAGCAAATGTCTAGAATCAAAGTAGACAACACACACTTTACATAAAATTTATAACATTTATTTAGGAAAAAAAAAATTCCCAAAACAAAAATCTGTACACACATTAATACCTAAGTGATGTCCTGATTTAAAATATAGCATGATTCATGTACAGAACACTGCCATTCATCTGGCCACAACGAGAACAACGCCTTTAGTCCAGATAACTGAGAGCCTTTGAAATGTATATACATTATACTTTCCCATGAATTCTTCATATCCCTTGAAAGGAATTAAACTCTTCTATCAGAATTTAAGCAAAAGAAAATAGCTTTTCTCATGAGTCAGTGAGAATTCGACAGTGGGGATTCTACAAAAGTTAGGGATTTAAAATTTTTATTCCCACAGATTAGCTGAGAGTAAAAATCTTGATATAACATCCTCCCATTTTTAAAGGGAAAAAATGCTCTTAAGAATTTCCTGCTTTTATGAAAGTGTTTTCTCAGCTTCCATTAGCTAAGTAACTTCTTGCTTCTATGCTGACTAAAAAAAATACCCAATTTGAAGTTTCCCTAAAAGTAAGTGCAAAACTGAGCACATACTATTAATGAACTAGATTTATAATTTGCCATAAAATAATTTTGATAAATTTGCATTTTCTAAATATTCTTAATAGTCATTCTATCTAGCTATAAAGTTAGGTTATGCTGTCCAAAAGAGCTCTGCCTCATCCAGAGAAATGAGAAACAGCACTGATTTTCCCATAATTTACCTAAAATAATTAGGGGAGGGAAGAAACAAGCAGAGGAAGTTTTCTTAGGCTACCAATCAGTTAACATAGCATGTCTTCGGTTAAGATTTGGAAACCAAAGAATGCATAATTAGGAGTGTACCATGTCATGCAAAGTCTACGAAATATTAGAAAAGATAAAGCAATTATTTAAAGCATATTCAACAAATTTTCCTATCATACTGCTGCTATTCTCAGCACTGGATGAAGGCTGGATTTGCATTATTCCTAAAATAAACAGTTCATGAGTTAACACTAAAAATTAAAAATGTGTCAACACAAAGCAAATGGTAAAGATTAAACATCCAATATTCACACAAATCATTTGAAACCGCTACAATGGATTTGAGATAAACCATAAATAAGTAAGCTGTCTTAGAACACTATTCTGAAACCCTACCTATAAAGTCCCCAAATAACATACAGATAAAACTGCTCCACATCAGCTGACAGTATGATACTCCCTTTAACTTACATCTTCAGTTTAATAATACTGTTTATCCCAAGATAAAAGTTGCACAATAACCAAAGAATGTAAACATACCATTAGAGGGCAGCAGAGGGATGGGTTTCAACATATACAAAATAGTGTTTTCCCTGCTACTCATTACCTCTTTTCAAACTTGGGTACTGTTGCACACTGTTCTATTGGGGGGTGGGGAGGGGAGAGGGTCATGCATTTTGAAATAGTAAGCCAAAACCATGGTTCATTAATCTAATCTACCCTAATTTAGCACATAAAATGTGTTTATTAAAATATGCTCCAAAGGGCTAGAAGATAGCCCAATGCTATATTGACACATGGCATAATTAAAAACACAGCCAAATTAAAGTGACGGGAGAAAAAGGACAACTCAACAGGTCCCATTAGCAAAAGCAACTTCGTAAGCTGGATATATAGGATTGATGTTTTAAATAATGAATCTTTGATTCTTTGGGTGTTTGAAATCAAAAGATAGCATAAAATTAAATTCCCATAGCAGCCTTATGGTGTTTCACCTCCATCATGGGTAATTCACTTAAGTTGTCAGGTGCCACTAAACAGCATTTCTGTCCAGGAGTGAGAACAGTAATATTTAAGGTCAATTCCTGGAACTGTCGGTCTGATATGATTTTAAAAATCTTCAACCAAGATTAGTAGCCACTGAATCCTTGGCTAGAGGGTAAACTAACCCCTATTACTTGATTTATGTTTATTTTCAACTGCAAAAAGAAAAAAAAAAGATTTTTTAGAGTATAAAGACCACAGCAAAACTTATTTGATGGAAAGAATGAGGTGGCTTATTTTTGCTTTAATTTCATACTGTTCTGCTTTACTCAATGATACCAACAAGCATCCTTATACTCTAGAAAGTCTAATTCCATTTCCCTCAGATCTAAACCTTGCTGTTGTTTGTGGACCGATGTAGTGATATTTTACAATATCTGAGCACACCTATGATTTGAGCAATGAGTGGTTTGACCTGTCTAAATTGTGCTTGAAACAGTACCTCTAAGCCACTGAAGAGGTAACTCTTGAAGGCACCAAGTACTGTTACATTCTATTATACAAATGCAAAAGGGAGGCCCAATAGATTCTAACTGTAGAGACAGGCCAGTTATGCTTTATTATTTCAATATATACATCAAATATATTTTAGCCAGATTCAAGACCTTCAAGACAATTCTGTGCCTTAATCAGATACACAATTTTAAGAACCATCCCAACCAAAAAGGCACTAAAATTTTTATATATTTGGGATGTGACCAATTATTTTGTTTTTAAGACTCAGGGGGTTCTGGCCATTACCAGTGTTCAAAATAGTATATTTAAATATTTTTGAGTCTTCATCTATCAACACGTTATTCTGAGCAATGAAAAGATTTATTGTTTTCTGTATATTTTTAGCCATTTGTGAAAACAATTTGTAAAGACAAAAATCTAAGATTAGCCTATAAAGAACATGCACTTTTATTTTAAACAGGATACAAGAGAAACTTGAAGTCAAACTTCCCAAATAGGCTTTTCTTAACTACACAAGCTAGGAGGCTTGGTAATGGTCAACATAGCTAGTAGCAACTACCAAGCTACTGTAGGCTGTCCTATTTTTTACATATTGCCTTTGATATCAAAATTCAGAAAATGGGGTAATTTTTAGAGAATTTTCCATTTCCTCTGAAATAGACTTAATTTGTGAAAATCTATCCTGCACCTATAAAAATTTCTTAAACCAATTAAGTCAGAGTTAACTCACAATTTAATTTGGTTCTAAATACTTACTTTTATTTTTAGTTTAATTTTTCATCCCTTTGGAGGAATACCAAATAATTCAAGTATGGTTATTGTAATAGTGGTATGAAACGTGTATGTCAAAAATGTTATCAGCATACTAACAAACCAGCTTCGTTCTAAATAAAAATGCTTCTGAATAACCACTATAATTTAAACACACCATTTAAAAACTCAATTGAAAATATTTTGGCCATCTATTAAAAAAAAAAATGCAGTCATCTGAGATTGCGATTAACCTTATTCACAAACTAAAATTTTAAATCGGAATTAAGTTTCTCGATGACTTGCTGCCTCCCAACTGCCATTATTGATATAATGGTAACTGATTCTTTCCTATACTGTAACAGGTATCTTAAAGGAAAGGTAATTATCTAAAAAATAACCCTTTTATGCACTACAAAATATTTCCTTGTATGCACTACAACTAGAATCACTACATTTAACAATAGTCTAATTCTTCTTGTTCATTTTTTGGCAGTGAGATGTGGACATCTTTCTCTAACGTGAAAACATTAGGACACACATATTTTGAAACAAAAGAAAATTTAACTTCTCATGGCAAAATTTACTGTTGTTCATTGTATTTTAACTGAGCAGGTAACACCATGTGTAGTCTCCATTCCATTAAACAAAATGATTTTGAAAGAGAGGGAAAAGAATGGCCAGTTTTAACAAGAGACACTTTAAAAAGTCACATTTTTACAACAATGTGGCATATAGAGATTTAGACAGTTAACTTTTAACACAGAATGCTGTAATATTTTACACTGTGATGCTTGGGGAACTATTTCTAGAGAGTAACCAACAGTTTGTGTAGGAAGCAGCAGCTCACGCCTCCATGAATAAATATGAAGAACAAACTACTGCCTCAGGAGAGGTGGCTCCAGAAGGATAGTTTGCCCCAATTTAAAAACTATACCATAAGAGCAGACTTCTTCCCAGTTCCTAAATTCTCTTCTTCCTTAATAGTTTTTCTTTTTAATATATTTTTCTGCCAGCCATCTGGGCTCTAGCCATTGAGTAGCTTTCGGAAGGAGAGGATTCACATTTCCATTCTTTCACACTAAGAAAGACATCTTATAAAAGGTACACAGACAGAGAAAGGAAGGCATTTTATACAGAAGCAGTATAAAATTTACAACTGAAGCAGTGCCAGAAATCAGGTTAACAGCTTATCTGAAGCTGCAAACTGATTGGAAGGGTCTTTAAGGTCAGAAAAGTCTGGTCTAAGGGTTCGTGCAAACTTTATCATAAAACTGTAGAATTTCAAGCACAGGTAAGTTCAAACACTGAAAGATGTGGAAAATTTCCTAAAAGGCAATGATGAAGGAAGAGACCCTTCTTGCCTCATATGTTAAAAATCACAAGACAAATTAGAGACTGTTCACACAGGCAGTACTGTACATCATCTATCCCATACTGATCTATGACTCTTGTCATAGAAACCCCAAAACATCAGAGGATAAGATATTTCAAATGAACCTACCACAAAAATGATTCTTGTGATTCAATTATCCAATTACTTATGGCTATCAATTTAGTCTGGCCTGCGGCTGCTTTTTACAGGGAGGTGGTCTCCCATGGCGTACAATGTGTTTTTCTAAGCTGTCCAGAATGGCCACAGCTATCTGTTGGACATGGGGGTCCGTCTGTTCATGCTCTTTGATGTTGTATAAATGCTGCAATCCTCCTTCTTCAATCAGCATGCTGCAATACCTTGAGGCTGAAATAAAACAAGAGACAGCTTTTCTTAAAACACTTAAAAATTATTCCACAAAAAAGTTCTTTTTTCATTTAAATTTTAGCTGTTTTGTTATTGACCACTAACGTATGCCATAGCCTGATAAATATCTCTGTAATGATATGTCTATACTGCAAGGCCGCACATATAAATAATACACATACCATTTATATATAAAGAGGGTGCCAAAAAAATGTATACAAGTATACATTTTCAGAAAGGATTAAACTGTATTAAGATTTAATACTCAATATATACCAATAACAAAAGATGAAAACAAGTCACGTTTGACTTCTGCAATTACAAGAGGTGCTCAAAGTGGTTACCATCAGTGTAAATTTTTTTAATTCATTGGGGTGACAATTGTTAGTAAAATTACATAGTTTTCAGGTGTACAATTCTGTATTACATCATCTATAAATCCCATTGTGTGTTCACCACCCAGAGTCAGTTCTCCTTCCATCACCATATATTTGATCCCCCTTACCCTCATCTCCCACCCCCCAACTTTTTTTTTTAAACTGAAGTTAGAATCTCTTTTTTTTTTTTCAGATTTTTTTTTTTTTTTTAATTGGGGAAGGGGACAGGACTTTATTGGGGAACAGTGTGTACTTCCAGGACTTTTTTTCCAAGTCAAGTTGTTGTCCTTTCAATCTTAGTTGTGTTGGGTGCCGTTCAGCTTCAAGTTGTTATCCTTTCAGTCTTAGTTGTGGAGGGCGCAGCTCAGCTCCAGGTCCAGTTGCCGTTTTCTAGTTGCAGGGGGCACAGCCCACCATCCCTTGCGGGACTCGAGGAATCGAACTGGCAACCTTGTGGTTTAGAGCCCACTGGCCCATGTGGGAATCGAACTGGCAGCCTTCGGAGTTAGGAGCATGGAGCTCTAACTGCCTGAGCCACCGGGCTGGCCCCCGTAAATTTAAAAAAAATTTTTTCTAGTACTTTTGTGATTTTTATTTAATTAATTAATTTATTTATTTTATTGGGTAACAGTATGTTTTTTCCAGGACCTATCAGCTCCAAGTCAAGTCGTTGCCTTTCAATCTACTTGTGGAGGGCATAGCTCACTGGCCCATGTGGGAATTGAACCAGCAACCTTGATGTTAAGAGCATGTGCTCTAACCCACTGAGTCATCCGGCGCCCACCATCAGTGTAATTTTAATACAGTTTTTTCCTTTCTTAAAATGTGTATACATTTTTTTGGCACCCTCTGTATGTATATTTATATTTTAATCATAGCCTTAAGACAGACAATCTGGAAAAGAAAGTTTACTTGACCCCGAATCACAGGTAAGATGGGTAATGTTACACTTTTATGCATTTCCTGTTTTTTAAAAAATTTAATGGCACTCGTAATGTACATGCAATTTTATTTCTAAATATTTTCTTTGCTTTTTGTTTTTAAAAATACTTTCTTTTTTGTACATGACATAAAATTTTTTTGTTTCAGTCATATTTATTAAATAATTTACACATACTGAAATAAAATCAAATTTAATCTATAGTTTATGAATTTTGTATCCACTTGTGTAACCATCACCACAATCAGGATGCAGAATATTTTCAACAACTAAAAAGTCTCCTTGGGTACCTTTGCAGTCAGTCTCCCCTCTGTTCCTCATCCCAGGCAACTACTGTTCTAATTTCCATACATAGACTACTTTTGTCTGGTCTAGAACTTCATGTAAACAGAATCATACAGTATGTATTCTTTTGTGTCTATTTTTGTTCAGCCTGATGTTTTTGAGATGCATCCATGTTGTTATGCCTATGTAGATTTTTGTTTTTATGTTTTTAAGCTGGGAAGTATTCCACTGTATGGAATATGCCACATATTTTTAATGTTATCGTACTGATGGACATTTGCTAGATGTTGCTCCCCCTACCCCCCATGTATCATTTAATGACTAAAAATGCTATAATCATTCTTGTACAAGTTTTTGGGTGGACTTTTCATTTCATTGATCTTGAGGAAATACCAAGAATGCTAGGCAAGTGCTAAATGTATGCTTAACTTTATATCACCAAACTGAAGTCGTTATATAATTTTTCCAAACCAACAGCAATGAATGTGAAAGTAGTTCCGCGTTCTTGGCAACACTTGTCATTGTCCATCTTTTTTATTTTAGGCAGCCTTCCTAGTAAATGTGAAGTGGTATTTCATTGTGGTTTTAATTTATATTTCTCTAATGACTGATGATGTATTTCTTTTCATGTGCCTATTGGTAAGGATGTCAAGTTCCTTCTTTTACATACTGAATACTGTCTACTTTGTATTCCCACCACCATTTGTTGAAAAATATATTCTTTCCCTACTGAATTATCTTGGCACCCCTGTGAAAAATCGATTGACCATAGATGCATGGATTAATTTCTGGACGCTCAATCCTAATGCATTGATTTGTATGTTTATTCTAATGATGAACGGTCTGTTCAAATCTTTTGTCCATTTTGTTTAACTTCTATTTATTATTTAGCTTTGAGAGTTCTTTATATATTTTGACTATAAGAACTTTACCAGACATATAATTTGAAAATATTTTGTCCCAGTACATGTATTGGCTTTTTCATTCCCTTAACAATGTTCTTCAAAGAGCAGAAGTCCTTACATTTGATCAAGTGAAATTTACCAATTTTTTTTTGTTCTTCACCATTTACTTCCCCTAGCCTAAACACCTTTGTGTTGTCAATTCTTCACAAATTTACTGTTTATCTAAACAGTATAAAAACTTCCTGCTCTGATTACTTCTTCAGATCTTCATTCTTTGTGAAGGTTCCCATGTATAAGTAAAAATTTAATAAAATTTGTATGCTTTTATCCTATAAATCTGTCTTTGTTGGTTTAATTTTGCTAGTGTGCTCACTTGAGGTGGCCCATGAAATGAGTGGATATGGGGGTATTGCAACAATGCAAAGATAGACTGAATCTACACATATTCCTCTTTCACCCTGTAAGGCACAAATTGCCAGTCAAGGAAAACTTTTTCCTCCCTAGCAATGTCCAACAATGAGCAGAGAGATACCCTTCTCAGAGTAATAGTTTGATACAGAATCGGAATTGGCAATGAAAACATTGGTTGTTTAAAACAAGGAGTGGAGGGGTGAGGGGCAGACAAAGGCCTGAGGGGCAGGCTTACATGCTTTCACAAGTGTATGCTCACACTCAGTATGACTGGGGCTAATGGAGTATCCCCACTAAATATTCCTCTGTTTTTCTGGTTGATCTGGGAAAGAGGGAGTGGGAAAGTATGCTGGTACGAGTACGCAATTCCTAGCAAGGGAGGATACTGATATGATGACTATCCTTTTTTATTTTCTTCTTCCCCATATCATGTCAACTTTTTGAAATTCTCCTACCTGATGCAGTGGAGGACCAGGGCTGCAACTACAAATGCTGGAAACAGGGATGATACTGAGGAAGAGCAGAGCAGGCCACTCCAAAATGTGCCACTTTGGCATGTGGATTATTTTCAGCTAAATGCAATCAAGACCCAGTGGACTCAAGAAAAACTTTCTGTCTGTCCCTTAACTACTAAAAGGAATTTAGATAGTGACTCTGGCCCAGAAAGAGAGCTATTAACATAGATAACTTTTATCTGAATGACCTTTCTGTATGGCAGGGCAAACATCTACTCTTCTTATTATCCTGGGAATTACTCTCCTCCCCTTTGAAGCCCCAGGCCCCTTCCCAATCCTTAGCTCAGGGTGGCATGTAAGCCTCGTGCCCAATTTGCCCTTGGGTCTCATATTTTTATGGGGTTCCTGTACATGTAAAATTAAATTTGTTTTTCTCTTGTTAATTTGTATTATGTCCATCTGATTATTAGACCAGTTAAAGAACCTAGAAGGGTAGAAGAGAAAAATTTTCATCCTCAGGAGTTCTGGCAACCACAAAGGGACTTTAACTGGTTGGACACTGCTCACTCCCTGGGGCTGCTACAGCTCAGAGATCCTGGGACCTCTGACAAAAGGCTACATAAGGTAAGAATTCTTACCACATCAGTCTCCCAGATCTCTGCTTGCAGGATCTGATGGACTCTGGAGTGGTGAAAGTCTTTCTTTTTTTAAATTTAGATTAGCAGAAGAAAATATTTTTGTGAACTAGTTCCTTGGGTATAATGACTTTGGTTAAAAATTTGTTGTGAGTACTCTTGTTTTCTATTGGTCATTTTCCTCCCAGAGATGGTCACTGTTTTCCTTTGCCTCTGTCATACTGTTCTATGTCTTGAGAGCTTAGTTTTATGATCAGTGAGAATATTCTCTCTGGTCTCTGCAAACCAGAGGATGCATGTACTGGTGTGCATCTGATAGCCAAATAGGCTGTGCCTCCAATAAGCGCTTTGTCTGACTGTGCCAGATATCAAAGGAGTTTGTCATAAGAGGTCCTGGTCCATAAGGAGCCTTTGTCATCTCAACCTTTGCTATCTCATTGGTGCTGAAAAAGTCCCATTCCAGTAGTGCCTGTCTGGACTGAGCGGGTCTGTGACTGAGGAGTCTCATGTTCTCATGAGAAACTGGAGCTACTGTTTACACTATTCTTACCACATTTTACAATGAACGTTTTAATTAATATCTCTCAGCAATGCTTTGGTTTTTTTCAGTGTATGGGTCTTGCACATCTTTGTCAGATACGAGTATATTCCTAAGTATTTCACAGTTTTTTATGTACTTGTAAATGTCATTTTTCCATTTATATTGGTCGTTGCTATTATACAGAAATGCAACTGATTTGTGTATATTGATCTTGTATCCTGGAACCTTGCTAAACTCACTAATTAGATCTAGTTGTCCTTTTGCATATTTTCTACATAGATAATCATATCATCTGCAAATGAAAACAGTTTTATGTCATTCTTTCCAATCTGATGCCTTTTGTTTTCAAGTTTCTTTCCTGATCTGGACAGAACCTCCAATGGTTCAATAGTGGTGAGATTGGATATTCTTGCCTTGTTCCTCATCTTAGGGGGGAAAACATTCACTGTTAATTTTGATGTTAGCTGTAAGATTTCCATAGATGTCCTTTATTAGGGCTGTATGTTGAATTTTGTCAAATGCTTTTTCTGCATCTATTGAGGTGATCAGATTGCTTCTCTTTCCTGGTCTGGTAACAGAATGAAACACTTTGATTTTCAAATGTTAAACCATGCTTGCATTCCTGGAATGAACTCCCTCATCATTCTTGTTGGGTTTTGTTTATTTAAAAAATTGTTAAGAATTTCCTCATTTGTGTTCATGAGAGATATTGTTCAGTAATTTTCTTTTCTTATAATGTCTTTGCCTGGTATTGATTGATATCAAGGTTTCTCTCCCCCCCTTCCCAGCTTTCTTTCTCTCTAAGCTTCAATTTGGATAATTTCTATTGTTATATATTCAATTTTACTGACCTTTTCTTCTGTGTTATCAACTCTAAACTCATCCAGATATTTTTCAGGTCAAATATTTAAAGTTTTAGCTTTATTTTTAACTTATTTTTTATGTTTTATTTTTTTATCCTCTTAATATTCATGTTTTCTTCAAAACCTTGGATCATATCTATAAAAAATGTTTTGAACTTCTTTTCTGCTACCATCATCACTATCATTTCCGTGTCTGTTTCAGCTGTCTGATTTTTCTGTTAGTTATGGATATTTTCCTGCTTCTTCCTTTGTCTACTGTGTTTCCCCAAAAATAAGACCTAGCCGGACAATCAGCCCTAATGTATCTTTTGGAGGAAAAATTAATATAAGACCTAGTGTTATTTTACTAAAATATAAGACCAGGTATGAGATATGATATGATATGATATGATATGATATGATATGATATGATATATGATATATGATATGATACTGAGTCTTATATTAATTTTTGCTCCAAAAGACGCATTAGACCTGATTGTCCGGCTAGGTCTTATTTTCAGGGAAACAGTAGCAATTTTATCAGATACTAAACATGTTTCTGAATGTCTAGATTTTATTGTCTTTTTTAAAAAAGTGCTTAGTTTTTCTTTGGCAGTTTATTTGCAGAGTAGCTTGACCATTTCAAGACTTGTTTTAAAGCTTTATTGAAGTTTCCCTAAAGAAGGTTTTATTTTAGAGCTAGTTTAATCTTTTTCGTTCTTCTGGTATCTGAATTGAATGCCCTGGGTATTAAGTTCTTTCCACTGTTTGGAACTCGAATATTTCCCAACGCTGTGTGAGCTCCAAGTGTTGTTCAGTTAGCAGCTCCTTGGTATTTGTTCTTTATCAGGCCTCAAGGAGTCTCACCCTAGGCATGCACAGCTTTGTAATCAGCCAAAGACTCAAGAAACCCTTATGGAGATTTCTGAAGTGTTTTCTAGATATAGGTGGCACCTCTGTATTACCCTGCTCCACAAATTCCAGACAGCTCAGTCTCGCCAAACTCTGATTTCTGTCTCCTCAGTTCAATAAAATTGCTGTGCGTGGTTCCCCCATCCTATGCCAAGGTCTAGTAAATGGTAAGTTCATTTAATGAGCTTATAGCCATTATATTACGGGTTGAATTGCGCCTCCTCAAAAGATCGGTTAAAGTCCTAACCCCCAATACTTCAGAATGTGACTTTATTTAGAAATAGGGTTGTTGCTGATGTAATTAGTTAGGATGAGGTTGTCACTGGTGTACTACAGAAAGGGGAGATTTAAAAACAGAAACAGACATACACACAACAAGATGTGAAGATACACAGGGAGAAGTTGGTCATCTGACTACAGTGATGTATCTGCAAGCCAAGGAATGTCAAGGATGGTTAGCAAACACCAGAAGGTAGAACCAGGCAAGGAAGTTCTCCCCTAGAGCCACCAGAAAAAGCATGGCCCTACTGAGACCCTGATTTTAGACTTCTAGCTTCCAGAACTGAGAGACAAAACACTCTTGTTGTTTTAAACCATCCATTTGTGGTACTATATTATGGTAGCCCTAGGAAACTAATATACCATATAATAAAGATTATGTGATTATTATAAATCATGTTGTCAAAAAACATTCTAAAATGTGGAAAAATGTTCATTATAATGCATGAAATAGGTATTATTATTAGTCCCATTTAACAAATGTGGAAACTGAGGCCCTAGGCTTAACAATTTGCTCAAGATGGCATACATAGTAAGTGGAACATGATTTGATCCAGTAGATCCTGTGAGCTCTTAACCATTGCTCTATACTATCTCTAAATTATTAAAAGCTATAAGCAGCATTAAAACTTTTTAATGCAAACTGAGAAGTAAATTCCATTTAAATATACACAAACTCAGCCAGGAAGCAATGAAATAGGTACCTGAACTACCTGAGGTGGAAATAAAATATTCTAACATTCTCCAAATTATAGTGGATTTTAGAAAAAATTCTTCAGAATGGTCATTCCACAGAGTAAACCTGAAAGAACACTGACACATAAAAGTAGTCACAAAAACAAACACATATGAAAATGCACTATTATTTACTTATGTTTTATTTTCTCCTATGGAACTGTGAAAAGTCCATTCTTAAACAATGAGGAAAGAAGCCTAGAGATTAGAGTCTGGGTCTAAAATGGGATAGATTATTAAGAAAACAGGGAGTTCTCAGAACCTGTGGGTACAATAATAGAAAATTTTTATAGCCAAGTCTATAAGAGGAGGGGCCAGAAAAAATTCCAGGCAAAGTTTAGGTGGATACAAAGCAGTTCTCACTGTCACATTCCATTCCCTAAATCCTCCTCCTCTGTCCATCTAACACAAAAGAGCTTTTACTGAGTTGCCTTTTTGTGGTATGTACTGAATTTTCATCAAAGAATGCAATGAGAAAGAATCTAACAAAATGCTACTGCTATTTGCTATAAGATTTGTTAAAAATAATTCTTACATTTCTTATGTAAGGCTACTTATAATGTGGCCCCTATTAAGGTCCTAGAAAAGAAATTTAATTTGTAGTTAATTGCTTAGAAAAGCTTTACTTCCTTGAGGATATAGATGTTTTATCTCCCTAATATGAAAAGAGAACCATGTAGCTGATTATTTGCAGCCCTGCTACAAAAAGTGTATGAATCACTATGTATGGCCTAAGTATCTATATTCTACTATTTTTCCATCCTTTAATTTTTTTTTCAAATTATTTTTCCTTGGTCCTGATTTTTAATTTAAAAAACCTTTAAATTATTCTTTACTATTAATGTTTCTATATGTTTCTTGTGCAGTGTTTCAAATTATTAATGGAATGAGTTTATATTAATAAATAACTGACAAAGAATTGTATGACAAACCTTCAAAAAAGAATGATAAGAAACTTGACCTAAATGCTTTGGTTCTCTATATAGACCATGGGTGTTGAGAGCAATATCTTGACCCATAGAATGTTGTGTAGATGAGGACTGGGCACTGGAATGTACCATAAACATTAGATCTTCTTAAGACTTTCTGCTCAACAAATGAACTCATTGTAGGCTCCTAATCTTATATTCCATGAGTTTAGAACAGTGTAAGTCTCCTTCACCACTGTCATTCAGTATCTAGTATTGCCAATTTATTCTGAGGGAATAAATTTAGTTTATAATCTAAGATTGTCTTACATTGTATTTTTTAAAGTCTGTATACTTAAAAATCACCTCAATACATAATTCAGAAATGCCTTTCCTACGTAAGGAGAATTTCTCTTGAAAAAGAAAAACGTAGTTTCTTTTTGGTACATACGATTCTTGCTGCAGACATGTTGCATGGCCCAAACTGCCCATAGCTGGACTCCTGGTGTTGTGAAACAGCCAAGTAATGGGAAAAATGGATTAAAGGACCTAAAAGTTCAAAAGAAAAGAAGTTACAACCTATCTTAAGTGTCATTTTCTACAGCAATGATTCCTGAGCTTTTCATTCTAAAAATTTCATCCAACTATTTTTAAACTAATATAAATGAATGATAGTGTATCTTTCCTTTGTTTTAGCCATTTGAGAAAGGATCATATTCTCACAAGTCTTGGTACAGAAGATGGAAGGTGACCAGACAAGGTACTAATACAGAAAAATATTTTTTTCAAAAGTATTCCTTTGGTATTAAAGATATACATTTGAAGAATACCAAACTTTGGTTGGAAAACTTAGAAAAGGAGAAGTTAGTTGATAATAAACTGGTAGAATGCCATGAAGGAGGTCTAGAATTGGCCTTTCTATTTCTACTGGTCTTCTATCCAAAAATAGGTAGAACATATGTTGGGGGAATCAAAAATGTTGGCAGCATTAACATTTATGAAGTAAACAACAAAAATAAGTTGTAATAATACTACTTATGCAGCAATCTGGAATACTTCAGGTAATTAGTAACTTAGCTACCAAGTCACCTAATTGTCATAAACAGAGTTAGGCATCCAGCATGAACTTTAATAAATTCTTACAAACTGTTTACCCAAACTAATTTGGTACTGTTTCCAGTTCTTTCAATGTGTCATCTTGCTTTGGACCTCCTTGCATTAATATACTGCTTCCTATTCCTAAAATCTTCTGCCCCTACTTAATTTTCTCTGAAAACTCAGCTCATGATTCACTTCCTCTGGAAGCTTTTTCCTATTTTCCAGTGCAGATTTAAGTACTCTCATCTTTAATTTCATAGCTTTCTATGCACAAAACTAGTGTAATAGTGAATTATGTCTTATTTACATTTGGTCTCCCTTACTAGGCTGGTAAGGTTCTTGTGTGTAGGCACCACATCTTACTCATCTTTGAATTTCAAGGGCATAGAACAAGTCCCTGGCACTTGTCTTCAATAAATGTGGAATGAAAGAAGGACTGATGAATGACAGGTAGCAAAAAGTAAAAATACTTTGCTTCTTTTAATGCCAGTAGGAAGATAGATGTCTGAGGAAAAAATTATATATCTACTAGGAATGACCTCTAGGCAAGCAAAATGACTAGGTTATTGGCTTAATATTAATTATCTTGCTAATTACCTGTATGCTACCATCTCACACTCCGGAGTTGGCCATTTCAAAATAGCTGAATGCTGCAAGACACAAGACACAAGAAAGGATTACAATAGTTATTTAGCACTGCATTATTGCATGATGAGGCTTTGACAGTTTAATGACTGTGGATGTTGTTTATATGCTTCCAGAAAACACCAAATGACCCTACCAGATCATCCAGGAGAGAATTCCTCTGGCTACGGCTCAACGTCCAAGCTTGTTCACCTCTAGATATCAAATGGGCAATAATTCCTGCTGCAAAGTAACTGACTTCCACTTCAACACTATGTAGGAGGCTACTGATGTGGTCGATAAAATCCTTCCACATTAATTCAGAATGCAACTCTTGTACTTCAGCTATATTGTTCTGGAAAGAAAAAGAAGATATAAAAAGTAAAGTAGTCTGTATAGTAAATGGCTAAAAGATCCTTTGTATTCTAAGAAACAACAGAGATTTCAATGATTTAAATATGTATCAGCATATAGACAAGTAAAGACTGTTGCTATGTTAGCACAGTGGGATTATAGGTGATTTTTTTTCTCTTCTCTTTAAACAATAAAATAATAAATAAACAGCAGTGAGTTCCTTTTCAGGTATAATGACAAAATAGATAACCTAAAAATTTCCTGATACATAATATCTAGAAGTGCTGGGTGAAAAACAGCTAACAGCCTATGAATATGTAACTTTACTTGGTGGGATAAAAAGCAAACAGAGAACCAAACTGGAGTAGTAACAGGCCATCACTGACCTGTAGGGGCAGAGAACTGAGTTTTAATAGCCATGCAAAGGCATAGGTAAGGGCTAGAAATTGGAACTAAGACTTCACATACAAAGCAAGGATTTTCAAAGCTTTACACCTCAATAAAAGAGTGAACTGACATAGATTCACGAAGTAGACCCTATTGTAATCTGGTCTCTGGCCTAAAAGGAAAAGTCTTCCCTTGTAATTTATAGCTAGGGGCCTGTCCTCATGCAAGACAGTTGTTCAAATTATACCATCTATGTGGTTGGGAGAAACTCCAAACTGTGAAAAATCAGAAACAGGTAGAAGGAAAACCAGGAAAGTTTGGCATCTAGAAGCATCTATTTGTTTGAACAATATAGTGATCCTGTGTCTTAAAATTTCATAGTCTTAGACCTCCAGTGACTGCCAAAGTTTGCCTGCTAGCCTACAGAAGGTAGGTGTTTTATTTGGACTTGGGATGTGCTGGCTTCCCTTGGCAGTATATAAGGAAGACCTCTTCACATGGGAAACAATTGAGGGGTTTCCAGTTTATAATGTGGTTGATCTTCTCCCAAAGGATCTAAGATCCAATTTATCTCAGTACTCTGAAGACGAACCTTAATTTTTTTAAAATTAATTTTTAAAAAATTTTAAATTAATTTTTATTTTTCAATTACAATTGACATTCAATCTTATTTTATCGTGTGTCCCTGAAAATAAGACCTAGCCGGACCTTGCGTCTTTTGGAGTGAAAACTAATATAAGATTCCATTTTATTTCAATATAAGACAGGGTCTTATATTAATTTTTGCTCCAAAAGACTCATTAGAGCTGATGGTCCGGCTGGGTCTTATTTTTGGGGAAACACGGTATTAGTTTCACATGTATAGCATAGTGGTTAGACATTTATATAATTTATAAAGTGATTCCCCCTGAAAAATCTAGTGCTCACTTGGCACCATACATAGTTTTTTTACAATATTATTGACTATATTCCCTATGCTGTACTTTATATCCCTGTGACTATTTTTTAACTACCACTTTCCACTTCTTAATCCCTTCACCTTTTTCACCCAACCCCTCAACCCCCCTCCCATCTGGCAACCATCAACATGTTCTCTGTATCTATGAGTCTGTTTCTGTTTTGTCTGTTCGTTTATTTTTTTCTTTAGATTCCACATATAAGTGAAATCACATGGTATTTGTCTTCCTCTATCTGACTTATTTCACTTACATAATACCCGCTAGGTCCTTTCATGCTGTTGCAAATGGTAAGATTTCATTCTTTTTTATGGATGAGCAATATTCCACTGTATATACGTATCACTTCTTCTTTATCCAGTTGTCTATTGTTGGGCACTTAGAATGCTTCTATATCTTGGCTATTGTAAATTATGCTGCAATGAACATAGGGGTACATATATCTTTTTGAATTAGTGTCTGGATTTCTTTGGATAGATACCCAGAAGTGGAATTGCTGGATCATAAGGTATTTCTATTTTTAATTTTTTGAGGAACCTCCATACTGTTTTCCATAGTGGCTGCACAAATTTACAATCCCACCAGTAGTGCCTGGGGATTCCTTTTATTTCACATCCTCACAAACACTTGTTTATTGACTTATTGATGATAGTCATTCTGACAGGTGTGAGATGATATTGTGGTTTTAATTTGCAATTCTCTGATGATTAGTGACATTGAGCATCTTTTCATATGTCTATTGGCCATCTGTATGTCCTCTTTGGTAAAATGTCTATTCAGGTCTTCTGCCCATTTTTCAACTGGATTTTTTGTTTTGTTTTTGGTGTTAAGTTGTGCGAGTTCTTTTTAAATTTTGGGTGTTAACCCCTTATCGAATGTATTACTGGCAAATGTCTTCTCCCAATCACTAAGTTGCCTTTTCATTTTGTTGATGGTTTCCTTTGCTATGCAACAACTTTTTGGTTTGATGTAGTCCCATTTGTTTAGTTTTTCTTTGGTTTCCCTTGCCCGAGGAGATATATCAGAAAAAATATTACTAAGAGCAATGTCAGAGAGTTTACTGCCTATGTTGTCTTCTATGAGTTTTATGGCTTTGGGTCTTATATTTAAGTCTTTAATCCATTTTGAGTTTATATTCTTGTATATGATATAAGAAGGTGGTCTAGTTTCATTTTTTTTGCATGTATCTGCTGGTTTTCCCAACACCATTTATTGAATAGACTGTCTTTACCCCACTGTATATTCTTGTTTCCTTTCTCATAGATTAACTGACCATATAGGCATGGTTTTATTTCAACGAATCCTCATTTTTAAAACTTCATTTGATCTACTGTGAAATCATAATTCTCTTCCTAACACATTGATTCCATTTCTTAGGAACCAAAAACCTTGGCCTTTCATTGTGAAGACTATTCATTCCCTAGTTTAAGTCATTCTATAATAAATGATAATGAAAGGCATCATGTTCAAATATATTCTCTAATGACTAGTAACCTTTGTTCTCCAACCATGGCAAAGAGTGAGGGTAGAAAAGTTTAACAATACTCACTATATGAATGTGTATAATCTTGTAGTTTTCCATCAGAATCAATGACTAATCAGTGTCTCCTATGCCCCTCTCTAATCTCAGATATTCAAACAAGAAAAGGCATTTAACATTCATGTTTTATACTCTTTTCTATTTATATATTTTTTAACATAGCATATATCATTTTTATAGTAACAAAAAAGAAAAGGAATATCTGCCTTTTTAAAATTAAAAACAAAAAAACAAAAAGGGCAGTATTCCTTCTCCTCCAAGCTTGGTAGAAAGAAATACAAATACCCTCTGAGAAGGACACACCTTGAACTCAAAGCCCCACACAAGATAACCCATCACAATGCTAAATTACAATTCACAATTAAAACGATCCATAATGAGTGAGAATCATCAAACATAAGAGTGGATTAGACCCCTCCCAAGAACCACATGTAACTACAAGATAGTAACTGATGAAAAAAGTAGAAACATACACACACACACACACACACACACACACACAAAATTCACTATTAAAACAAACAAAAAACCAACAACAAAAAAGGAAATATTTAGAATATAGCTTCAAAAGAATTATGATTATTCCTTCCTGCTATAAGCATGTTACTAGAAAATCAGACAAAATATATAAGAGAACTCTTTTCAGACAGTGGACAACAGGCTATACAGGAATGTGATCTATAAGAGAAGGTATTCAAATGGGGCAGTTTCCAGACTGCTATGTATGTGAGGGAAACCTAAAGAGAATCTGGCAGTTTTTCTGAGTTGCAGAAATAGAGATCAGAGTTCAAGGCGGCCAAAGCAGCAAAATTTGTAGAACAGAGTACTGGAAAGGAAAAAGCTCCAGAAAGAAAGAGAGAAAGATACCTGCAGAGGAATCACCTCAATTCTTTGGCTTGAGTACTGTTATGATGTGAAACTCTATGAGGCTAGGAAAAGAACCACCAGAAAGCTGTATATGTACAAATCTCACAGTCACACAGGCTTAGGAATAGGTCATATTCCCACCAGGCAGAGTGAAGAGATCTCATAATAAACAAAGCATTGAATAATGGTAATGGGGCTCAATTATATATGAGTGCTAGAGTGAAGGCTGATCTGAATCTATTCTAATAAAGCAAATAAAAATAAGTTTTGAAAAGAATGACTTGATCTGTTAGTAGATTAACTGCATGCGAGAACAAAGTCCAAGACTCTTTAAAGGAAAACAACAAATTCCAGCAACAACAATGTAAATTTCACAATGACTGGCATCCAATAAAAAATTACCAGGCATACAAAGAGTCAGGAAAATATGATCCATAACTAGGAGAAAAATCAACCCATAAAAATGGACCCAGAAAGTAGAGAGAGGGAGGGAGGTTATCACTTTGTGAGGGGTATAAATGTCTAACTATTGTACACCTGGAACTAATTAAAAAAAAAAAAAAAAAAAGTAAATCTCCCAATCACTCATTAAAAAAAAAAAAGGACTGAGAAATAAGAGATAATAGAATAATTAGACAAAAACTTAAAACAGTTACTATGTTACAAATATGATTCAAGATGAAAAGAAAGAAAGTCTGAGGGGAGAAGAAAATGAAGATATGAAAAAGATCTAAATGTAACGTCTAGAAAAAAAAACTGAAATGAAAAATATACTGGATGAGATTAACAGCAGTGAGATACTGCAGGAGAGGAAACAACAACAACAACAAACAAACAGTGAACTGAAAAACATCCAAGCCAAAAAACAGAAATGAAAAAACAAAACAAAAACCAACCTGGGAAAAAAGCCAATAGAATACTTCTATGACCAATGAGACAACATCAAGCAATCTAACATATATGTAATGGGAGTCTCAGAAAGAGAAGAGATGAGAGAGGATACAGAGAAAAATATTTGAACAAATAATAGCCAAAATTTTCCAAAATTTGATGAAAATTATAAATCCCAAAACCAAATTGAAATAAAAAGCCCACTTAAGATTTCAATAGCCAGCAAAAATGTATCTTTTGAAAATGAAAGCAAAATAAAAAACTTTTTCATGTAAACAAAACCTAAGTAAAAACTCATCACCAACATACCTACACTAAAAGAAATGTATTTTAAAAAATATGTAGGTAAATATAAAAGACAAATTTCTCATTATTAAATCTAATGGAAGATTGTGAGGATTCCTGCTTCTGTGGTGAAGATGGAGTAAAAGGGGCCAGATTTATTCTCCTGTATGAAATAATTAAAAAGACACAAACATGAAACAACAGTTTTCAAGATACTGGACATTAGGTAATAAAGAACAGTGACCTTTAGAGTTGGAAAACAAACAAGATGAGATACTGCCTTGAGTTTCCAGGCTGTGGCATAGGGATTAGAACTTTAGCAGAACCCAGTGGATTCATGGCACTGACGAGGTAGATTTGAGAGTTCCAGGAGACCAAGGCAATTCATAGGAAAGAAAACCAGAGAGAAGAGAACTGCACATAAATTGAATCCAGAAGCTGCTGAAAGAAACACTCTGTTCAGCAAAGTACTGACCAGAGCATGACTGTGAAGAAACTTATACGAGTAAGAAAAGAACCATCAAAAAATATTAGAGAAAAGTTCCAGCACTCACAGAGGGCCAGGAATAGAGCTTGTTCTCACCATTCAGTCTGGAAAAACTCTTAATTCATGGGGAATGGGTAAAGAGTACTCAAGAAGCTCTTGTCTCAGTACTACGTATAGAATAATTAGCTCCAGCCTGAGCACTGCTCCGGACCTTCCTAATAAATCATAAAAGTAACTTCCAAAATGATCAAACTGTTTAAAAGTTAGCTGTATCCCAGAACAAAGTTCAGAAAAGAAAAAAAAAAATCCAGCGCCTAAAAGTTAAACTTCACAATGTCTGGCAATCAATCAAAAACTACCAGGCATACAAAGTAGCAGGAAAACTCAACTCAAAATAAGGAGACTAATCAATCATTTGAAACTGACTCAGAATTGACACACATGTTAAAATTAGCAGAGAAAAAAAGTAAAATAGTTATTATAAATATGTTTCATATGTTCAAAAGTTAAGTAGAGGGGCCGGCCCGGTGACTCAGGCGGTTAGAGCTCCATGCTCCTAACTCCGAAGGCTGCCTGTTTGATTCCCACATGGGCCAGTGGGCTCTCAACCACAAGGTTGCCAGTTCAACTCCTCAAGTCCCACAAGGGATGGTGGGCTCCGCCCCCTGCAATTAAGATTGAACATGGCACCTTGAGCTGAGCTGCCTCCCGAATGGCTCAGTTGGTTGGAGCGCAGGCTCTCAACCACAAGGTTGCCAGTTCGATTCCTGGACTCCCGCAAGGGATGGTGGGCAGCGCCCCCTGCAACTAGAAAACGGCAACTGGACCTGGAGCTGAGCTGCGCCCTCCACAACTAAGACTGAAAGGACAACAACTTGAAGCTGAACGGCACCCTCCACAACTAAGATTGAAAGGACAACAACTTGACTTGGAAAAAAGGCCTGGAAGTACACACTGTTCCCCAATAAAGTCCTGTTAAAATAAATAAATAAATAAAAATAAATAAATAAAAGGTCGTGTCTTAGTAAAAAAAAAAAAGTTAAGTAGAAACATGGAAGATATAAAAAAAGACTCAAATTGAACTTCCAGAAAAGAAAATGACAATGTCTAAGATGAAAAATACACTAGGTGGTATTACCAGCAGATTAGACATTGCAAAAGAAAACGATTACTGAATTAGAGAGAAGGCATAGCAATGGAAACTACCCAAACTGAAACATACACAGAGAAAAGAACAAAGAAAATTAAAAGACCACCAGTGAGTGGTAGGACAATTTCAAGCAGCTTAATATATGAGAAACTGTAGTCTTCAAAAGACTCCAGTGTGTTAGGGGCAGGGGAGAGTGCAAACATTTTTTTTGAAGAAATAATGGCCAAACACTTTTCAAACTTGATGAAAACTATAAAACTATAGATCCAAGATGCTCAATGAATCCCAAATACATGAAACATGAATTAATTACATCAAGACCACATCATTATTAAATTATTCAAAACAGTTGCTAATCTTAAAAGTAGCCAGAGGAAAAAAATCATGTACATAGAGAGGAATAAAGATAACAATGACATTGGATTTCTTGTTGGAAAGATGCAAGTCAGAAAAAAGCTAATCAACATCTTTAAAGTACTGTCACCTAGAATTCTGTACCTGGCAAAAACTTCCTTCAAAAACAAAGGTTACTTGGCCATAAAAAAGAATGAAATCTTACTATTTTGCGACAACATGGGTGGTCCTAGAGGGTGTTATGCTAAGTGAAATAAGTCAGACTGAAAAAGACCAATACCATATGATCTCACTTATATGTGGCATCTAAAGAACAAAGTAAACGAACAAACAAAATAGAAACAGATTCATAGACACAGAGAACAAACTGATGGTTTCCAGAGGGGAGGGGAGTTAGGGAGCTGGGTGTAAAAGGTGAAGGGATTAAGAAATACAAATTGGTAATTACAAAATAGTCACAGACATGTATAGTACAACATAGGGAATATAGTAAATAATACTGTGATAACTATGTATATAGTGCCAGGTGGGTACTAGACTAATCGGGGGATCACCACATAAATTCTATAAATATCTAACCACTATGCTGTACACTTAAAACTAATATAATATTGAATGTAAAAAAAACTTTTTTATAATAAATACAAAAATAAAAAGAATGGGTATTTCCCGAATTACAAAAACACACACAAAAAAAACAAACAAACAAAAAACAAAACAAAGGTTAAATAAAGATGTTTGCAGACATAAAAACTGAAGAATTCAGCAGCAGCAGACCCACACTACAAGAAATGTTGAAGCATGTCTTTTCGGTAGAAGGAAAATGAAACAATGGCAATCTAGATATACAAAGGAAAGAAAAACACAGAAATACTAACTATTTGGGTAAACATATAAGTTTTAAAAATTATTTAAACCTTAAAAGGTAATTGGCATCAAACAAAGTATGTTTTATGACATACGTAAAAGTAAATGCATGATAATAGCATAAAGGAAAGAAGAGCAGAAATGGAAGAAGTTTATTATTATAAGGTTCTTATATGATATATAAAATTATATAAAATCACTTAAAGGTAGACTGTGATTAAAGATATATACTATAAACCCAAAGCAATCATTAACATAAAGCAAAGAGTAATAAACTAATAAACCAAGAAAAGAGATCAAATGGAATCATGAAAAAAGATAGTCAATTAAACCAAAAGAAGACAGAAAAACAAGAAAAAACAAAGAATAGATGGGAGAAACAGAAGACAGATACTAAGATGATAAACCAAATCTAACCATAGCAATAATCACATTAAATGTAAATGGTCCAAATAACCCCCTAAAAGACAGAGATTCTCAGATTGGATAAAAAAAAAAGCAGGATGCAAAGTATAAAGAAAAATACTTTATATATAAAGATAAATATAGGTTAAAAGTAAAAGGATGGAAAAAGGTAAACCATGTTAACATTAGTTAAAAGAAAGCTGAAATGGCTATATTAATATGAGACAAAGAAGATTTCAAAGTAAAGAATATTATCAGGGATAAAGAAGGTCATTTCATATGACAAAGGGGTTAATTAACCAAGAGAGCATAACAAACTGTTTATGAACCTAATAACAGAGCTTCAAAATACATAACAAACTGTTTATGAACCTAATAACAGAGCTTCAAAATACATAAAGCAAAAATTGATACAGCTGTACGAAGAAACAGACAAACTCACTATACAACTGAAGATTTTGAAACCCCTGTCGATAATTTCTAGAACAAGTAGGTAGAAAATCAGCAAGGATATGGTAGACTTGAACAGTATCAATCAACTAGACCTGAGTGACATTTATAGAACACAAATCAACAACAGCAGAATACATATTCCTCTCAAGTGCACATGGAACATTTACCAGGATAGCGCATGTTCTGAGATACACACAATTCTCAGTAAATTCAAAAGTATTCAAATTAAACAAAGTATGTCCTCTGACCACGAAGTTTAAATTATAATCAATCTCTCAAAATACATTATTGAAAAAAATTCAATCACAAAGTAATGAAGAAAGATATGTAAGGAAGCACATCAGGTTGTATTAGTATTAATTACCTCATGGAGATAAAAATGATGGAAGGTTGGGGACAAAGTCTTAATCTTTTTAAATACATTTTTGCATTGTTTCACTAGTTATAATAAACATGTTCTTCTTGAAAAAAACTTAAAAAGCATTTTTAAAGCCCTATGAGATCTCCGTTTCCTCTTGCAGTGACTTTAGCCAACTTCTGTATCTAATAATCCTATGAGCCCTGAATAAAACAATCATATAGTTCCCTATTGCAGGACATTTAGGTCATTTTACATTTTTTACTTTACATAACTAAAGCTATAATAAATAGATAGGTTCTCCTTAAATGCTAGCCCTTAGCTTTCCTAAAAATCCATCTCTCATTGCTCAGTATCTCAGTCTTGCATCTGGAAAACTAACACAATTCTACATTTCTTTTTTTTTGTACAGATTTTTATTGGGGAAGGGGAACAGGACTTTGTCGAGGAATCAAACTGGCAACCTTGTGGTTGAGAGGATGCACTCCAACAAACTGAGCCATCTGGGAGGCAGCTCAGCTCAAGGTGCTGTGTTCAATCTTAGTTGCAGGGGGGCGCTGCCCACCATCCCTTGCGGGACTCGAGGAGTTCCCCTGCGGGACTCGAGGAGTTCCCTTGTGGGACTTGAGGAGTTGAACCGGTAACCTTGTGGTTGAGAGCCCACTGGCCCATGTGGGAATTGAACCGGCAGCCTTCGGAGTTAGGAGCATGGAGCTCTAACCGCCTGAGCCACCGGGCCGGCCCCTACTACTTTTTTTTTTTTAACTCACTAACCCATGCCTCCTATGATCTAGTTCCTCAAGAATGGAGGTCTGTTCTGAAATGGCTTTTATCACACAAGCACTTTGCTTATTGCAGTGATTAAAACATTTGATCCATAAGATGAAGGATCAAATGTTTTAATCACTGCAAGGGCTCACTCTAACCTATATCCAACATATTTATAGAATTATCTGATTTGTTAAGCAGTCTTTTAAGTAGTAATTATTAATTACCAAATATAGCATCTAAGAATACTTGTAGGTTAGTGACATTTCTTTTTCCTTTTTTTTTTTTGGTTTTTTTTTTAATTAAAATTTATTGGGGTGACAATGGTTAGTAAAATTACATAGGTTTCAAGTGTACAATTCTCTAAAACATCATCTATATATCACACTGTGTGTTCACCACTCAGAGTCAGTTCTCCTTCCATTACCATATATTTGACAGTTAGTGACATTTTCTGATGAAATCTTTTTTCTGATTATAAAAGTAAAACATGTTCACTGTGAATCTTTGTACTACACCATAAAATATAAAGTATGTAATTTATATTTTTCCTTTAATGTGATGAAAATCTTAGTATCTACAAATAGTTTTGCACCGTTTTTTTCACTTAACAACATTGTATATATTTTCTAATGGCATTAAGTGTTTATAAATAGAGCAGCAACTTCAACATATTACCTCAGTCAGAAAATAATCATAGCTTTTAATTTAGCAGGAAATGCTTATATCTTACCAAAAGTCCTAGGACTTTCTGTTGAATGGATGATTCAGTTGGAAAAGACTGTAAAAAGAAAGAAAACTATAACTACCTAAAGAACTAAATATAATAAATAAATGCATAAGCCAATCAATCAATAAGCGTCAAAACTGTAGGCTAAATTCCCGTTCTAACCTCTAGCACCCTCATGAAGAGTTCTAACCCTTGGTTTTCAATAAAGTGTCTGCAAGTGGTTGGAGATTCATCTGTGAGGTTCCAAAGTGCACTCAAAGTAAACTTCAAAGTAGTGTCCACTGAATTTTGATTGGTTTTCTGCTTCACTATTTGAAGAAGTTGCTGAAAGGAAAATACAATTAATTTCTCATTACTCAATTGTTATTACAACTAGTATAATAACCACAAGTTCATGAGGATTAGTATTATGGCTTAAAACATTTCCTGTAAAGGTTTTTACAAGTACGACAAACAGCCTCTTGGATCAGACTTTTCCTTCAACAAGAAAAAAGTATAGGACCTTCATAAATACTTCTATATTATTCTGATCGTACCTATAATCTAATCACCTATAAATAAAATGAAAAGCAAAATGCTTAAAGCTTAGGACCAATTATCTTACCCAATTAGTCAAAACATACTCATTTTAGATCCTGGGATAAAAAAGGTGGAAGAGAAGGAGAGAGAAATGAAGCAAACATTTATTAATCATCAGCAAATTATATCTCAAATTGTAGTAGTGCTATCCCCATTTTTTAGGAGAGGAAATTGAGTTTGCGAAATGCTACGTAATTTGATCATAGTCAGCTTAGTAAGAGAAAGTAAGAATTGGAAGACCTAATTCTATCTAACTCCAACTTTTCCTAAGAAAAAAGAAAGGCCAAATAAAATGCAATCATAAGAGAATTAAAGTTTATATTAGATTTAAATAATAGCTTTGAAATTCCATTTGTAAATTATTTCTATTGCAGCTTTAACCTAAGAAATTTAAAGTTTGAAAGTTGTTTTTTTTAAGGAGGGTGCAATTCACAGTGGCCCATGCGGGGATCAAACCGGCCACCTTTGTGCTACCAGCACCACGCTCTAACCAACTGAACTAACCGGCCATCCCCAAGAAATTTAAAGTTTGAAAGATAAATGTTTTAAGATCTATATAATGAATCCATTATTCCATTTTTAGATTACATTTTTGGAGGTAAAAGGGAGCTCTGTTAAAACAGATACAAGGAAACATGAATGAACACTTATTACTTAAAGTTTCAAACAATTCTAGAAAAAACTTTTTAAGAAACACAAACATTTAGGTGCAATTAGGTAACTTAACAGCATAGTGGCTAAGGTGTGGCACAAGAATCAGGCTACCTGAGTTTCAATATAATCTCTGCATCTGACTAACTGTGTACCCTTGTTTGCTGATTTAATTTTTTGTTTCTTCATATGTAAATTGCAGGTAACAAATAAGAGCCAAAAAAACAAACAAAAACTAGCTATCATCATCATTACTACTACTACTAATTCTTGTTAATTCCTTTTAAACTGAGCTTAATTTTCCTCCAAAGCATATGAGTGAACCATTTCCTTAAAATCTTTGAATATCTCCAGCCAAAATTACTTAAACACACATATGACAATAAAAAGCCATATTTATAACTAAAATGTCATCTCTGAAAATACTTAAAATAAATAAACCCAGCATCCTTTTCTACTCATCTAATACACACTGTATTTTGTGCTAGACACTTAGCATATATTCCTTCAATTAATACTTTTTCCTTTCATTTGATCTTCATAATAGTTATGTATTTTTTTATCACCCTTAAGAAAATTTATGTGACTTGCTACAAATCACACCACTAGAAACAGAATTAGGAATACACCCAAATGTCAACTTAAAAATTCCTACTCTTTCCATTATACCACCACAACCTTCTCTTCTCCTTACATTAATTTTTTCATTTATATTTCTATTATTATATAATACTTATTAGATTATATTATAACTATGTTTTCTTCATAAATTTAACATTATCACCAAATTTTAGAACTGGACAGGGTCTTCTTAAGGCTTATGTAAGCCCCAATAGTTCAGGTAATTTGTCTAAATTCACAAAGTGAGTTTACAAGTTAGATTCTAGGTCATGTGACTCCTATCAGGGCTCTTTCCATCTCTGTTAAGGACTAAAGCTGCCTCTATGAAAGAAATGAATACACTCATGTAGGAGTAACAAAAATGATTTTTAGGAAAAGTTTTTAATTAGCAATAATTGCGCCTCGGATAAACCTCATTGGCTACGATACTGCCACTGAGCAAAGCTTAATTATTTTTTAAAATGTAAAACATCAGAAGATAGACAACATTGCCTGAAAACAATAAAAATGAAAATTGTCTGGTGGTCTGCACCAAGGAGATAACAAACTTACCCTGACAATGAAGAGCTCAGCACCAAGCTGCGCCGTTTGTTCTGTAGAAAGCTGCAAGCAAGCAGACAAAGTAAATGTTCAAGAACTCACTAGTGTTTAGTTTAATATCATTCATTGTAACAGACTCCAAAGATCAGACTAAAACCTCTGACCAATCTGGAAATCTGCAATATTGAATACAGCTTGAATAAGCAGGCTGGTAGAGAGGCTTACTAACCTTTGTGGCACACAGATTTTGGGGAAAATAATAACTGTAACAGGAAACAAGAGTTCAGGTACCTTGGCAGCCAGGATGGAAATGATAGCAACTGCCATCCTTTGCATGTTTTGATCCTCATGGTTGCAGAGCCATTGCATGACAAGCTTGGCTGCTTCAAACCTGAAAACACACAAAAGTTTTCATGAATTAATCCTGGAGGCCCAGGCACAGTTTCAGAGCCTCAGCTGGGAACCGATGCTATAATTTCAGCAGGTAAGAGGGAAAGGGAAAACTCCTCTTAATTGATAGAGAATAACAACTACATTACACTTAAGTGTTCTGGAGATGGTACCTCATTAATTCTGACAACACTTTCTAAAAAATAAGTCAAAACTATTTGGCATTTACCTTCTAGAATTATAATATATTTCTAATCTATATTTCTATTTGGTAGTGATTTCTAAACTGCAGTAATAATTTAAGTATTTTCTGGATTCCTCACAGTATCTAGCACAATGGGAATTCATTCATTTATAAACATTTATGGGCCCCTGCTTTGTGCCAGATACTGTTCTTGGTACTAGTGGTAGAGTAGTGAACAAAACAAAAATATCTCTCCTTTCATAGGGCTTACACACTGGTGGGGGAAAAACATAATAAATCAGGTAATTAAGTAAAATATATGGTATGATTAGGTACTGACTATAGAGAAAAAACTATAAGCAGGGAGAGAAGAGATGGAATGTTGAAATTTTGTGTAAGGCGGCTAGGGAAGGCTTCACTGAAACTTGTGATGTAGTAAGAGAATGAGCCATGTTGATATTTAGGGGAAAAGCATTCCAGGCCGAGGGAATGAGAAACACAGGGACCCTGAAGAGAGAGTATGCCTGGAGGTTTAGAGAAATAGCATGGAGGCCAGGGAGGCCAGAGCAGAGAACAAAGGAAAGAGTAGTACTAAGAAATGAGGTCAGAGGTAACAGGGGAGCCAGATCACAGTCTTGGTAAAGAATTAGCTTTTACTCTGAATGAGATGGAAAGCCATGGAAGGATTCTGAGCAGAGATATGACATGAACTGACTTACGTTTTTAATAGGATTATTCTATCAGCTGTGTGTCGAATAAACTTCAGGAGGGCAAGGACAGAAGCTAGGAGAGTATTTCAGAGGTGACCACAGTAATCCAGGAGAGAAATTTACTTTTGGTCTAATCCAAGTGATAGAAATGGAAGTGACCACAAATGGCCAAATTTTGGATATATTTTGAAGACAGAGCTGGATTTAGGGTGTGAGATAAGGAGAGAAATCAAGGATGACACCAAGGAATATATCTGATTATTTACCAGTAATTTCATCTTTCAAGACTCAGCTCAAATATCACTTCCTGTGAGAAGCTTTCCTTGACAAGTTTATCATTGTCTTCTCACTGCTCCTAGCACTTGTTTATAACTCTGTCAGAGAGCTGTAATTATCTGGAGACTCACTAGAATCCCCCATTAGGAGCATGAGTTCCTTTAGGGAATGGACTGTATCCTATTAAGCCCTTTATGCCAAGGACCCAATATAGTACTCTATACACAAACAGTGTTTAATACATGTTGGCTGGATGATTATATTGGTGTAAATGAATCCTCTGCAACTTCCTTCAAATTTACTTTTACCTCCTTTCTATTCCTAAGGCCATTTTGATCAAGCCCATTACTGGCATTATACCCGCGCCACACACACACCACCACCACTCACACACTGCAGTAGTTCACGTGTCTTAAGTGCCTTTTAATCTACAGGTTTCTTTTACATCCCCCTCTTCCCCACCCCACCTGCTTGCCGTTTGTTTACTGAAGAAATTGGATTCTTTGATCTGTAGAGATTCCCAGTCTGAATTTGTCTGATTGCAGCCCTGTGGTTCTATTTAACATGTTCTACCATCTGTATTTCTTATAAATTGGTAGTTTGATTTATATTTAATCACATTTATATTTAATTTTGGGAGGCAAAATTACTTCATTGATTGTGTTATGCTCTCTTGTCAGAAGGCACATAATGTCCAGCTGTCTCTCTTTTTGTAGTTTTAGCAGCCACTGGTGTGTTTATTACTTACATCCGTATGTTAATCGGGAATTGTAAAATGGTAATGTTCTAATCCTATCATTCTTTCTTCATTTATTAGTTGAAATACAAACAATCTAATACAGATACTATTTGATTGGCTAGTAATATAGTTATTATAGGAAAGATAGGATGTTTGATTCTTTCCCTTTATTTGCCAGTTTCAAAACAATAAGTGGTTTACTACCATCCTTTAATGGTGACTAATTATTTGCGTGTGTGTGTGTGTGTGTGTGTGTGTAATAGCACTTGCCAGGGAGTTTCATATTGAGGCATCCTGGAGAGCTGTCTAGACCTCCTTAAATAACCTCATGCTTCACCAGGGTCAGGGTTCATGATAGGGAATGTCACAGGGCGGAGCCTTCAGGATTAAGTAAGCCAGTGGAACCCCAGCCATGGGTCAGCTGCAGAGGTGGAAAATGAAGTAGCCTTGATAGAATCAGTCCACCAACATTTATAAAAATGCTTTTTCCCCACCCCACACTCCCTCTCCTTTGGCAACCATCAGCTTGTTCTCTATATCTACGGGTCTGTTTGTTTTGTCACTTATTTTGTTCTTTCAGATTTCACATATGAGTGAGACCATACAGTATTCGTCTTTCTCTCTCTGACTATTTCACTTAACATAATACCCTCTAGGTCCATCCGTGATGTCACAAATGGCAAGATTTCATTCTTTTTTATTGCTGAATAATAGTCCAGTATCTGTATGTGTATCTCACATCTTCTGTGTCCATTCATCTAGGTTGTTTCAATAATATCTTGGCTATTACGACTAATGCTGCAATGAATGTAAGGGTACATATATCTTTTCAAAGTAGTGCTTTTGTTTTCTTCGGATAAACTGGCATTCTTTTATAATAGAGTCCTAAAGTGCCTCTGCCTCCATTGCTTTCCCTTCAATTTCTACCTACACATTGGTAATAAATCTGTCAGACGACTTAAGTATGATGTCACTCCTATACTCACAGTATTTTAGGACTCTAGCAATAGGCCCATACATTCAAATTTTTTTCCTGCCTGCCCTATGCTTACTGCAAAGTGGACTGTTCATTAGTCTCCAAACATGACCACAATTATGAGATAATATAGCACAGATTCTGATGTTCTTTGGATTTGGGGGTTTGAATTCTAGTTCTACCTAATGTTAATGATAAAATAAATTATTTTATCATGTGAAGCAATGCAGTCAAGTCATTAAGAACATCATAAACTTTGGAGTCAGCATGGATTAAAATATCACCTCCACCACTTACTAACTTGGGGACCCTGGGCAAGTTCCTTAATCTCTCTGAACTTCAATTTTCTTATCTGTAAAATAATAAGATCTAGTCCATAGGATTATTGCGAGGATTAAATTATATCACCTGTAAAGCTTAAAATTTAGTTCAGAACTTGGGACACAGCAAGCTTTTGATAAAGGTTATATTTTACTAGTATTATTATTATTGACTTTCTCTGTGCCTTTATGTGTGCAGTTACCAAAACATAAAACAATCAACTCAACTAGCTCTCATCTTCAAAGTAATATAGGGTGAATGCAAAGAATAGTGTCTGAGTCAGTCTGGATTTAAGTCTAAATTCTGCTACTTACTATTTTATCACCTCTCTGTGCCTCTGTTTCCTAATCTGTAAAATGAAGACTACAAGAGTAACAATTTCACAGGATTGTTGTAAGGACTAAATAAGCATATGTAAAACAGCACAATGCCTGGCAATATCCAATGTTTCATACATGTTGGTTGTTATCTTTATTATCTGCTATCACTAAATCACCAATCAGATCGAATCTTTCCCTCCTTGTTCGGGGGCCCAATGCATTCTGTCATCCTCAGCTATGAAAAATTCTATCTTCTATTATACTCATTTATTCATTCATCCATCCATCCGTTAAATATCCACGTAAGCACTAGAGACAGAGATTAACCAATTATAGTCTCTGACCACAAAGAAGCTCAATTCTAGCAGAGTGCATTGACTAGATCAGAGGCAGGCAAACTATAGTCTGCCTATCATGATTTCATAGCTGTGGGCCCAGCTGCCTGTTTTCTAAAGTTTTATTGGAACATAGTTACCCCTATTTGTTCTACATTGGTATGGCTGCTCTATAGGGACAATGGCAGAATTAAGTCGTTGCAGCACAAGCCTATGGCTCACAAGCCTAAAGTATTTATTATCTAGCTCTTTAAGAAAAAGTTTACCACCCCCTGGGCTAGTTTACAAATTTTCTTTAAGAGAGTGACTATGCCTTTTCTAACTATGACTTCATGTGACCAGTATAGCTGCTCAACAGCTATAAAACAAAATTAGTCATCTACATCAGATCTGTATATAGTTATATTTTTATTCAAACTATTTCTAATACTAATAAATGGAACACATAATTCCTCAGCCATGTCAGATAATAGTGTAGTTACCCAAATAAAAGTAAATCACAGTAAAACTACTGCTTGAGAAATGTACTTTTCATTAAATAATAAAGTAAAAATTTCATTTTTAAAATACCATCATTAAAAAATTATATTTTAAAATAGTAAAGTGAAAAAAAATCACTTTTTAGCTCCCAAATCACAACACCTTAGAAAACAAAAGAATCCTTTATACTTATTGGAATCTAGCTGTATGGCTTTCTTTAAAAAATTTTTTCTATAATTCAATATCAAATAACAATAACAATAAGTGGTATGATACAGAGAAAAGAACACTGGACCTAGAAGTAGAAGACTTAAGTCTTACTAGCCTGGCAGTTACTAGTCACAAAACCATGGGCAAGACACTGAATCTCTACATGCCTCAATTTCTATGCCCACAATATTGTGTGGATATTCTAAAAACTATAATCAATATAAATTCTTAAGCAAAGGGCTATGAAAAGAGTCAATCTGCTATCATGAATGTCAAAGCACTAATCAGAGAAAGTAGATTTAGCATTCTCTAAGGCAATGTGGAATCCCACTCACTTGATTAATCGTACACCAGGGTTATCTTAACTGATAAGAAATGACCCACAACAGATTTCTAAAATTCTCTTTTGCCCCATTTTAAGTTCTAGGACTACTACTTGCCTGTTAAATGGAACATCTTGAAGGATCCGGTCACTGCAAAGTGAAAGGAGGCAATTCTTCTGTAACTAAAAAACAAAAGGGAGAAAAAAAAAATCCTAAGAAAATATTGCTACGTTATTTTACCAGGGGCAGCCTCTACAAAAAACAAAGAGTGATGAAACATCACTTATTTCTTACAACCTTTATTCTGCCCACCTACTGTTGAAAAGACTGACTTCCACTGGATCCATATGTTTACCTGCACAAATTGTTTTTGTTTTTTTTCCATTAGATGAAAGAAAAATAGGACAATAAATAGGATAACTGTGGCTAGCCTCCTGTTCTGGTGGACTTTGGGTGGGTTTTGCTTTGTCTTTTGTCCACCTGGCTTCCAGAGACCATGAAAAACAAAGCCTAAAGTTCATCGAGTTTGACAATTGCCCTCAATGAGGGAAGCTGGCTTTAGTGATCCACTCGCCAGCCTGGGTTGCCATTTATACTTGGTTTTGGACTTCTGAGTGTTTATTAACTTGCCAACTCACTGCTAAATTTTAAGAGTTAAAAATATTATTCAAGCAGTATTTTTAGTTTCCTTCTGCAGGATAGGACAGGTTGTGTAGTCTAGCATACGGCTAGAAATAGAAAATCCATGTCTTATTCATTTCTGTATCCCAGGACTTAATAGGGCCTGGACCAGAACAGACACTCTATGCTGGTTTGCTGAAATTACCACAAACTCAAGATCAAGGTTGGGAATGAGTTTTATACAGCTTACACTATTTCCCTCAACATTTGGATTTAATACTTGTTAGGCAGGGAATGCACACTTTAGTTTTCTACTTCTCTGTTGTCTGACACTTAGTTATACCACAAATGTATTACTTTACAGCCTCCAAAGGCATTTGAATTTCCAGCCTTGGTCTACTAAATTGAACTGTATGGAAGTAGGAGATGAGTAGGAGACACTAAGAGGATATCTGAATGGAGATGCCTATATGCTTACCTGTTGGTGATTAGGAAAATGTTCCATGGCTTTGAGCAGCAAATGGGTCACATCAGCCAGAAGTCGGACAGGCATTCCTGCAGCAAGATCTTGCTTGGTTAAGTTAAATACACAGGCGCTTGCAGCAAGTTGCACTGGCAAATTCATAGGGTGGTTTCTCATTCCAGTAACCACAAGCTAGGAAAAAAAAAAAAGTAGTTATCTTAACCTACCTTTTAAATAGAAGCCCTCTTCACATAGCAATATTATTTTGTTGATCTATAATAATTTCTAAGATGTCCTAAGTATCTTTTTCATCCTCATGTGCAAAGAGCCCAGGACATAAAAGTTACTCACCAATACTTAGTTCCTGCCCATTTGTCGAGGTAGGTATCAAGTTGTTCATGTCCAGAGATTTTTCTGTAAGGCTAATGAATCTTTTCTATTCAGGTAACTCAGCTTTGTATTTCCAAGACCTAGTACAGTGCCTGCTAAGCACTAAATAAATTCTTACTGACTTGAATAAACCAGTGGCAAATTTCACATCTGAACCCCAACATGCAGTTCCTTGAGAACACTGCAAAAGCTAGAGTACAATAAAATCCATTCATTTCCCTCTGGTTTAGCTATTTTTCACCTTTTCCTCTCTCCTCAAACCCCCAGTAAAAGCTCCCCATTCCTCATTATCAGCTGAAGACCTTGCTTCCAACTACATTGAGAAAACCAAAGCAACCAGAAAAGAACTTCAGATTCTCACTGCCGCATGCAGCCCTTACCAGCACATACACATGCAGATGCTGCCTTCCTGCCTGTGGCCATAAATGATTTTCGGGGGGCTCTTGTCTAAAGGTAATCCCTCCATTTACGTGCTAGATCCTTCCTTTCTTGTCTACTCAAGGATACTGCTTCATATGTTCTCCCCTCACTCATACATCTCTTTCAAAATTTTGTGCCAGATCATTCATATCAGCATATAAACAGCTATTTTGTTTCCCATCTTAAAAACAAACAAACATACATCTTCAACTAACTACCCCCTTTTTACTTTGCTCCCCTTTGTAGCAAAACTCCTTAAAATAACTGCCTATATTCTTTTATTTCTCTCTGCGTCATTCTCTGAATAAATGAATGATAAATATTTCCGTTCGGGACTAAAGATCTAGTCCTTTGTTGCTCAGGTTCACAGCAACCAAAACCAAAACCAAAAAAGACAACGCAGACACCAAGTGTCCATGTCCTCTGGTAGGGATGGAGGGAGTGGCAGGTGTTGGGGATGCCAGCCTAGGACTGAAACGGTCCTGGTTCCTAGTTAAGCACTCCATTCTCAAAAGTTAAGTACCCACAGATTAAGTCACTTCTGGCTCTGCCACTAACTTACTGTTACTTAACCTTACAGACCCTCAATTACACAATCTGTGAATTAGAAAATAAAACTCATCTCTTGAGTATGTTGTGCCCACTAAGTGAGGTACCAAATATAACACAGTCCTATACTCACTGGTTTCAAAATTGAATGTGCATAAGAATTATCTTGTGGAATTATTAAAATGCAGATTCCTTTATCTCATTTAGGCCTATTGAATCGAAATTTCTTTGGGAAGGGTTCACAAATATGCTCTTTAAAATAAGCAACATTCCAGACTTCTGGTATACAAAGGACCACATTTTGATAAACACTACCCCAAGCAATCTACAAAATTAAGAATCTTCCTTTCTTGCCCTTCAAAAGCTATCTTGGTTAAAAAATCTTAATTGGGGAATAACATGCATTAGTTATGAAAACACAGGAGGTTCATAAATGGCATGGAAAGGTGCCTTATGGAATTCCAATAATGTATTTCTAAAAAGAGCCTCTATGGAAGCAATATAGAGCTAATACACAATGCAGTGTCCTTCTTCCAGTCATATACTTCCATTTTCTACTACAACTGGTAAAAAAAAAAAATCACACTGGCCACTGATTTGGGTAGTTAAATATGACCTGGAAGACATTTATATTGCTTAATGAGACTACTATAAAACTTCGATAACATTAAGCAACTATTTTCTCTCTTTCTCATTTACAGCTAATAACTGAACTCACACATCATCAATCCTAATACAAAAAAAAAAAAACACTACAAAGTCTACATGAAAAATGTTCCCAATATTCTTCACAAAACCATCATCTATCCAGGCAGACAATTTCAAAATTTTTAGACCCAGTTTCTTATTCTTACCTTTAAAATTTCTGGCTTTGTTTTTTCCATCACATGAGTCAGGCTAAAAAGGTGAAATAGAGCTTCCCGGACAAAGAATGCCCGTTCACTGTACCGCTTCAATGCTTCTGCAATCTGAGTTTCATTGGCTTCTCCAGACACCTTTGAACATAGCCAGAAAATTAGCTTTTAGGATTATTTTCAACCCTCTAACTTTCTATATGCAAACATCATTTGTATAGATGGCATCCAGGTTAGCTATGTAACGCTTAAAACAAATGTGTTATTACTTTCCAATCTATCCAGAATAGTCAGCCTATGGAAGTATACATGTGCTCAAGAGATATATTTTAGATAGGCTCAGACCCTATCATAAGCCTATGGGTAAAATTTTCTACACTGTGCCTAAAATAAGTAAAAAGTTATTTAACACTACTCATAAGTTCTTACCTTGTGATTAGGCTCTTATCTGCCTCTTAAGGTATCCTTTCCCCCTAACTCACAATGTTATAGCCACATTGGCCTTTTTTTTCAGATCTTTCAATAGGCTAACCTCTTTCCCAGCAAAAGGGTATTATACGTAATATCCTCTCTGACTGAAATCTTCCTCTCTTTCTTTGCCTAATTTCTACTCATCCTTTCCAATTCAAGTTAAATGACACTTCTTTAGAGGGGCCTTCTCTGACCCACAATCTAAATCAGTTCCCCTTTAAACAGCTCCTGAATAGCAATTATTATAATTCCCACATTAGACTGACCCATTCACCACTGTATCCCAACAGTTAGCATTATGGGTGCCTCACAATAAACACTCTGTCTTCATGAAAATAAATACATTAATTAATTTCCCCAGATTTATCAAGCTCCCATTCAGCATCAAGAGGTTCTGTTCAAAATTAAGTCCATCTAGGAATTTCCCATTTCTATAGGTTAATACACTTAACTTAAACTGTGGTTCATGTACCATTGGGTAACCAAATATACATAACAAAAAGTAGTTATTTATAAAAGTAACCCAAGTAATAAGTGAAAAAGAAATTATTAGAATAGCACCATGGTCCCCAATGAATTAATGGAAGTAGTTATTAAATGTCAACAACGGCTAACATCACAGAAAGAAAACAAGCAAACACTATGTACTCCCTTAATGAAAGAGCACAACACCTAAAGGTTCTGCCCAAGGTATCAAATAAGAATCTGATTAAGCCTTCGAATCCAGCTACCAATCTGCAGAAAATTCAAAGACAAAGAAATACGCATCAAGACTACATAATCAAGAAAAACCAGACTGAGGGAAACTGCAAGTCAAAAAGGCTGGATTCTTTAATATTCTTTGACAGACAAATCATAAGGAAAAGAAAGGGATGAAGAGCAAACCTATAAATTAAAAGATAATCCAAAGACATAATTTTGAAAAATGGGCAAGATTAACTAAATACCTAGAGATAAAGTTGGGTCATAAAACTATATAGAAAAGCAAGGGCATGATTATTATTAAAGTCAGAATTGAGGCTACTTTTGTGGGGAAGGAGGGAGTTGTGATCAGGATGGGGCACATGGAAGAGCTTCAGGGTAGTTGACAAAGTTCTGTTTATTAACCTGAGTGATGGTCTCAAATGTGTTCACCTTATTTTTACTCAGTAAGCTATACATTTGTTTTATGGTCTTTCTATCTGTCTTATTTTATAAGGTTACAAACATGTAACAAGTATCATTCAGAGAGATATAATCCTCTCATTAAGTTGGAAGAAATTTTTGGCAGTAGCATTATACTGGGTGACACAAAAATAAATACTTAAAAAATATTACTCAGAAAAAAATATTACTCAGTAACTAGATTTTATACGAACATACAGTATTCAGGTGGCAATGTGCAGCTTTGAGGAAACGAAGGGCTGCATCACGGCTGACATTTCGACCATTGATATGATATGCTACAAAGGTCTAACATGAATTAGACTATACTACAGATGTATGCTAAGTGACACAAGGGCACATATCCAGCATTTGTAAGATTGTACATATAACAATGTTAGTTTCTTTACAAAATGCTTTTTAAACTATTTATGTATACTATACATATATACACATTGGTCTTGACTATGTATTCACACATATAAGCAGTTACCGAATAATAAAAATTTTCCAAGTATTCAGTTTTTTTGAATCACCCTCAACTTTTTTTTTAGATTCTCTTAGATTTGGAAAGACTCTAAAATATTATGTGAAACAAAAAAGATTGTAAGAGGCAAATTTTATACCAGTGATCTCAGTCAAACTTCATTTACCACATTTGGTTGATTCCAACAGCTTTATAATATCTTTTATGAAATACAGCTTCAAGTTACCTTTGAATATAAAATTAAATAACTTTTGTTACTGGAATGTTAAATACTCTACACCAATTTCATTGTCTGTATGTTTTATTCATCAACATTTCTCTAGCCAGTGATAAACCCTCAAATCAAGCAATCTGGCTCCTCAAACTATATAAGCATCTTTAATTCAATCAATTTCACATACTAGATCAAAAAACAAATCTGTATGCACAAGTTTCTGCAAAAAATTTAAAACAGAGAAAATGTCCATAACCACTAAATTAAGCCTTGTTAATATTTAACATATGGATTAAAACTAAAATTTATATTCTGAGGAAAAATTTTCTTACAGCACTCTGTATATAACTTTATTATAGGATCTCTCACACCGGATTAAAGCTATTTTTAAATTTGCTCTGTTTCCTCTCCACTAGACTAGAATTCCTCTAGGGCAGGGGCACTAACTCAGACATCTTTAAAAAGTACTTAGTAGGGGCCGGCCCAGTGGCTCAGGCGGTTAGAGCTCCATACTCCTAATGCCGAAGGCTGCCGGTTCGATTCCCACATTAATTCCGGCAACTAACAACGGCAACTGGACCTGGAACTGAGCTGCACTCTCCACAATTAAGGTTGAAAGGACAACAACTTTACTTGGAAAAAGTCCTGGAACACTGTTCCCCAATAAAGTGCTGTTCCCCTTCCCCAATAAAATCTTTTTAAAAAAGTACTTAGTAAATGTTTTTTTGGAATGAATCAACTCCTCTGCTTAAGAAATTTATATGTACCTTCACTGGATGTTGATTACTAAAGTTCGACATAGGAATCTTAGTTCAAGGGAGAAGTCTAGGCTGGAGATACAAATTTGGGAGTCATCAGCATATAGGTTTAAGGACCGAGGCATGGAATACTCCAATATTTAGAGGCCTGGGAGATGAGGAGGAACCAATAAAGGAAACTGAGACTAAGTAGTCAGAAAGTAGGGAGAAAACAGGTGTGAAATCCTAGAAGCTAAGTGAAAAAAGTATTTCAAGAAGGAGAAGAGCAACGTGTCAAATGCCACTTTAGATCAAACATGGTGGAGACTGAGAACTAGCATTGGGTTTAGTACATTGCCAGTGATTGGGTTTAGGCAAAGAGATGTAGTGGGAAGGACGTATACTTTGGAATCAAACAATCCAAGGGCACAGGGTAGGCTCTAATATCATCTGGTTGTGACTCTTAAGAAAGCCATCCCCTCTTGCTGAGGACAATAATACCTCCCTTACAGAGTCAAGAGATCAAAATAAGTGATATACATGAAAATGCAAAAAAACAAATTGTTTGTTCTTATAACCACCCACTCAGAGTACCACACAAGTAACGCCTTATAAAGAATCGTGGGGACTCACATTGTCTCTACTTCTTGCATCCTTTAATGCGACCTGATAAACCGAGGAATGTAAAGCCATAAAGCCAATCCAAACTATCTTAAAGTATCACAATACAAAGATAATCATTTCAGACAAGTTTGTCATCAACTTTCTAAATTAGACAATTCTAAAAGGGGAGACGGCAAAATCTGTGCTCTCCTCCCTTGACATGACCTATTATTTTTCAGCTTTAAAATCAGTAGTCAAACAAATAATTTGAAAAGAACATCAATTTTTGCATATAGATGAATAAAGGGCAAAGCTCTGATGATCTCTATTTTTTAAAAAAAATTATTTTAAAACAATAATTCTCAACTTTGGCTGCCTAAGGAGCTTTAAAAAAATACTGAAGCCTGGGTCCTATCTCCCTGGAATTCTGATTTAATTGTTCAAGCTCCCCAGGTGATTTTTTTTTTATTAAAAGTTTTTTCCAGCTTTATCAAGAATAATTGACATATAACATTGTGTAAGTTTAAGGTGCACAACATGATGATTTGATACAAGTATATGCTACAAATCATTCCAATGGTAAAGTTAGTTAACACATCCATCATCTCACATAATTACACTGAAGGTGACTTTTAATTGTAGTCAAAGTTGTGAATCAGTTTCAACATTTATAGAGATGGAAATTAGATAATGATAGCAAATAAACTAGGTGTTTCCTAGAGCCAAGATTTCAAAATAATAATAGTTGCATTTGTGAAATCAAACTGGTTTCACAGAGACACTGTGGAATACAGATGTCCTGCTAACCTCAATTTTAAAACTTAGGCTAATTCACTCTAGGGTCAATTGATTATAAGAAGAATCAGCAAAAATCGTACTGCTCTGGGATCACAACTATTATAGAATCTTTACCTTGAGGTTATTTAACTTAATGTACCAGGGACACATTCCTTTCATCCTTCAGGATACAGGTCAAGCTCACCTCTTCTGGGAAATCCTTCCTCAATTCTCAGCACACAGGGACTTCCTCTCCTTTAATTTTTACAATTCTTTACTGTCTGACTCATCTGTTAAGCAGCTAAGTAACATTAAAATAGTAATTTACATTTCTGTGCTTCCTTTATCAACAAGCCCTGTGCTAGAAATCTAGCTTGTTCTAAAACAAGTTAAGTAAGTTCCTTATATTCTTTTTGCCCTGCACCTGGCTTATGTGACCTTGCCAAGTCTGGCCTTGGCACCTACTTCTCTAACCTCATCTCATCATCCGTGACTTTCTACTGTTGAGCTCTAGCCACAGTGACCTTCCTTCAGTTCCTTGGATGTACCATGCTTCTTCCTACCACACACAATATGCGTATATTATCTTTCTGCCCGAATGTTCTCTACCAAGCTACTCTTGCTTAAGATCTCCACTCATGCATCGATACCTCTGAGAAGGCTTAAACTAAGTCGAGTCTCTGTTAAACATCTCATACTGTGTATCTTTTAGATTCTTGGTACTATACTCCTACAGTTTAAAGCATATATATACATATACGTGTGTGTATATTTAACATATAAATATGCATGCATAAGATATAAATATATATTTAAACTGCCTGCTCGTGCACACACATATGGAATATATTTGATTGACTCCCTCACTAAATTACAAGCTCTGTGAGGGCCAGATCATATCTGTTTGGCTTCACCATCAAATCACCATATCCAGCAGAGTACCTAGTGCATAGAGGCACTTGATAAAATATTTATTGAATGAATAGAAAAGAGTAACTCAAAATCATTTTCTACATTCTATTTTTTAAAGTCTAAATTTAAAAATAACCTAAGAACAGAGATGTTTATAACTAATCTTTTCTTCTCTTTTTTTGAGACCACTGATGGTTGCTCAAAAAAGATACCTTGCTATTTTGACCACAATACCCACTTCCAGGCCAACCCTGACTCTGCTCCAGGAAGGAACAAAGAATGCTTCTGCTTAAGTGGTGTAGCGAGTAGACGGGGGAAATGGGGCTCTGGAACTACACAGATATAGATCCAAATGTTGGTTCTAACTAATAGTAAATCACATAATTTCTGTGAGTCGATGTTTCTCATCTATAAAATGGGGTTAATACCTATCAATATAAAGCATCTAGAGGATACAGTGTATGTTAAAAAATAGTAGTTTTCCTTAAACTTGTCACAATTCTACCCTTCAAGGTCTGACACAGATACCATCTTCTACATCAAGCCCTGAATTCTCCAGCTAGAAGAAATTTATCTTATGCTTTTATAGCAACTACACTGATCCAAGGCTTTATAGTCTTTTTGTGATCATATCATCACTCCTACCAGACAAAGCTCCTGCGAGGTAGATCCTTTATCTTTTTCATTTTTTGAATCCCAAGCTGTATCAAGCCCAACAGATGTTTGCTAAACTGAATTTAAACCATTAGACACAATAAACCTAAGAGAAGCAAAATTACACCACTTCTACAGTAGAGATCTCCTTGGAGAACTTGATCTCCCATTAGATCTGCAATTCAACGAGGACTATCCCTAGTTTCTTTGAAGTGATCCATGAAAAATGGCATGCTTAAGTGGTTCAAAATATCTAAACATACCATGATAAGAACTATCATTTATCCAGGGCCTACTACATGACTTGTACTTTACAGATATAATTATTAATCTTCAGAAGAATTCTGCAATGAAAACTCGAAAAAGTTACATCACAGCTTGCTATGTGTCATAAAGCAAGTAAGCAATGATTTTTAATTAGGATTCTGCCTCTAAAGCAAGGTCTTTCTACCGTGTAACATCTTGTTTCATGAATATGCTCCATATTAGACATTCATCTCAATGGAATCTTATGCAACTAAGAGATTGGTCAGCTTGACAAATAATACATTATTAAAGTCTAACCTTCAAATGTCCTTCGCCTGTGAGGAATTCAGAGTAACCAGCATCAGTGGCCAGCAAACCTACAAATTGCATGCTGGGCCGTTGTTGTATAAAGGCTTCAACAGCTTTATCTGTCACGTGCTTTCTCCCAGAAACATCCAGGGAGACGAGGTTGGGTAAGATGTCCTTTTGTTCTAGTAAGCGAAGAGCTATGTCTGATGTAAACTGTTTATCATCTGAAATATCAAGATGATTCAGATATTTTAGTTCTCGAACAACATCCAGTATCTGGGTAGTTGTCATTTTTAAACATTTCAAGTGGTGCATGGTTAGAGATTTGAGTCGGTCTTTGCAGGCCAGCAGAGCCGTGATGTCTGTGATCGAGGTGTTAGAAATATCCAGGCTCTCTAATCTTGGCAATGAGGCAACTTCAGCCAGGTCTTCATTGTAAAAGAGAACGTTGGTGATGCTTAATGCTCGAAGGCCAGAAAGCTGGCTGAAGCACCGTTCATAAGGATCTTCAAGGGACAGAGTTAATGAGTTCAGCACTAGGCACTGGAGATTCTGCTGGATCCATTTGTTACTGCCAAGCCCACTGATGATGTCTGTAATCGTGATGTCAGCATTCACACCGGTGGCATCAAGTTCCACTAATTTGTGGTGGCAGAAGGCTTTCCGGAAAGCAACAGCAGAGATCTTCGCTTTGCGAATGCAAGCTCTCTTTAAGCGCATCTGGTTGCCCCTAAAAATACCTACAGTGCCATCATTCAGTAGACCTGGAAAAAAATAAGCAGCATTTCAACTTCAAAAAATGGTTAAAGAAAAGCTAAAATTTCCAGCATACTTTACATTTTCAAAGCACTCCCATGTAACAGTATTTCATTTAACATATATAGCAATCAACTTAGGTAAAAATATTACCTACAACTTACAGATGAGTAAATGGTGGCTCAAAAAATTGGCTTTCCAAGGTCACAGAGCAAGCAAGTAGCAGAATCAGGACTGTGGTAGATATTACTGATACTAACATCTGGTTCTCCTTGTCTGAACACATGGACAACTGCATTTCCCAGTTTGCCCTTGGAGTTCGATGGGGTTATGTCCCTAGTTCCCTAGAGTGGGCTATAGGCTGAAACACCTGAGAGCCAGTACATGACTTTCAATGCTGTCTTTTCTTGCTATGACAAAGGAAGAGCCTCAAGATCTAGATGGTGTAGCTTTATTAGAACGGAGCTTCTATCAGCCTGGATCCTAGGGTGACCATGGAGCAGAGCCCTCGATGGACTTGTAGAATTTATGAACCATGCATGAGGTATTAACTTTGTGTTAAGCTACTAGACCTGGGAGTAAATTCGTTACCAATGCATATCTAACCTAGCCTTTAAATTCACTATAGCATGCTATTATACCCATAAACACATATCTACCCCCAAATATATTCAGCACATACTCGTATATGTCTACAGTTCGTTATTAAACCACTAGCTACCATGTTTCCCCGAAAATAAGACCTAGCCAGACAATCAGCTCTAAAGCATCTCTCGGAGTAAAAATTAAGATGAGATCTGGTCTTATTTTACTATAAGACCAGGTCTTATAAATATGATACGATATGATATGATATGATACAATACGATACAATATAATAAACAGTTGGGACCAGGTAAATAAATAGCCTAGAGTAAAGGGAAGAACTCGAAGTGGCACCTCAGAGACCTTATACTAAAGATATAGCTCAGGCTACCAGCCAATCACCCTTAAACTAGAACTAATTTTTTTAAGGGAACACCGCTCTCTAGTGGATTTTGCATACTTAGCATTAAAGTGTTAAAATCAAGAAAAACCTTTACAAACCTGTCACAATAAAAATGACTACTTATATATTCAGAATTCCATTCTTCTAGAGCTATGCTCTCTAATACAATAGCCACTAGCCACACACAGCTATGGAGCTCTTAAAATGCAGATAGTCCAAATTAAGGTATAAGTGTAAAATACATGCCAGATTTTGAAGATTTAGTACCAAAAAAATGTAAAATACATCATAAATAATTTTCTATATTGCCTATACACTGAAATAGTATTTTGGATATATTAGGTTGAAAAATTATTAAAATTAGTTTCACCTATTTGTTTTCACTTTTTAAATGTGGCCACTAGTAAATTTAAAATTACATATGTGGTTCACATTTGTGGCTCATGTGATATTTTCATCAGGCAGTGCTGTTTTAGAGATAGCCTTTAAACTACCTGAACTCTATTTCAGGGGAGCAAATTTCATAATAGGATTCCATCCATTAAACAGTTATTAAACAATTACTGTATGTCAAATATTAGGTTGGTGCAAAAGTAATTGCGGTTTCAAAGGTTAAAAAGAGGGCTGGCCCAGTGGCTCAGGCAGTTAGAGCTCCATGCTCCTAACGCTGAAGGCTGCCAGTTCGATTCCTACATGGGCCAATGGGCTCTCTACCACAAGGTTGCCAGTTTGATTCCTCGAGTCAACGTCAACTGGACCTGGAGCTGAGCTGCGCCCTCCACAACTAAGACTTGACTTGGGGAAAAAACACACACAAAAAAACACAAAAGTCCTGGAAGTACACACTGTTCCCCAATAAAGTCCTGTTCCCCTTCCCCAATAAAATCTTTTTTAAGAAAAGGTTAAAAAGAATTGCAAAAACCGCAATTAATTTTGCACCAACTAATAGTCTCAAATGTTGTGGATACAAAGAAAAATGAGATATGCCCGTATACTCAAAGAACTGAAAATTCCACGGAGTGAAAAAAGTCTCAAACAATGGTAGCAAAATGAGATATATGGTGTACCAGAGCAAAGTACAAAGTACCATGGAAGCAAAGAAAAAGAAGCAATCCATCATGCCTGGAGATCTGGGAAAGATTCAATGAAAAGGTAATCTTTGAGTAGTCTTTCAAAGATGAATGAAAAATTTAAAGATGGAGAAAGAAAATGAGGGGTTTTAAAGGAAAAGAAAATAAGTAACATAAACAAAGCCTTAGAATACATATAGCCAATCATTGCAGTGTATATCTGAAGCTATTATGTCAATTGTATTTCAAATGTGTGTCAATATTTTAAAAATGCCACACAAAAAAAGCTTTAGAGATGTGAAGACACATCACATAGTGAGAAAATGGCTAGTTCTATATTGCTTGAATATAAGAAACAGCTAGAGCTACAAGATGTTTCCCTGATAAAGAGGGGAAGAACATAGGTAAAATCCTAGATATGAGTGAGAACATGGTGCATTTCTGGAGATTTAAGTGCACAGGTGGGGAGAGACAAGAAATGAGGCTGGGAAGGTGAACTGGAATTAGATCACTCTAAAAGGTGAAGAAAACAGACCAGGTAGGGACCTTAGGACCTAAAGAACAGGGTGATGGAGTTCCTGGGTTTTTTCTTGTCCATATTTCCCAGACTTAAAAGTTGAAGAAGTTGGCAACCTGGCAATGCCAACAAGCACAGACTAAAACATCTCCAAAAACTCTGCTCACTCTAGCCATAGTACCAGGAAAGGGGCAGCCTAGCAAGACAGAAAACTTTTAGACACTAACTACTTTAGCCTACACCACAGAAAAAAAACTGTGGTCCCAACTTCACTCACACCAGCAAATGCCAAGAGGGAACCTAGACTTTCACCCTTGCTAGACTGTAACTGGTTTTCCCAGTCTCCACATAGGGAGGTGTTAGAGGAGGCTGAGTAGGAGCCAGGACTATTATCCCTGCTGGGTGGTAAGAACCACTCTCCACCCTGTGATGACAGTGGATACCATCTGGGAGCCTGGACTTTCATACCCATCTGGCAGTGATGAGGTGCTCTTTCCCCTTCCTGCTAGGGCGGTGTCTCAGAAAGCCTACTGTGTTTCCCCAAAAATAAGACCTGACCGGAAAATAAGCCCTAACATGATTTTTAAGGATGACATCCCCTGAACATAAGCCCTAATGTGTCTTGTGGAGCAAAACTTAATATAAGATCCGGTCTTATATTCGGGGAAACACGGTAGTGGAGCATCAAGACTTTCACCACTGTTCCACAGTAATGAGGTCACCTTGCTCTAACATGGTGTCAATGGAGGCCACTGGGAAGAAAAATGAGGTACTTAGCTAGGGAGGTATCGGTAGACTGGGGTTCCCCTAGTGGGGAACCAGAACTTCAAACCCTACACAGTAATGAGGAGCCTCCACATCTTGGGTGTCAAAAGAAGTAGAGAACCAGAACATTTACCCCAATTTGGCAATGAGGTAGCAGCCTCTACCTTCCGCTGCTGGAATGGTATCAGAGACACAAATTAAAACAGAAGAGTCTCGTAACATAATACCCAAAATGTCCAGATTTCAATTTAAAAAAAAAATCACTCGTTATATCAAAAACCAGTAAGATCTCAAACTGAAAAAAAGACAATCTACAGATGTCAACACTGAGATAACAAAAATGTTAAAAACAAAAAGGTTTTAAAGGAGCCATCATAAAAATGCTTAAGTGAGCAATGACAAACATGCTTGAAACAAGTTAAAAATGGAAAGCCTCAGCAAAAAAGATATAAAGCAAAACCAAATGGATATTCTAGAACTGAAAAATACAATAATGGTTGGGTTCAACAGAATGGAAGGAACAGAGGAAAGAATCAGTGAACTAAAAGATATAACAATAAAAATTACTCAAAACTAAACAACAGAAGAAAAACAATACACTGGAAAAACAAAACAAAACTGAACAGCGCTATCTGTGTCATTGAAGTCGCAGAAGGAGAAAGAGGGTGGAATTGAAAAAGTACTTAAAGAAATATGGTTACACACTTACCAGAATGGCTCAAATAAAAAACAGTAATAACACCAAAGGCTGGTGAGTATGTAGAAAAATTGGATCAGTCACATATTTTCTGGCAGGAGTATAAAATAGTACTGCCCCTCTGGAAAACAGTTTGGCAGTTTCTTAAAATCTAAACATGCAACTACCATACAACCCAGCAAGAGCACTCCTGAGTATTTGTTCCAGAGAAATTAGAATTTATGTTCTTATAAAACCTGTATATGGATGATTGTAGCATAATATTCATATTAGCTATTATATTCATAATAGCTAAAAAATGGAAACAATCCAGATGTCCTTCAGTGGTTGAATGGTTATACAAACCGATGTACTTCATTAACACGGACTGCTACTCAACAATAAAAAGGAATGGACTGATATACACAACAATCTGGATTAATCTCCAGAGAATTATACTGAGTCAAAAAAGTCAATCCCAAAAAAGTTATATACTGAATGATTCCATTTATATAATATTCTTGAAATGACAGAATTATAGAAATGGAGACCAGAAATGGTTGCCAGGGGTTACAGAGGGAGAAGGGGCAAAAGAGAAGTGACTGTGGCTATAAAAGGGCAACATGAGGGATCCTTTTAGAGATGGATATCTTGCCCGTATCAGTGTCAATATCCTGGCTGTGATATTGTACTATTGTTTTACGAGATATTACCATTGGAGAAAGAGGGTATCATCTGCATTATTTATTACAACTCTATGTAAAATCAAAATTGTCTTAAAAATACAAAGTTTAATTTTGAAAAAGAGATCATTCTGCTGAAAATCTGAAGATGTGTTGACATGGGGTTAAAGGACTTCCACACCATGGCTTCAATTTTCTTGCTAAGAGTAAGTGGTAGACAGTCTCAGAAGAGCAAAGAACATCCGAAACAATTATTGGGAGCACTGAGTATTTGATTAGAAAAATACTCAAGAATTCCTACGCAGTGCTGAGGTTCCTTATCTTTATATCGCTGACCTGCCTCCTTCTCATCATTCAGGTCTCAGCCTAATTATCACCTCCTTGGAGAAGCTTTCTCTGACCATCCAAGCTAAAGTAGATACCTTCCTTTTTTTATTCTCCCTGAGAGAAACGTGTTCTTTTTCCCTCAGAGACTCTATCACGAGTTGTAATTCTATATATGATTGCTTGCTTCTTAATTATGTCTCCCACTGGACTATGTACTCCAGAAGAGCAAGATTCATGTTGTATTCAATACTGCACACTCAATACCTAATAGAGCCTAGCATGCAAGAGATGTTCAATAATGTTCTTCTCTGGAGCTTCCTTCTTAAACATTTTACTTCTATTGGGCCTCTTCTGCACTTACTAGTAACTCCTTTCACACATATGTTAAGGATCTTCTGTTAAGGACCCTCGTAAAAAACAAAAATGGAAATAAATCTTGAGTTAAGATCAATGTTTGTCTGGTTTATACCACAAAATAAATTTATACATCATCTTAAATGTTAGTTTTGCTTTTTACAGCTGAAACTTCAGATTCCTCAGTTAAAACTGATTTTAATCTTACAGTAACTATCACAGTGCCTTATAAATTTTGCTCTCAAATTTATTCTCAAATTTTGATATTGTATACATACATTTAGTAAAATGCGTTAATCCTGGCCTCTTTGGTCAGTCTGCATTGAATGAATTTTTCTAATAACTAAGTTTAAGTGTCTACATTTGAGACTAATGGAATAAAGAGAGCAAGGAATTAAAAATAAGAGAGGATGAGATTAGAAACCAATCCTGTGTTTGAGTACTGGTTGCACTATTTGTTTGCTATTTGACACTAGACAAGTTACTCCACAAGTCTAAGATTCCTTATCTGCAAAATGTGAATAGTTATATCTCCTTTACAGGGATGCTATAAAGATGAAGTAAGACAATATGCATAAAAAGAATTTTGCAAATTGAAAGCACTACACAAACATCATTAACTATATTTGAACGAAATCTTTCTAGATCTTTTCCTTCTTTCAAAAATAAACATACCGAAGAATCATCTATCTTTTTCCATGACCAATAATTGTACTTGCTACAATGTATTTAAGCTAAATCTTCCTTTGCTGTCATACGATCTGCTGGGGTTGTTAGCCTGACTCTTCAGATTATCAATTCTTAATTTACTCTGGTCAAAGAATAGATAATTAGAACTGTGTGTATTTAAGAATCAGTATGTTCTAAATGAGGGTTCCTCCAGAGTTTCGTACAAGGAGTACTCAAGGATTTTGCCCCAAAGCATTTTTTATTTATTTCTGGTTTAGGCTACAGACAGCTGAAGTGACCAGCAATGTGACTTGCAGATAAGTGGGGTACTAGTCTGGGAGTATAAACCCTCAGTCATTTAGAAAGTCTATTTAGCTGTTCCAGGATGTAATCCATAATGCTTCAAAAGGTTTCAATTTAATCCCAAACATGAACACGTCAAGATGTATTACTTTAGGTTAGGTAGACAGTATAACACAGATGTGTTACCATTAGATGGCAAAATCCTTATTGTGATTCCTAACTCTTACATGCACATTTCCTGGAAAAGTTTTAGCACTGAGCCACAAATAGAATGAGCAGAATGAACAAAGATTATGGCAAAAGAATAATAAATCCAATAAGTAAAACTCTTTGGCATCAGGTTTATTTTAATAAAGGTTGTTACCTATATTATTAATCCTTTCAATTGGGTAAATAAGCAAAAAATTTTTAATGTAAATAAGTATTATCTAAAATCATTATGCTATTAGAAAAAAATATATTATCAATCTTAAAAGCATTCATGGAACTTTTTCCCCAAACATTTTTTAATGAAAATTTTAAAACACAGAGAAAAACTTATGAAATAACTTTTAAAAATTGTTACAAGAACTGGCAATGCTTTTTTGTATACTGTCAGTAGTATCCACTCTTGATTGTTTGAAGAGGATATGATTTTTACAAAGAGATTAAATAATTCAGAACACTTTTCGTTGAATAAGGCAGGTAATCATATTAGGGCAACACAAATGGGGCAGGAAGTTTTCTGACCCTCAGTTTCCTCATCTGAAGGCAGCTTGAAAAAGTAAAAAATACATTTTGATCAAGCATACAGCCTCTTCAAGAGGCTGGAGGATAATTATTTAGCTTGACTTACTTACAAAATACTTCCTTTATTTTATCCACATAAAGTATCTGCCACAGTACTTTATTATAATAAAGTACTTTTATTGAATAATAAGCATTCAATAAAAGTTAGCTCTATTATTAGCTATCAGTAGTTATATTTCAAAAGGACTATGGCAAAGTTAAAACTTCAGTTAACATTAACTCTTCTCATTTTTTTTTAAACTTTTATTTATTTTTAAGTGTGTTTTTCCAGGACCATTGGCTCCAAGTCAAATAGTTAAGTTGTTTCAATCTAGTTGTGGAGGGTGCAGCTCATACCGGCCCATGAGGGGATCGAACTGGGAACCCTGGTGTTACCAGCATGGCGCTCTATCCAACTGAGCTAACCAGCCATCCTAACTCTTCTCATTTAAAAGACTAGTTACATGCGTATATACTATATTTAAAAGTATATTTAAATTGAATATGCTAATATATTTAAATGTTATATATTGAATTGATTATGCTAATATATTTAAATTTAATGTGTTAAGCATAATCATTAAATTGAGACTAGAAAGAAATGTTAGCACTGGCATAATCTCTTGAATTGTGCAGCTTTTAAGGGGACTTTAACCTATATAGTACCTACTGAAATTATCCTTTGGCAGCAAGGTTGGAAGAATTCAAAGAGACTACAGACATGAGCAACTTAGTGAAAACCAAGGAGTATAGAAGTCTTCTTTACTAAATTATTCCAAAATGCCTCAATTACAGGCTTATTTCTCCCACCCTTCCTTGGAATGCATTATCTACATTTATACTTTAAACATAACATATATGTATGTGTGTGTGTGTATATATAAGTATATATATACACATATATATATGTGTATATATATATATATATATATATATATATATATATATATATATTTTTTTTTTTAAGTCACAGCAAAAGTGTGTATCATTTACCTGCCATCTAGGAGCAGATACCTCTCATGTAAGTGTAGGATGGTTGTGTGGCCCAGTGAAAAGAGCATAGACTTAGAATCAGACGAATTTGCATTTGAATCAGGATTCCACCATTTATTAGCAGTGTGACCCTTAATAAATTTCTCTGAACCTCAGTTTCCATATCTGTAATATAAGTGCGCAATAATAGCTTCCTTATAGTTTTTGAGAAAATTCAAGGAAAACACATATAATGCCTGGCATGTAACAGGCAATCAATAAATGATAGTTATTATTACTGACACATTTTCATTCTATTTTGAAGTTGTGGACAAACTGTATTTCCTACTTGTAAGAGTTTATAAACCCTAAATATATAAAGGTATTATATCTCCTTCAACTCAAAACTTAAACAGAAGTAAGAAAAATCCTCATACATAACCAGGATTTCATAGATGAGACTGTCCCAATTTATTTTTATAATTTGTTTTTGAAAACAGAAGTACTAAATTAGCTATGTTTTCCCATTTCAAAGGTCAAAAGAAGAAACTGGTTTTTCTATAATAGTATTTATTGATTCTCCCACTGCCAAATAAAGATGTAAGTATTTTATACCAGCACTTCTAAATATTTTGGAAGTTAGGGAAATTATTTTTGCCATGAGAATGCTTCTCAAACTAAAAAAAAAAGAAGATGAGGGAGGAGGAAGAGGAGGAGAAGAAATTTGCTCAGATGAGAAAAGAAAAATGCTTATTTCAAATCACACACAAGTGGCAGGATAGGCAAAAAATAAATGAATTGCTTTTCCTGGAATCAGGCTCATCTGGCCTTTTCCATTATTTCTAAGAAAATAATTAAATGGCCAGAGTAATACTTCAAAGTCCAATGCCAATTAACAGCACAAAGTTTTATTTCCTCTGTTTATATTATGTTTTACCATGAAAAGCCATGGTCTGAAGCAGTCGATCAGCCACCTCCTGTGGAAATACTCCAGGTTCTTGCAGACACAATGTTCCATCTTGTCTCGCTGAACAGAATTTCTCAAGGTGCGTAGTCAGGAAATTCAAGCAGATATCAAGTAAGGAATAGGGAGATGCCTCCTCCTTGGAGCCCAGGAAGAAACATAAAGGGAACACAAAAGCCAACAAGTTAGTTTCCAGAAAGGCAGAGGACAAAACATTCATTTACTCATTCAGCAAGTATTTTTATGCAGTGTTTACTATGCTAGATACTGTGTTAGGCAATATAACATGTAATCCATGTTCTCAATTAAGAAGAAAAGAAACATTTAAACAAATATTAACATAAAGTCTATTAAATACTATAATAGAGGACATATTGGGTAGTATGTAAGCACATAGCAGGGTGTGCTAATAAGTCAGTGATTGTCAGGGAAAACCTCAGAGGCACAGCAGATTCATCTCCCTAAATTACTACCCACGATCCCTCCCCTGCTCAAACCTTTAGTGGCCTCGCATGGGTCTGAAGACAAAAGACAAAATTCTCAGATTATTAGTTAAACTGATGCCTGAGTCCTTCCAAAATCTAACCCCGATTTAGTTTCCAACTGGATCTCCCACAAAACCCCCATCCCAACCTATAGTTCAAATAGGATAAATATATTTAGGTAAAAAAAGTTGCTATCGGTGTTGGCATCCTCAAAAAAGAAAAAGGTTACCAGTTATCCCAGTCTGAGGAATAAAGAACTAATTAAATAAGCATAAAAATTTAAGTGTAAGATTTTAATTATAAAAATAAACACTCTAAAATGTCCCCAACAACAATAATACAGTTGTAATTATAGTAGCTCCCATCCACTAGGTGCTTTCAGTATGACGTGTTGAGGGTTTTACATGCATTGTCCATTATTTCCTTTATTGCGCACCCCAATTTTACAACGTAGTCAAGTATTACCTTCATTTTTGCATAACTGAAAACCAGTTCAGAAAAGTAACACCTTTCTCAGCATTCCACACATAGTAAGTGACAAAGTATGTCTTCAAATTAAAAACTGACTCAGGAGCATAACAGTTAACCCATACTACACATGACATTTTAATGGCTGATTAATACATAGCCATTAAAAGTTATAGTTCAAAGATATATTAATCACATAGAAAAATACTCATAATACAAGGTAAAATATTAAAAACATTTATAGAACTTCCTCAATCTGATAAAGGTCATCTACGAAAAACTCAGTCTCATATTTAATGTTGAAAGTCTGAATATTTTTCCCCTAAAATCAGACAACAATGTCTGCTCTCATCACTTCTATTCAATATTATACTAAAGATCCTAGAATTAGGCAAGAAAAGAAAAAGCATCCAGATTGGAAAGAAAAAGTAAAACTATCTCTGTTTGCAGGTGACACAATCTCGTATAAAGAAAATCCCAAGGAATTCACAACACAAAAATAACTATTAGAACAACAAATAAAAACAAGTTCAGCAAGATTGGAAGATACTCATATACGGTAAGATGAATACAAAAATATCTATTATATTTCTATACATTAACAATGGATAATCTGAAAATGAAATTAAGGAAACAATTCCATTTACAATAGCATCAAAAAGAGTAAAATATTTAGGATAAGTTTAACAAAAGAAGTGCAAAATCAAAAAATTAAGGAAGACCTCAACAAATGGAAAGACATCCACTTTCATGGATCAGAAAATTTAATATTGTTAAATTGATCTATAGATTCAATACAACTCCTATCAAAACCTCAGCTTCCTTTTTTGCAGAAATAAACAAGCTGATCCTAAAATTATATAGAAATACAAGTGACCTAGAATAGCTGAAACAATCTAGAAAAAGAACAAAGTTGGAGGACTCACACGTGTCAATTTAAAAACTTACTACAAAGCTACAGTAATCAAAACAGTGTGGTGCTGGCATAAGGACAGACATACAGATAAATGAAATAGAATTGACAGTCCAGAAACAAACTCTCATATCTATGGTCAATCGGTTTTTGACAACAATGCCAGGATAATTCAATGGGCAAAAGAATAGGTTTTTCAACAAATGGTGCTAGGTCATCCGGACATGTAGAAGCAAAAGGATGAAGACTCATGTCTCACATCATATACAAAAGTTAACTCAAAATAGATCAGGGACCTAAATGTAAGAGCTAAAACTATTAAGCTCTTAGAAGACAACATAGATATACATCTTCCTGATTTGGATTAGTAAATGGTTTCTTAGATATGACACCAAAAGCACAAACAACCAAAGGAAAAAAAACAACCAGATAAATTGGACTTCATTAAAATAAAAAATTTGTGCTTCAAAGGTCATCATCAAGAAAGTGAAAAGAGGGGTGACCTGTTAGCTCAGGTGGTTAGAGTGTGTGCTCTTAACAACAAGGTTTCCAGTTCGATTCCCACATGGGCCAGTCAGCTGCACCCTCCACAACTAGGTTGAAAACAACGAACTTGACTTGGAGCTGATGGCTCCTGGAAAAACCCATCCCTGATTTAAAAAAAAGAAAAAAGATGTTCAACATCAGGGAAATGCAAATCAAAATCACGATGAAATAACATCTCACACTCAGTGGCATGGCTATAATCACAAAGTCAGATAAGAAGTGTTGGTGAAGATATGGAGAAACTGAAACTTTTGTACATTGCTAGTGGGAATGTAAAACTGTGCAGCCAGTTGTTTGGAAAACAATCTAGCAATTACCATATAACCTAGTAATTCCAGTCCTAGGTATGTTCCTAAGAGAAATGAAAATATGTCATACAAAAAACTTGTACATAAATGTTTCAGAAACATTAGCTAAAAAGTGGAAACAACCCAAATGTCCATCACCTGGTGAATGGATAGACAAAATATACTATAGCTACACAATGGAGTATTATTAAAAAAAAAAAAAAAAAATCTTGATAAATCACACAACATGGATGGACCTTGAAAACATTATGCTAAATGAAAGAAGCCAGTCACAACAGACCACATATTGTATGATTTCATCTATATTAAATGCCCAGAATAGGCAAATCTATAAAGACAGAAAGTAGATTCGTGGACATCTAGGGCTGGAGGAGGGAAGGTTGGAGGAAAATGGGAAGTGACTGCTAATGTGTATAGGGTTTTTTTTGGGGGGGATGATAAAAATGTTCTATAATTGATTGTGGTTATAGTTGCACAACTCTATGAATATATTAAAAACCAGTGAATTGAGTACACTTTAAATGGGTGAATTTTATGGTATAGGGATTGTATCTCAATAAAGCTGTCATAAAAAATAATTTATAAAACTATAAATACAAGACAGAAATAAATAAATCAAAATATTAACTAGTTAACTTTGGGTGATGTGCTACCAGTTTTCTTCTCTGCATAAAAATCAAACTTTCTATACAGCATGTTATTTCTATAATCAAAAAGTTATTAAAATATATACATGTTATTTTAGTTTACAAAGCGCTTTCACATGGACACATTTAATACTGTAATAACTGAGTAAGATGGGTAACAAAGACATATTTTGGGCCGGCCCGGTGGCTCAGGCGGTTAGAGCTCCATGCTCCTAACTCCGAAGGCTGCCGGTTCGATTCCCACATGGCTCAGTGGGCTCCCAACCACAAGGTTGCCAGTTCAACTCCTCGAGTCCCCCAAGGGATGGTGGGCTGTGCCCCCTGCAACTAGCAACTAGCAACGGCTACTAGACCTGGAGCTGAGCTGCACCCTCCACAACTAAGACTGAAAGAACAACAACTTGAAGCTGAACAGAACCCTCCACAACTAAGATTGAAGGGACAGCAACTTGACTTGGAGAAAAGTCCTGAAAGTGCACTGTTTCCCCAATAAAGTCCTGTTCCCCTTCCCCAATAAAATCTTAAAAAAAAAAAAAAAAAAAAGACACATTTTATAGATGAGGAAACGCAAATCTATACTTGATAAAAATCATACTTGATAAAAGTTAAATGGTTGGCTCAATGTGGCAGAGACTGTTAGGTGCCAACTCTAATATCTGTTCTTCTCTTCTTCCACATTAATAAAACTTTTTATTTTTACCTGAGCACATGACCACCTGTAATAAAGACTACATATCCCATTCTCCTCTACAGCTAGATGTAGCTGAGACACAGAAAAAGTTCAGAGGAAATAATCAAATTCAACTTCTGCCTTGTAGAACTTGGCCTAGTCTGTCTTATTTCCTGAGTTGTAACAATGAATTCTTTTTGCTTTTTCTACTCTTCATTTTCTACTCTTCATCATCTTCCTAAATGTTTAAAATTCATCACTCAGATGAAACAAGCTGCCCTTTCACTTTAATTGGTAAATTTCAAAATAATCTATTTATTTTGCAGTAGAGAAAATAAAATTGGGTAACTGTCAGAGGGGAGATATATAAACCTTCTGAGTATATAAGTTTTAGAAGTCATTTTAGCAGAACAAATCCAGGTTGTAATATATGAACATTTAGAAAGTTTAATTAATCATTCTAAAGAAATTTCTTCCAATTGGTAAAATCAGACCAGCAAGGAACAAAAGCAGGTTTTTGGACCCCACAAACTTCCTTTTCAAAGAAACTCCCCCATATCTTTGTCATTTCTGTTTGTAAGCATAAGACTTTTCTAGTTGGGAAGTGCATTTACCTAATAGTTAACAACCTGGGCTTTAGAGCTAAAGTGCAAATCCCAACTTTTCACTTGCTAACTGTGTGATCAGTATACAAGTTACCTAACCTTTCTGTGCTTCATTTTTCTCATACTATAATAAATAGTAATACCTACCTCCTAAAGTTGTTTTGAGGATTAAATGAGATAAAACAGGAACCAGAGAACTTAGAATAATGATAGCGTGTCTGAAAACACACAGCTTGTGTGGGGCAGAGCCAGGATTCAAACCTAGAAAGTGGGGCTCCAGAGCCTATGTCCTTCCACACTTCAACATACTACCTTTTCCACTCTATATGCCAATTCCAAATGATCTCACCTGATACTCAGCGCAGGTCTGTGATGTGAACAAGGATAATGATCCCCATGAAGGGATGAAGAACAGAGAGGTTATATATCAAGCAAGTGACAAAACTAGATCTGTACTCAGGTTATCTGAGACGTACTCCAAAACCTATACTGCCATCAGTGATTGCCCAAATTCCAGTAACTTAAGCTGACACAGAAGTATTGAGACATCAGTGTTTCCTATTCCATTTATAAACAAACAGCAGCTGTACAGAAAGACTAACAAAAGATAAAGGAGAAGCTGGAATTTGGTGTCTAAACAACTCATCTCTTGGAAATTCCTTCTCAGAGAGATTTTTTTCCCTTTACCAATTAGGCACACCCCAGGCAAAGGAAAAACAAAGCTCCTACTAAAAAAGCAGAAGAGGGTGGAGGTCAAGTCTGACTTCATTTGGATCATGAAGTAATCCACAGTTCAAAAGCTAAACAATTTCTAGGAAGAACAAACATAAAAAGTTCTTTTTAATTAATCAAAACTAAACTTCTACTCAATCTGGCCCAACCCAGATCTTTAATGCACAGTTCTTATCCTATCACTCTCCAAAAAGAAATTTCAAAAGTTCCATATCATCTATAACCACAGTTCTCATGCTGGGAACACATACAAGGGGTTCCCAGCAGAGGTGTGCCTAGGGGCTAAATCTACAAAATGAACTTGGCACATCTTAGAATATCAAACACACTCAAAGATTATTTGAGGGGATGAGAGTATGGGAGGCTAGGGGAGAGGGAATTAAGTTATGTAACCAGTAAATAACTTAAAATATTTTTGTACTGAAACAAATATGTTAGGTAGAAGGCAAACACTGCATGAATTTTAAGATGAAACACAGGATTACCAAGAAATTTGTTTGTAACACCGGTTTCAAGTAATTACTTTCCCTATCCCACAGCAAATTTGGTTTCTTTCGCTGTTAGAAGTTGGAAAAACAAAGATACCTAAAGAGTGTAAACATTTTAGCAAGCTTATTCAAAATATTGTACTAACTGGCTCCAACCTTTCTTTCTAGCCTCATTTTTCACATTCTCCCTCCAAGCATGCTACCTACCAGGTACACTAAACCAGATACACTTCCTTAATGCAACCCACTTCCTTCCCTAAGCCCTGTAACAGGCATTTTCACACCTCTGAGCTTTTTTTTTTTTCAATTAGTCCTCCTATGTGGCAAAATTGCACACATCCCTCAAAATTCAGTCAAACCTCACTAGTTCCGTGATGACTTTCCTAATTCCCAAGGCAGAATTAATTTTACTCTCAGCACCTGAAAAATGAAATTGCACCATTAACAACTATTCTGTACTGAATGACAGCTGTGTGGTACCAGGCCACTTTATATACACAGTTGACCTTTGAACAACGCAGGTTTGAACTGTGTGGGTCCACTTATACATGGATTTTTTTCAGTAAATACTGTAAATGTATTTTTTCTTCCTTATGATTTTCTTAATAACATTCTTTTTCCCAGCTTACTTTATTGTAAGAATACAGTATATAATACATATAATATACAAAATGTGTGTTAATTGGCTGTTTTATCGGTAAGTCAATAGTAGGCATTAGTAGTTAAATTTGGGGGGAGTCAAAAGTTATACACAGATTTTCAACTGCATGGGGGGTCAGCAGCCCAACCCCTGCTTTGTCCAAGGGTCAATTTACTTGCAGCCATCGAAACAACTTTGAGAAAAGTAGGTAAACTGAGGTGCAGGAATATTAATTTACATATCAAAGCTAAAACAGCCAGCAGATGGCAGAGCAAGGATAAAAATTACAACAGCTATCCTTCATGAAACAGCCTCAAGTCTTGGTCAGAGCTCTTTAGGTACATGAGTTCTTTCAATTTTTACATACTATGAGTCAAGCACTGTTGCAATATGCATTTTGAAGATGAGGAAACTGAGGTTTAGGTAAACATCTCCATATTCACATGGCCAGCGTGCTGCTAAACTAGGACTCCAACTCAAGAAGGAAGTCCAAGCCTATATATATATTTTTTTTATTAAATTTATTGGGGTGACAATTGTTAGTAAAATTACATAGATTTCAGGTGTAAAATTCTGTATTACATCATCTATAAATCCCATTGTGTGTTCGTCACCCAGAGTCAGTTCTCCTTCCCTCACCATATATTTGATCCCCCTTACCCTCATCTCCCACCCCCCACCCCCCACAAGCCTATATTTTTAAGTTCTTAACCATTATACTATAATATAATCATAATTATTGAGCTTATATTGCTAATATATGCTATGTTCTATATGCTATAAACTAGGCTAAGTGCTTTACATATATAATTTCATTTATTTCTCATAAGAATTCTGTAAGTTAAATTCTATCAATATACACATTCTACAAAGATGAGGACACTCACCGAAGATTTGGGGGCTGATTTGCCCAAGATGATACAGCTCATAAATGGTAGAGTCAGGATTAGACCCCAGGCAATATGACTCTAGAGTTAAAGCTGTGCTTTTACCACTACATAAGCTGCCCTTTATATCTGATTCCAAAAACAATTTTCTTTTACAATTGCATGTTACACCATAGCTATTTATAACTGTATCTGTCTCCCTCACTAGACCAAGACACTTTTCAAGTTTGAGGAACCTATTCACTCTTTTTTTACATCCCTAGCACCCAGCACAGTCCCTGAAATTTACCTGTTAAAAGAAGAAAAAAATGAGTTCAAATTAGGAGAGTAATAAAGGGACTTGCCCAGTGTCACGACATTTGCAAGAAGTGAGGCCAAGATACAAACCCACATCTGTTGATTATGAAGTCCGTAACTTTTCCACTATACCATCTCTTAGAACAATTATTAGTTTGGCATTAATATAAATGTCAAAAAACAATTTGGGTACCAGCTGGTTGTTACAGTGGCTCAGACAGGAGGTGAATAATACTATGGATAATACATAGGAGGCAACATAAATGGAAAAATTCAAAAGTGAAAAATAATTTGAAGATTTGACAAAATGCAGTTAAGTGATCAAACAGGAAATAGATGTTATTTTTTTCTGAATCCCCAGTACCTAGCACAATGCCTGGCTACCAGACAGGAATTGTTCTCTGAAGGACTGACCAACATTCATATGGCATATTTTTGACATACATTATCTCATTTAACCCTCACAACAGTCTTGTGAAGCTGCTATAATAGATACCGTTTTGTATCTGAGGGTACTGGAGCTCAGAAAGAATAATGTACTCAAGTTCATCTAGTTAGAATGTGGCATCATTGGGCTTTGAACCAAGATATTTAATTCCAAATACCACGCCCTTTTTCTTATTTCAAATAGCACCCCCAGGTGAAAGAGGGAAAAGGGCGGAAGAAGGGGAACTTGAGGTAAAAAAATAACTCCAAGATTCAAAGTAGTAGCTAACCAAGGAAAAGTGTGTGTGTGTGTGTGTGCGCGCACGCGTGTGTGTATTGTAAAAAAAAAAGAAAGTAAAAAACAAAATAGTGATTAATACTCTCATGATTTTATTGACAAAATTAATAAGAAGACTAAGCAAGGGATTATTTCTTCAGGGTAACTTGTTATGGCCAGGGAGAGTTTGTCTGCTTAGGCAAGTACAGAACAGGAACTAACGCTTTGGTGAAAAAACTAAGCAGATTATACAGATTTAAGTATCACTCCCCAATGGTGACAGCTAGATAAACTCTTGGAGTGATCAGAAGAGATCATTAAGCCCTGTAATAAATTAACTATCACACAGTACAGCAGGCTGAATGACACAGTTCCTGAACAATGGCTGAAAAATATCCTGTGGCAAATGGGAAAAACAACTTCAGTCTAAAAGAACAGCATAGCCCTTTACTTTTTTTATTAACATGATGTTTTCTGGATAGGATATAATCCTGACATCATCAGTTATTGAAATAAAGCTTGCCCAGATTGGTCTTCTCAGATACTGCTGGTCAGGAGTGTAAACTGGCACAATTTTCCTGGATATAAAATACTTTAATAATAATCTTAAAAACACCCATACTCTTGATTCAGTACTTCTTCATCCAGGAATTTACCAAAAAACGAAGTTGGGGGGGAAGGAAATAATCAAGAGATATTAACAAAGGTATTTACACAAAGATATTAAACACAATTTTTCTGACCAAAAAACAGAAACAAACTCCCAAAACCACACACGAACAAATGTCTAAAATAATGGAAAATGGTAAGCAAATTACAGTATACCAACCCTATAGACTACTATACAGCAATGTGTATGTTTCTGAATAATTTTTTTTTTAAGTATCATAATGTTTATCGATAGATACAAATATATAAAATCAGGGCAGGAACATGACTTGATAAATTAAGTAGACTTAATTTCAATACTATAATAAGAGGGACCAATTCAAACTGAATAACTTTTAATGACATGGTAAAATGTTAAGAATAAAATATTAATCTAGGCTAAATAAAAACTGTATACATAGCAGGATTTCAATTAAATACTATACAGGCATAGCAAATGATATTGGCCTGATAAAGTTATTTCAAAAGGCTAGAAAGCTAATTAAACAATATGTTGTGGTAAATCTATAGAGACAATCAAGGGAAATATTTAAGGATAGTAGATACCTTGGAGGTGGAGAGAAGTGGCAGGGAGAAATGGGGCACACAGGGAAAATGGCAGTGGTCATGTTCCATTTCTTAAGTTGGATGCGGGGATTTTAGATATCTGTTTACTACATTCCATGGCTTATATAAATGTTTCATATGGCCTGAAAATATCAAATTAGTAAAAATAGAAAAAAATACAAAAATAAAATAATTTGGAAGTAAAAAAAGCTGTTCATGCTTCTACTTTTCAAATACAAGATAACGAAAAAAATGTCAATTTTATCACTCATATTTTCCAATATATGTATTCAAACTAGTAAGAATAGACATATTTTATTAGACTCAATAAAATTATTTTAATTTTGAATGAAACGTGTATGTATGTGTACACACATGTACAGACACACACACTTTTATTTTTCCTAAATCGGCCATTCTCCCCATTGTTCTTATACCCTTTCCCTATGCAATCTTACATTCCCCAGAGCTTTTATCATCTGATAATGATGGACTGGGAACGTTTTCAGGGGAAAGGCAGGGGAGCAGCTAAGATGTATAAGGGAAGTAGATAGGAAATAAAAAGGGAATTTTGAGAAGCAGATCTGTCAACTCTATTCTACTTCACAATGTTCCAAAATTTGCAAATAAAGACTGAGTTATTTCTAAATGACTTTTGGTTGCAGGATTGTGTGACATACATTATGACACTGCTCTGAAACTAGGTTACATAGGTCACAACTTACATAGTAATATATAAGCAATTAAAGAACTTCTCCTACTATTAAAGCTAGGTATGTACACAAATCTTCTCTTTTGCTCCTGCCTTTAGATATCACAGAACAGTGCCTTTTTTGAAGGAACAACACAAACAAAAGAATGACTACATTAAAGGAGGTCAGAGAGGTCTTGCCATGACACTACCAAGGGGCAACACAGAAGGCTCTCAAATGTTAAAAAAAAAAAAGAAAAGCAAGTAATAATAGAGAATCTTCATCATTAAACATCTGTCTAGCGCTCCAATTTATAAAGCCTTTTCAAAACAATCATTATGACTCTGTAAGGTAAGGAGAACAGAGGTTATTTTTGTTGAGGAAACTGAGGTTCAGAGAAGGAAAGTTAACAATGGTAGCTATACCTCCCTTTTATACAGAGCGTGCCAAAAAAATGTATACACAGTTTAAGAAAGGAAAAAACTATTAAAATTGTAATACCCAATACATACCAATAACAAAAGATGAATACAGTCACGTTTGACTTCTGCAATTACTGTGTTTCCCTGAAAATAAGACCGGGTCTTATACCGTATTTTCCCGAAAATAAGGCTGGGTCTTATATTAATTTTTGCTCCAAAGATGCCTTGGGGCATATTTTCAGAAGATGTGTTATTTTTTCATGTACAATAATCTACATTTATTCAAATACAGTCATGTCATCTTCTTCTGGAACATCGTCATAACGTACTAAATGCATCTGTCTGGCTGATGATCTTAACCAGGGCTTGTTTTCAGGGTAGGTCTTATTTTCAGGGAAACACGGTACAAGAGGTGCTCAAAGTGGTTACCATCAGCGTCCAGACACTTCTGATTACGGCAAACTACTGCTTGAGCAACGTTAACCAAAGTGTCCACTTGATACATTTTTTTGGCACCCCCGATATATGCTGTTCCCTCTCCTTAGAATGCCCTTCCATGCCTGTCCATCTATCAAATTCCTACTCATACTAGAAGAGCCAGTACATATGCCCACTCCTCCATGAAGTTGTCCCTCATATCCCAAAACACAGGTAGATATAATCACACTATACTTTATATAGTTCTACTGCAGTTATCCAATGTATAACTTTTTATTTGTTTAGATGGCTGTCTCCCCCTCTAGACTATGAGTTCAAGGAAAGTTAGTAGTTCTTAAATGTTTTCGTCTGTTCCACTTATGTGAGGCAAAAACCTCATAGCCTATCCATCCCTCCTGGTTCCCAAGGTACAGTGGAAAACAGTGTTAACAATGAAGTATCACTGCAAGAAAATGTTATAGACATCTGCTTTAACAAGAACATGGACATTTTCTATTTGAATAACAGTACAATGTCAAAATCTAAGTTTGGAAATTTTTTATGTCAATCGTACTGTTAATGCAAATATACTCATATATCACCACATACTAGATTAACCAAATCAACCACAACGAATGATACCAATAATAAAGTTAAATAAATGATAATTCATAATTAAGATACAAAACTAGCAACAATTAAAAACTACCACCAACTCAAGACAACACAAAAGCTCTCTTCCAAGAAATTAAGGAATTTCAACGAGCTACTTTTGTACATATGAAGTAGGAGCTTTACAACACTTCCAAGTGTCAGCCTTCTTCATAAAAGACAAGTCCTCCTCAGTAAACTACAGTAATCTGCTAATTTTAGCTTTATTATTAAATTGTAGTAATTCTTAATAACTCACTAAGCAGTACTCTAGTATGGAGCCCTTAAAATGGTTGATACAAAGTAAAAGTCTGAGGAACTGCATCACTTACCAGCCCCTAGGAGATAAGAAAAGGATTTTTAGAACATTTCATCCATCACGCATCCGGAGTTCTGTGTCCCACACACTGAAAATCAGTAGGGTTAAGACCCATGCCGTATCCACTTCTGTATTCCCTACTCTGGCACACAGCACATGCTCAGTATCTATTAGTAAGTGGATAAATGAACTACCTATAAGCAGATTTCTACGTATAAGAACATGGCACAACACCTGGAGACCTGGGGCAATAAAGACAGGGCAAAAAACAGGAGTAGACTAGCTCCCAAAGCAGCTTTTCCATTTCACTACTTTTTGTGGCAGGCACTAATCTCTAATAGCAAGAAAATGTCCGACTGAGAGATCAATCCCCACCCCACACACTCATCAGAAAAGACACACATGCACTAATACCATGTGTCCCCGAAAACAAGACCTAACGGAAAATAAGCCCTAACATGATTTTTCAGGATGACATCCCCTGAACATAAGCCCTAATGCGTCTTTTGGAGCAAATCTTAATATAAGACCTGGTCTTATTTTCGGGGAAACACGATTGCAATATATGTTTTTCAGTTGGTTTTCCATTTCTTCAGAACCAAGCTCCTTACTTCCCAACAACAAAGAGGATCATTACTTATCTATCACTCATTAAAATCCAGATCCAGTATTCTTCTGTTTATTAACCACAATGCCTCTAAAAAAGTCACTTCATTTCTTGCCTCCACAGCTTCCTTATCCGTGAAATGAAATTTGTACTATTTTTCCTTTCACTCCATCAGGTTATTGTATCAAATGAAATAAAGGATATGAACAGGCTTTGTTTACTGTAAGATACTGTTACTAGTGTCATCCATAAAGTGTATTTTTCCTTATAATTTACCAAAAGAGAGAAGTCATTGCTCAGATTCTAAAGGCCACAGGGTCTGTCTTTGAGGAATTTCATAGTGACACTCATTAGCCCTTTCTAAACCTTCTCATGGCTTTCTTTTAATATCCCTTATAATCTTTTTGCTTCCTTATATTCTCCTTCCTTGAATGTTTAGCCATCTATGCAACACTCAGCTGGAGGCATTCTCAGTCTTTTCCCCACGACTTAGTTACCTATTTTGTTGATTGGTTTGTTTTACATATTTAAATTTTCATTCTATTACTGTATTGCCAGGGTCATGTCAAAGAAGCATTTCAACATGCTGAACTGTGGCCCATCCATTTTTACCAAGTGGGAAAGTGGCGGACACCGGAAATTTAGTACACATAGCAATTGTAGTCTACTGTTAGAGGAAACCGGGGATTCCACTGTTGCTGATATGACAAAAAATGAAACAGATCCTCACAGATCAGGCATCTTTTATACTTGGGAACTGAACGACCACAAAATGCATCCAATAAATTACTTGTTCAATGAATTAGTAAATTATTAGATGGTAACTTGCCTCAAAACTAATTTTATTTCTCTTCATGACACTATCACAGGAAACTGAAAATAAAAAGTATTAAAATTCCCTTAATTCAAGACAAGACCTGTGGACTCTAGAATCACTAAGTAATGAGGTCTCTCATTAATTACAAGGAAAATATACTTTCTGGATGATGCTGGCAACAATGTTTTACAGTAAACAAAGCCTATTCATAGCCTTTATTTCATTTGATACAACAACCTCAGGAAGTGAAAGGAAAAATATTACAAATTTCATTTTATGGCTAAGGAAGCAAAGGTACAAAAATGAAATAACTTCCAGAGGCATTGTGGTTAGTAGAAAGAATACTAGACCTGGATTTGAATTCTATTGGTGTTACACTGCAAAATGTCTGGCTTCTCTGACCCTCAGTCTGTCCTTTGTAGAACGGGGATAATATGAGTACTTATCTCATGATGCTATTGTTAGGATGAAGTGAGAACGTGTGTGTAAAGCCTCCAGCACAATATCTGACAGAGTCATTATTCAGTCAATGTTCCCTTCCCACTTACTAGCCATGATCTTGCACAATATAAATTTTTCAGACACATAGGACAGCAAGTTCATGGTTGTAAATCCTCAAAGAATTTTGCCATCCGGAGTCCAAATCAGGAAAAACATGCAAGACTCTGTGTCTCCCTACACCATCAGGCAGATATTTTTCAGCCTACCTTTTCACTAAAGATGTATGCTTTTTAAGGTCCTGGTTTTATGTAGCTGTCTTGGTTACAACTCATGTGCATCTGGCTCAAAATCTCATCTCCTACCTGCAAGGTTCCTAATACTGACAATATTTCAATAGGAGATAATGGCTCTGACAGTGCTCCATTTTTTGTATTCCTGGATGATTTTTTTCTATAGATTGGGCCAGAAAGCAGGTAACTTAGGAAAAAGATTACAAACTTGACCATTTTTTGATTAGAAGTAAATTTTTTTATTGACATCGCTCTGAAGGAGTGTCATACTATAGTGAAAAGTGTGCAGTTAGGAGTCAGATTGCCTGGATTAAAATGCCAGCTCTTCCACTTACAAAACTATGTAACGTTAGGCAAAATACTTAATCTCCCACACCTCAGTTTCGTGATTTGTCAAATGCAGCCAATAATAGTCCCTATATCATAGGATTGTTGTCAGAATTAAATAAATTCAAAGTGCAACTTACAACAGTCACTGGCATATATAAATTGTTCAAGAAATGTTGGCCATTATTTTAGAATATAAACTCCATAAAACAAAGACTATGTTTTGTTTACTGCTGTATTCCCAGAACCTAAAACAATGCCTACTATGTAATGCACACTAAATATTTATTGAATAAATGAACAGTCAAGCACAAATTTATTGTTAGGTGTGTTTAAAATACTTATTTGCCCTTAGAGAAAGAAACTATATGTCCAGAGAGAAATATAATTCCCAAGTCCAGCCCTGAAATTAAAGTATGGAATTGAAAGGCAGACAAGGGTCATCTGAGTTCATGGGTATAAGAAACTTCAGCTATGGGACAATCTTTGAATCCTCATTTTTATAGTACTCCACAGGTAATTGCTCCTTCATTTATGGGTTGTTTTTTTCCTACTATTAATTCAACCAAGCCAGACTTTCAGGAATAAACACCTAATATAACCTTAGATATGATCCAACCACTTAATTTTTAAAAATTTTTTGTAGTAAGATGAAATCATTTTTATTTTAAATAATTTTGTTTTTCAATTACAGTTGACATATATTAGTTTCAGGTGTATAACATAGTGATTAGACCTTTATATAACTTACAAACTGATCACCCCAATAAATCTAGTACCCATGTGACACTACACAGTTATTACAATATTATTGACTATATTCCTTATACTATACTTTATATCCCCATGACTATTTTGTAACTACCAATTTGTACTTCACCTTTTTCACCTATTCCCCCAACCCTCTTCCCATCTGGTAACCATCAAAACATTCTCTGTATCTATGAATCTGTTTCTGTCTTATTTGTTTATTTTATTCTTTAGATTCCACATATAAGTGAAATCATATGGCATTTGTCTTTCTCTGTGATTTATGCCACTCAGCACAATACGCTCCAGGTCCATCCATGTCGTTGCAGATGGCAAGATTTCATTCTTTTTTATGGCTTAGTAATATTCCACTGTATATATGGATCACCTCTTCTTTATCCATTCATCCATTGGTGGACACCCAGCTTACCTCCATATCTTGGCCACTGTAAATAATGCTGTAATGAACATATGGATGCACATGTCACTTCAAAGTAGTGTTTTGGGTTTCTTAGGATAAACACCCAGAAGTAGGATCACTGGGCCTTTCTTTGTCTCCTGTTACAGCCTTTGTTTTAAAGTCTATTTTGTCTGGTATAAGTATTGATACCCCAGCTTTTTTTCATTTCCATTTTCATGATCTTTTTACATCTCTCAACTTTCAGTCTGTGTGTCTTTTGATCTGAAGTGAATCTCTTGTTAGGTAGCATATGTAAGGGTTTTGTTTTCTTATCCATTCAGCCACCCTATGTCTTTTGATTGGAGCATTTAATCCATTTGCATTTACAGTAATTGTTGACAGATATGTAGTTATAGCCATTTTATTATTCATAGTTTTTATCTTTTCTCCTTCTTCTTCCTCTCCTTCCCCTTTTTCTTCTAGAAGTCCCTTTAACATTTCTTGTAATACTGGTTTGGTGGTGTCGACCTCTGGCTTTTTCTTGTCTGGGAGTTTCTTTTTCTCTCCTTCAATTTTAAATGATAGTTTTGCTGGGTAATCTTACCGTGTTTCCCCAAAAATAAGTTTCTGTTGAGAAATCAACTGACACTTATGGGAGCTCCCTTATAGGTAACTGCTTTTCTCTTGCTGCTTGTAAGATTCTCTGTTTTTGAGCTTTGGCATTTTAATTATGATGTGTCTTGGTGTGGGCCTATTTGGGTTCATCTTGTTTGGGACTCTCTGCACTTCCTGGGCTTATATGTTTATTTCCTTCACCAGGTTAGGGAAGTTTTCAGTCATTATTTCCTCAAATAGATTTTCTTTTTTTTTTTCCCCTTTATTTTATTATTTTAAACGTTTTTTTATTAGTTTTAGATATACAAAACAACGCAATAGTTAAACATTTATCATTTAGATTGTTTAGTTCTTTTTCTGGAGCTTAGTTCTATTCTTTCATTTGGGATATGTTTCTTTGTCTCCCCATTTTGGCTGCCTTCCTGTGTTTGTTTCTATGTATTAAGTAAAGCTGCTATGTCTCCCAGTCTTAGAGTAGACTTATGTAGCAAGTGTCCTGTGGGGCCCAGAGGCAGTCTCCCGACAGCCAGGTGCTGCAGGTGTGTCCCTTGTATGGGTTGTGTGTGCCCTCCTGTTGTAGTTGAGCCTTGGTTGCTGTTTACATGTCATTGGGCAGGATTGAACCTGGGGCTGATTGGTTGTGAGGATTGGCTGTCACTACAGTGGAGGAGCTGTTGTGCAGGGACTGATCCTACAGAGCAGGATTCGCTTTAGGGCTCTGGTGCCTGTCCAATCTGCCCTTTGCGTGTGTTGTCTGTGGAGGTAGCCTGGTGGTGCTCAGGTATCGTCTGAAGCTGACCACCAGGCATCCTGGCCCCAGGAGCGGAGGCCTCCTGGGAGGGGCCCTGCTACAGGCCAGGTTCAGCAGCAGCCTGTGCCCTGCCTGGGGCCACCAGGCCTGAGTCACAAAACGATCCAGAGATGTCTTCCTCCCATGCGGAGCTTGGAGGTGCCTGGGAGAGGCTAAGCTGCAAACCAAGGCCAGCTGCCGCTAGTGCCAAGCTTGAGGATGCTTAGCAAGAGGTACAGGGCACAAGGCCAGGTGCTGCTTGTTTGGGGTTTGTGAACCTTTGAGAGATTTTAGGCAAGTCTGCAGCATGCGCTAAGACAGGCCATCTGTATGGAAAAGCCACCGGAGGCAGCTTGGGTAGGCCTGCAAATTAGGTGGGGCAAGGTCTTAGGGAATCACCAGGGCACGGTGAATGGTGTTAGTCAAGTTGATGGAGACTCAGCTATAGCGGCTAATGCACACTGGGAGGGGAGAGGGTTTAACAAAAAAATAATAGCCTCTGCCAGCACTTCTCTCAGGGAGAAAGGTGCCCCTCCAGTCCTCACCCTAAAGCCAGACAATTCAGTTCCTCCTCGTATGTCCCTGGTGCCTTTTGTGCTGCTGCCCCAGCACTGGAGCTCAGAGGGAGTGAGTCCATCAGTAAGTAAGTCCATGTGCGATCCCTTTAAGAGGAACACCTAGGACTCCAGCAGCCCTCCCTCTCACTCAGCCACAATCTCTGTTGGTTTGTTTTCACAGCCAGAAGTTGTGGGGACTTCTCTTCCCAGCACTGGAACCCTTGGCTGGGGGGCCTGGTATGGGGCTGGAACCCCATGTTCCTCAAGAGAGAATCTCGGCAGCTGAGGTATCCCTTCCAAATTTTAACTGCCAACTGGGTGTGGGACCCGCCTGTTCCATGTCTCCGCCCCTCCTACCAGTCTGAAAGTGGCTTCTTCTGTATGTCCTTAGTTATAGGACTTCTGTTCAGCTAGACTTCAGGCAATTCTCAAGGATAGTTGTTCTGTAGTTTAGTTGTAATATTGATGTGGTCGTGAGAGGATGCAAACACAGCATTTACCTACTCCACCATTTTGACTGGAAATCCCTCTAATCCCTTTACCTTCTTCTTTCCCAAACTATCATTTTACAAATGAGGATGGTCAAGAAGGTAGTACTAATGCTCAAGGGTACAGATATGTTGAACTATTTCACATGGACTGCGGGAAGTTATTTTTCTTTTTAAAAAACCACCAACTACTTTCAGAGAACCCTAGGTGTCCAATAATGCAGGTACGATAAGCTTCTTGCATGTATCACTTCAAGGACTGGCCAGTGTGGCAAATGGCTATATGCTAAAGGACTTCATGAAGCTAGTGGACTATCTATAAGAGTACTGGAAAAGTAAATAAATCCTCTTCCCTTCCATCTTAGCTCATATAACAAAGCTAGTCCAAGAAACAAAACAAAAATTCAAGTCAGTAATCACTGAGCTGATGAGCAGATCATAGGAATCACTAACTCAGAGATACTTTAGCATTATTTTCCTCTTAACTACCAGTATGAGTTTTGAAATATAATATGGTAAACAGAGAAGCCAGGTTAATAATGGAAAGAACACTGGGCTTCCAGTTAGTCCTGGCTCTGCTACTTACTAGCTGTGTGATCTTAGGAAAATAAATTAACTTCTCAGTTTTCTTATCTATAAAATTGATGCTAAGCCTCTATCATGACTACTACACAAAATGGTAGTGAGGAATAAATGAAATGTGTATGAAAATGCCTTTAAAATATTGAAGTACTATGCAAATATTAACATAATCGAATGGTTTCTAGTGTGAAAAGTTGGGTAATATATTCATGGAGGTAAGAGCTCAAGTTTACACAAAATTTAAACCTATAAAAGCAATTTGCCATAATCCCATAGTACTACAGCTAATAGAACATACCTACACTAATACTTATCTTTACCTTGCTAGAATTTTACTGCATTTTTTAAAGAAGTTGAAGGGATCACAGAGAGGATTTAATATAACCTTTTCATTTTAGAGATTTAAAAATGGAGGCATAAAGGTGAAATGATTTGCCAAAGGTTACAAGGTCCATGAAAAGAAACTAACTGACATTACATAACCAAGAACATTCAAGCTTTTTAAAAAATGTCTTTAGAAAAGGAGAGTATGACATTGAACAGGCATTAAGATGCTGGAGAGCTAAGAAAAATGTTTATACAAAAGAGAACTGGAGATAGGAAAAAGGGAAAAAAGAAAAAACAAGAGATCTTTATATAGAGCTAACAAAATGTTTAAATGATTAACCACCCCTCTAAATTTACCTGTAACTGATTCTTTACTATCTGTGTTTAAATATTCTATTCTCTGAAAAGACACCTCCACAAATTATAAACAAGTAATTTGCAAGTATTTATACAAAGAGATATAGCTTTGCAATTCATCTTGAAATCACTTGGCTTCCTTCCCAACTCTTCCAGCTCAATTCTTCTGCACAGAAAAATATATCCTAAGTCAAAAGTACCATTTAGGCTAGTAAAAGAAACTATCTTTTCCAACATTTCTTATCCATCAAACCTCTTTTTCCCAAGGGTACCTGTACAGAATGTTCATCTTTTATACCCTCTTTTATAACTCACATCTCAGTTAACAGCACCATATTCAATTCTCTATAAAATACACACATTCTTTCACTGAACAAATATTTATCTTCTCACTATGTCTCACGCATTACTTAAGTGCTTGAGACATGAAGTGGATAAACATAGTACTGTCCTTGCCCTCAGAGAGCTCACAATCTGAAGGGCCAGCCAGCCTCATTAACAAACAATACCACCACCACAGAATAACTGCTTTAACCAAGAATACACAAAGCACAGGAAAAGCATATGGAAAAAAGTAACTCAAAGCTGCCTGGAGGAAACTGAAGACTTCAGAAAGGAGGCAAGGTTTAAGGAAACACTCGAAGATTAAATAGCAAAGAAGAGGGACAGCATCCTAGGCAAAAGAACAGCGTAAACAAACTTAGAGGCAAGAACAACAGAATAATGGTGCTCAGTATTGAAGAGCATAAAATGCAAAGACTTTTTCTCATAAAATTATTAGATCATTAAAGGATTAGATCATGAGAGTCTGTCCTAGGATACTATGCAAAACACTTTGATTCCACAACTATTTGCTGAACCGCTACTATGTGCCACACACTGCTAAGTACACAGGACACAGATCTTTGTAGACCCATTGCTGTCCATGTGCATGGTTGCCACTTGAGTTGTGCAATACAACCTGTGTGGCCACAGCAGCGTTATAAAAAACACTGTAAATTAGTGGGGCCTAAACTGCAGGCTCCTTAAATATCATAAAAAGTCCACAAATCCACATGCATACCAAGTATGCTCTGCATACAATAATATCTTGGAATACATACTATTTTCAATGTATAATAGATGCTGTTAAAATTAAGAGGCCAGGGGCGGCCGGAGGGCTCAGCTGGTTAGAGCATGAGCTCTGAACAACAGGGTTGCCATTCGATTCCCACATGGGCCAGTGAGCTGCACCCTCCACAACCAGATTGAAGCTGCCGCTGAGCTGCCCAAGGATGGCTCAGTTGTGCGAGCTCTCAAAAAGGTTGTTGGTTCAATTCCTGCAGGGGATGGTAGGCTGCACCCCCTGCAACTAAAGATTGAAAACAGCGACTGGACTTGGAGCTGAGCTGCGCCCCCCACAACCAGATTGAAGGACAACAACTTGAAGCTGATGGGCCCTGGAAAAACAGACTGTTCCCCACTATAAAAATATACTAATATTCTTTAAAAAAAATTAAGAGATCAGTATCACTTTAAAATAATACTGAATTCCTACCAGCCTTTTGATTTTTCCCCCCAATTAATGTATTCTGAAAGCATATTCCTGTCCTATCTCCCAAGCTTTCAACTTTAAAAAGGTATCTAAACGCTAAAGACAAAATGCCATGAACATCTGATATTTTGCTTCAAGTGCTTTATAGAAGGCAATTTGGCAATATGGATCAAGAACCATACAATTATACACACCCTTTGATCAATTTTTCTTTCAATAAATATGAATTATTTTTATAATGGAAACAATAGTACAAATATTTTAAATGCCTGAATTCAGTTTAGATTCCTACAACCACACAGAAGTCCAGGGAAGGTGTTTGAAATAGCACAGGCTTAGGGGTCAGACAAACCTGTGCTTTAATCCTGCTCTGTCACTTATTAGTTATGTGATCTTAGGAAACTTACTTGATTTCTCAAAACCTCAGTTTTCTTATCTGTGCAATGAGAAAACATCATCAACCTCATGGACCTGTGAAGATTAATTAGTGTATCATCTGATACATTGTGTGCTCAGTAAATGAAGCTATTATATGAGATTACCCCTCTAAATAAATGTCTCAGAATTCAAGAATTATTTTTCTATTTTAATTACTATAGCATTAAAAATGTCTTTTATTCCATTGTAAATAGTGACTATTTCTGCCACTTATTGGTTAAATGGCAGAAAGGGATAAATGGTTAAGGGATAGTTTAGAATTTATGGAAAAAGTAGTGGTCTAACCAGCATTTCCCAATTCATGATGGGTCAGATCATTAAGTATAATATTGATGCCTATTTCTATATGTGTATTTTTGACCATTTAATAAAATAATTATTTAAATTTTTCTCCTTTAAAAATAGAATACTTTGATAGTATACAAAATTTTATCTACTGCATATATGTAAATTAGTGGAAATTAAGAGACTGGTTTATGATAGTATAGTCACTCAATTGTTACGACTTCATCTGAATACTGAACATCACAGTGCTTTAAAATTATTTTTATTCTTATAATGAACTGTTGGTTAAAGACAAAAAATATAAGCTACACTGATGATGAAATAAGAGTAAACGAATGCATTTATATGATTAGGATTCTTAAATGGTATTATATCAAGATATGTCAGTATTTTTTAACATTACAAAAAGAAGTGTGGTGATAGTTTATTTCCAATAAATGAAAATCCAAATTGGATATAACTATCTACATTTTCAATATTTTATTTGTGGAGATAGGCTTCCAAGTAGCAGCCTGGAGCCATTTCTTCATTTTGTTTCTTAGAAACAAAACACAACAATTACAAAAACCTGTTGATATTTTTAAGTACAAACTTGCAAGAATTCCAAATTTAAGGTTAAAAAGTCAGTTCTTATCTGTTCAGATGCCATAAATATAATTAATTTCAATCTATATTGAAAGATAAATTCATTTTAACATATGACAATGATTTATCTCATGTTAATGTGTCATTTGTTAAACAGAAAAAGGCTGAAATTTGTTTTAATGTGTTTTGTTCAATGTATTATTAAATAAATTATATATGTAATTTTAAAATAAAATATATTTTACTTAAAAATCTCTCCTTTCTCATACCACACAAAAATATTTCAAAAATTAAATGAGGTTGGGAAGTGCTGATTCTCTCTATATGACTTAATACATGAACTTTGAGAGACCTACTATTTGTAAATAAAGGACTTTGATATAGTAAATTTACTTTGTTTTAATATTCTCATAAATCCCTAAAGGCAGCACATATGAAAACTGAGGCCCAGTCTGCAAAATTACAAAGCTGTGATTATGTGCTGCCTCTACAAGTCCATAGTAATGTCTCTATGGAAAATTCACTCAGCCAAAAAGCGGTATGCCAGATCTTCACATTTCATTTCTCTATATTCTCCTTACTCCAATTTAAATCACCACCACCATAACCAGGTTAGGGAGAAAGTTCACACACTTATCACCCAGACTAGTGCAACAGCTCTTCCCACTCCAAACCATGTTTCATATTGATTTAGTGATCATCCTCCAAATCTCTTAAGTATGACGTTCCTTCACACGCACACAAAAAACCTTTCAAGGTACTCAAAGTCTTTACAATGAGGCCAAAATTCCTGAGCCTATGATTCAAGGTCCTCCATGATCTGATATTAACAAATAACCATAGCAAGAAATATGAAAATTATAATATATATGTATCCTATGAAAGAGGGTTATATAATAGAGGCATATGAATAGGGTTTTTTTGAGGGGTAGGCACGGCAGATGGGGTTTCCTTGAGCTGAAAACTCCAGGACATGCAGAGTTAAAAAGACAAAAGAGAGAGTACCACCACAGGTCATTCACATGTGCTTTTCCTTCTATCTGGTTTTCCACAAAATAATTCCTATAACTTAATCCTTCAGTTCTCTTTTTGAAAGTAAGATCCTCTAAGAAGCCGTTCCTGACTATCCCATACCATGACTCCACAATTTTTCCTTTCTTAGCATTCTTCACATTTAAAGTTACTCTTTTTGCTTGATTTCTATATTGTTCACATACGTAAGATACAAAAAAGCAGGGACCACATCTGCTTATTTGTAATATCCCAATGCCACAGTCAAAGGCACTCAAAAAAAAAAATTGTTAGATGAATAAAAAGCAAGGGCTGTATGTTAGACCAGTGGTTCTGAAAGTATGGTTCAGAGACCAAAAACATGACACGGGTTACTTGTTAGTAATGTAAACTCTCAGGCCCTACTCCAGACCTAATAAATTAAACTCTGGAACTGGCAACCTATAATCCCTCCAGTTGATTCTGATTCAGGGTAAAGCTTAAGAACACATCTCAGGCATCCCAACAACAGTCATGCACTGCATAACGCCATTTAGGTCAACGACCGCATATATAACGTTGGTATAATACCATATAGTCTAGGTGTGGTAGGCTATACCACTAGGTTTGTGTAAGTGCACTTTATGATGTTTGAACAATGACAAAAATCACCTAAAAATGCATCTCAGAACATATCCCCATCATTAAGTGGCACATGACTACATTCAAAACACAATTTTGAAAAATTATGACAATTTTGAAAAGTATAAAATACAAAAAGCTTTACAATAACGTTCAACTCTATTTACTGAATGCCTACTACACATACTGCACAAGAAAATTTTTAAAAAGTAACTTCTACAGCTAATTCTCAGTTCATAATAAGCTGATATTTTGCCTCCCCTTCAACTCTCCCATACATACACTCTTACTCTGTGTGTGTCTATGTTTTAACAAGCAAGGAAAAATCAAACTACTAGTTGGAGGCAAGGCCTAAACCATAATCATACCTAACATATCTTTCCAGTCTCATTTCCTACTACACATGCCCATTCCCACATCCCTCCATGATAAAAAAGGTAATCCTGCTACCTATAATACATCCTAAATACTTTCTACTCATGTTCACAACAAAGCATTCTTTCCCTTCCCAAAATGATCTATATAAATCTTATTCATCTCTTAGGCCCAGCTCAAATGATACCTTTGGATCCAAAATACTCAAAAAGGCGTTCATAACGTCTCCCTCTGTACTCATGTATTCATTCTCAGTGGGAGGGCCAACACTTCCAAAAATCTACAGTGTTTCCCCAAAAATAAGACCAGGTCTTATATTAACTTTTGCTTGAAAAGACACATGAGGGCTTATGTTCTGGGGATGTCATCCTGAAAAATCATGCTAGGGCTGATTTCCCGGTTAGGTGTTATTTTCAGGGAAACACGGTGGCAGTTTGGTGTTTTAGCTACGACAGCTCTTTATTGTAAAGAGAAGATGATCACACCTTACTAAATTTCCTTTTTGTACCAAAAATAAGATGCAAACTCGGTCTTTCTGTGTAGCCCACTAGTTGCCTAAAATTTCAGTTTAAGATTATACTTGTCAGATAGCAAAATGAGACCATGAAGTGAATTATTCAAGCACCTACTTGGCCTGGGCAATGGGAATAAGGCACAGATGCTGCCTAGAACGCACATCTCAGGGAGAGAAACAGGTTAACACAATGACAGTGTGATGGATTGTAAAGGTGAAGCGTTGTTATGGAGGCAGACACAGGAGAATGACAACCCCCAAAGGCAGAGTCAGTGAGTTAGGGAAAGTTCACAAATTATTATAAACCACTTTCCTAAAACACAGATGGGGGGTAGGGGAAAAGTAGAAATTAACTAACCTCCTGGGAGAACATAATTACAAGGCCTTAAATTTCACCAGACTGTCTTATTCCTCCCAGAGACCAAAATTGAGATTGCTGCATATGATGGAGCGATGTGTTCATTAAATGTACTGCAAACCATGTGTGACCCAACTCAATGAAAAACCAACTGAAGCCTCAACCTATTTTGAAACAGGAAGGAGAAAATTTGCAAAAATAAGGGTCTCCCAACTAAAGGAAGAGAGGGCATAACAAATGAAGGTATTAGAAGGTATTAAAGAGAAAAATCACACTGCCAAGTTGATTTCAGTCTTCAGAAGCCCTGGTCTCTGCCTCCAAACAAAAATATTTGTTTTGAGTAACAGTCAACCCTGTAAATAAATATTTTTAAATTTCCCAAACTGTACCTCCACCTTAAAAGACACTCAAAATAAAAATACATTCCCAAACAGTTTTCTGTTAAAAGATTAGATATCTCATAAAGTCATAGTAATGCATGCTCGCCTCACTCCATCCATCACTCCAAATCACACTGTCAGGTTTTGCAATGACACTAGGTAATAAGGCTTCCAGGCTCTTTTCAATACCTCCAACGATCCCCCCCTTCTCCTCTACAAAGAGAAGAGAAGAAAGCCAAAGAATCCTATCTGCCTGCCCTACAGCTCCTGGGAAACAATCTTCCTCAAATTGTTGGTGCTTAGACCCCTGAAGCCCGTAGAAGGAAATGGGGACAGCGGTGAGAGCGGGGGTGAGAGGATGGCCAATAAAGGGGAGAGGAAATGTGGGTGGTAGAGGACGAAAGGGAGAAACGATACGGAAAGGAAGTGGCAGTGCACATAAAATGGTGAAAGGGGGCAAGAAGCGGGAGCAAAGAGCAGGAACGAAAAATAGGGAGGGAGAGAGGGAAGGGGTAAAGATCCCAAAATAGAGAAAAGGCAAAATGGAAGGAGAAAAGGAAGGTCGGGTTAAATGACTAGAAGGGGCGGCAAAGGGGAACGCGAATGAGGCTGTCACTGGGGGTGATTAAAAAAAGGGTGTCACTGGGAAGGAGAGGGATAAGGGGTTGTGTCACCACAGCAGGTGGCCGGGGAACACGGGGAAGGAGGAGCGGGCCACCAAGGGGGCGGTAACAAGGAGGTAAGGTAAAGCAGGGCGCAGAGGGGGCACCAGAGCTAGGGAGGGGCAGGCCTGTGGGGACCAGAGTGGCGGGCGGCTGCGGTTCAGGCAGGCCTTGCTCCCTCACCATAGCTGTGCCGGCCTGGTCCTCGGGCATGCAGCCTCTGTCCTGGGCTCGGCGGCGGGCCGGGCCTGAGCCCGCCCCCAGGTTGAGCCGGCGCGGGGGCTCCAGGAGGCTTCGGCGAGCGGCGGCTCCGGGCTTGGCCCAGGCCTCGGCCTCCTTCCCTCGGAAGCTAGAAGTGCAGCAGCCGCAGCGGCAGCCGGACCCGGAACGCAAACTCCGCCCCCGTGATGCCCCGCCCCCGCTCGCGAGCCTGAGCTTGACCCCGCCTCCACTCTCACTGCGCAGACTCAGCGATGGAGTCTCGAGCCGGCGTCGGACCTTCGGTTTCTCCCCTTCCCCGGCTCTTAAAGGAATCACAGCCCCCTCCAAGTCTATTCTTCCTTTGAGAAATAAGGGCTTTAAATATTACGTCATAACAGGAGACTAGAGCACTCACTCCCTTCAGTTACCTGTAGACCCCTGTGCTTCTAGTTCATTGTTATTCATTACTATTGTCATAGTTCTTGGTGATTTCAATTCTCTTAGATAGTTCTTCCAGTGCCCTGGCCTCTCAGGTTCCTCTCCTCTAGGCATCACCCTTGCCTCAGCTTCTCATTTCCACGCTCATACCTTAGATCTTCTCATTACCAATAGTGATAACCCCTCTATAATCTCAATTTTAATTATCCTACTCTCCCATCACAAACTCCTTCCTTTCTAGGTAGCTCTCTTCCTCTAAGATCCAACTCCAAAAATTCTTCAACGCTAAGCTCCAAATCCACTGATCCTACCACCTACTATTCCTCACACTACCCCATGTCCTCATTTCCTTCCTTGAACAGCTTAGATTCTATTGTCCATTATGAAAACCGTTCCATGGTATTAACCATCATTTCTCCAGTTCGGCTCTCCTTTCCTTGTACTCACCTGACAAATTCCAATCCTGAACCTGCAGCAAAACAGAGGAGAGTGAAGAAAACTCCCAAACCATACTGACTGGTCTCCCTCTAAACTTGATATCATTATCCTCAAATAGGCCCCTAATGCTTGACTATACTACTACATTTCTCCAGTTCCATATACTGTCTCACCCTACTAATAAGTATTTCACATCTCTCTCTTCAAATCTTCCTCCCTTGTCCTTACTTAACTGATGATTCCAATTCACTGAGAAAATGAGGCAAAGAAAGAGGCAAAGAAAGAGAACATCTACAGGTTCCCACCAGCTACCATAACTTCCAATTACCTATAAGTCTGCTCTGCTTGTAACTCTGCTCCCATCCTCTGCCTTCCTTTCCTTACTACTAATAATGGTCTTTTAGCAGAGGTCAAACCCTCCTCAGTTTTTCTCAAAATAGTTGGTTTGGTTTTTTATTCCCAGTCACAAACCTATATTTTTGTAAAATGTAAGAAAAATTAATTACTAGAAAATTAAATTTAAAAACAGACATACTAAATATAAGCCGGATTTTATTTTTTTACCATTGTAACCATTTTTAAGTGTACAATGCAATGGCATTAAGTACATTCACACCACCATGGAGCTCCAGAACTCTTTTCATCTTGCAAAACTGAAACTCTGTGCTCATTAACTCTGTGCTTATGTTCTCCTCCCTGCAGCCCCTGACAACTGCCATGCTACTTTCTGTCTCTATGAATTTGACTACTATAGGTCAGATTTTTTTATTATTAGCTCCAACAGACATAAAATTTTTCTGTCAAATTACTATAAAATGTATAAATATTTATTCTAAATTTCTGCCCCAAACTGGTGGCAAACTGTTTCTAGACCATCACTAGTCCACAGATCACTCTTTGAGTAGCACAGTGCTAGGTCCCGTACTGTTTCATTTTCTCAAAGACATCCAAGAGATCCAGCAATTCTTCCTCAATTCTTCTCATGGTTTTTCTGTTTTTCTTTCCCATTGACATACCAACATGAATTTATTTCTTACATCTCTTCTAGCTTTGACCCTCTAGCTCCTGCCCCATTTCTCTGCTCTCCTTTATAGCAAGATGTCTCACAAAGGTGACCTGTACTGGATGTCTTGGCTTCTTTTTTCCTATTTTCTGTGGCACCCTGTATAGTTAAGCTTTCACTTCCACCACTCCACCGAAATGCTCTTGTCAAGGTCACCAGTGATGTTCATTTATTAACAATGGTCAATTCTCAGTATTACTTGACCAACCAAGAGCACTAGGCACAGCTGATTATTTCCTCCTCTGCTACCATGACCGTCCCCTCCCCTGGTTCTATCTCACTGGCTGCTTTTGGTTTCTCCACATATCCTTGACCTCTAAATTCTACAGTGCTTCAGTCAATACTTTGAACTTTTAACCTTTTCTATTTATACTCATTCCTTGATAATCTTATCCCATCATAGTACTTTAAATATGAGGTATGTAGTGATGATTCCCCAAATTACACCTCCATTCCAGATGTCTCTTCTGAATTTCAGATTTGTATATCCACTGACAACTAACCATCTTCCTTTGTGTGTCTAACAGATTTCTATTACTCCTAGTAGCCACTCAATAAACTTCCCTTCAAGTCCTATTGGCCATGAATAAACCAAAAAATAGCAAAGGAAATAAGACCACCAATATTATTATAGCTTAGACCAACCATGATTTACTCTGGTAATCACTTTCCCTGAGGACCTGGTGGTAGAAGAAGAAAATCTCCATAAAAAAAAAAAAAAAAAAAAAAAAAAAAAAAAAATCAGGGCTTTGCCATCAAGAAAGAATGGAGCCATAGTTGATCTGTAATCAATGAGACAGAAGAGAAAGTTCAAAAATATGTTGAAATATACTTAGGAATTTAGTATGATAAAGGTAAAATTTCAAGTCAGTGGAAAAAAAAGCAAAATTATATTTGGTGTTAGAATAACTGGATAACCATCTAGAAAAATTTAACTTGGATCTACGCCTCACACTGTTCACTGAGATAAATTTCAAATACATCAAAGATTTAAACATAAATAAAAATCTTGAAGGAACCGTGGAGAAGTTTTTATAATGTCAAAGTTAGGAAGGTCTTTTAAAATACAGGGTATAAAACAAAACCTAAATGCTGTAAAAGACAGATAAATTTAACTATGTAAAAATTTTTAAATGTCTGTAAGGCAAAAAAGCACCTTAAGAATAATAAGATGGGGCCGGCCCGGTGGCTCAGGCGGTTAGAGATCCATGCTCCTAACTCCGAAGGCTGCTGGTTCGATTCCCAAATGGGCCAGTGGGCTCTCAACCACAAGGTTGCCAGTTCAATTCCCTGAGTTCCAGCAAGGGATGGTGGGCAGCGCTCCCTGCAACTAAGATTGAACACGGCACCTTGAGCTGAGCTGCCGATGAGCTGCGGAATGGCTGGAGTGCATCCTCTCAACCACAAGGTTGCCGGTTTGACTCCCACAAGGGATGGTGGGCTGCGCCCCCTGCAACTAACAATGGGCAACTGGACCTGGAGCTGAGCTGTGCCCTCCACAACTAAGACTGAAAGAACAACAACTTGAAGCTGAACAGCACCCTCCACAACTAAGACTGAAAGGACAACAACTTGACTTGGAAAAAAGTCCTGGAAGTACACACTGTTCCCCAATAAAGTCCTGTTCCCCTTCCCCAATAAAATCTTTAAAAAAAATAATAATAAGATGACAAATAACTATAAACATATGTTTGTATTTCATTTAATAGGAAGATGGATAGTTTTCATGCTTAATATACAGAATTGAAATCAATAAGAATAAAAACCCAAGGGTTATATGTACAAAAGACATAAACTGACAGTTCACAGAAAAAGAAATAGAAATGGCTCTTAAATGCTCACTTTTATAAAAAGAAAAATGCAAATTAGAATTTCTTTGAAGTACTATTTTTCATCTATCAGATTGGTAAAGATCTATAAGACTGATAAGACACTGTGTAGTGAGGGAGAAGTTTGACAGGTACTCTCATATTTTGTTGGTGAGAGTGTAAATTGGAACAACTTCTGTGGAGGACAATTTGGCAGTGGTATTTATCAAAATTTTAAATGGACATTTCCTTTGACCCAGAAATTCCACTACTAAATATTTATCTATCTATCTATTTATTTATTTATTTTTTATTTTATTTATTTTTTTATTGGGGAAGGAGAACAGGACTTTATTGGGGAATGGTGTGTACTTCCAGGACTTTTTTTTTCCAAGTCAAGTTGTCCTTTCAATCTTAGTTCAGCTTCAAGTTGCTGTCCTTTCAGTCTTAGTTGTGGAGGGCGCAGCTCAGCTCCAGGTCCAGTTGCCTGTTGCATATATGCAGGGGGCGCAGCCCACCATCCCTTGCGGGAGTCAAACCGGCAACCTTGTGGTTGAGAGGACGTGCTCCAACCAACCGAGCCATCTGGGAGCTCAACGGCAGCTCAGCTCAAGGTGCCATGTTCAATCTTAGTTGCAGGGGGCGGAGCTCACCATCTCTTGTGGGACTCGAAGAATTGAACTAGCAACCTTGTGGTTGAGAGCCCACTGGCCCATGTGGGAATCGAACCGGAAGCCTTCGGAGTTAGGAGCACGGAGCTCTGATCGCCTGAGCCACCGGGCCAGCCTCCACTACTAAAAATTTATCCTACATATATGCTCAAGCATATGTACAAGCTTTGTTTATAGTAGCAAAAGATTAGAAACAACTTAAATGTTTATTCATAAACAGTTTATTAATAAACTGGTCAAATAATAGTGTATTCCTACAATGCATATTTTGCAGCCATAAAAAGGAATGAGACAGTTCTTTGTATACTGATATAGAATCTTCAAGACCTATTGTTAAGTGAAAAGGCATGGTCCTCAACTATGTACATTGCATACTATTGTTCCTGTAAGAAATGGTAGTAGCAATATATATTCATAATTGCTTACTTATGCAGAAAATATCCCTGGAAAAGTGTAACAGAAACTAATATCATTGATTGTCTGGTGCTAGGGAGAACAACTGGATGGCAGAAGACATGTAGAAGGGAGACTTTTCCTAGTATAACCTTTTGTTATCTTTTTATGTTTTTAATCATGAAAACATCTTACCTATTCTAAAAGTAAATAAGTAAAAATTTTAAAAAGATAATTGTTTAGAGCAACTTATTTATTTTTCAAGAAAACAATTTTTGACAATGAAGCATGACTTTATCAGTGTTCCTAATTTTAAGAGATTCTGTATAGTCTTTTATTCTTGTTGAATTAATTAGAACTAGATCATAGTTACTCATCATAAATTTGGTGACTACAATCAACCTCCTTTGGCAAAGAGAGCTTATAACTTGAAAGTGAACAAATACCGTTTTCTGCAACAAACATTCTAACAAATATAGTTTCCTATAACAATTCATAATCTCAAGATTACAAATTGAGATTCTTTGGAACTACTAAATTAAACCTTTAGCTATTCATTGGGAAGCTCTGCTCCTTTTCATAAACACAGAAACTCAACTTTATGAGGGAAGATTCAGAGTAAGTATAGCTTTAACTTAAATTCAATGATAAGTGATATATAACTATACACTATTCTTACCTCTTACCTATGTAAACAGAAATTAGTGGTTAATTTAAAGCCCTGTCTTCTCAAAAGACTTGGATCCAACTGTTATTAAAGGTTGTGGCCTTTGTTCTCTAACTGTACTCAAGGCTGAATCTAAGGTATTCAGGGCTTGTGATGATTTATTTCTCTAGAAACTCAATTGTTTACAGAAATTGGAAAATTCTTTCATAATCTTGAACGATAGCTGTTATTATTATTATGAAGAGAATATCAATCACATTTTGCTCTAGAACGTAAAGCTAGAGGCAAAGAGGGTATGGGAAGCTGTAGGAAGATCTTCAGTTTAACAAAGGGAAGAGCATTCTAAGAGCAAGAACTATCCCACATGGCATGAGCTATTTATGAAGTAGTAAACTCCTGGTCACCAGAGAGGTGCAAAAAGGGGCCAATTGACAAAATGTTGGGGATATGATAGACAAGAGTTCTATAAGGAGTTAAAAAATGGATTTGATGATTGTTTCGATTCCTTCTAATTTTAGAAGTCAGTGGTTCAAGAAAGATAAATGGGAAAAGGCAAGCCAAGAAGTAGGCATTTCAATTTAACTCACTTATTTCCAAGGTAAGATTTCCTGTTATCTTTAATATTCAGTGCCCTGAATCTTTAAGAAAGGGCACCATGCGAAGGTCTACTCTCTTTGTACTACTTGGTTGAATAATGAAAGACTCCCAGTTAAAAATAAACAAGCTCCTCCTTAGCAATTTAATAAGGAGGGAAACAAACTTGCTGAGTATGATGAAATTTCAACTGACTACTCCTGAGCATGAGGTGCTGAGCTCAGTTCCAACCACTCATCAGAACCCAAGACTCAGGGCAGAAGTTTCGAATAAACATCATCTATTAAGAGAAGTTTACCCTTGTTGGTGGGCTGGCTACTCTCAATGTAGAGCTAGGCAGTATCAAAAGGATTTTTTTCATGGCAATCCAGATACTAACTCTAGCAATCCCTCACAAAGTCAAAGAAGACAGTCAGTCTTTAAGAAAGCAGTTCATCAACCAGCCCTACATTTAATCCTCACAACAATCCCCTGGGGCTGATAGAAGGGGCTATTATCCCATTTGACAGATGAGAAAACACAGGCTTAGAGATAGGAAATCTCACAAGTCAGCCATGGAAGTGCTAAAACTGAACCCAGAACTCCACTCACTACCTCACAGCCTCAGAGAGGACTGGAATTTCCCCCTGGGATAGGAGGACCAAGTGAAAAGGATGTCTTTCTAATGCAAAATTTTGTACTATAATCCATGTCAATTTTGGATTATCTATCAGAATCAGCTGCAGGACTTGCTAAAGCACTTTGCTATGTCCCTCTCCCAGAGTTTCTGATCCATTAAGTCGGAGTTGGGGCTCCAGATTTTGTATTACTAGTGTGTTCCCAGAAGTTGCTGATGATGTTGGCTCAAAAAGACACTGGGAGAACCACTCTCCTCCTCTATAGTTTCTTCCTAGTGTCTTCTATCAGATGCGGGGAGGCAAATGAGGATGGTTTGAGCAGAAAAACAGAAGGGTTTTACACCTCCCTGGACTGCTGCTGAGGCACAAGTGTACCGTCTCAGGGTGAGAATGAGGAGCACTATACCAGGAGTCAGAGGGTTGAATTCTAGTCCCTAGCTCTGACCCTGGGGAGATGGGATTTGATACCTTTAATGAAGGCCACTTAGATCTGAGATGCTGAGGACTTGGGCAAACCTTTCCTCTCTCTGGGGAGGTTTGATAATCTGTACAATGTCCGGAGGGGATGAGTGGTCAGGAGGTCTCTACCAGCCCTACCGTTCTGTACTTATCTAGTCAGAGTCTTGATTTCTCTAGGTACCCATACTTCCGGGGTAGACTAAGAGCATCTAATATTTAGTATGGGCCACAAGAACTCTGAGAAATCAGAGTGTGCTTGGGAAATCCTCTTCACATGATGACTCTAAGACCTCAGGGGCGAGCTGGTGAAAACTCCTGACTGTGGAATCAGAAATTATGTCTCCAGAGAAGAGAAATGTGGATTAAGAAAGCAATTAAATATCTTCTCATCCTGTCTTAATTAAAAAGGAACAATGAACAGAGGGCTCCTACAAAAAGGAAACAAACTCCGTGGAGCTATAAGTACAGTGATGTAAAATGAACCTTCTTCCGTGACTAATCAGGCTGAGTCAGGTCTCCTGTAAGATTACATATTACCAGGCTCTGCTTTTAAATGTTACAAGTTCTTCCTGTATTTTCCTGACTTTTAATGTAAATAGATAAGGCTATCTCCAAAAGCTTGTAAAATATGTTCCAGAGAGTTGCATAAAGGCACAAAACATGTTTATTGTGAGAAAGAGCATTAGTTTGAGCAATCTGTCTGCTATTATTTACTAAATCTATGAGCGACCTCGCTAGTATTTTCTTTGCCTTTTCCTTTCTTTATTCCCCAACACACAGTGAAACCTCTGGTGGTAGAAAGTAGTTTGTTAGTCTTCTTTTCCCCCCTGAAATTGCTGGTTTTAGCATAAAGTTTCGTTTAGCTATTTCTGATTCAAACATCAAGGTGAAGTGTATTTCAGGGAATAAGGAATCAAAGCCCTAGGTTGTAGAGCTTAAAACTTTAAACCAAGGAAGGGAGATGAAGGCGGCCCAAAGTTCTACTGCAGAGGGCGGGGAGCAGTATGTGCCCAAGGTGGACACAGAACTGACCATTAGGTAAAGTGTCCAAGGGTCAGGGCCACATACCAAATCAACTGTTTACGATTGGTATCTCTCCCTCTTTGTTACTCTTATCCACTAAACACATTCATAGGAGACGTTGGCACTTGACCCAGGCTTAACTCTATTACAGTAATTGTCAAAGTGTGGTCCTGAAACAGCAGGACCACCAGAAACAGCATCACCTAGAAACTTGGGCCACTAAGACCAACTTAATCAGAAACTCTGAGTGTGGAGCCCAGAAATGTGTGTTTTAATAAACCTTCCAACTAATTCTGATCTATACTAAGGTTTGAGGGCCACTGGGCTATTGCAATCCTACAATAACTTGGATGACTTCAATATTCAACTCAGTCTAGCTCTATGGCCTCTCTGCTCCTTGACCTCCTCCTCTAGTGACTCTCCCTTCTACTTCAGCCTCCTACTCCCCTGTCTCCATCTTGTCAAACTCAAAATTCATTCATCTGAAGTCCGAAAACATCCTGCACAGGCATCACAATCACTTTATCTTTGTACTCTGCGCTTTCCTTGAATGGTGACAAACTCTCTGGTGGCTTCATGTAGACAGGGAGAGGCCAGCCCCATATTCTGAGGAGTCCAAAATTTTTCTTCTAAATCTTTCTCGCAAGCTTCTGACCTCCACATCCAATGCTAAATGTAGACTCCACCTGGATAGCCCACTGGTATCTCATAGCAACAGTTCCAAAAATTAATTCCCTATTTTTTCCCAAAACTTTTTCCTCTTCTTGTGCTTCTGATCTCAGGAGCAGATCCCCACAGATGAGGTTCTAAGGATGACCTAGGGGTCATCCTTGACACCTTCCTCTCATTCACCCCCTACAACCAAGAAATCACTGCAATTCTACTAATTTTACCTCCTAGGGGTCATGTGTTAGTTATTAACTTATTCTTCAATAGATAGGCTTGCAAAGCCCTTTCCAGATCAGGAACTCTACGGGTGATTTCTCATATCGGTGTCTTCCTTCTTGATATTCCTATCACCAGTGCCTTTGTTTAAATTGCAATATTCCTCTTCTAGACCAACAGTTCTCAATCTTGACTTGATATTAGAATCATCTAGGAAGTTTTCAAAACTACACAGCCTTGACCCACTACCCACAAATCTAATTTAACCAGACTGGGGCTCCAGAACAGGAGTTGTTTTGTTTTAAGACTTCTTATAATTTTTTTGTTTTTTGAGGAAAGTTTTAGATTCACAGCAAAATTGTGAGGAAGGTACAGAGATTTCCAAAATACCTCCTGCCTTCACACATGCATAGCCTCCCCCATTATCAAAATCCCACACCGAATGGTACATTTGTTACAATTGATTAACCTAAATCAACCCACCAAAATCACCTAAGTCCATAGTTTACATTAGGGTTCACGCTTGGTACTGTACATTATATGGGTTGGACAAATGTGTAATGATGTGTATGTACCATTAAAGCATCATGCAGAGTAGTTTTACTGCCCTAAAAATCTCCTATGTTCCCTATATTCATCCCTCCCTGCCCTCAAGCCTCTGGCAACCACTGGTCTTTTTACTGGCTCCATAGTTTTGCCTTTTCCACAATGTCATATAGTTGGAATCATGTAACATATAGCCTTTTCAGGTTGGCTTCTTTCACTTGGTAGACGTGATAAACGTTTAAATTTGCTCTATGTCTTTTCATGTCTTGACAGCTTGTTTCTTTTTAGTGCTGAATAATATTCCATTGTCTGGACACACCACAAGAACTTGAGTTTTTAATTTTAAGCACCCTGGATGATTCTAAGGTAAAGCTAATTCTAGACTTTATCCTCTGGTACCCTCTAGAAGAATTCTGAGAAACTATGGTCCTCCTCACACATTTTTAATTTGACATCTATTTTTATTATCACACTCTAATAATTGCTTACTGAATGCTCTTGCTTTGGTGTCCTGCTGCTCTGCCTTGAAGCCTTGCATATTCAAATTATCCCTTTCAAAGGTACTCTAGATGTTTTTACCCCCGGGGCAATACTCTCATAGTAATATTCAAGAGAGGTGAGAGGTATATCTTTCCTTTAAAGGTGAGAGACATGCTATTGTGAAAGAGGAGAAATGAAAGACACATTATCAGTCAGATAAATTTTACGAAAGAGTATACACATAAAAGCTACGGACACAGAGATTATTTATACTTGTGTACCCCCTGGAAAGTCTTCATGAATCCCCAGGGGTATCAGTTCCCCTGTGAGAAGCCTGCTGCTTAGACCATGTTTCAGTAGACTCACTGGTCACTCTTCCATCAGTCTTTTTTCTTTTTTCATATAATTCACATGTCATAAAACTCACCCTCTTAAAGTGTACAATTCAGTGGTTTTTAGTATATTCACAAAATTGTGCAACCATCATCACTAATTCCAGGGACCCATGCCCAGTAGCAATTTCTCCCCACGCTTTCCTCCCCCAGGCCTTGGCAACCCCTTCTCTTCTCTATATTCTATCTCTATGGATTTGACTACTGTGAACATTTCATATAAATGGAATCATATAATATGTGGCCTTTTGTGGCTGGATTCTTCCACTTAGCATTATGTTTTCAAGGCTCAATTATATATCAGGACTTCATTCCTTTTTATGGATGAATAATATTCCACTGTGTGGATGTACCATATTTTGTTCATTTATTCATCAGGTGATGAACATTTGTGTAGTTTCCACTTTTTGGCTATTATGAATAATGCTGCTATGAACACTCATGTAAGAGGTTTCCTATAAACATATGTCTTCATTTCTCTTGTGTATATATACCTAGGAGTAGAATTGCTGGGTCACATGGTAACTCTATATTTAATTTTGTGATAAAAAATTGGCAAAATCGTTTTCCAAAGTAGCTGCACCATTTTACATTCCTATCAGCAATGCATGAGGGCTCTAATTTCTCCACATTTTCGCCAACACTTGTTGTCCATCTTTTTTATTACAGGCATCCCAGTGGGTATAAATGGTACCTTGTCATGGTTTTAATTTATATTTTCCTAATGACTAATGATTTTGAGAATCTTTTCATTTGCTGGAAAGTTGTCTTCAGTTTTAAACCTCTAATTCAACCCTTTGCTACCAAATTATCTTCCCAATCCATATTACACTCTTGTTTGCAACTTTTCTATGGCTCTACATCTCTTACAGGATAAGGCCAAACCTCTTGATTTGATAACTGAGGGGTACTTCCCCACCTGGCCTCTCTTTGTGTCTCGGGCAACAACATTTCCATTTTATGTCTCCTAGCTCTGTTCTAGCCACACTGAACTACCCATAGTTCATGGAAGTTCTCTGCCAAGAAACCTTTCTTCTTTCTTCAAATATGTCGTCCACTTGCCCTTTGATACTAGACTCACATGTCTTCCCCTATGGAAAGCCTTTCCTAATCAATCCCTCCACAATTAAGTTTGATGTCCCTTATGAGCTTCCCTCCATTGCAGTACTATATTGGGGTTGTCTCTTTTGCTTGTCTCCCCAAGTAGGCTGTGAGATCCTTGAGAGCATTAACTGGATTCAATTTAGCTCTGTCTTCAGGACTCAGAACATGGACTGACTGGAGGAATTAATCTCATGGGATCCTCGTGTCCCTCAAATGCCCTCTGGCTGAAGTGCCAAGAACTTGTTCCAGTTCCTAAGAAGGCAATGCCAGCTTACCTTTAGGGCACCTTAAAATAGCCCAGACTACTCAGACAGAAAACTTTTTTGCAGGAGTATATAATAGTTGAAAGACATTTTTAAAAGGACTAATATTAATAATGTATTAATATTAATCCATCAGAGACTATCTCATCAACTACAGTTACTTGATTCCCTTTCTTATTGTGAATATTTGTTATGCATTACTACGGACTAGACACCTTCACTCTCACATAATTATCTTATTGAACAGGCAATATAGAGTATAGCACTTGTTAAGAGCAGAGACTCTGGAGCAAGCCAGTCTGTCTGGGTTTCACTCCCAGTTCCACGCTAGCTGTATCATCTTGGAGAAGTTATGTGACATTTCTGTGTCTGTTTCTTTATCTATAAAATTGTACTTACCTCATTGAGTTCTAATGAGGATTAATTAAGCTACTATATATTTAAAGCTCTTAGAACAAGACTTGGCAGGATATAAGTGTTATATAAGTATTAACTATGTAAGTATAACTGCCATGTTTCCCAAAAAATAAGACGTAGCTGGACCATCAGCTCTAAAGCATTTTTTGGAGCAAAAATTAATATAAGACCCAGTCTGATATTGTATTATATTATATTATATTATATTATATTATATTATATTATATTATATTATATTATTATATTATACCCAGTCTTATATTATATTAAGATAAGACCGGGTCTTATATTAATTTTTTCTCCAAAAGATGCATTAGAGCTGATGGTCCAGCTACGTCTTATTTTTGGGGAAACATGGTATTATTATAAAATCCTCCTTCCAAACCTGCAAGCTAGATATTATTATCCCTATTTTACAGATGAGGAAACTGAAGTTTACAGAGAGGAGTGACTTTCTCCAGGTTATACCAGAATTAACTTGACTCTCAAGCCTGGTAACTGATCCAGATCTCATACTTTGTGTGTACATTTTTCTGTTGTGACCGCTTCTGCCACTTTCTGTCAGGGCAGGGTGGGAGAAAGGAAGAAGTGGCAGCTAGTTTGGAACAGTCACCCCAATCAGAGAAGTCTCCAGGTTACCCTTCTATAGAGGGTCATCTGTCCATGGATAGTGTGTGTGTGTGTGTGTGTGTGTGTGTGCGTGTGTGTGTGTAAATTCCATTTCCTCAGGCATTCTTTCCTGTCATCTACTATTCACTGTCCTTTCCCAGGAGGTCACATGCATGTAAATAATTTATTCTTCAGCAAATATTAAATGAGGCTTTGCAAAGCTCTTCTTAAGAAAGAATTCTTAAAGAATTCTTTCTTAAACCTGGAATTCTACGGGTGGCAAATTCCCTGACTAATGATAACTCTTTTACACTACATTCTTTCCACTGGACTCTGTGCCTGTCCTTTGTGTCATGCCATGTGCTGGACACTGAAGACACAGAAATAAATAAGATGCAGTCCCTGCACTCAAGGTGCCCAAGTCTTTTTTTGGGGAAAAAATGGACAACAGCAAAAGAATATGATCACTACTTTTCTAAAAAGAAGCATGGCTCCTACCAGAGCACAGAGGAGTCATCCAGTCCAGTGGACGGGGTCAAAGCAGGCTTCCTAGAAGAGGTACTATTTGACCTGGGCTTTGAAAGACAAATAAGAATTACCTAAATTAAGAGGTGAGGAAAGAGTGATTTAGGTATAGGGAACCAGGTCTGTGAAGGTACTGAGGCACGAGACCGGATGACATGTTTAGGATCTCCAAATAGTTTGGGATGAGGCACAAGTGGTATATATGGGAGGGGAAGAGACAAAGCTGGAGAGGCAGGCAGGGACAGATTACAGCTGGGCTTGTGGGCAAAGGCAAGGAGCTTATACTTCATCTTTAACACTGTGTGACATTTGGTTTCAACTCTCTTCCTGCACCACTGCTTTACTTCCGATAGTCAGCATTTGGTTACATTTAGAAGTCCAGATTAATTTACCTATCTGTTTATTCACTCACCAACATGTACTGAAGTACCTACTTGTATCAGTTCTTATCTAGGAACAGGAGCTGCAGGAATAGACTTTTGGAGTCACAGCTTGATATCCTGTGAGCTTTTTTTAGAAGACACTAAATCTCAGTCCAGACTTGAGATGATTTATCCTGAAAACTGATTCCTTCCTTACCCTTGGTGTTGCAACCCTTTGGGTCAGTTGGACTTCCCTGAGCATGTTGTAATGAAGCAGGTCGGAGAGCACATTATGGGAATGGCTATATTACAACAGTTGAACCAGTCAGCCTGGATGGTGAGTGAGTGCCTACTGTGCTCAGGCACAGGGAGCTTCAGGAATGAGTTGAAAAAAGACTATCAAGTCCCTGCTCTTTGGGAGCTCACAGCCTCAGCAAGCAAAAGTTAGACTTAGAAGACAAGTTAGAAATCATTAGTTACATGGGGTAAGTTGAGCTCTTACAAAGTACCTTACTCTGTGTGGGGACCTGAGACCTGGTTTCTACCCTTAAGGAGCTCACAATCTGGTAAAATAGGTATTGTAAAAACAGGTAATGACCACAGTGCTTCAAGAAGTGAAAGAGATCTCAGCTGGCTAACCACAGCCCACTGTCAACCAGTAAAAGTTAGAAGGTGTGCTAAACAAGGAATGGGGTGTCGTGTCTGAGCTGGTATAGAGGATGTCATAGTCCAAGCTGAGGCTGAAGAGAAGTTGGAAGGGCAGCCCACAGAGAGAAAACAGCCTGAGGAGTTCAGAGAAGAGGAGAGGGTCAGAGTGACTGGCTTGTCTTGTATAGGTGGGGAAGTATCAAGCAGAGTGGTATGCAGAGGCCAGATGAAAGGGCCTTGCATGCCGAGCTAAGGATGTGGGCAATGTGGAGCCATTGGTTTCCAACCTGGGAGTGAGATGGTTAGATCTGCCTTTTAGGAAAATAAGTCGCTTTCATTCCTGGGAAGCTCCAGTGTACTCATTTGTAAAATGAGGAAGTTGAGGATATTTTCAAAATCTTTTCAGTGCGTGTGTCCTATGAGTCTCATTTAAAGCAGTGTTTCTCAAACTTTCTTGTGTATCCGAATCCCCTGAGGTTCTTGTTAAAATGTAGATTCTGGTTTAGTACATCTGGGCGGGGCCCAAGAGTCTGCATCTCTACCAAGATCTCAAATGATGCTGATGCTGCAGATCACACTTTCACTAGCAAAGATTTAGAGTCGTTTCCAACCTGTACATTCTGTAAGTTGTAGATTATCTGATTAGAAATAGTATCTTGCTTAATTTTTACAGTGTTTGAAGGCTTACAAAGAGGTATAACGACCTGATTTCCTTTTACTGCTTTCAGCAATTCTTCCTGAGAGGTAAGATCAGGAGAAAATGTAGACAACATGAAGCATTTGAGATCTTGTTCCTCGGCGTATGTCATCAATTTTGGCTCAAATAAACCCTTATAAAAATAAAAACAAAATACAGACAACACATTAGTGGTTGTGTGAAGCATCCTTAAAACTTAGGCATTAAAGTTGGTCTGTCTCCTCCCAGCATCGTGGTGGGCTAGGCATTGTGAGTCCCATTTCACAGATGAGGAGACTAAGGATCTGAAAAGAAAATGGACTTAGCCATGGCCAAATACTATAGAACTTAGTAGAACCAGAGTTAGAATGGAAGCTTCCTGGCTCCTATTCCAGTGCTATTTCCAGCATATTCCTATGCTGCTTCAGGCATCCGTTCATTCACTCAACACAGATTTATCATACATCAACTACATTTCAGACTCATCACAACACATGAATGTGGAGAAAGTTAGCTTTCAATAACTGGAAAGAGTGAAATATACAAATGTAGGGGGAGAGGAAGGCTTATTGAAGAGTGTGGCTTTTTGTGGAGATGTCAGCTCTAAAGATGGTTTGTAAAGGAAACTCATTCAGACAAGGGAGATATCAGTATTAATCTCTGACTTTTATACATACATTCATCAAATATTTACTGAGCCCTAACCTGTACCCGGCCCAGTGTTAGATTCTGTGACACAGGCATGAGTCACACAATTCTCAGAGAGCTCACAGCTTTATCTAAAATGGGATTTGAGTGTTTACAAGCCCTTTCCCCATCATTAGTAATAGCTGCCATTTGCTGAGAGTTTCGATTTGTAGATCTGGGGTGGGGCCAGAAAATATTAATTTCTAACAAACTCCTAGGTGATTTTGATGCTGCTTGTCCAGGGACCATCCTTTGAAAACCACTGCTCTATACCAAACTGTCTCCCAATTTCTCATTTATTTTTATCAGGTAGAGATTGATATCCCATGGCATATGAGGAAAATAAGGCCAGAAAGGTAATACAAATTGTTCAAGATCCCACAGCAAGTGTGGGATTCCAAGGTTCATGGGATTCCAAAGTCCTTATTATTATTGATAAACCTTGCTGCCTCAGATGATGATATATGGGTACAGAGGAAACCAGAAGCCGGGAGGAGGGAGGGTATTTGTCAAGCGGAGGTGAAGATAAAGTTGGAAAGGTTACCATCCAACTTGCTGCCCTGAAAGATGAGTCCGTGGCTTCTGTGGCTCTGTCATTATCTTTCTGTGTACCTTGGGCCAAGCCTCTTCCTCTCTCTGGACCCGGGTCCTCTTCTTAATAAAGCAGGGGACAACTCCCCCCCCCCCCCCCCCCCCCCCCCCCCCCCCCCCCCCGCTTGAAGCACAGCCTAGGAGCCTCAAAGACAATTAGAGAAGTAGAGATTGCATTGAATCCTGTTTCTGATTGCTTTGGGATGGCTTGAGGCCATGCAGGTCATGCGGGGACTACGTGATATGCAATCACGCTGCTGAAACGGGAGTCTGAGCAGGGCTGGCACCTGTCATGGACTTCACCTTTTTTCCGTGGGAGGGATGCGGGGAGGGAGGGCTTCATGCTATGCAGGGCACGGGCTTGGGGGATTGGCCACAGTAGGAAGGGCAGGGCGCCTCCACGACTAACCGACCCAATGCTGAGGTTTCCCAGGCGACCTGCAGAGGACAGAGAACTGATGTCCCGCGGAGTAACCCCGGGAAAGCCAGTTCATCCCTTTTGCCAACCGCAGCTGCACTGGCCGCTGAGGACCGCCCGCTCAGCCTAGACCCGAGCACCAATCCTTGGCCTTCAAAGTAACCTCACAGCAAACGTGATTGGTCTTGTCTTTCTGCACTGGGCGGATCCTGTCAGCTCACTGGTGCGTCACCTTTGGGGGAGGCTTGGCGGGCTGTGTGATCTTCAAGAAATCACTTTACTTCTCTGAACCTCGTTTATAAAATGGAAATATTAATACCTATTCTGAAATGACCCATTAAACAGTGAACATGTCTAGGAAAATCATCATGTCTGTAAAAAATACTTTTATTATTTTGTCTGTTTACGAAAGTAATATATGATTATTATAAAAATAAAAATAGAAATCAGACACTGGAAGTCCCTTGTACCTATTCCCTCTGTCCTTCCCAGTCTTTAATTAACTGTTAACAGTTTAGTCTATTTTCCCTCTGTTTTTTTTTTTCATGACTATACAAAAGGTTACTTTTTTAAACAAAAAGCCATTGTTATACTATACAACTTTTTTCAATTAACAATGCATTTACACATTTTTTAATGTTGACATGAATAAACTTATTTCATTCTTTTTAATATCTACATTGTATTCAAATCCTTTATTCTGGGAATTAGTTGTTTCTATTATAACAGCAGCAGCAACAACAATAAAAACTGCAACAAATATTTATTCGTGTAAGAATTTCTGAATGATACATTCTTGGAAGTTGAATTTCTAGGTCAAAAATATAACCACATTTGAATGACACCAAAAGTACAGGCAACAAAAACAAAAATAAATACATGGGACTACATCAATAAACTAATAAACTAAAAAGCATCTGCACAGCAAAGGAAACAACAGAATGAAAAGATAACCTATGGAATTGAAGGAAGTGTTTGCAAACCAGATATCTGATAAGTGGTTAATCTCCAGGATATGTGGGGAGATCCTACAACTCAATAGTAAAAAACTAATAACCTGATTTTTAAATGAGCTAGAGACTTGAACGGACATTTCTCCAAAGAAAATGTACAAATGGCCAACGTGTATATGAAAAAAATGCTCAAAGTCACTAATCATCAAGGAAATGCAAATCAGAAGCACAATGAAATAATACCTCACTCTTGTCCAGGTGGCTATTATCAAAAAATCAAAAGACAACAAGTGTTGTCGAGGCTATGGAGAAATTAGAATTATTGCACACTGTTGATGGGAATACAAAATGGTGCACTATGGAAAACAGTATGGAGAGTCCTCAAAAAATTAAAAATAGAATCACCATATGATCCAGCAGTCTCACTTCTGGGTATTTATCCCAAAGAATTGAAATCAGCATCTTCAAGAGATATTAGCATCCCCAAGTTCACTGCAACCCTATTCACAGTAAATAAGATATGGAAACAACCTACATGTCCACTGACAGATGAATAAAAAAATACGGTATATACATCCAATAGAATACTACTCAGCCCTAAAAAAAAGAAGATTCTGCAGTATGCTACAACATGGACGAACCTTGAGGACATTAGCTAAGAGAAATGAGCCAGTTATAGAAAGACAAATACTGCTTAATTTCACTTATAAGAGGTATCTAAAATAGTCAAATTCATAGACTCAACGAGTGGAATGGTGGTTGCCAGGGGGTGGGGGGAGGATAAATGGGGAGTTAATAATCAAGGGGGTGAGTTTTAGATAAGCAAGATGAATAAACTCTAGAAATCTGCGGTACAATTCTACGTTGTACCTATACTCAAGAATAATATATTGTACACTTAACAATTTGTTAACAGTGTAGATATGTTAAGTGTTCTTACCAAAAAAAAATAAAATTCAAATATACAAAAATATAAAGTGGCTGCAGCATTTTGCATTCCAACTAGAAATGCATAAGCGTTTCAGTTTTTTTTCTATCCTCATCAATGCTTGGTATTGTTGATTACAGCCATTCTAGTAGTTGTGTAATGGTATCTCATTGTGGAATTTTCTTTGCATTTCACTAGGCTGGGTGTCTTTTTGTGTGCTTACATTTTGACCACTTTTAAAAACATTATCTTCTTATTGTTGAATTGTAGGAAGTCTCTATATGTTCTGTATACAATCCCATTGTGGGGTAGATAATTTGCAAATATTTTCTCCCACCCCCCAAAAAATATATAAACACATTTCAAACGTTAATAATATTACCAAACTGCTCTCTAAAGAGGAAGTTTCAGTCTATAGTCCCACGAACTGTGTATGGGAATGCTGGTTTCTCAGCATCCTCACAAACATAGGATGCCCATCTTTGTTAATCTAAGAGATGAAAAAATGATATCACACTGTTTTTAATTTCCTTTCCTTTTATCATTAGGATGAACATCTCATCATGTTTATTTGCCAGTGCTTTTCCTTTCCTAAGGAAAAGCTGTTCTTATTGAAACCTTGCATTTTTCATTTTTGCATCCCTTAAACCGTAGTCATTATTTAGCAACCAGGGAATGTTTGTTGAATGAATGAAAAGTAATGCTGTGAAGAATAAATGAGACAATGAATCTAAAGTACTAAAAAGCATAATTAGTGATCAATTAATATTAGCTGAATCTAAGTCTGGAGTCAGGAGGTGAGTGCTATAATGCTCTTGAGTTCTTCCCTTCAGGATCCGGAATGGTTGTTGTGAACTCTAGGATTCCAAGAGGCCTGGTTTCTCCAGGTCCTCTCACTGTATGTGTAAGGGTAAATGACTTAACTTCTCTGACCTCCAATTTCTCTGCAACACCATGAACAATGTCTACAAGCTGCATCATGTTTATTGAAAAGGGTTATAAGGTGAAAAACGTGAGATTAATTTACAATAAGCATATATTCAGGTACTACTTGAATAATTAAATCAAACAAGTTGAAAAAGTAAATGCAGACATTTATAAGAATAGGAGGACTAAATCTACAAAGATAAGGACAGCACTAAAAAAAAAAAGCTGGCTGCCTTTTTAATGACCTTAAATTTCCTTTTAAAATATGTGACTTCATAACTTGGACCAAACTCACTTCCATCTTTTCTCCAACTCTCTATCATCCTCTACGCCTCAGGTGTTCTTATCTCTATGCAGTTCAACTCAGCAATATGATTAAAAGAAAAGTATTTTTTGTGGCTTGTCCCTGATTATCTATATCACTCTCACCAAGCCTTGCTCTATTCTTGGCCCTGTGACCAGCACAAGGGACATAGAGCTCACAGTCTGGTGGGGGACTCAGATTTTATGCCATTATGGGCATGCAAGAAACATTTCTGGAACAGGGATTACTCTGAGCCAGGCATTCTGCTAAGCAAATTGCATACCTGAACTTTTAGTTCTACTGACAGTCATACAGGGAATTTGCATTTACAGAAGAGGAATCAGGCTTACAAATGTGATTGGTTCAAGGTCATAATTTAGTAAACATGGGGCATATATTCTGATTAAGATCTGTCTGCTCTCCAAAGCCAGTGCTTTCCTACTACATTATACCAGAATAAACCAAATGGTGTGGGATACTGAAGTGAAAGCATTTAAATCTGCTTTTGGATTGTGTGATACTGCACCTGAGAAGACTTTACAGCAGAGAGTATCTCTGATTTGGGCAAAGAAGGGTAGTCCAGGCATCAAGAGCAGCAGTAAACAGGTCCACAAACCTGGGACCTATTCAGAGAACAGAAGGTTGGGTGGGGTATGAGGGAACAGAGGCAGAAGACAAGGCTAGAATCAGATTGTACAGGGCCTTGGGAAAGTCAGGCTAAGGAAGATGGCCTCAAAAGCAATGGTCAGGACTTCCCTACCTGGGGCATGTGTAGTAGGAATCTCCAAAGGTGATCAGGGGTATGAGAAACCACAGGTAAATGTGGCTTATCATCTGGAATTTCAATTTTACTCAAAGGCTTGGAGAAAAGGCAATCTTGTGTTTTCCTTTGAAAGATGTATTATGGAATATAATGTAAAATCATATGAATTTAAAAAATAAAACTGGGATTTCAAAGATATTTCCCAGTTGCAGTAAGCTGCTCCCCAATGAGGAAGTGTTTGGAAGTAGTCTATTTAGAGTCAACTAATATTAATTGATCACCAATACCATTAGGGATAGGTTAATTGTGGAGTCATTTAGGGAGCATTGCTATAGGTACTGGGAAACCATGGATTGAACTCCACTGAGGGCTCTAGACTAGGGCTGGCTGGAACGCAAAGATGAGTAGGAACTGGCTGTCTTTGGAGAGCTTTCAGTCTAGGCTTTATGGAGTTGATGATTCTGAGCAGGAGAACAAATTTTAAAAAAAACAGGTAAAGTTCCTTTCCTCTCCCCCATCTCCTTGACACATTCCTCTTGTACCTCATTCATTTTTTTATTCAAACAGTATTTACTGCACAACTCTCTCACTTCCTGTGTGACCTTGGACAAGCTATTGTAATGAAAATATAATACCTACCCCACAGTATCACAGTGAGTGTCATAGTGAGAATTATATGAGAGTTTATATAGTGCTCTTAGAATGGCATCTGGAACAAAGTTCAGACCTTTTTACTACAACCTCTACAGCTTGTGTTTCAGTCATCATCTCCCACAGCCATCCATTCCTTAGGTCATTCATGTTGGGGGCAAGGGATGGGTCTGGGAAGAGCATAGAGATGAACCAGACTTCTCACTGCACTTGTACAGATTTAGGAGTATTGGTTTGTCCAATTACATCTGGCACATAATCGGTGCTCAAAATGAATAAATAATGAATAAATAAATGTCTTCCTACTAAACTGCAAGCGCAAGGGCAGGGATCATACTTCCTAGCTGTTGAATTACTAGAACCAAGCACTTGGTGAGGCACACAATCGGCGTTTAGGGGTTACAGAACTAACGCAAGAATGGACAGATGAAGGGATAAAAGACAGCAGGTAGAAAATAATTTAAGGCACAAAGCTGGCACAGATAAAATGCTGCAGAAAGACCGCCATCAGTCTTAGGAATGGGCTGACCTGAGGAAGACATTTGACCGCCAAAGACTTGAACAGCGTGAGAGCCGAGGGGAAGCCCAGGTTCACCGCGCCGGGCTTTGGAGAAGGAGGCGGGAGAGCGCAGACCTCGGCCGCACGCCCCGCCCAGGCCCCGCCCCTCCCCTGGCTCACGTGACCGTGAAGCCCCAGTGCTGCGCGGCCTGGGTGATCACTGCTGGACGAGCGAGAGCCATGGCGGGCGTGGTGGACTTCCAGGACGAGGAGCAGGTGAAGTCGTTTCTGGAGAACATGGAAGTGGAATGCAACTATCAATGCTACCGCGAGAAGGACCCGGACGGTGAGCGCTGCCGGCGCGGCCTGGGGACACTTGGGTTCATAGAGCAGGGGTGGGGGCCGACGGCTCACGTGAGCGATCTCTGAGGAAATCTGGAAGGGGTCACGGGCCGGGGACACGTCGGGACGGGGTCTGTGGGACACTGACAGCCTTGTGTGTGTTGGAGAGGGGCGGGGTGGGATTAATGAGCACTTGTCAGGTTCGCTACGGGAGAATGCTCCGCCAGACTGAGCCTGGAGGCCGGGCCGGGATTGGGCACGTGGGGTAGAGGAACTGGGGATACGTCAATGAACAGATAAAATTCCCTGTCCTCATGGAGCTTACATTTTAGTAGGGGGAATTGGACAATAAACATAAGGACATAAATGAAATAGTGTGTTAGAAAGTAATTGCAATGGGAAAAAGAACTGACTGAGCAGTGTCAGGAGTTCAGGAGGGCAATTTTAAATGGAGTGGTCAGGGGGAATCATTGAGAAAATGGTATTTGAACAAAGCCTTGAAGAAGGTAAGTGAGAGCTATGCCAGGCAGATACCTCCGTTGGTGGAAAGGCATGAATGTGCCTGGTGTGTTCTGGGAAGATTGAGTTGACTTGAGTGTGTGGGTGGATGGTTTTTCAGAAGGGGCCACCCAGAGCAGCCAGTACCTTTGGGGTGGTTTTCTTCTTCCTACTTTACTTTTACAGAGTGGGGAAAAAGGGCACTTGCCCTGCCTTCTAATAGTTTGCAGTCTAGTTTCCAGAACATGATATAACTATCTCTTGATGCTAACCAACTACACAGAGTTGTTCTGGCTTAAAAAGAACCCAGGGTTGTTCTTTGAGGCTGGTCTATGTCCTAAGTTTAGAGAGAATTCACAGGAATTAGAGCCACTGAGGAGCAGGATGGTTGGAAAAGATTTCTGGGGCTGGTCAAGAGGAACAGGCAAGTGTTGATTAAATGGAGGAGAGGCTGGGAGAACAAAATGCTGTCTTTTGGAAGGTTGTAGTCAGGATGTAGTCAGAAATAAGATTGAAGAGGGAGCCTGGGCCACAGTACGTCAGGCTGTATTGAAGGCCGGGATAAGTAATTTAGACTATTCTGTAGGCAACAGACAGCCATACATGTTTCTGAGGAGTGAGTTCTTGGTAGTGTATTCTGGAGAATATACCGAGCAGTGGCATGGAGAAGGATGGGCATATAAGAAGGACTGGCTGCGGCACTTTAGAAGAGGAGCCTATGAGGAGGCCACAGTGTAGTTATGTAGCTACTGGTATAGTAGTGTCCTTCAAAGTCATCATAATCTCTCATCTGGATTACTGAAATAGCCTTCTAACCTGTCTTCTCTGTTTGCATCCTCAGTCCCTTAAAATCTGTTCTTGCCTCATTTATTAGATTTTTAAATAATAAAAATAACACATTTGCTGTTATCAGTCTTCCCCTGGTTAAGTATATTTAACTTCTTCCATATTCATCCAGGTGTATACAAACACATATTTTAGAGTAACCTTTTAAAATGCAAATGTAATCCTATCAATTCCCTTCTTAAAACCCTCCAGTGGTTTGCTATTGACTTGGAATACAATCCTAACTCCTTCCTATGTTCTACAAGGCCCTGCGATCTAGTCCTTCCCTTCCTCTCCTCATTTCCTGCCCCTTTCCTCGATCCAGCCACATACCTTATTTATGCCAAGGTTATTCCCTCTTTTAGGCCTTTTTATTTACTGTTCCTTATGCCTGGGACTTTCTGCACCCTTCCCATTTCATTGTCTTTAAATACCTTGTTTATTCTTTTTTTTTTTTTTTAGACACAATATTTTATTTTATTTATTTTATTTTTTAAGGAGGGCGCAGCTCATAGTGACCCATGTGGGGATCAAACCTTGGTGTTATTAGCAACCTTGGTGTTATTAGGCAACCTTGGTGTTATTAGCACCATGCTCTAACCAACTAAGATAACCGGCCACCCCCAATACCTCGTTTATTCTTATTATCCGCATCTCAACTCAGACATCACAGTCCTTAGTGAGGCCCTCCGGGATTGTCTAATCTGTGTGAACCATTCCCCCAACATGCACAACGAACTATCTTATCATCCTGTTTTATTTCAGTCATAACATTTATTACTGTTTGAATATATCTTGTTCACCTATTTACTTATTTATTGTGTTTCTTCCTCTAGAGTGTAATTTTTAGGAGGGCAGGTGACTGTATTCCTAGCATCTGGAGCAGTGTTTGGTACATAGGTGAACACAGATGCTCAAATATTTGTTGAATGAAATGAATGAGAGATGGGTATTATTGGGGATGAAGAAGAAGGGACAGAGGGGAGAGAGATGTTAAGGAAAGGCTCGTTGGGACTAGAGACTGCCAAGGAGAGAAAGTGTATTTCCAGCCCCTTTGGTAGCTGCTGTTTCTACTCTTGTCTTCAGGCTTCACATTCCCTACCTAGCTGAGGAATAAGATAGAGTCACCGAAACAGCCCTGTCTTGCTGCTGCAAAGACTAGCGCATGGGCCCTTTTGGTTTTCTGTGTTTTACTGCTGAACTTCCTGAGAAGTTCCAAAGGTAGCAGAGTTTCAATCCTGGAAGTCCCTGAGTTTGGGGCCTGGCTGACAGGAAGCAGAAGGCCTGGTGAGTGGAAGAGTCAGTGCAAGGACCAAGGTCTCCCCAATCTGTAGATTGCTCAGTCCCTGCCTAACAGCAGACAATGCCCTTTGTAAGAATGGCTGAACACCACCTGCATTCTTTGTGCTAAGGTTCCCCTGTCGTAGCTCAGGAGGACAGAGGCTGGTCCTAAATGAAAGACACCTTGTGGCCTGCCACACCTGAATCCTCCCCACTCCTGAGCAGCAGCCCCGACATGAAGAACAGTTCTCGCCCTCTTCTCACAGGTTGTTATCGGCTGGTGGACTATTTGGAAGGGATCCAGAAGAATTTTGATGAGGCTGCCAAGGTGTTGAAGTTCAACTGTGAAGACAACAAACACAGTGATAGCTGCTACAAACTAGGGGCCTATTATGTGACCGGAAAAGGTAAGGAAGGGCCTGTTTTCTTTGGTCTTTGTCATTAATAGTAGTGCTGGCACCACACCCTGAGCCTTTTGTTGAGCCCTCTGCAGAAGGGTCCTCATAGGCATTGGGCAAGCACACTGTAGGAAGATTTGGAGACAAGTTCAGCAGAGTGACAAAGGAAATGGCACAGACTTTCAAGTTAGGCAGACCTTAGGGAATATTATTTGTAAGTAGTAGGACATTGAGCCAGTCACTTTAATTCTGTGTCACGGTTATCACCTGTAAAATGGAGAAAAAAATAGCACTTGCTTCACAGGGTTGTTGTGAGAATTAAATAGGATAATGTAGGTAAAGACATTAGCATGTGCCTGGCCCAGAGGAAGGATCAATAATGATTAATTCCCTTCCATCTATCTTTTCTCCTCTTGCCTTAAATGTAGTTATCACTGGAGTAGTGTTTAAGTTACCTATTGCTAAATAGCAAATTATCCCAACAAACTTATTTCCCCCCCGCCCCTTTCTTCTGCCTTCCCCACCCCAGCTCTGGTTCAAGTTGTTGTTTCTCAGTCTAGTTATGTAGGACACAGCTCTCTCCCCCATGCTGGTATTATGAGTCTTGCGGGCAGCCCCCCCGCCCCCTGAGGCAGTCGGTCACCAACCTCCGGCAGGGTGCAGCTCACTGGCCCATGTGGGAATTGAACTGGCGACCCTGGCATTAGGAGCACAGAACTCCAACCACCTGAGCCACCGGGCCAGCCCCTCCAACAAACTTATTATTTCACATACTTTCTGAGGCATAGTTGTGTTTCTCAGGGTCTCTCATAAGGTTGCAGTCGAAACATTAGCCATGGAGCTAGAGCTGCAGACATTTGAGGGCTTGACTGAAGTAGGAGTTTCCGATTCTAAGATGGCTCACTCATGTGGCTGTTGGTAAAGCCGTCTGTTCCTTGTCATCTGTTATCAGGAAACTTCAGTTCCTTGTGACATGGATCTCTCCATGGGCTACTTGTGTATCCTTATGCCATGGCACCTGTCCTTCTCCAGAGTGAGTGATCCGAGAGAGAACAAGATGGAATCCTCGGTGTCTTTTATGACCTACCCTTGGACATCAGACATTTTTCATTTCCATCACAATTCTATTTATTAGAAGTGAGCCAGTAAGTATAGTCCACACTAGGGGGAGAGAACTAAAGAACCCCTTGAAGGCAGGAATATCAAAGAATTTACAAAATTCTTTTTAAAACCACCACAAATAGGATTATGACCTTTCACAGACGGCTATTTTTTTTTTTCTCACTAGATGATGAGTTTTTTGAGGATGTGATTCATTCATCCCTTGTACCCAGGGCCCAGCCAAGCCTGGTTAGAAAGATGTTCACTGAAAGTTTGATGAAGAAATGTCTTTTTTATTCTCTGGAGCTATGAGGATTATTTCTGCTTTCACGTGGGACATTGGGGGGCTGTGGTAGTCCTTGTTTTGATGAAAAGGTTAGCATCAACTGGAATATCAGTTTCCCTTACAGGAACAGAGGGGCATTTCTTTGATCTAATAATTCTCCTAGTATCCTGGCCTAAGGAAATAACTGAAAATGCAAATAAAGATTATGGGCAAAGATACTCACCCCAGCATTATTTATCTGGCAAATTTTTCATTAATTTATAATTTAAAAGCAGCATGTAACTGCGTTATATTAATTATATTTTTAAAAGCCTGTGTGCCAACAGTAGTAGCTTAGTTAAATAAATAATGTTACTTCAGTTAAATGGAATGTTATTTAGCCCATTAAAAAATAATGTTTCTGAATAATTTTTATTGCTATGGGAAAGCTTATGATATAATATTCAGTGAAGAAAGCAGAATTCAAAATTATATATGGTATGAACTCAGCTTGTACAGTGTGCAGAAACAAAAATGTTCCCAGCTCTTGTCTCTGGATTTGTCACTTCATAAAGTTTTGGGTTCCTTTTGTCTTCATACCATATTTTACTATATTTTCCACAAAGACTTTGAGTTCCTTATTGAATTAGGGAAAACAAAAGAGGCTATGAAGTTATTTTCCCTTCTTTTATACAAACTTATGTGATTAATGATTGTGCCCTGAGACTTTTTTATTTTGCTTAAGTGCTCCTTTGTTGAGCAGATTTTAGTATTTATTATCTACAGTGAAACAGAGAATTCGATGAGGACCAGTGAGGGGGAAGAAATATTTATACTAATACCTGTTACACTTGGGAGAGCTCAATAAGCATCTTCAGAGAGAGTCATGTAATGTACTATGGGGGTTCAGTGCTGGGAGAGTATCATCATTAGGACGTGCTGCCGTAAAGGAGGTGGCATTGAAACTGGGACAAAGCAGATTTTGTCTGGAGGTGGAATAGAGTTATGTCCCAGGCAGAAAGAAGGTGAGCAGGTGTGATAAAACACAATGTTTTGAGAACAATAATTAATCCTCTGTTAAACTGATGTTCTTAAATAAATCTCTCCAGGTGTTCAAACCAAAGTGGTCACAGAAACTCCCATTAGTAGATTTTTGCTACTCAAGCTCTTTGGATTGCTGTTTAGCACTGCCTTGTTGGGCCCTGCCATGTCTAAAGCCAATACTGTTGGCTCCCCATGCCTAGTTCTGAGCCAAAGGATTTTACAGTCTTCTGGTTTTGCCCTCTGTTCCTAAAAACACATGCAGTGTCCTTTCTTGACAGACTAGTTAATAACTCCTTTTATCAAGGATAACTTGGAGCAAGAGAAAGAGTGGGAAGCCAAAGAATACACCTTTAGTCCTGAGCACTAACTGAGCCCTGCTTTGTTAAATTGTAAAACATTCTATCAATGTGAACAGGTCTGGTTTGTATTGGTTGCTGCAGAAGCTACTTTGGATTGCACACTTAGAGTGACCCAAGGAATGTTTTGGCTAGATGTTTTTATCTGTGAAGCAATCTAAATGTCCTATGAAAGGAAGTGGAAAGTAACTCTTATACAGATCTTTTTGATGAAATATTATCCAGCCAATGAAACAGATAATAAGTAGCGTTCTAATGGGGAGTGAAAAAGGTTCATGATTACAACTTAAAAACAAGCCTCAAAAAGATCAGGCTGACTCACCTGTAAATTAGCTACCTGCCCAGGATAAAACTGAACAGTCTTTAAAGGAAATCAACAAAATCCAAACTGTACAAAGTATCATCGTTCACAATCTCTAGCATAAAATAAGAAACTACTAAGCAGTAAAAAAAACAGTCAATAGAAAAAGACCCCGATGTGACAGATGTTGGAATTAATAGTCAAAAGTTTTAAGGGGGATCAAATATATGGTGATGGAACGAGAACTGACTCTGGGTGGTGAACACACAATGGGATTTATAGATGATGTAACACAGAATTGTACACCTGAAATCTATGTAATTTTACTAACAATTGTCACCCCAATAAATTTAAAAAAAAAAAGGGATATATCTGGTGCCTTTACCATTGACAAAAAATAATTGTAAAGATTCAGTAATAAAATATGTTAAAATTTAAAAAAAAATAGTCAAAAGTTTAAAAACAGGTATAATAAATATGTTTAAGGGTTTAAATAAAAGATGGACATAAAGAGTGAACAGCTAGGAAATCTCATTAGAGAAGCTGAAACTATTGAAAAGAAGTAAATGAAATCCTACAATTGAAAAACATAATATTTAAAATGAAAAGTTTGGGCGGCCGGTGAGCTCAGTTGGTTAGAGCGCGGTGCTGATAATACCAGGATTGCCAGTTTGATCCCTGCATGGGCCACTGTGAGCTGTGCCCTCCTTAAAAAAAAAAAAAAAAAAAAAAGAGGATCTAAATATATAATGAAAAGTTCACTGGTCAGCCTTGACAGCAAGTTAGATACTTCAAAAGAAAGTAATCAGTGAATTTGAAAGATCAATTACTTAAAGATAGGATTATTGACATTCTCTAAACCGAAGCACTAAGAAAAAGGACAGAGCCTCAACCTGTGGGGTTCGATATCCATCACTCTAGCATACGTGTATTGGAGTCCCAGAAAGAGAAGAGATTGGGGCCGCAAAAATATTTAAAGAAATAACAGCAGAAAAATTTCCAAATTTGATGACAAATATCAGTCCACAGATCCATGAAGCTCACTCAATCCAAGCAGGATAACCAATGAAGACCACACCTAGACACTTATTACCAATTTGCTGAAAACCAAAGACAAAGAAAAAAATCATAAAAAGTCAGAGAAAATGACATTGAAGGGAACAACGGTGAGAAAACAACCACTGATTTCCCGCCAGAAACTATGTAAGCCAGAAGACAAAAGAACATCTTTTAAATGCTGAAAGAAAAAAGTCAAATTTGAATTCTACTTTAGCAAAAATATCTTTAAAAATGAAGATGAAATAAATTCATTTTTAGGTAAACAAAACCTGAGAGAATGTTACTAGCAGACCTATACTACAAGAAATAAAATTGTTTGGGTTGATAGAAAATGGTAACAGATGGAAACTAGGATCCATACAAAAGAATAAAGCACATTAGAATATGTGTGTAACCGTAAGACATTTTCCTCATTTCTTAATGTATTTAAAAGTCCGTTTAAAGCAAAAATAATAGCACTGTATTGTGAGGCTTATATATAGAGAAGTAAAACAAAAAGTAATATACATGGAAGTAAAACATGACAGCAATAGTACAAAGGATGGGAATGTGGTAAATTAAAGTGTACTGTTGTAAGATTCTTAACATATATGTGAAGTGGTATAATATTTAATTCATGGCAGATTGTGATAAGTTAAGAATATATATTATAATCACTAAATAAACCACTGGAAAAAGAAATATAACTAAAAAGCCAATGATGAGAATGAAATGGACTTAGAAATATGCAATTTAAAACGCAAAAGAAGAAAGGAGCAAAGAACAGTTGGGACAAGTGGGAAACAAGATTGTAGACTTAAACCCAATGTATCAATAATTGCATTAAATGTAAGTAAACAGGTGAAAGGCAGAGAATGTCAGGCTGGATATAAAAGAAAGACCTAGCAATGTACTATTTAAATATAAAGGTGAGAGGAATACATTCTCAAAATTGAAAGAACTCAGGGACATAGAATCTATGAGCTTTTCTTTTTTCTTATTTTTTTAAATTAGTTTCAGGTGTACAAAACAATGTAATAGTTAGACATTTATACCCCTCACAAAGTGATAACCCCCCTCCCCCAATCTACTACTCCTCTGACATCGTATATAGCTGTTACAGTTCCACTGACTCTATTCCTTACGCTGTACTCCACATCCTGTGATTATATATATATATATATATATATATATATTATAGTTGACATTCATTATTATTCAGCTTCAGCTTCGGGTGTACACTGCAGTATTCAGGCATCTACACTGTCCATGAAGTGGTCTCCCTAATAAGACAAGTGCCCATCGGATACCCTATAAAATCTTTACAACATTATTGATTATATTCCCCAAACTGTCTTTCGTATCCCCGTGGCAATCCTGTGGTTACCGACTGAGCTTTCTAATCCTCTCACCTTCTCCCTCATCCCCACCCCCCACCTATCTAGCAACCCTCAGTTTTTCCTCTATATCTGCGACTGTTTCTGATAGTTTGTTCATTTATTCAGCTCTTTAGATTCCACATATAAGTGAGATATATGGTATTTGTCTTTCTCCATCTGACTTATTTCACTTAGCATAATGTTCTCTAGGTCCATCCATATCATTGCAAATGGTAAGATTTCATTCTTCTTTATGGCTGAGTAATACTCCATTGTATAAATGTACCACAGTTTCTTAATCCAGTCATCTACCAGTGGGCATTTCGATTGTTTCCATGTCCTGGTTATTGTGAATAGCGCTGCAATAAACATAGGGGTGCATAAATTTTTTCGAATTAGTGTTTTGATATCTCTGGATAGATACCTGAGAGTGGAATTGCTGGGTCATGAGGTAGTTCCATTTCCAGTTTTTTGAGATACCTCCATCTATGCGCTTTTCTAGAAAAACCTATCTGATAACCAATAAAGAAATGAATCAAGAGGAATAATTCAGGAATGGAGACACTCTTATGGAAAGACCAGTGGTGAGCAGAATCCATTTAGAATGAATATGGGACTAAGTAGGTTACCAAATAGAACGTAAATAATATAAACCTTTATGACATGTAAACACTGTGCATTTGCTGAGTACTTATTATCTTCCATGCTCTTTGTAAGAATGCATTTAAGCTTCCAACATATGAAGTAATTCAGGAATGTTATCCTTATTTTACGCATGAGGAAGACTGAGGCTTGTTGATGTTAAATAACATGTTAAGGTCACACAGCTGACAACTAATGGAGCTGGGACGGGAGCCTAAGTTTTCTGGCTACAGAGCCTGAGCTTCATTAACCACTGTGCTCTTTCCCTAAGTTGCAGTAACATAACCTCCCAAAAGTACGAGGTGGGAGAGGAGAGATGGAAGTGTGAGATGCCAGTATCCTAACATTTTCTCGTTGTGAGTCAATACTGTCAGAAATTTAGTTGAGAAATAAAAACAATGACTCTCACCTTTTAATATTTTTAATAATATCTTTGTAACTCTAGGGGCCCATTTAGGAAATTTCTCTAGTGAAGAAATATTTGTTTGAAGTTCATCAGCTTCTTCAGTTTCATTTCAGTTTGGGTTTCTTTCCATAAATTCAAGTAAAATCAAAGTTAGTTTTTAACTTTACAAATAGTATGTGCAATCCAGTTTTTCAAAGTACTTCTGTCTTGCTGTCGATTCAGCCAGCCAGTATTTAATCTGAACACCTACTACAAAGGTGACTGGAATGGTGTTCTCTGAATGAGAGCGATGGTTATTTCTAGGTGGTGTATTTGGGATGATTTCTTTCTTTAAAAAATAATGTTAAGAGGTAGTTAAAATGTTTATATTTTTTGAGAATGGGTGATGGTACATGGGGATTTGAAATTTTCCATTAAAAAAAACGAACTAAAGAAAAAAAGTGAGTCCTGCAACTCTCTCTGCTTAAAATGACCTATTAGCAGTTTCCCATTTACTGCTCCTAGGATTAAGTACAGGATCCTTAATAAGATCCACCAGACCCTGCGTGATCTGATGCCTGCCCGCCTCCCCCAGCCTCCCTTCCCCAGTGATTTCTATGTTCTAGCCACATGGGCTCCTTTTTGTGTTTTATTCCTGCTACCTGGAGCAGTTTTGCCTGGAACAACCCATATTTTCTTTTCCTTCTTTTTTCCATTATTTCACAACTCAAATGTCACTTCTTTGGGGAAGCTTTCCTTGACCTCACCCCCTCGTCTAGGACACCCCGTTGTCTATGATGCATTCTCATAGCACCCTGTACTTTTCCTCCATATACTTGTCACACTTACACATTTATTTGTGTAGTTGTTTAATGTCTCTCTTAAACCATAAGCTCTACAGGCAGGGATAGTGTCTGTTCCCCAGAACTTAACATGGTAGTTGGCAAATAATATACATTCAGTATATATTTAAATTAACAAACATTTAACAAAGTTGTAAGAAGATGCCATGTTCTCTCTGTAACCCCATAAAGTAGCTATTATTATCATTTCTACTTTTTGCTTCCTTTACCTGTTTGGGCTGCCTCGTAAGATCTCCTTTGAATAAGATTCCACGGCTAAAAACCCTGGAAGGTCAGTGCACTGTACCAAGTCACCTTCCTTTCATGCTGCCTTAGCTCAAGGTATATGAACTTTATTTAGGAATTGTTCCCTAACTTTGGCTTGAGACATTCAGGTTTTCACCTGGCTTGGGTTTACTTTTTTCTTCCCTTTCCTTCCTCTCAGGTGGACTGACCCGGGACCTGAAAGCTGCCTCCAGCTGCTTTCTGATGGCATGTGAGAAGCCTGGAAAGAAGTCTGTGGAGGCATGTCACAATGTTGGTCTCCTGGCACATGATGGACAGGTCAACGACGATGGCCAGCCTGATCTAGGGAAGGCCAGAGACTATTACACAAGGGCCTGCGACGGCAGCTATGCCTCTAGCTGCTTCAACCTCAGTGCCATGTTCCTGCAGGGTGCCCCTGGCTTTCCCAAGGACATGGGCCTGGCATGCAAATACTCGATGAAAGCCTGTGACCTGGGCCATGTCTGGGCCTGTGCCAACGCTAGCCGCATGTACAAGATGGGGGATGGTGTCGATAAGGATGAAGCCAAGGCCGAGGTGCTAAAAAATCGGGCCCTGCAGCTGCACAAAGAACAGCAGAAAAATGTCCAGCCTTTAATGTTTGGGTAGTGTGACCCACCCTCGTGGGCAACAGCTTGAGGCTGGCACCTCCTATTTCTGATGCAGCCCTTGGAGGCCGAGCTGCTGGAGCAGGAAGACTTGGGACTTAATGTCAGTAGCTCTGGTTACGTAGACCCATTGCCCCAGAGTGTCACCTACTGGATGTAGCCTGAAGTGTTGATTTATTCCTTTAACTGGTATGTTCTGTGAAGATACATTAATGGGGTCTTGGTTCTCAGACTCTTGTACCTCTGTGATAAACAGTGATCTAGAGAGACATAGAGATGTTGGGGACTGGGGAGGAGAGACAAAGAGCAGGAATTTGGAAAACCTAGCAGCCACAGAGCCTAAAGGAATCAGACATTATATTATCATCATGATTATTTTAGTTCGGAGGGCTTGAAAATCAGAAAGTGTCTTGATCTACATAATAGAGGGCTTAAGGATCTAAGAACAGCGAAATAGTCACGACTGCCACCCTCTGACTTATGTAATCATTGGTGTGGGCTCCCTTTTTGCCTTTAGAGTCACATTTTTCAATATATTTCATAGAGATTGGGAAGGGTAAAGGTCGTTATGGTTCAGGGTAGCTAAAGAGGATGAAATATAAGCCCTTTAGTGGAGACATTCAGAGTTAAAATTAGCACCCCCAGTCCACTCACCTGGTACTGCTTATCACGCACAGGAAACAGACTATTCCCAAGGCAACTTCAGGTAGGGATTTATAAGCAGTATGTTTTGTGACACATTTTGTCCCTCAGAACTGAAACTTTTTAACTGTCCATGTGAATAAACTATTTTGATTGATTAGTAGTTTTGTTATTAGTGTTCTCTCCAGATTTCCTGACTGGGGTAAAGATTATGTTCTTTGGTGCGGTTGTGCCTTTTCTTTTAGGAACGTATGCTTTTTTTTTCTATTATCTTCCTAACTTGTCACTAGGGGGCAAGCTTGTCATTTTCCTGCTGATCACAGGACCATTATTTCTGTCACCACCTACAGTTTGGGCTTCCACTTTTGCAGCTGTTCTAGAAGGGTTGCTTGCTGTGTGGATGAAGGTTTGTAAGCATAGCCTGCCAGCTTCTCAAGTTGATAGAGGAGAGGGACTTTCCCAAGAACAGAGAAGTTTCAAAAAGTGACTTTATTTAAAAAATGTAAAGTAGCTTTTGCTGTATTTCAAATAAACTCTGTAGGCCAACAAGCATATGAAAAGATGCTCAACATCACTAGTCATTAGGGAAAGGTAAATCAAAACCACAATGAGATAATTACCTTACACCTTTCAGGATGGCTGTTAACCAAAAAAAAAAAAAAAGTGTTGGAGAGGATATGGAGAAACGAAGCCTTATTCATTATTGGTGGGTATGTGAAATGGTGCGCCACTATGAAAAACAATATGGTGGTTCCTCAAAAAATTAAATATAGAATTACGATATGATCCAGCAATTCCACTTCTGAGTACATATTCAAGAGAATGTGTAGGGGTCTCAAAGAAAAACTTGTACACCCATGTTCATAGCAGCAATCACAATAGCCAAAATATACGATGGAATGTTACTCAGCCTTAAAGGAAATTCTGATAAATGCTATAACATGGATGAACCTTGAAGACACGTTAAGTGAAATAAGCCAGTCACAAAAAGACAAAACACTATATACATATTTTTAAAATGCTATATGATACTTAAATGGGGTATCTAAACTCATAGAGACAGTAGAATGGTGGTTGCCTTGGTCTGGGGAGGTGAGGGGTGGAAATGCAGAGTTTAATGGGTATAGTGTTTCAGTTTTGCAAGATGAAAAACTTCTGAAGATTACTTGCACAATGTGAATTTACACTACTAAACTGTATATTTAAAAGTGGTTACAATGGTAAATGTTCTGTGTATTTTACCACAATTTTTAAAAAACTAAACATTTAATTTTTGAAAACTGCAAGATCTGAAGTTTTTGGTTATTAAAGTAATATGTTCTCATGAAATGCAGTTTGGAACATAAAAGAAACAATTACCCCTCACTATCCTTTACCACCTAACAGCATTCTTTGGCCCAATAGTGTTCTTTAACCATCTTTTAAGAATCACATTTTTTAAAAAAAATTTTTTTGGGGAATGCTGGGGAACAGTTGTTTCTCCAGGGCCCATCAGCTCCAAGTCAAGTCATTGTCCTTCAATCTAGTTGTGGAAGGCACAGCTCCCCTCCAAGTCCCGTCGGTGTTTTCAATCTTTAGTTGTGGGGGGTCACAGCCCACCATCCCATGTGGGAATTGAACCGGCAACCTTACTTCTGAGAGCTCACACTCTAACCTACTGGCTCACACTCTAACCTACTGAGCCATCTGGCTTCCCCTCTGAAAGCTCAGGGGCAGCTCATTGTCTTCAATCTAGTTGTGGAGGGCGCAACTCACTGGCGCTTGTGGGAATGGAACCGGCAATCCTGTTAAGAGCTCGCACTCTAACCAACTGAGCCATACAGCTGCCCCAAGAATCACATCTTTTGAATTAAATAGTGGATTTTATAATTTTGAAGAATTAGGTTAACTTGATTTTTGGTGGCAGATGTGTTGGGCTATGTTTTGCTTTGATTTTTTAGTTTCAGGTGTACAAAACAATGCAATAGTTAGACATTTCACCCCTCACAAAGTGATAACCCCCCTCCCCCAATCTATTGCCCCTCTGAAATCATATATATCTATTATAATTCTATTGACTCTATTCCCTATGCTGTACTCCATATCCCATGACTATATATTTATTAAACTGTAGCTATGTTTTGTTTGTTTTTTTAATTGGGGACTATTGGGGAACAGTGTGCCCTTCCAGGGCCCATCAGCTCCATGTCATTGTCCTTCGATCTAGTTGTGGAGGACACAGCTGAGCTCCAAGTCCAGTCACCATTTTCAATCTTAGTTGCAGTGGGCGCAGCCCACCATCCCATGCGGGAATTGAACCAGCAACCTTGTTGAGAGCTCGCACTATAACCAACTGAGCCATCCGGCCGCCCCTCCAGCAGCTCAGTGGCAGCTCATTGTCTTCAATCTAGTTGTGGAGGGTGCAGCTCACTGGCTCATGTGGGAATCGTACCCTGTTGTAAAGAGCTCGTGCTCTAACCAACTGAACCATCCGGCCACCCTATAGCTATGTTTTTATGGACCAATTCCTACCTGGGACTTGTGGTGCCGGCCTGCCTTGGATCACATACTGAGATGCGGCTGGGAACAAAGGAGTGAGTATTAATAGTGTCAAAATGTTATATTACACCAAAGTTATTAAAATGCAGAGAGTAATAATTTACTGTCCGGAAGATCTAAGGCCATTTCATACCCAGGTTGCTGTGGGAAGGAATAGGTTAGTAATGGCCAGCATGGTTGAGTTTCTCACTTTTGTTCAACCTTTTTTTTTTTTTTTTTCTTCAAATTTTTATTGGAGAACATTGGGGAACAGTGTGTTTTTCCAGGACCCATCAGCTCCAAGTCAAGTCATTTTTTTCAATCTAGTTGTGGAGGGCACAGCTCACTGGTCCATGTGGGAATTGAACCGGCGACGTTGGTGTTATGAGCCCTATGCTCTAATCATCTGAGCCAACTGGCCGCCCGTTGTTCAACCTTTGAGGCAAGGTTTGCAAATGGGTTTTGATGAGAGATTCTGGTCACAGCAAACAGTATCATCACTGTGTCTCTGGCCAACAGGCATTTGAATCATTAACAATTATTTCCAACGTTTTTCCTCCCAGTTAGGCTTGGGCTGGGTAGTCTAATGGGGAAGAAGTTTCATAATTGACTAGTGGTGTGTGTTCTCCTTGGTGTTCTCACTAAAATCTGATAGTGCAGTGCTTGGTGCTGTGAGAAAGGGATGCAAGAGTCCCAGAAAGGGAGGGGAAGACTGGAGGGTTTAGAAATTTGAGTTTTATCTTGTGGGTCATGCAGAGTCACTGCAGGGTTTTGAGCAAGAGAATAAAATGATCACATTTGCAAATTAGAAATGTGATCATTGGAAGTTTTCCACCATAGTGTGGAAAGTGGAGGAAAGTCGTGGGGGTGGGAGGAGGGTGGAGTCAATCATGGGGTTAAAACCCCAGATTTCTAGCCTGGGCACCTGGATGGACGGGGGAAACCTTCATATTGATTTGGAGCCTTTGAGATCAAGATGGGGACAAAAAACTTTTTTGAGCTGTTTGGTAATGATTTTTAATTTAAAAATACATTTTAATTTGTTAAAGTTTTATGAAATTGCTTGAAAAATTTTGTGAGGCAGCATGACAGAGGGGAAATGCCAAGACTTCAGATCTTACAGATGTGTGCAACTCTGGATTAGTCAGAGGCATACCAGGCATGAGTGTTTAGAGCACCTAACAAAGAATGAGAAATATAAATTAAAAATAACTTTATATTTTTGAAAAGCACCAAATAATCACTTTGGGGGGGAAAAAGAAAGCTTTTTTGGCTTCCTAACATTCATTTTGCAGTTTAGATCTATTTTATTTTGAATTCTACATAAAGGTTGAGGGGCACCAGATTCTCTGCATTTCTTAGGTCTACAGGCCTTAATCTAGGTTCCAACCTGGAGTTTGCCTTTTGTTGGCTGTGTGACCTTAGGCAAGTTACCCAACCTTCTGGGTCTTGGTTTTGTCACCTCTCAGATGGTGATAACAATGCCTTCTACTAGGGTTGTTAGGAGGATTAAATAGTAGCTCTTATGATAGAATGATAAATGTTTCTTTAAAAAGATTGTTATGGTACCAGATCTTACAATTAGATAATTATTTTCTCTCCAAGTGGCAATAGTGGCAATGTCAGCTTGTGAGTGAGTCTAGCTTTTAAAACAGGCTGCCTTGCTGCCATTCTTTTAATATCCAGGGAGCTGATGGTGAGGCTCTCTAGGGGTTTTGGGGGCATAAAACAGCTGCAGGAGGCAGGCCTGGTGAAGGGGTAGGGATGGGGCCTGCCTCCCACCAGCTCCCTTCTCTGCTGCCCCAGTAGAGAGTCACTGAGAAGACTTGCACCTGCTGGGGGCCCAGAGTGGAAACTATTCCCAGCTGGTGCCCCTCCCCAGGCTTGAGGAATGGTGATTGTATTACAGTTTATAAATCAGGCCTCCCCACTGTCTAAGGGGAAAGGCCAAAATTCTTTGCCCAATATACAAGTCTCCCCACCCCCATAATACAGTCCCTGCCTCCATATTTAGCTCCATCTTGTTTAACTTGGGCTTCTGCAACAGGGAATTAACTGCTCAGAGTCTCTTCATCACCGCCAAGAAGTAACAACAAAAACATTCAGGCCGTTTCTTATTGCCTTGTTTTTGTGATGCTGGTTCCTCTGTCTGGAATGCCCTTCTATATTTTATGGAAAATGACCTTCATCTTTTAAGACTCTGGAAGCATTCCCTTCATCCCCCAAGCTGGTTAAAGGCTTTCTCTGTCCACTAGTGCCCCGAGTCTCCATCCATCACGGCACTGTTCACACTGTGTTGTCATCTGTGTATTAATGGCCTTTACTTCCCACAAGACTGAGTTCCTGGAAAATGGGACATGGTTGGCTTCATCTCTCTCCTCAGTGCCCAGAATGAAGCTGGGCCTGGGCTCGGCCATCAGTGGTTGCTTGCTGAGATGAACAGCACAGAGGGGCACTCCAGCAACCTCCCGATCACCCCAAGACAGATCAGGCCCAGGCTCCCCTCACATCCAAGAACCGGTATAAGCTGCAGGGCTGTACTGTTTTTGAAACTGCTTATCAAGAAAAGTTCCTGTCTAAGCCACAGTTGGCACATGGTGGATCAGTAATAGTTACTGGGCTCTGTTCAGGAAGGTATCTTTTTTAAAAAGAAGGTTTTTGAAATAATGAAGGATCCAGCACAATGCCACCCTGGCACCCTAAAGTACATACTCAGTAGCTTAATGCCAAGAAACCAATGTTAATATCCTCATGGCTAAAGAATCACAAGTCCAAAGATGGCACATTTTTTTCTTGGAATACTAATAATATTGAATTTTAGAGTTCTTTTTACTTAATATCTTTCTTGAAATCCTAAGAGTTAACAGTCTTTGCTCATCATTATAATGACGTGTTCCCATGTTTCTCTCCCTGATTAGTCTATGAGGTTCCAAAGACAGGGACCAAGAAATCTATCCTTTTTGAAATCCTTCAAAGATTTCTTGTCCCCTACATCAGTGACATCAGTGGTGACCCCCTACACCTCAGTCTCTTGGGGCACCTGCTTAAAACAGAGAATCTTGGGTTCACCTAGTGGTACTAAACAAAAATCGGAATTTTAGATAAGCAAATCCCAGGAGCTTCTAATGCATACTAACGTGGATGACCCACTCAAATGGTATATAGTCCCAGCGCCTGAGCTTGGCACCACTACCCCTCTGCAGTCTGGGCTCCACAGCTTTGTCTTTCAGAGCAGTGCCACCAAAATTAGTGTTCTCACTAATCTTGCACCTCTTGGCACAAATCTGCCTAACTCCTATTAGTCTTTCAAATTGCAACCCAGATGTCACCTCCTCCAGGAAGCCCTCCTTGTCCCCCAAGGTCTATGATGCTCCAACAGTCCATGTACTTCTCACTCTCAGTTCTTTTCACATGGTTTGGGGCAGGCTATAAATGCCTCAAGGGCATGGATTATGTCTAACTCAACTCTATTCCCAGTGCTTAGCTCAAGACCTGGTGCAGATAAGGTATTTAATAAATCTTTATTGAAGGAAAGGGAAGGGAAGGGATTCAGAATAAATCCTATCTTACTGTGGATCCATTGAGCATTGAGAAGGTAGCATTTTGGGGAAGGATCTGAATTTAAATCATTTCTCTGCCACATACAAATGTGTCGTATAACCTCTCTGAGCCTCGTATTCCTCATCTCTGAAGCAGGGATAATGTTTACTCTTCAGGGCTAATGTGAGGGTTAAAGTGTTCAATGAGATAAAGTAAGTGAGGTGCTTAGCTCAATGCCTGACATGTTGAATTGTGTAATAAATCACTGAAGGGCTATCTTCTGGAAGTGGAACTAGTACTATTCTGTACAGCTCTAGAGAGCAGAACTAGATGCAATGGATGGAAGTTTCAAGGAGACAGACCTCAATTCATAGAGGTCTAAATAGAAGGAAGAACTTTCTACTTGACAGAATGGGACGTCTTGGTGGGAGGTGAACTTCCTATTACCAAAGTGTGCAAGCCGAGGGTAGATGCTCACCTGTCAGGGATAATGCAGAGGAATCTGATTCTACATGATTTTGGGGGTGGGGCATGAGTGTGGTAAAAGATGGGAGCCCGTAAGGCATTTCTATTAAGTGCCCTCCATAATCATTATTCATTCAACCAACACTGAGAGTCTCCTTTTGGCTGGGCCCTAAGGTTGAGCACTGAAGACACAGCCCAATCTGACAGGTTCCTGTCATTTAGAAGCTCACAGTCTAAATAGCGATCATTTATTGAGTATCTATGTGCTAGATGCTCTAAACCTCTCAATAACCCTCTAAGGAACCTTTCATTCTGACCAATGCTCAGATAAAGAAACTGAAGCCCAGATAGACAAAATGACTGTAAAGAGACACACAGACCCAGCGAACAGTGCAGCTGGGATTAAAATTTAGTCCTTCCTGTCTCCTTCCCCTGGTTTCCACTACCCAAGGCTGCCTGCGATCCAGATGTTGAAAACTCTTTGCAGTCGCAGGGAGATCCCCAAACAGCACCCAGAGCCCTTTGGCACCAAGCAGATGCTGATGAACATAGTTAAAAGGCTGAGGTCAGCTTCAGGAGGCTATGTTCTCCCTGCAGCATATTCTGTGCCCCAGGGTTCTCTCCAGCCAGGGCCATGTGGAGGGCCCAGGAGAACATGCTGAAGTCAGACCTCACTGCTCACATGACCAGCTGAGCTGCCAGGGCCAGGGCTCCCTCAGGGAACTTGAAACCCAGCTGGGTTCCACCAGCTCCAAGAATAGCAGCTGACCCTACCCCCCTCCAGCCGGTGACCTCCGATCAGGTTCCAAGAGGCCCCAGCAGACTCTAGACATTAGTGGCAGCAAGCTTTGACCTTGAAGCTGCTCTGGGGTAGGGTAATAACAGGTACGTTTATTAAGGGCCCACTGTGTGCAGGGCACCTCCTAGAGGAGGGGACATCCTTCAAGGGAGGTCTAGGAAATACGGAACCCGTTTTACAGATGAAGAAATTGGGGCTTAGTGATAATGAGAACTTGCCCAAGGTCATAGAAAACATGTAGCAGAGCAGGATTCAGCCTGGGCTGTCTTTGCCAGTGACCCTGCTTCTGTGAGGAGAGAAGAATATTTTCAAGACCTCCGTAACGTCCTAGGCAGAGGAGACAAATTGCATTAGCTTTCAGAGCGATGTTATTCCAGCAGAATGGGGCCCACGTGCTTAGATACAGAGGATTTGAGAGCCAGGAGAGAGATCCTAGAGTGCACCCCATTCACCTGAGCCTATTTCCTCATCTGTAAAATGAGAATTACACCCACATGGCAGGGGAATAGGCATAAGCAATAGACTTTGGAGCCAGGCAGACCTGGATTCAAATCCTCCCTCTGGAGATTCCTAACAATAAGACCTGGGACAAATCACATCTCTGCCTCTCTGAGCCTGTTTCCTCATTCATTTGTTCTACAAATAGCTTTTGAGCACCTACTATGTGCCAGGCATTGTTCTATCAGGGGATATACATCAGTAAAAAAAGCAGACAAAAATCACTACCTCTATCACATTTAAATTTTAGAGTTCTAGAAAATACCTCATTGGATTGTCATGAGGATTAAATGGAGGAATGTACAGTAGCGTAATGTGCCTGGTAAATAATAAGTACTCAGTTTAATGATATGATTACTATGATGTGAACATCTGAACATGGTCAGTGCTGAGTGAAAGAACATTTCATTTGATACTGAATTCAACCATTTCATGTAATAGACAAAGAAACTGAGACCAGAGAGGGCATGAAATGCCTGCGGTTGCCCAGCAAGGCAATGGTAAGTGCCCAACGCCTAGCCTGGTGTTTGTACCACCATCCACTAAACCCAGATGGCTGTCTCTGACAAAAGGAGCCAAGGAGGAAGGTGGATGGACTAAATATAGCCAGTGAGGTTCAAGGTAGGCTTATAGCTGATTGATGGATTCCAGAGCCCAAATGGACTTTCATTCTCTCGGAGCCAAACGCTTCCCGTTTTTCTCGAGTGTGCCAGGATCTTCCCAGGCTCAGCCTCCAAAGGAACAAGCACATAGTAGTATGGGCTGAGGGTGCGGTGTGGTGATAAAGAGCCAAAGATACAGGGTGCTGCTCAAGCTCGGCTTCATGGATGAGCCCCTGTGCGTTTGCATGGGGCCCATGCTTGGTTTAATGCTCTGCTGTCACAGTCTTGAAATTCTTAATAATTTTTAAACAGGGGCCCTGCATTTTCATTTCACTGGATCCCACAAATTATGTAGTTTATTTATGTAGGTGCTGTGCTCTGGGATGGGAGGCAGCAGACCCTGACCAGCAGTGGTCCTGGGACTTGTCAGAGGCTTGTCAATCCTGTGGACAAGTGGCTGAGTCACCAACAGACAAGGAAAGAAACCAGACCAATCCCCACAATCCAGTCTGGCCTGTGACTGCAAATCTCTAAGAGACCTTAATGGGGTAAGGGAGAAGACAGGTTCTGTGGAGATTCTGGGGGTAGAAGGAACCCACAGAGACGGGGCATGGTCGGAGGGGGATTTCAGCTCAGTGGGAGAAAGACTTCCAGCAGTCAAAATGTAATCATAACATGTAAAATATACCTCAATAAAGCTGTTAAAATGTAATCATAATATTGGCAGCTAACATCAAGTAGGTGCTTACCATGCACAAAGCATTGTCTAAGTACTTCATTGGAAATATGGAGGATAGCAGAATGGTCAAGAACACAGGCTCTAGAGCCATAATACCTGGGTACAATCCTGACTCTACCACTTAATAGTTGTGTGACCTGGAGCAAGTTATTTGACCTCTCTATGCCTCTGTTTCATCATCTGGAAAATGGGGATAATAACCTTGGGTTATTGTTATTAAATGAGTTTACATACGGAAAACACTAAAATAGTATTTGACGTATACTAAGTACTGTATATAAGCATTGTTATTTATTTAATCTTCAGGACAGTTCTATGGTACAGGTATTATTCAGCATTATTCCCATTTAACAGATGTGTAAACTGAGCCTTACAAGAGGTAAGTGACTTGCTGATCACAGAGTTGGCCAGCAGTCAAGGAAGTATCAAGGAGATTTCAACCTTAGGAGTTAGGTCAGACTTCATGATCATTATTCCTAGTGCTTACCAGAGTAGGCATCTGGTAAGTTTTTGTTAAATTAATCAATTAATTATTGCTTCTTTTATGTCTGAGATTCTAAGCCTTTGGGAAATGTGTGTTCTGGCTGGAGGAGGATTAAGGAACCCGGCCGTCTTGGGATTTCTTACCAATTATTGGCCTCAGTATAATTAAGTATCAAGTATGTTCACTCTAGGCCTTCTGAATTAACCTCCTATGTGCTCCCTCCTTTCATCCTGATGAGCACTGCTCAAGCTCCAGTCTCTTCATTTCTCTGGACTCTGAACTCAGCACCACTGTAATACTAATCCTGGTCTCTCATATCTGCATAGCGCTTCACAGTGTACAAAGCATTTTCATATTCAATGGTTCATTGGTCTGTGTGGCAGACAGCTAGCTCAGTACTCATGCCATGCCTCTGAACAGATCCCAGCCAGCCCCAACTACCAGCCCCAAGACCAGGGCACACTGTATGGGAGGGGTATGTAGTCTGGACGAAGGGGGAGTTCGGTGAGTTATTGCTCTCTGGGTGGTGTTTGGGTTTTTTCTAAGCCAAGGAATGGACTGAAAGGGACAAGGCCCTCAACAGGAAGTGTTCATGGTCGCTCATGCTTAAGATCTCAGACTCAAAACCAGTGCTGAGGGAGAATTAGCTGAAGGCAGGCAGTCCCTCAGTTGCTTTGGAAGTTCAGAAAGCATCGCTTCATGAAGTTGCAACTACAGAGGGCTGGGTCCTAGACCTTATCCCTGCCACAAAATATCTTTTTCCAAATTGCCATCAACTTATATCCAGGATTGCTGTGGGACATACAGTGGAGTGCCACCATATCTATATTTAACAATAGAGCAGTCACTCTCTGTCAGGTACTGTTTTAAGTGCTTTGTAAACATTAATTCTTTTAATTCTTCCAACAGCCCTATGATATAGGTACTATATTTATTTAACTTACAGAAATTCAATTTTACTTGCTGTGAATAAAAAGAGACATGGAAAGAGAGAGACCAATGATACATTAAAATATAATTTCACTCTCTCAGCATATGGCCCAGGATGGTGTGTCACGAGAGAGGTAAACCTGTTGTTCCTTCCCTTGGCGTCAGGTCCTACACACCTCATAAAATCCTCAGTGTGTGTGCATTTCACCACACTGAGTGTAATTAGAGTATGTAAAGACATGTCTTGCCCCCAGCCAAGCCAATCTCTTCAGATATCTCACGAAAGAAACAGCAGTCAGTTGTAATGCTAGAGGAAAAATTGGCTGTGCTATTGAGAGATGGTTCTATACTTTATGGGTGATTAAAAGGATTTCCAACGATAATTTTGATCATACGTGATTTTTTAGAACCTTATCCTAGGTAAGCTTTGACTGAACTATAACTTACAAATAAGGTGACCAATCATCTTGGTTTGTCTGGGACTAAAGTGATTCCTGGGATGCAAGACTTTCAAGTGCTAAAATCGACAAAGTCAGCTTGTCCAGGCAAACCAGGACAAGCTGGAACTCTACCCCATAACACATCTCTGGGCCTATGGTGAGGCCCTGTTGAGGCCATCCTCCATTGTATCATCCTTTATGAGGACCTTAGGACATTCTCGGCTGGCCTTCAGACCAAGAATTGTTGTTTCCCCCAAGGAGTAAGTGGTTTGTTTTTATCTCATGAACACTGTGAGTTGGACAAGTAAACAGGTTTCCCTTTTTGCCTTGGCTGCTGGAAGCCTTATTGCTAAATATGTAGACCACAAATTTAGCTGTGTAGATCACTATGTTCTTGTACTTTTTGCATCATTTCAGGCTCCGCTTTGTTTTTTTCAATCTTATCTTGTCCTGTCTTAAACGTAATGATCTTGTTTTAGTTTAAATGTATTTCTGGATTAAGGCAGGGTAAAATCAAACCATTCTTAATTTAGAGTCCATGAGCCCTGCTGCGAGTCATTGAAAATCTGAAATGATATGCAAAATTTATGTGTATATACATTTTTTTTTCCTGGGGAGGAAGGAGCCATACATTTTAATAATTTTTTAAAGGAGTATGTGTTCCTCAAAATATTAAGTGCCATTGGTACAAGAGAAACAAGAAACAAATACATGCTTTTAGTAGAAGGAAGTTGGAAAGTTGAAAGTTTGAATTGTAATGCTGGTATTTTAAAATGTTACAGTGATGGTATGGAGGAATGTTGGTGGGGCAGAACATTGGAAAGGCAGAGAGAGGAATATTGGTGTGGTGGAATGTCCCCCATAATGGAATGGCAAGGTGACAGAATGTGGTGAGCTGAAACATTAGTGTGTTAGAATATTAGTGTGTTTTGGAATTTTGGTGTAACGGCGTCCCTAGAACACCTCCTTCCAGATGTCCTGACATCCTCCTTGCTCAGTTTTACTTCAAGGATGGGCCTCTATCTGATTCAGCTTCTAAATCTCCCATATTCCCTAGCTCAGTGCCCTGTAGAGACCCAATTGGCTGCTAGAGCTCTCACTAATGGGCACCTGGCTGGCTCGTGGGTTTCTATCAATTTCACACTGAGATGTCCATTCCTTTTTGACTATGGCCACTCTCCTTTGAGATCGGTCTCAAAACCCTTGCAGACTTAGGACACCATGTCCAATTCCAATGTCCTTGGTACCTGCCTCAGGTCATGCCCAGAGGGCATGCCAACCTTGTGGCTACTCTAGGGTACCCTGGCTAAACTACTGGCCAGAGGGCTGCCTGCAGATGGGGTGCTTGCTAGAGTTTAGTTTCTGGAGCCATTAGGCTGAAGGCAACTCAGGATTCTTGGAGTTGGTCAGGAGCAGGGGAAGCCAGTTCAAAGTTAAGGGCGAGTTGAAACTTCATTATCAGAAGAACCTGATCCAAAGGTCAAATCCAGGAGTTGGGATAGGATAGAGACTGCTATCCTTCAGCCTGGAGTTTAGAGTGGGAATAGACGGAGGAGGAGTTGGGGTGAGGACTGGGTTCTTGGATGTTGTTTCCTCTTTATCGATTCTTTCTTTTTGTGTTTTTTTTTTTTTTGGTCATGTCTTTTATTAACCCATATACAATTACTTGTCTTCTGGTTTGTTGAAGCAATAGGTCAGACATTTACCACAATAATGTCTGTCACAGTGTCTAGCATAAAAACTCCAGCACCACATTCATCTGAAGGGCACTCTTAATGAAGGCCACTGATTTTGCCATTCTCATCTACCTTATACGTAGTGTTTCAGGACAGCCAGCTTAACCTTCTTCCTCTTATGCTTATTCTTCTTGGGAATTGTGTAAGACTTCTTCCCTTTTTTAGCACCACCACGAAGTGTCAACACAAGATGAAGAGTGGACTCCTTTTAAATGTTGTAGTCAGACAAGGTACATCCATCTTCCAGTTGCTTGCCAGCAAAGTCAGTCTTTGCTGATCAGGAGGAATTCCTTCCTTATCCTGGATCTTGGCTTTTACATTTTCTCTTGTATCTGAGGGTTCAACCTCAAGAGGGATGGTCTTCCCAGTAAGGGTTTCCATGAAAATCTGCATCTTGGCGACGATTCCACCGCAGATGGCGGATGGGAGAGGAAGAGCACCGTGCTGGCCCATACGTATCGATTCTTTTGATGAGCTAACATTTGCTGTGGCCTTTCTGTTACAGACCTGTCCATACCTCGGAATTAACAGTCTGTAACACAGGAGACAGGCCTATAGACAATGACAACCCAGTGTGGTCAGGGCTGTGACCTGGGGTAGCTGTGGGAGACGAGAATAAGTCCCCACCCAGTGTGGGGGTGAAAAAACTGTTACTAGAGGAATGCTGTCTGAGCTGATTCTTGAAGGAGGTGGAGGAGGGGACGATATCTGTGTGGTGGAAAGGCTGCCTCAAGGGCCAAGGCACATGGAAATTCCCCAGTGTTCAGGTATCGAAAATGGCCCCATTCATTGGGCTGCACAAGTTTGATCTGTTCAGGTCTAATTGCCTTCAGACTCCTCTCCCAGCTATGCCAATAACCCACAAATTTAAGATTGTTGCAGTCTGTGCCAACCAGGAGAAGATAATTAATTGGCTCTTAATGTTTGGAGACATTTCCTGATTATGAGAGAACAGGATTATCTGGAGGTGCAAAGCCTCCTATCTCCCAGCCATCCTGCTTCCATGTCCTTTCTTGTGGGCACACACCTTAGCCTGGCCCTCATCCCAACAGCTGGGTGGGCCATGTACTCTCCTGTTGTCCATCTCAGTTACATCAACTTTAAAATGAGCTCCATAGTGGTGTGAGGAATATTCACTAAGCTGAGTGGCAAGAGGATTGAATTCAAACCCTGGCTCCTGTACAGAGGCTTCACAGATGGCGCTGTGTGAGGATGGGCAGGACACGTCCTCTCTCTAGGCCTCAGCTTTCCCATCAGTGAAAAGGGAGAATGCGTGCAAAGGTTGCTAAGGCCTCTTTCTGCCTTGACATTCTGTGTCTGGGTGGAATCCTGGATGTCCTGTTTTCAGCCTGCTACTTTAAAATAGAGGCCGTGTGACTCTGGAGACAGGAGATCTAGACAGGATTTGGGCTTACTTGCTTTCTGAGCTAGAGACAGTCACTAAACCTCTCTGAGCCCTAGTGTTCTCATTTGGTAAATTGAAGTAATACTTACCTCACAGGATTTTATGATGCTCCAGTGAGCTAAAAGCAATATGATTATGGTGGCAGTGGTGATGGTGGTAATGATCTGGCGGCATAACAGTCAGTCTCTCGGAGTAAATTAAAAGTGTAGATGTTGCCAGAAAGTTAGGGGCCAGCTCCAGAGTCACAGGGAATGTGCAAAAGTCTTTGAAAGCCTTCCCCATGGCTGAGCAAACATTCCCAGCAAAAGCTATTACTGAGGGAGAAAGGGAATTAATCTTTCCTGACTACCTACATCCATTTGTTGCTTCCATTCCTGCGAGATGGGTCTTAGTATAGCTACCTACTAGCTGGGTGACCTGTAAATAAACCTTTAGAGACTCAGTTTCTTCATCTGTAACATGGAATGTTACTTGACTCAGGATTGCTGAAGACTGCCCAGTATCCAAACACTTTGCCTATCTGGAGGAATTCCAAGCTATGTGGAAGCTGAAGAGGGCAGCAACTCTTCCCCTGACCTCTGTGGGCCTGGGCTTGCCCGAGTTGGTGCCCCACCTAGGCCTTGAGCCTGGTGGGAGTTAGGCAGAGGGGTGAGGACAGTCAGAGATTACTTCAGGTGGATGCAGTGGGGACAAGAGCCCAATAGTATACGGTGAGCAGTAAATGGCTGTGTGGCCCGAGGTGGAATCTGTCCTAAACAGAGTTCTTGTGGCAGGACTTTAACTGTGCCCAGCTGCCACTTCCTGGCTCTCCAATCTCTCCATCATTTCAGTGAGCCATCAAACGGCCTTCCAATAAAGCCCCTTTGACTTAGTTTTGCCAGGCATGATCTTAATTGTTTGCACCTGAGAATCCTGACTGGTGCAGAGTAAACCATGCAACATGCCAGACACAGTGCCCAGCATATACTAAGCCCTCAAAAAGCAACACACACACACACATACACACACACGCACACATACACACACACACACACACACACACACACACACACACACACACATACACACAAGTTCAGAGAAGTACAATGACCTCCTTGAGGACACACAGCCGGGCAGTGGTGTTTGTATGAGGCTGACCATGAACGTCTTAGTGGTACATTGTATTGAAATCACACTTTCTATCACAACAAATCATTGTCGAACAATTTATTGTTGAGTCATCTGGTTCAAAAGCCTCAAAATACCCTGTGAGGCCCACAGGGCCAGAACACTTTCTTTAGGCAGAGAGGAAGGCACTAGCTCAGGGTAACTCTGTAAACAGCAGTCACCTGGAACCCAGGTGGTGGTCTGGTGGTGTCCGCACATGTGTACATGCTGCTGCAGCTAGTGAAGCAGCCCCATCTGGATACATGGATACCTGGTGCATTAGCGATCTGGAGTGAGTCAGCAGCTGCCTGTGAGGACATCGGGGAGGGAACACCATGTACCAGGACCTGCAGAAAGGAATGCTCCTCTAGCCACTATGCTGATCTGGGGTGTGGGAGGATAGGGGGATGGTAATGGGGTACAGGGTGGGGGTAAGGAAGGGACAGGTGGAGTTATCCTAATCTGGGGCCACCTCTGCTGAGCCTACTAATCAAGGGTGGTTTTGACTACTACAGTGTTGGCATAGCGGCTTAATTGGACCTAATGGGAGAAAATGTGTGATGAATATGGATGATACAGGCAATGAGGCCCCAAGGAAAGCTGGTTGGAGGAAGGGTGATGAGCTGAAGATAGGTCTGATGGGAATGAAGCTATGGCTCCATTGGTGAGCTCATGGACAGCAGGGACAGCTGCTCCTCCCCAGGGGCTTAGGCCCATCCTGCTGACCTAGGTCTCCACGCTGCCCTGGCCTGCAGACCTTGCCTTCACATTTGCATGGAATCAGAGAAAATGTCAGGCTTACAGGGTTCTGGAGTTAGACTCAGACTCAGGATTCTAGAATCATAGACCTTTAGCATCACATATGTTAATCAGAAAATTTCAGAATCTAACAACTGACCATTGGAGGCCCTTGTGACAAAATTTAGGAATCCTTCTCCAGTCTTCATTTAATAATGATAAATCACATCTTCCGGGCATCTCACAACTTCCAAAGACCATTCACGACTGTATAGCCATCACATGGGAGTAGGTATTATATAGTGCTTTCAGGTTAAGCAATGTGCAGACAATCAAAATGAACTGGTTGAGACTGGAACCCAGCTTTGCAGGATAAATTCTATTTTCCATATGCCAGGGTTTTGATATCCTTGACTTCTAGAATTATAGAAACACTTTTAACTACTTGGTATAATGTGTCCAAACTCTCATGTTTGTTGTGTAAATTCTGCATGGTCGTGTACTGTTTTTCTAATGCATTTTGGCGTATTGTGATGCACTAACACGTGATTATCTTTGTTGCAACAGCATAATCAGAGCCGGTGCATTCTGAGGTAGCTTTTTATCAGGTTTTATCCAGCACTATTTTCAGTTCACAAAGGACTTAAACAACGTATCCAAAAATAGATTTGAAGTCACTAATGTAAAGACTGAACCTCAAGTCACTCAAGGTTTAGTCAGAACATGTTCTGATTTTCTTATAATAAAAAGTTAAACTACCAAAAAATGCGGAAAGACAAAAAACAAAGGAAAAACAAGCCTCCCTGGTTAGGAGCGCTTAACGTCACAGAGGAGTGGTTGTGGTGAAGGCCAGGTGCACCAAGCCAAGCGGAAGAAATCTGTTAGGATTCTGCCAGTGACAGGCTGCGGGTAGCCTGGGGCAAATCCCTGCCCTTTTCTAGGTCTCAGTTTCCCCCGATTTCAACGGGGGATAATAATCCTGTCCAAGGGAAATTCGGGAGTTTATCAGCCCTGGGGGAGACACGGCTAAGAGAGATGGCGAAGGGGGTGGGGTGCCGAACAGCAGGGAGCTGAGAGGGGCTTGCGATCTCCATGGTAACGCACAGCGGCCAGGGGAGGAGGCGGGGTTTGGGAACCCGGAGCTGGAGGGTTTGAAAACGAAGGTTTCACAAAGAAAGCTCTCTCCTTCTTGGAGAAAAGCGTCCTCGGAGATAGAGCGCGGCGCTAGGAACAGCCCTTTGTGCCTGATGGCGCCGTGACTCTGGCCTGGTGTTACAGACAGGGACAACAAGGCCCGGAGAGAGGACCACAGTGGCCCGCAAGTCCCTGGCAGGGAGGTCGTTTGAACCCAGCCCTGCTGCCTTCTAGTCAGTGCTCTTCTCTGTACCAGAATGTTGTTTCTCTGAAGCTTGGTTTCCTCGTTTGTATAATGAGACGGTTGAAAGGAATGAGTCTCTGAGGGCCCTTCCAGCTCTGACAGTGTTCGATAAAACTATCAGCAAACTCACCCGAGATGTGAATACTAAAATGAGGATCCTGTGTTCTGTGAAACATGGGCATTGTCTCATTGTCTCTGGGTCCCCACCCCAGCAAATAGGGAGGCACAGAGTGGACATTGGTGTTTATGGAATGAATATTTATGCAAATGTACGCCTTCATTCTTTTGTTGCCCAAGGTTTAAAGAGCACCTACTGTGTGCCAGCCAGGTACTCTGATAACTCAGAGAAGGGCAGGAAGGAGAGGACTCCAGTGCCTTGACCTGCCTTACAAAATACACTACGTGCATGTCCCAGGGCTTCCCAGCCAAGCATGGTTTCTCCCCATCCCCAGTCTCCAGGTAATGTGAGTAATTTGGGAGGAGTTTGGTAAAGGGCTTATTTAAAACAGGGACTAGTGATAAGGCAATACTCCAGTGAGTAATGTTAGGGCACTAGTTACTACCCTGAGGTCTAAAGGAGTAGGGAAGGAGAGCAATTACTAGAATCTGGAGACAAAGAGAGCTTGTGGTAAGGGCAGACTGACAGGAGCTATGTACCTTGGTCGAGAGATGCAGCCAGCCCATGATGTAACTTCAGGGAGGAAACGAGGGGAATGTATACTCTGCTGGAACTCCAGTTGGCCAAACCCTACCAGAATCCAGAGATTCCATCCTCGGTGGAGAGCTCATGTATGTTCTAAATGGTCTCATTTTCCAGCAGGCCAGTTTAGGCTTCCTTACATAGTGACACTGCATTCCAAGAGGGTGAGAGAGGGATGCTGCAAGGTCTTTTGAGGCCTAGACTTAAAAGTAGCACAGTGCTACTTCTGCCACTTGCTATTTGTCAAAGCAAGTCACAAAGTCAGCACAGAAACAAAAGATGGGAAAATACATTCCACTGCTTGATGAAAGGGGTGGCAAAGTTACATTGAACCAATGTAACACCATGTATGAGGTTAGTATAACCTATCTTTGAACTGATGAATGAAGAAATCTCAGCCCCATTGTAGTTGTAACCCCACACTATCAGTCTTCCCCCAATAGCCTGAGAGCTCCCCAAGGGCAGGATGTATGACTGATTCATTTCTTTGTAGAGCTCAAGGCGAGGCCTGGCATGCAAATGATATTAGGTATATGTTGAATGACTATGGCTGGAGAGGGGGTTTTGAATGGTTTACTTGTACAAAGACCAAGTGGAAATCTCTTTAAAACAGAAAGTTGACATTATAGAACATTTCCCTCTACCTCTTTGAGACCCTTCAAGTATTGCCATGGTCCATCAAATACTGAATTCAACCCCCACTTCCTCCACAAAGGCTTCCAGACTATTTCTTTTCTCCTGTTTTAGAATCTCTGCTAACTCTAATGGCCTTTGTCCTACAGCTTGGCATTTGCTTTTGAGCTGCTCTCTAGGGGTTTCCTGAATCAAACCTACTCTTCATCCCTGGTGAGTAAGTCCCTAAGGGTAGGGCTGCATCTTCTATCCTAAAGTGCTTGTCACAGTATGTCCTTAGTCAACACTCCCTGAATGGACCGCCCACTCTGGGTGGCCTTGATCCTGTGAGGTATAGAGACATGCAAGGAGCCATTCATGCCCTTGTGGATGAGTGCTCCACACAGCCTCCCAGGTCTCTGGGACATAGCAAGTCCCATCACTCTCCTGTGCTCTAACCTGTGGCCTGGGCCTCAGTTGCTCCATGCTCTGTCCCTTGAGCTAACGGGGTATAGGCTAGGAACAGCCGTGTCACTAATGGTAGTGGAATGACCTCCTCCTCCTGACAAGAGGAGATATATCCAGGGCTTGATTTCTTGTGAGCACATGAGCCATCACTGTCCTTCAGACTTCTGAGGTTTCGGGAAGCAAAGGGGCAGGTGTTCAATAGGCCCAATAAAGCAGAGCTTCTGGGTGGCAAATTTCACTTCAGTGTCGTGAAGAACATGAGAGCAAGCTATCAGGTAAGGTATTGAGTTGCTTTCCATGCTTAAAACCCTTTCCCATCGCTTCTCCTTACCCATAAAATAAAGCCCAAGCTCCTTAATACTGCAAAGGCTTCAGGACTTGGCCCACATTTTCTGCCAGCTTCATCTCTCACTATTCCCCACTTTGGCTACAGTGTTCACCAAGCCACCAAACTGAACTGCTTATTGTTCTTGAAATCATTATGTGCTCTCTTAGCTCTGGGTGTTTGTGTATGCTGTTTCCTTTGCCTTGAATGCTGTTCCTCATCTTGTACCGCAACCCTCTTTCGCTTGTCAGTGGGTCTTTCAAGACTTAATTCAAGCATCACTTCCTCCAAGAAGTCTTCCCCAAGCCCTTGGCTGGTTTAGGGATCTCCTGTAGACGCCATAGCCATGAGCTACTTGAGGACAGATCCTGGGACTTCTTTTAGCCCACATCCTGGCAGAGAATCATTGTCAATCAATGTTGAAAGAACAAATAAATGTGAATGTTTGAGGAGAGGCTGGAAAACCACCTGACAGGAGTGCTATAAAGGCGAGTGGAAGGTTCTAATATTTCCAAGTTTTAAGATTAAACAGGTCCCCAATTCTTGATGAAGATTCAGACTCCCCAGCTAGCCACCTCCACCCAGTGCCCTCTAAGTGTTTGTTCACAGGCAGGCACACATACATGTTCTGAACATAACGGGGGAAAGCAATTTACAAGAAATAATTGCTGGTCGATGTGTGCTTGGGAGCAGCGCTGAGCTCAGACTATTTCTGTCTGTGCGTCAGCCCACCCAGCTTCCTTCCTCCTCCTCAGCTGCCCTGGGGGAGGGGGCTCTGCTGCACAGGTTAGGCAGTTTGTTTTCAACCCAAGACTCAGAAAAGCCAAGCCCAGTGAGAGCCAGCTCTGAGGATTGATTGAATTCAAACGAGAGAAGCTGAACCTGGGGGTTGGAAAGGAGCTTTATGGGCCTGAGATGCATAGGTCAGCAAAGGCAGCACACACAGTCTATTTTCCATCCATTCCCACCCCATCCACACAGGTTCCTGCTGGGGAAACTGTACCAGGTCTTCAGGGCCCTACTCAGTGTGAGGTCTCCTAACCTCTCCAGCTCTGAGTCCTCTTTGTTCTTCCTGGTCAGGCTGGCTCAAAGGGTGGTCCCAGCCCAGCAGCATTAGCATCACCTGGAACTAGTTAGAAATGCAAATTCTGGGGACTTACTCCAGACCTACTGAATCAGACACTGGGAAGGGGGAGAGAGGCGGGCCCAGCAATCTGTGTTTTACCAAGCTCTCCAGCTAATTCTGATGCAGCCTGAAGTTTGAGAACCACTGCCTTCAGCCATTGACGACCACTTGAGTTTTTAGAATTTACAGATCATCTTCTACTGTCAGACCCTGAGCAGCCTAAAGTCAAGGACCATATTGGATTCTTCCTTGTAACCTCCCAGAAGGCCCAGCACAGAAAGTGTTCAGAGAAAAATTGGATTTGACAGCTGGGGATAGATACCACGGGGAGAGGCTGGATCTGTCCTGTGAAAGGTCAGCAACTGAAAGTCAGCAACTAAACCTCCTGCAATGTTCAGTTCCTGGGCTGTGCTGGGCTCTCTCTCACTGTTTCTGAACAGGTTGTACTCTGACCATGTCTTCTGACCTTGTCGCAGATGAAAACTTTGACTCATCTTTGATGATTCAACTCAGACATCACTTACTCCTCCCTCAAGCTGCACGAAAGGCTGCCATTGGGCTAACTGTCCTTTTGTGTGCCTACCTTGCCCTCCATATGAACCCCTCGAGGGCAGCAGCAGTGGCCGATTCGTTGTTGTTTCTGATAATCTGCACAGGTCCTAGCACAGAATAGACACCACTGGATGCACAAGAGGTAGACAAAGGTGCTGGGTTTAGAGTGCTGAAAATAAGACACACACATGCACACACACAAGACAACAAATAAAGCAAAACTAGAACCGAGGTCTCTTGACTTCCAGCACAGGGCACTTCTGTGGGTGACTCACCCTGCCTTGCCACCCTATCATGTGCCGCTGGCTGGCTCAGGCCCCATGTACAGCTATTTAAGAGTGCCAAATCCAGCAGCAGGTCAGGCCACTGTCAGGAATGTCAAGAGCTGCTTTAAGTGGCTGCTTTAAGAGTCTTCTCGATCCTGGCCTTGCACTCCCAGGGCAAAGCCTGAAGCCACTGCCAATGTTGAGGAGAACAGGGGGGCTTCTCCCTGATTGCATGGAGTTGTTACAGTAACAACTGGGATCCATGTCTTAATTCCCTTTGGCCCACAGTGGGCTAGGCAGAGCAGAATAGCTGGGTCCACAGCAGGGCCTGCATGGGTTTCCTGGGAAAAGTCCTCATTTATCCCACTAGGCACCAAAGTCCCTTCAATCAGCCCCACCCCCACCTTTTACTGAAAAGAGACTTCAGAAGAGGATGGTATAGAGACATTTATTGGATGTTTATGGGGCTGGTCCACGCTGGCTTAGATTGGGGACAGGGCCCTCCTCAGGGCTGCCTGGAATGTCATGGGTGGTCACTATGGCCATGAAGCAGTGCTGGAGGAGGCGTTTGGGGTCCGCAGCCTGTTCCTCATTGCAGTCCAGCTGTGGCTTCAGGAAGGGGTGACTCTGCTCTAGAGCGCTCATTCCTGGCACCTCCACCGTATTACCTGTATTCACACCTTGGCGGTCAGGGGGCAACTCCTCAGGGTCTGGAAAACAGCAAGCTGAGGGCATAGGGTTTCCTCCCGCATTCCCTTCCTTCTCACCAGGCTCACACACCATGGCTAACTTCTGTGAGTGCTTACCTTGGGCGGGACTATGTTCAGAGACTTAAATGCATCATTCATTTAACAAATGTTAATGATATGCCACGTGCCACGTCGTGCACTAGGAGCTGTCAATGTTTCTAATGAACTTAAAGTTTAGTGAGGGAGACAGACAATAAACAATTGTTAGGAAATATGAAGATGACCTCCACCATAAACCCATGAGGTCGATACTATTAAAAACTCATTTTATAGCTGAGGATACAGGTTTACTACACAGCCAGTATGCAGAGAAATGCTGGAAAATTTTTAAGATGTACATTACTTTCTTTAAGAATAGATTTCATGACTTTCTTTATCTACTGCTGTATTCTCTTTTCCTCTTAAATTCGAGTTTAAAAGAAGGATCGCCTGATCACCTGGCTTTCTCTACTTATCATTCATGACTTATTCGGCTACAATTTATTTGCAATTTACAAACCTGAGAACATTTTGTCATTAAATTCCACGATCACTTATAAATCCTTATCTCCCATGACTTATCAGCATTTGACACAATTGAGCATCCCTGCCTTTTTGGATAAAAAGGGTATCAAGTGTTCAAGCCAGAAACGTGAGTCATCTCTCACACCTTCTCCCCCAGCCCCTTCACAAAGCCAAGCAGTTCACCATGTCCTGCTGATTCCAGCAAATCACCACTGCTATATTCAGCCATTTAACTCCTCAAGGCCACCACTCGCTGTCAGGCTTTCATCTTCTTCTGCCCAGAACACTGGAACAGCCTCCAGGCAGGCCGCCTCCAACCTATCCTCCAGGCTATAGCCAGAGAGATCTTTCTAAGGTCAAGTAAGTCCACGTACTGTTCTTTCAATGTCCTCCCATTGCCTGTGATACGTGAGGTGGCATTCAAGGCTCTTCACATACTGGTCCCATCCCTTCTCTTTAGCTTCATTACTATCTCTCATGAACTCTGCTTTGCCACACCAACATTTTCATTGTTCCATAAATGCGTCCATTCCTTCACATCTCTGGATCTTTGTGCTGTTTCTTCTAGAATGACATTTTATACCCTCTCTGACTAGAAAACTCTTATGCTTTAAGACCCATTGATGGAGGATATCTAGGAAGAGTGAATTTCAAGAAGGAAGTGGTATTGGATATTACAGTTGGATACCCAACATCCATTCTACCCCTTCCCCACCTGGCAATAGCAATTATTTTGGGGTGGGATTGGCCCCACCCCAGCTCCAGGAGTGATGCCGGATTGATCTGAGCCAATCAGGGAATCCCATTCCTTTGCCACATGGATGGGCAATCAGTACATAGCATTTCTCTGGGCATAGTGACTGGTTTAGGGGTGGGCACATGAACTAAGGTGTTCCAATGAAAGCTGAGCTCAGGCCTCCCCATCTTCCTCCCTCCCCCATTGTAGAAAGAGATAGCTCTCTCTTTCTCCTCCTGGCTAGAAGGGAACAAAAAGCATGGAGTCCCAGTGACTGCTGGCAGCCGACTTACTATCATGAGAAAAGTCAGTCTGATGAGAAAGCCAACACAAATTGAGGGCAGAGTTGACAGAATCTTAGATGATAGAGTCATAAGCCTGAGGACACTGTACTTCTATTCAAACCATGCCTATAGCTCACCCCTACTTTAGGACTGCTCACCTATAGAGTCAATAAATTTCCTTTTTTGGTTTGTTTTGTTTTGAACTTTCTATTTTTAAACAATTTAAGACTCACAAGAAGTCACAAAAAGAATACAGTTCCAGTGTATGCTTTGTGTAGCTTTCCCCATTGAAAACATCTTACATAACCATAAGACAAATTTCAAAACTAGGAGACTGACATTGATATGATACTATTAACTAAACTACTATTAATCCTATTCAATTTTACCAGTTTTTTTTTTAAAGTGTATTTTTCCAGGACCCATCAGCTTCAAGTCAAGTAGTTGTTTCAATCTAGTTGTGGAGGGTGCAGATCCCAGTGGCCCATGTGGGGATTGAACTCGCAACCTTGTTGTTAAGAGCACCGCGCTCGAACTAACTGAGCTAATTGGCTGCCCGCAATTTTACCGGTTTTTATATGTACTTTTTTTGGGTGTATAGTACTATGAAAGTTTACCACATGTGTAGATTTATGTAACGACTGCCACAATCAGGATAAAGAACTGTTCCCTTACCACACAGAAACTTCCTCATGCTACCGCTTTATAGTCAGACCTCCCTCCTAAACCTAATTTCTGGTAACTACTAATCCATTCTCCATTACTCTAATTTTGTCATTTCAGAAGTGTTATATAAATGGAATTATACGGTATACAACCTTTGAGACTGGCTTTTTTCACCCTGCATAATACCCTTGAGATCCATTCAAATTGTTGTGTCTATGGAGAGTTTATTCCTTTTCATGGCTGCATATGTTTCATTGTATGGTTGTACTATTTGCCCACTGAAACACACATTTGGGTTGTTGCCAGTTTTGTCTATTACAAGTAAAGTTGCTATGAACATTCATGTATAGTTTTTTTGTGCAGATATATTTTCATTTCTCTAGAATAAATACCTAGGAGTGTAATTGCTGATTTGTGTGGTATAAGGGGCTGAATGCTGGTCCTCCACAGATATCAGGTCCTAATCTCTAGAACCTGTGAATGTTACTTTATATGGCAAAGTGTGATTAAAGTAACATTTTTTAGATATCCTGAATTATCTAGGTGGGCCCTAAGTGTCATCACAAGTGCTCTTATAAGAGAAAGGCAGAGGAAGACAGACACATAAAGATAGTGATGTGAAGATAGAGGTAGAGATTGGAGTGATACAGCTACAAGCAAAGGAATGCTGACAGTCACCAGAAAAAGAGGCAAGGAACAGATTCTCCCATGGAGCCTTTGATTTTGGCCCAGCAAAACTGATTTTGAACTTCTGGCCCCCAGAACTGTGAGAGAATAAATTTCTGTTATGTTAAGTCACCAAGTATGTGGTAATTTGTTACAGTGGCCATAGGAAACTAATAAATATAGTTAAGTGTATGTTTAACTTTATGAAAACATCAAACTGTCTTCCAACGTGGCTATACCATTTTACATTCCCACCAGCAAAGTATAAGAGATCTGGTTGTTCCACTCCTCACTTGATATTGTCAGTGTTTTTACTTCAGTATTCTGATAGGTGTGAAGTGGTATCTCATTGTCGCTGTAATATTCACTTCTTTAATGGCTAATGAAGGTGAAACATATTTCCACGTGCTTATTTGCTGTTTATCCTTTTCAATGAAGTGTCTGTTCAAGTCTTTTGCTCATTTTCTAATGGGATTGTTTGTTTTCTTAATGTTGAGTTTTGGAGATTCTTTATATATTATGGAGAAAAGTCCCTTGTCAGATATGTGACTATTACCCAGCAAGGGGATTGTCTTTTCATCCTCTTGATAGGGTCTTTGGCACCACAAATTTTTGAATTTTGATAAAAACCAGTGACCAATTTTTTTTACTTAAATGAGTTGTGCGTTTGGTGCCTTGTCTAAGAAATCTTTGCCAAAGATTTTCTCCTGTTTTCTTCTAAAAGTTTTATACTTTTATGATTTACATATAGCACTAGGATTTGTTTTGAGTTAATTTTTGTATAAGGTGTAAGTTTATTTTTTTTTTTAACCTATGGAAGTCTAGGTGTTCCAATACCATTTATTTGAAGATTTTTCTTCCCCTGTTGAATTGCTTTTGCACCTTTGAAAAAAATCTGTTGGACATACTTATTATGTGGGTCTACTGCTGGTCTCTATCTTGATCTATGTGTCTGTCTCTCCTCCAATACCACACTGTCCTGATTGTTGCTATTAGGTTGGTGCAAAAGTAATTGCGGTTTTTGCAATTATTTTTAACCTTTAAACCACAATTGCTTTTACACCGACCTAATATATACTTAAGTCTTACTAAGTAGTGTGATTTCCTCCAACTTTGTTATTCTGTTTCAATATTATTTTAGCTTTCTAGTTCCTTTGTCTTTCCATATAAATCTTAGAGTCAGTTTGTCTATATATATATACAAAAGAACTGCTGCAATTTTCATCTTTACTATGCTGAATCTTCCAATTAATGAATATGGTATGTCTCTCCATTTATTTAGGTCTTCTTTGATTTTTTTCATCAGCATTTTGCAGTTTTTATTACACAGATTCTGTACAGGATCCTAGTTTTATACTCAAGTATTTCATTTTGGGGGGAGTGACTATAAATGGTATTATTGTTTTTAATTGTGGTCTCCAATTGTTTGTTGCTAATTTATATAAATATAATTGATGACCTTACATACTATGACCTTACTAAATCCACTTATTGGTTCTAGGAGGTGTTTTGTGCATCTGTGTGTGTGTTTTGTAGATTCCTTGGGATCCTTATTTAAGCTTGCATTTTAAGACATTCCATTTAGTATAGGGATTTAGTTCAATCTTCTATTCAATGCAAGAATCCCCTTAGCTGAATCCCACATTTAGCCTTTCCCTGATTACCTTTCAGGCTTGGGGGTGCTTTTGTTTTTTTAATTAAGAGTTACAAATTGATGAACCAGATAGACCAGAGAGATGAGGGTGTTCTTTACAAGGGTATTTCAGGTCTCATTCCAGGAAGGTCTACCTTTATTGAATCACTATCTGCCTCCCTATGGCTCCCCCCACTGATCCCAACTCTGTTCTCTGGCTTCTCACAAAATGTCTCCTCCTCATGCCCCAGGACAGTCTTATAGAGATGTGAGGCCCTAGACTGTGAGCCCTGAGACTCCTTTGCTCAAGGCCAAATGTCCCCAGCTCTTCAGCTGATACTCACATGACCTGGCTCCGAGACCGAGCTGCCTGTGATCACCCTCTGATTGGTCAAAGTCCCTCTTAAATTGTGGGGCTCTGAGTAGCAGAGCAGTTATGATAAGATTCATGTTTGGCCAAAATGTGCTGGTACAACAATCTTATCTAATTCTCCTAACAGCTCTGAGGTGGGTATTATTATTCCATGTTATAGAGAAATAACTGAGGCCCAGACAGAGAAAGTCAATATTGACACAGCTATTAAGTTTTGGATACAGGATTCAGTTTGATTCTACTTGATTCCAAAGCTTGGACTCTTACCACAGAGCAAGCATACCCTTAGTATAGGTTAGGAACTAGGTCCTGGGGATACAGAGGCATTTTAAGTCATAGATCCTATCTTTGAGATATCAACAGACTCTTGGAGGAGACTAAGATGTAAAAATCTAAGTGCCTAATAGTAATAAAAATGAGAGCTAACAATTGTTAAAAGCCTACTGTATGTCAGAGACTAATTAGCTCCTATGTAAGCATCACCTCTAGATTTTACAACTTTCTTAGTAGATATTAACATATACATGTTAGAAAGTAAATTGAAGCCCAGAGAGAAGTGATTTGCCTAAGTCCACACTATAAAAGTGACAAAGTCAGATATAGAGCCAGGCTCTCTGATATCCCAAACCAGGGTTGTACCTTCCTACCTTTATCGAAGGACCTCTGTGGCCAGTCACCACATTGTCTGGGGTCAACCACATTATCTGGGGTCCTTGACGTTGAACTTAGGACTAGCCTGTGGTGATTAGCCAGGAGAGGAGTTCTCAGATTCTCCCTGCTTGGAAATGAGATAAGATGGACTCATTACTGAGGCTTGTTTGGGTCATAGGTACCCAGTGTGGTTAATTAAAAAGCACTGGGCTCTGAGGCAACTGAACCCTCCTCTGGAAGGTAAGAGGGGCTGGTGCAGGGAAAGATCTTTGACCTAGGAGGCAAAGGCTTGGACAATTGGCTAGGTGACCTTGGGCACATGACTGTCCCTTTCTGGGCCTCAGCTCCCCATCTATACAGTGAGAGCGTCAAACTTGATTTCTAGCAGCCATTTGAGTCAATGAGAATGACTGATTAATGATCTCCTCACCAACCCCTTTCAGAAGAGGATGAGAACTGAACTGTTGTTTTGTTGTTGTTGAGAACTAAACTCTTACCTCATTTTTCTTCCAATTTTTTCTTTTGTCTCTTACTAAATGTACCGAGGTTGGAATATCAACTCCACGCTTACCTTATCTCATCTGCTAAATAAGGTTGATAATAACCGCCTGGCAAGCTAGTTGAGCAGGTTAAATGGTATAATACCCTGTTTCCCCGAAAATAAGACCTAGCCAATCAGCTCTAATGCGTCTTTTGGAGCAAAAATTAATATAAGATCGGGTATTATATATTATATTATATTATATTATATTATATTATATTATATTATATTATATTATATTATATTATATTATATTATAGACCCAGTCTTATATTATAGTAAAATAAAACTGGGTCTTATATTAAATTTTGCTCCAAAAGACGTATTAGAGCTGATTGTTCGGCTAGGTCTTATTTTCAGGGGAACAAGGTATGTTTAAAGTCCTTAGCACAGCATCTAGCACAATAGTAGGGACTCGGTTACACTTCTGATTAAGTTAGTTCCTCACCAAGTACCAGAGTTATGGTCTTTGTTGCATCTCAAGTTTGGGGATGGGGTGGAGGTGGAGGTGATGGGACAGTACAGAATGCCTGGGCAGCAGAAGGGGCCTGTTTTTAGAAAGTCTGTTCCATTTCCACTCTGCTTTTGCCAAGGCACTCCCCATCCCGCCATTGTCCCCACACTCAGAGATCAGGACCCTGAGGTACAGTGCAATGAGCATGGGCTTTAGAGTCTGGGAGACTGGGGTTGACATCCCAGCAACACATGTTCACTAGCTGTGGAGACTTGGCTGATTCACTTCCCTTGGCTGAGCCTTGGTTTCCTCTGCTGTAGAATGGGGCTAATGATCTCTTTACATGTCCTACTGGAGAGGGGGACAGCAAACAAAAACAAAAGTCTGTACAAAGGGTAAAGTTCTGATAAATATAAGATAGTGGACTATAAACTGTCCCGATGCAGAAGGAAGAACAAGAGGCTTCTGGGAAGAAGAAGAAAGGGAGGAACTAAGGGCTGAGTCTGGGCAAAAGACAGAACTGAAAGCTATCACTCAGTAAAAGGTCAGGAAATGCGTTTTCAATCTTGAAAATAAAAAGCGAAAAGCAAGAACACAAGCTATCTCAAACCCTGGCAACTGAATAATCCAGCTGGTGGCTGAACAGTAAAAAGTAGGAGGGGTGGTTTTCACTCAAAAGGCTGAGGGATGAACTGTGTTCCCTTTGATTCAGAAAGCCTGGGGCCAGGGGAGGAGATAAGGTGGAGATAGATAAGGGGACCAGGACACAAGCAGGAATACCCCATAGACCCAGCCTGGTGAGGTAGGACTTTGGAGGAAGGAAAACACATGTATTTGAATTTCAGCTCTACAGTTTACAAACTGCTACCCCCTTGGGTAAGTCATCTAACCTCTGTGATACCTGGTTTTCACATCTGTCAGTGAGTGATAACGTCTACCTCACTCGGGTAGTTGGGAAAAGAAAATTAGATGAGAAAGTGCATGTAAGGTTTCAAACAATGCACACATAGTCTGGTACATAATAGGGACCTCCCTTGCACAGCACAGGGATAAGGAGAGGAAGGAGAGTAAAGATAGAGTTGGCTCTGTCACCCACTCACTAGGTGACTTGGGCCTTAGTTTTCCTCATCTGTAAAATGGATAGTAATAAGACCTACACTCTGCCCATTTATTGTGAAGAGCAAATAAGATGGCCTATTTCGAGCTAGCTCATTCCTTTTAACTGTGGTATCATATTTCATTATTCCTGTCCTGATGGACATTTAGTTTGTTTCTAATATGACAGGCTGTCATGATATCCATCTTTACAAGGCCTCTTCTAGCAGTGACTATTTCTCTAAGGCAGATACTTAGAAGTGGAATTACTGAATTATAGTGTACATACTTTTAAAATTTAAACAGATACCGCCAAATTTCTCTCTAAAGTGGTGGTACCAGTTTATACTCTTACTAGTATATGAGAGTATCCATTTCCCCCACCCAATCTTCTCACTAGTAACATGATCCATTTTGGGACTTTTGCCAATGTAATTGTTAAATGTTAAGTTCCTGTGAACCTCTGATCACAACATTTTTGTCAACAGATCAATACACAACTTTGTTTGGTGTATGTTTCTGTTTAAAGACACCTTATTGAATATATATTGTTAATTCATTAATGGCCAACAGTACTGTAACTCCTGTCTGAACAAAGTTTGTCTAACACATGCATTTGCTCCACAAGGCACAGGACAGCCTTTTCTGTGCTGAGGAACACAAGACAGCACTTCAGCACTACATTTGGGGGCCATTTGAATAGTGAAATCATCAACAAAAATCATAAAAATGTAAAAACATGGCACTCAATATACCATGAAAAGGATACTTGTTTACAGTATGAAAGCTGAAACAAGAAGGCAGAGCATGGCCTTGTTCAACCTCAGCTAGGAATGTGTGTGATGGGGCAACTCAAATTTTTTGCCACTCTGCGCATGTCCACATCTGCAAACGACCTTGAAAACACTGCAAGTATTGATTTTGAGGTTACATATAAATTTTAGCAAGTAGGCCAATTCACAAATATTGAATCTTCAAATAATGAGGATTGCCTGTCTGTGTGTATTTATATTTATAATATCTTTGCAGTCTCTCACTTGTTTTTTAACTTTATGTATGTCTTTTGTAGTATTTGTATTTGATGTTTATTTGTATTTTATGTAGGCAAATTTGCCATTTCCCCCTTATTTAAAAAAATTAAATGTTTTTTTCAAATTCCTATATTTTTAATTAGTCTGCTTCTGGACTTTCTATTCTAGGGTTTCTCAACATCAGCACTACGGACATTTTGGGTTGGCTAACTCTTTGTTGTGGAGTGCTGTTCTCTGTATTGTAGGATGTTTAATAGCATCCCTGGCCTCTACCAAAAGATACCAGTAGCACCCCACACCCAGTTAGTTGTGACAACCAAAAATATCTCCAGACATTGCCAATGTCCTTGGGGAGCAAATTTGCACCCGGTTGAGGACACTGCCTTGCCCAATTCTGTCTGTCAATTTCTGTGCCAATATCAAGCTGACAAATGTAAGAATTTTAAAATGTCCTATTATCTGATGGGGGAAGTCCCTCCTTGTCTTCCCTTTCCAAAATTGTTTTGTTCACTCTTGAACCTTTACTCTCCTAGATTAATTTTAGAGTCAATTTGACGAATTCCATGAAATCTTTTGTTGGGATTTTTATTTATAGATTAACTTGGAAAGAACTGATGTGTCTATGATATTGAGCCTTCCTTTCCATATACATGCCATATCTCACCAGACAGTCAGGTTCTTTTATGCCTTTCATTAATTTTTATGATTTTTTTCCTCTGTAAAAGTTGAAGTCTGGGCTGTCTCTGGTCTCCCTAGGTTCAGACAATGCTCAGGCTTTCTTCCTATTCTCCTGCCACTGCCTCCCAGGTCTTCTGCCCTCAAAAGCCATCCCTCCTGATTTTCACTGCTCAGCTACAGCAGGATTATTCATAGTCATCAGGATCTGAGAAGGGTTCCTGTACTATTGTTTGTTGCCCAAGTTTGTTGTTAAGTTGGAAAATTAATTTTTTACAAATGAAAAAGCCCTCTCTGTCTTTCTCTGAATCTTAGCTGTTGCCCACCCTGCCCCTTCTCCCTGTCTGATGTTTGCCATTCTTGCTTCTTCTGCTTAGCTCCAATTCCTCCCGTCCAGCCTGCCCTTACTCCCTCTGGTGCCCCAGGGTGAATGACCCTGTCACAGCATAGGTCTCACTCAATCCTGCCCACATACCTTTACCCATTATTTTCTCTATTCTGGAATGCATTTTTCTCTTCTATTTGCCTAACCAACTCCTTCACTAACTCAACATTAATTCAAGTCTCCTTTCCTTTTTGAAACCTTCCTGACATTTGATATCAAACAATTTTGGCTTAATGATATATCTGCACAGACCCAGGGTAGTGGGCAGAAGAAAGAGCATGACTCAAGACAGAAAGAGGTGGGCTGGATTTCAGCCTGAACCATTTACTAGCTGTGATACGTTGAGCAAGTCACCTAATCTCTCTTAGCCTTGATTCTCTCATTTGTAAAATGTAGATAATAATACCCATTTTGAGCATTGTCTACCAAACTATACTAAAAGATCTTTTGTCAATAGGGACTTGCATCTTTCACAATGCCTTGCAGAGGTTGTAAAAAACGTATGCAATAATGACTTGTGAAAAAGCAAATTTTTGTTTTGATGGCCCTGTAGAGAGGCTCTCAGTGGCTCATGCTAATGAAGAAATGGGTAGTCCAGAACATCAGATTATCGAAAAATACCTGTATTTAGTGACTAAATAAATTAAATTTGGGGAGCAGCAAATTTTTCTAATTGTATTTTGTGTGGGGTAATCTTAAAATCAGTCTGCATTTTCTAAGGGTAGAATAAAAACATTGTGTTAGAAAATCCACAAGATGGATTAATCTTTGTGTAACAAATAGAATGCTGACTAGATCAAATTATTTTGATAAACACTAAGCACATGAAGAGTTTAGGATGGAAATGTTCAGATCATGAATGTCCTAAGAAATATGCTACTGTTTCTGAATATTCCAGGAACACTTCATGAGGCACATGTTGCAAAAATCATTTCTAAATATCTCCCCTCTGTAAAAATACCAGCCTGGTGAATACAAGGCCCCTTTCTTACCTGTGGTCTGTAAGCTTAAGCCTGGGTCCAACTTTGTGTGGGGCTTTGAGCTGATGAACAGGTAACAAAGCACACAGGCAGTGACAATGAAGGCCAGGACGACCACCGCTGCTATGGACAGGCCCACAAGAGCACCAATGCTGGGGAGAGAAGACCATAGAGGAGCTGAGTGTCTGGAAGGGACTTGGGAGACAGCATGTTATAGCAGAAGTACTGTAGGTATTATAGAATCAGTCGACTTCGACTCTTGTTCTGTCTCTACTTGTCTTGAACAGGCTTTCTGGGCCTAAGCATGAGAAAGAGCATCAAATATATGCCAAGTACTCCTCCCATACATAACAGGACATGCCTCAGTGCCACCATGTACTTGGGACTGAGTGTGTTCCCTTTCTTCTCCTCTCCTTCCCTCCCCACTTTCTCTAAACCTGTTCCCACTCAGGGAGCTGGAGATGATCTGAAAGAGCTGTCCCCACACTGCTGTTTGTTAAAAATCAAGACACATAATAGGCCTTAGTTAAAAACCAACTGTCCTTCCAGCCTCAAGGAAATTTCTGAGCCACCCTCCACCAGTGTGGACTCCACAACTAGAATACCTCCCTGCCACTGGTCCCTCAATTTCCAACCTCACTGCCTCTGCCTCAAATCAGGCCTTGGTCACTTGGTCTCTAGACAACTACCTCGTAGCTCACTGGGGGCCACTTTCTTTCCTGTTTCATATAATCCTTCCCTATCATCTCCCCACACTGGAATTTTACCTGTTCTTGAAGGCCTATCACAAATGTCTCCTCCTCAATAATGCTTTCCTTGGTCATCTTTCTCTTCCTTTTCTTCCCCCCATGCCAGGCTGATCCTTTAGCACTTCCCACTGGGTCAGGAAGCCCAATGTGGTAGGAAAAGAGCATAGAGCTTTGGAACCAGACTTACCTGGGTTAGGACCCAGCTCTGTAACTAACTCACTGTGCAATCTATTTTTAAATTTTTTCCCCCTCCTTCCACCTCCCCCCTCCTTTCGCCTCCCCCCTTCCCACTCCGGTTCAAGCCGTTGTTTCTCAGTCTAGTTGTGTAGGACACAGCTCCCTGGCCCATGGTGGTATTATGAGCCTTGTGCACCCCGACTGAGGCAGTCGGCCGCTCACAGCAGCTCATGGCAGCCTGTGGCAGCTCATGCCAACCTCGGGCTGCTCACTCCAACCTCTGGCTGCTCACAGCTGCCCAGCTCCAGGGAGAGCTGTTGTTCACAATCTTAGCTGTAGAGGGCGCAGCTCACTGGCCCATGTGGGAATCCAACCCACGACCTTGGCTTAGGAGGACAGCGCTCCAACCACCTGAACCACAGGGTCAGCCCCCACTGTGCAATCTTGTGAAGTTGTTTAACCTTTTGAGCCTCAGCTTCTTTGTCTGAAAAGGGAGAATGATCAAAACACAGCACCTCACAGGTGGTAGTGAGGGTGAATGATATGTCATGTTCTCGGCACATAGTAGGTGTTCAACATAGTACTTGTGTGTTCCTTAAAGGCAGACTCAGACCATTTTTAATCTGCTTTGTCCTCCCCTTGTACAAGCCCTGGACCATAGTAGGCAGTTAGTAAATATTATTGTGTCAGGCACTGTTAGATGTTCTCCCAAGGTAGGAGATAGGTAGGCACCAGGCTTTGTCTGTGTATTCTTCCTGCCTACAATTCAAAAGGGTTTCTGGACCCAATTCCAAAATGTGTGTGGAGATTTCTCCACACCAACAAGCAATTCTCTGAACCCAGCAGCGTGTCATGATCTACCCAATTCTGACATGATCTACCCAAGATAGAATCAGATCCAACAGGTTGCAGGTTCGGTTATACAAGACTGCCCACCCCCTCACACACACTTCAGACACCAGCTATAAGCTCAGGCTCTTCCCTGTCCTTCTGACTAACCAGCTATAGATTGGCGGTTCCAATGATCCCTTCCTTGGGTTCAATTAATTCGCTAGAGAGGCTCGCAGAACTCAAGAAAAACCATTTACTCTCTAGATTACTGATTTATGATAGAGAACATTAAATGATATGAATCAATAGCTAAATGCTGAGATATATAGGGTGAGGTCCCAAACTAAGGAGCTTCTGTGGGGCTTGGGACACCGTGGCACATGAAAGCATTCTGGTTCCCCAACATGAAAGCCTTCCAAAAAAAGAGCTGTCCTTCGGGGTTTTTAGGGGGGCTTCATTATGTAGTCATGATTGACTAAGTTGTTGGCCATTGACAATTGAACTTCGTCTCCAGCCCTCCTCCTTTCCTGGAGGTCAGGAGAGTGGAGGGGACTGAAAGTTCCAAACCTCTAATCACAAGGTCAGTTCTCCTGGCACCCATTCCCCCACCCTTGGGTGGGGTCCAAAAATCACCTCTTTACCATAACAAAATTCACCTTTGTCATTCTCAACACTTAGGAAATCCCACAGTTTTGGGAGCTGTGAGCCAGGAATTGTTGATGAAGACCGAATAGCTTATAAATCACAATATGACAGACTCCTTCTCCAGCTTTTCTGCCCACCGCCTCTCAGACACCAGCCCCCGGGTCCTGCCTTTGCTGTTTTTGCCAGATTTCACTGCCAGTTAGCTGACGGCTAAGTAGATGATGGCTAATTTCCACCAAACAGACATCTTAGAGCTTTGGAAAGTTTGCATTCCCACAGCTAAATAAATTATTGCATACACCTGCAATGAAATAGTATCGCACCATTAAAAACATATTTTTAAATAATATTTAAGATCAAGGCTAAATTCTGATGAGATAATGTTAAGTGAAAAGAGCAGGACACTACTAAATATATTGCATAACCCCAACTCAAATAAACAAACAAACAAATATATACATAACTGTACATACACATATGTAAGGTTCGGTAGACATATACCAAAATGCTAATAGGCTGTCTCCGGGTGTAGCCCCGGTTATGGATGTCCTGTCCATGTCTCATTGGGTCTTATAATTGTGAAATATTCTGGCCAGAGTTTCAAATGCCAGCATTTGTATCTCTGCCCGAGGGCTTTCTTGGGCCCCTGAATAGTCTTTGTCTGCACAGTGAGCAGGTGAGAAAAGTGCCTCCCCACCCCCACCAGCACATAACCAATGACTGACAGAAGTTGGTATGTAAATACCTAGCTTCCTGGCCCTCAGGTGGGATGACTCATAGATTCTACACTGGCTGGCAGAGTTCAGCAGATTTAAGCTGTGGTGACCCTTCCTTGGCAACACCATGGTTGTTAGCTCCTTCCCTTCCCCACCCTCAGTTCCCCAGGCTCTACCAGTGTTTTCTAGGATTGCTTTTCATATAAACTCCTTTTCTCTGAGTCTTTTGGGAACCCAAGCTAAGACAGTGGATCTTCCATGATTTCTTTCTTTATTTCTCCTGCCCTTTCCACATTTTCCACATAGAACATGTAGTACCTTTAGTTCTTGTAAGTATGTACATTAATTAAACATAGTTTCCTCTTTTGAGCTATACTTACTGTTTATAAGGCTCTTATCTGGGAGACTTGTGCTCAGGTTGGGACCCCACCTTTCATGAGGGACATCTATAGGCATCTGGATGGAAAGGGCCCTCTAAAAATAGGGTCCTATGAGGAGTGTGTAGGAGAGCTGGGGGGATATATCCCAGGTAACTGGCCAATCAGGGAGTGGGCACTGTCTTTGATGGTCTGTCAGGAGAGAGGAATCTGCCCCCAAGGACAGAGCTGGGACAGAGCAGGGAGGCCCCAAGAGGGAACATCTGTGCTTGGTATAAGATGAACTTTAAGTGGTCAGAGTTGTCCCATGGTGAATGTACTACCTCACGCTGTGGTAAGTTCCCTAATTATTGGACAGGTTTGCACAGAACACCTGGATGAGTACACCTTTCAGTGAAGTTAAAGATTCCTGCCCTGGGTGGGAAATTGGATTGAAGAGCTAGCTGCTCACTAAGATTTATGACTCTGAAAGAAATTAAACACCGTGACATCCTAGAAAAGAATTGGAGGGGCAGGCTAATATGTGTTAGGGGTTTTGAGTCAGGCATTTCTAAGTTTGAATCCTGATTCTGTCACAAATAAGCTGAAAAATCCTTCGCCTCTTAATCTTCATTTTCTTCATTCATAAAGGTTCCTATTTCACCAGGTGTCCATAAAGAGTAAATGAGACAGTGAATATACAGTGCCTGACCACCAACTCTGCCCTCCAGCAAGGCTTCTGCCTTTTGGCTCACATCCTGGTAAAACACAGAACTACTCAGAGGGTGATGGTAAAGTAGACCACACAGTGATAGGACCAGCTGCTTGTCCACAGGGAGTCTTTACCTCTTGAGACACGCCTTTAAAGCAATTCTCCTTGAGCACTATCAAGGAAACACTGTTTGCCTGGAGATTTATATGTTTTTAAGGGCCAGCTTTCACTCAGAAGGGCCAAATGGAGTCTCGAACAAAACAAGGTTTCCACCCTGCAATGGTGGAGCTCTGACAGAAGCATGCCAGAAGGGTTATTTCAGGGTATGGAGTATATTGATCACCTAGATATCCTGAGAATCTTCAGTTCCCCTTTTCCACTTTGCAACTATCTGTGATGTTTATGAACCACATTATGTCCAAGCTGAGGAAGAGTCAACTCTGCAGGCTAGAGCCTTTCAGCTGCCCTTGGGGTCATAGGATGGGAGTACACTGAAATGTGATGCCACCTTAGGCTCACCTCATCCAACCCACTACCTCACTGTCTAAGCCACTAAAGCATCCATGCATGGAGTAGAGAGGGTCCAAGCCAACGGGAGGGACCACGAGGGGTGTGGAGAGAAGAAGGTGATAGTAGAGGGTTGGGGTCCTGGCTGGATGCTGAGGGGGTTACCCATCTCTGTGTCCCCAACAGCTAGCACAGTGCCCAGAAAACAGTAGAGGGTCAGTGAGTTTTTGTTTTGTTTTTTTTTACATGTTCTGAGTAAAGCAGGTTATAAGAGAACCAGGTTAGATTTAGACAGTTGTGCAGCAGGAAAAGCCTGGGCTTGGAGCCAGACAGGCTTGGGGCACTCCCTAATAGTGTTTTAATGGCTTTCAAGTTTTCTCATCTGTAAAAAGGAGAGAAGACGTGCCAGGGTTGCAAATGCATCTAGCCCTTGGATGGTCCTAAGTAAGGTTCTTTAAATCTCAGTCTGCTATGAAATTGCTAGAAGATCTTCAACATTTCACTTTTATACTCTGAGCTTCCCTTTCCCCATCTATGAATCATGGAAAGGGAATTCCCTTTTATCAAGCATTTACAATATTCTAGTCACTTTCACGTACATATTTCACTTAATCCTCACAACAATTCCACAAGACAGGTATTACTATTGCCAATTTAAAGATGAAAAAAGACTCGAAGATAATTTGCCTGAATTTACATAGCTATTAAGTGACAGAGCCAAGGTTTGAATCGGTTTCTAACCAGCTCCATACTCTCTATACCTCAAAGGGAGGTCAGAGCTATCATATTTAAGCACCCAGCTCAGTGCTAAGTACACGGTGGGTCTTCAACAAATACTCCATTGTTATGTTTTAGGTGCATGTCATATCTCTCTGTCAGTGGCATATGACAAACTAATTTCACCTCTATCTCATTTCGTCCTTGACCTAGTTAGAAATCAGGGCAATGATTTATCATCCTCCCCATTTAACAGATGAAAAGACGAAGACTCAGAGAGGTTTGAGTGGCAGACTGTCCTTTCCCACTTAGAGGGCATGCAGCCTCTGGTCACATACCTCCAGGGACAGGAAAAATCACTGTCTACTGAGATGGCCCACTCCATTTTTGCTGATGCCTATTTCCCAGAGCAAGCCCAGGGTCACATCCTACTTTCTGGGCAAGACTTTTGGAGACGGAGAGAAATTGAGACCTAATGCTCTCTTAGCCCCACACTTAGGTTCCAGGAATGTCAGCACTGGCCTAACTACCCCCCTTCCCCAAACAAGTGGGGAAACTGAGGCCCTGTGGATGGACATTCACCCAAATTACACTGCTATTAATATAGCCTGAGCTGGTTTCTGTTGTGGCATTAGGCCATTGTCTCTTGATGAACTTGGAGGCAGTTCTGATCCCTTGGTCTTCTGCCTTAGCTGGGGAGTGGAGTACATCCCCAGCATTCACCACAGGGCCTGGCACAGCTAAGTGATCAGTAACGGGTGGCTGAAAGAATGACTAAATAAATATGAGGGGGAAGGAAAGAGTTGAGTCTCCGCGGGGGCTGGCGTCGAGTCGGGGTGCAGCATCAGGTGAGGATTAAGGCTTGAGGCTGAGGTTTGGATGCAGGTCTAGGTAATGTTTGGAGTCAAAGTGGAGAAGGAAAGCTGAGGTCGGGTTGCAGGGAGGATGGGGGCAGGTTGGGGCTGGTGACAGAATGAGGGCTGGGATCAGTATTGGGGAGTAGGTCAAGTCAGGGATGAAGTTGGTGTTGATAGCAGGAAGGGCACGTGGATGAAGGTGGAATTTGGGTTTCCTGTGAACATTGGGAGATGGGAGTCTGCTCTCAGGGAGAGGGTTAGCATGTAATTTGGGTTTGGGTTGAGGATGGTGGAGGATGATGCTTGGAGCCAGGATGGAGTGAAGGTTTTTCAGGGTGGAGTTCGGGTTCAAGCTTGGATCTGAATAATTTGGGTCAGGATTGGGGAATGGAGCTGAGAAGCGGTTTCAGGGGGAGTGGGTCGGTGATGGAGTGAGAGCGGTCAGTATTAGGCCTGAAGGGCTAAAGGCTAGGTGTGAGTTGGTGCTCATGTTGGGTGGGCCCTTGAATGAGGACTCAGGGTTTAGCGCAGGGCTGACCGTGGGGCAAGGGAGCTAAGACTGTAGTGGGGTTCTAGGTGGGGTGAGGGCCAGGGCCGGTACCTGAGCCACCACATGTAGCTGTGCTCGTAGGGGAAGAAGCTGTGCGGGTCGTCGCAGCAGTACTTGTGGTCGCGGAAGCCGCAGCAGAAGACTGCAGCCGCCTCGCCCCCCGGCCGCGGGCAGCTGAAGCCGCGCACCACCTCCTGCTCCGCGCTCACGTAGCTCGTGCAGGCGCCACTCATCGCGCCCCGCGCGGGGCCTGCAGCCACCTCGGGCCACCAGACGGCCGGCGAGAGGAGGGCAAGGGCGGCTGGGCGAGCGAGGGAAAACGGAGACAGAACTGAGCCCGAGAAAGACAGAGATAGAGAGAGGGGCCGAGATAAGCAGAGAAACAGATACACAGAAACCAGAGAAAGACAAGGCAAGAGGCGCGGAGACGCAGCGGTTAGAGCCGAGTCCCCGAGGACCCAGAGAGGCGACCAGGTAGGCGGACCGGGCGCGGCCGGAGGGGAGGTGGAAGGAGAGGAGAGGGAGGAGGGCCGAGGAGCGGTGGGAGTGGAGAGTGGCGGGAAGGGGGCGGACGCGGGCGCCCGAGCGCGGGGCTACCCAGGGGGCCGAGAGGAGGGAGCTGCCCGGGGTAGCCGCCTGGGCGCTGGTCCCTGCCCTTGCTTACTTCACCGGCCCCACTGCTTCTCGGCTTATGCATGAGGATGCTGGGTGCTCAGAGAGACAACACAACATGTCCAGGGTGGCAGGGCGGGAATCGAAGCTGCGGGTGTGGATTCCACACCTGCTCTGAGTGTCCGCCTGGTGCTAGGCTCTGTGCTGGACGCTGGGAATCTTAGGGCAGTTGGAGGCTAGTGCAGGACGCAGACAAGCGACCAGCCAGGGACCACACAGTAGGGTCAGTATGGGGTGATTAACACACGACCTCACTTAACCTTCACAAGAACCCAGACGACCACGGATTTTCAAAGTCATTTAATAGATGAGAGCTAAGGGTCAGGGAGAAGTCATTTCCCCCTGCCCTCAGGCCCATGGGATTTTAACCTGGATCTGCCTGGTTCCCAAGGCCTTGCTCTGGGGGCTCTCACAGTGCCTCTCTTCTAGTGGACTTTTAAATGTCCTTATCCTCTGGCATCCTTGCCTGTCTCTTCCTCCCCTAAGCAGGGAGCTCATGCACAGATGTGTTCACACTCCCCTGTTCATACCTTGTCCACACTAGCGTAGGACAAGGAGGCTAGTGGATGTCCCAAATGGTAACCCCACCCACCAGGAAACAAAGCCAGCGCACCTCTTCATTCTCAGAAATTATTTTCAGATCACCATGGGCAATGTTCTCACTAGTAACAGAGGACCACAGTCTGAAGGAGCTATCTGAAGCCCTTAGAGATTGCCTGTCTCTCCTCTCAGGGTACATTGGGGAAACTGAGGCTCTGAGAGGTACACAGCTTGGCTCAATCACACTGAGCCAGGAGTAGGGACTCCTGAACATTAATTGTCCCATTTATTATGTGAATAATTCCCATTCGGCCAATCACAGGATATTGGGGCTGAAAAGGACCCGTGGGCCATGTAATCAGTTATTGAGTCACAGGTAGCATTTAAAAAAGATAATAATTAAATGGAATAGAAAAAGTGCACTGCAGATAGTAAAGCTAAGTATTCTTCTATAAAATGTTTGTTTCAGTTACATATGTATGTATTATGGACAAGATCACAATGCAAAATTCATTTCTTTCTCTTTTTCTTTTTTTCTTGTTTTGAATTTGTATAAGACTTTATTCGAGCCAAGCTGATGAGATTGACGGGAAGAAAGATCTCTCAAATCTTGCTCCAGAGAATGACAGTTTTGCAGTTTCCTTTATATTTTTGGAATTAAGGAAGTAAGGAAGATTACATGAAGGTAGGAGAAAGCAAGGCAGGAATTGGATTATAGGATAATTAATAAGATTATGTGCTCTCAAGGATGGTTACGTTTCCAAGGGGTTGATAAAGAGGCATTGCAAAGGTATGTTAACCTAGATGCACAGAAACAGAAACAACGGACAGGGCTACATTTCTTACTTTAAGTCAGGTCAAAAGGTTTGAAAGCCACTGCATCTGACACCTCCCAGTGTGTGGAGGAGCAGGGGCTAACTCAAGATTACAAAATCTTCAGCTGTCCTCATTTTTCAAAGCAGTGAGGAGAGTGGGAAGTAAATGGTGCCTTGGGACCCCCCAATTCCTCTATCCCTTGCTTTGGGTGTGTGAGGAATAAATTATGGGCATCAGGGGTTCTGGGCTCACGCCTTAGCTCTACCCCTTACCCATTTTTTTCTTTCTGTGCTTCAGGTTCCTTTTCTTTATCTAGGCCAGCTCCTGATGCTAATGTGTGCCATGTCTTTGACCTGGATACTGGAGCCCCTAAGAAGGGTCAGGTCTGGGTCTGCCCTTGAGAAACACACAGTATGGTGAGGGAGTCAGGTAGACATCACAAGACAGGACAATGAAAGGGGAAATGCAGTGACTATGGTCACACAGGGGTCACTATCTGAAGGCAGCAGGGAAGAGTTTTGAGGTGTTAGTGTCCTCGAAGGGTTATTATAAATTCAAATATGAAAACTGGAGGGAATTATTATCCCCCAGAAAATCTCTCCCCTGAGTTGGGGATCTCTGCACACTGGGAGCTGAATGTCATACTCTGATGGAGGTGCACTTTGGCCTCTTTACTTATCAGATGGAGAGTAAAGGGGAGGGATGAAACCCTATGGAAAGGAGAACGGGCTCCTGGAGAAGCGAGATCAGCTGGGAGGTGGAAAGCATTCTTTTTTGGCTTCTGGCAAAGTTGGGAAGCTGCCAATAGTTTCCAAAGTCCTTTTTCAGACAAGAATCAATTTGTTCCAACAACCTTGTGGGGTGATCCAAACAAGGATGATTATGCCCCAAGAAAAATAACAAGCCCAGTGTCACACAGTAAGTAGTCAATGGCCCAAGTGCGACTGGTACCCACGTCTGTCTAGCCAAGGGTCCCCACTGGCAGTTTGATGAAGACTATGGACTTCTATTCAGAAGAATATTGTTAACTACAAAAAGTAAATTACTTAGGACTACAAATGATACCAGTTATACAGAATCATTATCAAAATGTTTATTTTGTGATTTAGTTCATTTTAAACATATTAAATAACAAGATATAGAAATTGGTCTGTCACCTATTGTAATTTCACCTATTGAAATTACACCTATTATAATTTCAAGGTGCTGAATGAGTGTAAACAGTATTTCAGATATCGCTACTGTAATGCAATATGATTTCTACTGGTGACAAAGTTAGAGGTACTGCTAATGCCTGAAAATAAGACCTAGCCGGACCATCCACTCTAATGCGTCTTTTGGAGCAAAAATTAATATAAGACCCGGTATTATATTATGCTATAACCAGTCTTATATTATACTAAAATAAGACCAGGTCTTATATTATATTAAAATAAGACTGAGTCTTATACTAATTTTTACTCCAAAAGACGCATTAGAGCTGATGGTCCGGCTAGGTCTTATTTTCGGGGAAACATGGTGCTACTGTGATTTGTTGCTTACATGCATGATAGAAGGAAATACTAAATTTCAGTTAGAGGTTAGTGAAATCAAGGAATAATTTTTTCCATCCAAGTTCGTGGAGCTCCCCACCAACCCCGAACTCTATCCATGGACCCCTTGGGCTCTGAGGCATCTGTGCTGAAATCTTCTACCTCTTCTGGTCTAGCTCCTACTCCAATGCTTGTTCCTCCATCATGTGCATCATGTTTCTTCTTGCAGACACCTATTGCAGACCTACTGTGTGCCAGGCAGTTTCCCCTTTTCTATGTCATATAATCCTTGAAAACTTCCTTTTAGGTAGGTGTTAGTTAGTCTTCCCATTTTGCAGATAAGGTAACAAACTTTGGGAGGTTAAGTGATTTACCCAAAGCCACACAGCTGGTCAGAGTCCTGTACCACCTCCTCCTTCCTTTCCAACTAAGATCTGGGGGCCAGAGTGTCTAACACCAGAAAGAAAGAGAAGTATAGGAGAAGGGTGAGTGGGGAGATCTCACATTTGTGGAGAATACACTGTGAAGTAGAAATTGTGCTGTGCTTTTCATTATTTCCTTTACTCTTTACAAGAATCCTGTACATATAACTCTATTTTTAAAAAATTGAAAATAAGTAAAAATACATATTCATTATAAAACAACAAATTAGAAAATACAGACAAGCCAAAAGAAAAAAATCAAAATCACCCATAATCTCTCCACCCAGAATTATCTATTAATACTTTGGTATGGAGTCTCCCAGATGCACTCATAAACACACAATGTTGCACTCACTTTTCAGAAAGGACAAATGGACCCAGAGAAGTTAAGTAACTGGCCCAAGGATATACAAGTAATAAGTTCCAGTCACCTTTGGTGTGACCTTAGGCCAGTCCCGTTCCTTCTCTGCATTGGGGCAGTAGTTAAAATTACTCGAGATGGAAGAGTGCGAAGCTTGGCAGCCTGAAAGTCATAACTGGAAGCCCATTCTGTGCACTTCTCAAAACAGTGCCCTCTAGACCTCAGCATCCTTGCTCCAGGAGCCTGTCCTCCCAAAGAGGGTCCGGAAAGAAACGCCCCTTTGCTGTGGCGGACCAGGCAGCTCAGTGACCCCAGCCAACCGAGGCTGAGAACCCCAGCGCAACCTGCTGTTGAGAACTCTGTTCGGCCCCCTCGGCTCGGCCGTGTGTGTCCTTGGCGAGGAGTCTTGGAACTGTCCCCGTGCGCTACTGCCCCCAGCGATGCCCTCTTGGGCCCCGTTCCCCCAGGACTCCCTCGGAATTTTTCCCTTCTCTTCCAGAATGAGGCTCTTGCGTGCGTCACATCCTGAGAGAAAAGACTGCCATGGTGGAACATCAAATGCAGGGACAAATCAGAGAGGAGACTCAAATCTCCTGATAACCAGCCAGGCTCTTCCTTGACGCTAGGTGGATAGATACCCCTTCGGTTTAGGTTTTCATTAGTTCGCTGCTTGTTTTACTTCGAAATTTTTAAGACTCACAAAACATCTTAAAGGATAATACAAGGACCACCCATGTAGCCTCCACTAAAAAAATTGATCAATCTTGTCTGAAGCCCCCTGTGTGTATACCCTCCCTGCCCCGCCCCTTAACCGCTCTCCTGAATTTGGAGTTTGTCATTTCCATGCTCTTGTTTATGCGTTTACCACATGCGTGTGGATCTTAGAGCGATGTATGGAGTTGTTTTGCATGCGCTTAAATTTTAAATAAATAGCATCACAATGCATACATTTTTCTGGAACCTGCTTTTTTCACTCAAACTTACGTTTTGTGATCTTTGTCTATACTGATATGTGTGCTCAATCTAGTTCATTTATTTTTGCTGCTATATAATTTTCCATTTACTTAATATACGCTGATTTATTTTCCACTTTCTTCGACATTTAGGTTCCTTACAATTTTTTATTGCTGTACAGTAATGCTTCTCTTGAGATTTTTTTCCTTTAAAACCAATTTTTTGAGGTATATTTTACAAACAATAAAAAAAATACCCATTTTAAGTGTACAGGTCAGTGAATATGTATGTGAATGTATACACTCGTGTAACCACCACCACAGTCAAGATACAGCACATTTCCATCGCCCATCTCTGTCCCTGTGTCCCTTGGCTATCAGCCCTCCTCTGCATCCCAGCCTTGCCTGAGACACACTGCTCTGTTCTTCATCTTTACAGATTAGTTCTGCCTGTTCTGGTATTTTTATCTTAATGGAATCAGATAGTATGTCCTTTTTTGTGTCTGATTTATTTTCCTCACCACAATGCCTTTGAAATATACAGAAATTGTTGCATGTACAAGTATTTCCTTCCTTTTTATTGGAAGGATACCCATACAGACATACAATTTTTTTTTTCCATCCATTCAAGGATGGAGATGAGGAAGAAGAATGATAAATCCTGAGTTAGGAAAATGGTAGTGGGAAGAAGGAGGAGGGGACAGCTTTGAAAGATGTTAAGATGTGGGGCAGAGATAGCTATTTGTTCCTGCTCCTCCAACATCTGTTCTCCCCTTCTAGGTTAATGGAACCCCTGGTTTTCATCTGGGCACATGGCCATACAGAATAAAAACTTTTATTTCCCAGTAATCTTTGTGTCTGGATGTGGCTATGTGACTAAGTTCTTCTGACCTATAGAATGTGATGTAGTGCCCTTAAAGAAATAGGGTTGAGGTAGTAGGCTATCTTGGATCATGCAGATATTGGCAACACAGGGCCATAAGCCTGGGCCCCTGACTAATTCATAGAGCAGAGTAAAGGTCAACTTTTACAAGGGATAGAAGAAAATTTCCTACTTTGTTTGAGACTGTGTTTACTTTGGGTTCCTGTTACAGCTGCTAAATCTCTACCCTGACACAAAGTGGTAAAAGTCAGGTGAGGGCTAAGATATAGGGATTAAAGGAGATGTGAAGAAGCTGCAGAGGTTTTGTTATACCCAAGGCAGCATTTCTTTCTTAAAATGTGGCCTTTTGATCACCTGCAATATAATCATTCTGAGTAGGGCCCAAAAATCTATGCAAGCAACTTGGTGATTTGTAGGGACCCAGGCCATGGCAATCCCCTCCAACAACTAGCAGGCTGGCTCTGCTGGAGCTGGGAGATCTCAGGTCTGCCTGCTTTCTACAGGTGTCTCCATGGTGACCGGTCTTCCAGGCAGCCCCCAGAGCAGCCCACTTCTATCAGTAGTTCAGTGTCTGCCTCTGTCCCAGGGTTTATTTCTGGCCTTCAGATTTGGGACAAAAGGCAGGCTCTGTCACTCTCAGTCAGGTAACTTCCATTTCTTACCTGCATTCCACAAGGTCCTGAATGATCTGGCCCCTGCTTACCTCTTGTCCCCTTCTTCTTATCATTTGGCTCCTGGCAGCACTGGCTCCATCCTATCGAGTATCTTCCTTTCTTTGGGCCTTTCCCGAGCCACTCCATCTGCTTAGGACTGTTACCGAGGATTCAAAGGGTCTGCTTGCCTGCACTCATCCAAGCCAAAAAAGAAAAGAGCAGGAGTTTGCATCAAAGAAAGCAAAGGTTTATTTAAGGAGGTGGTGCCAAGCCCAGAGACAGGTGAGCCAGTGCTCTCAGAAACCTGGCTCCCCGATGGCCTGTAGTAGCCGGGTTACATAAGGGAAAAGTCATTAATGATGGTGACTATGGGAGTTGGAGTCGTGGCCTCTACTGATTGGTCAGGGCTAAAGCAGGGAGCAGTTGATCATGGCTCCAAGTCCTGATGTCAGTCATGGCGTTGTTCCGTCCGGTTTCCAGGGGATGCGGTCCGTGAGGCCTTTATACTTTCATGAGTCTGGATCTGAAACATAACTGAGGCCATGGTGTCATCTTTGTTTGACTAAAACCTTGTCTTAGTTTGAGGTTTGGTTATTGTATCTTGATCATGGTTGACAGACCTGAAGCTTTATTCTTAAGTGAGTTTGATGCTGACCAGAACCTAATGTCCTAAAGGCTTAATGATTAAAAGGAGTGGACATACAGTATATATACAGGTAGGAGGATGGGGGAAAGAATGCAAGTGAGTCATAGATGTATCAGGCTAAACAAAGCCAGTTTGGATTAAAGCAGAATGCATGCTAAAGAAATGAAGTTCATGGGCAATTACAGAACCTCCCCACTTCTTCTCCCTGTATTGACTTATTAAAATTTCAGCTCTCAGCTTAAATGTCATTTCTCAGGGAAGCCTTCTCTGAACTACAGAATAGGCCCAGTGCCACTTTTATACATGCTCATGGCTCCTTGTACTTCTTCCTGGTGCTTATTTTAATTGTAAATATAATAATTAGTGTAATTATTTGTTAATGTTTGTCTTTCCCACTATTGTATGAATTTGATGGCAGCTGGGAAAATGAGTGTTTTGTTCACTATTTCCCTAGAACCTAGTACAGAACCTGACACATAAGTAGTGCTCAAGAAGTACTTGTTGATAAATGAATGTCTCTCCAACCATAATTTTCCAGGAAGTCCCCTCATAGTCACACTATCCTCCCTCCACCCTCCAGCCCAATTCAGAGAAGTAAATAAGCAATTAGGTTTGGACCTCCCTTTCTCCGAGGACCTGGGACCAGCAATGTTGAAAGAGAATGAATCATCTGGGGATGAAAGGAGAGCTCAGCAAAAGACAAAGGCCTGTATCATATCCACAGCCAGAAATGACCCCCCCCCCCAATCTCTTAACTGGTGGTCTCTGGCTTGCTAATCTACCCTAAACTAATAACAGGTATCTAAGGGATCAGTAATAAGATTTAAGGAGACAACTGAAATATTGATTAATAATTAAGGTTTGGCAAATAATTAAACTACTGTCAATGTAAGAAACGTCTAAACCTGTAGAGAATTTTTATAAGAGTTTATTTGAGCCAAACTAATGACATATATTGGGGAGCAAGGTCTCAAATGCTGTAGAGAATCACAGTTTGCAGGGGTTTTTTTTATGCATCTGGAATTAAGGAGGGAAAGTAGGGAAGATTATATGAAGGTGGAAGAAAACAAGGCAGGGATTGGATTAAAAGATTATGTGCTTTCTTAAGGGTGGTTACGCCTCTGAGGGGTATTCTGGTATTTCAAAGGTGTGTTAACCTAAATGCACAAGAACAGTGGACAGGGCTTGCTTAAAAACCTTTCACAAAAGGGGCGGCTGAATGGCTCAGTTGGTTAGAGCAGAGAGCTCAGAACAACAGGGTTGCCGGTTCAATTCCCGCATGGGATAGTGGGCTGCACCCCCTGCAACTAAAGATTGAAAAGGGTGACTGGACTTGGAGCTGAGCTGCACCCTCTATAACTAGATTGAAGGACAACAGCCTGGAGTTGATGGGCCCTGAAGAAACACAACTGTTCCCCAATAAAATTAAAATGAAATGAAACAAAACAAAAAATAACAACCTTTCACAAAAGGAGCTACAGAGCCTGGGGCATGACTACCCACCATGACCTGCCCTTGTTTGTCCACAGTACTAAATGCTAATATATAACCTAATAAATAAAGTATTTGGCTGGCAAGTAAAGTGTTAGAAGATAATTAGGTGTTTGTAGAAAATCAAATATTAACTACTAAAGTGTTAGCTGATAACAAGGGATTAATTTAAAACTAAGTTGTTAGCACATACTGGTTAACCAATGACTAAAGTAACAGTTGATAAGGATTTGAAGTGAGATTTTTCCAAGGGGACTCTTGCACATCAGAGAGGACTTGGGAACAACAGAAAGTTTATAAAGCCTGTAGGAATGAATGTCTAACTAGGACTGTAAAATCCTCAGCTGGACTCTAAACTTCTGGGGGAAACTGTTTGCTTGTCTTTGGTTTCCAGATAGGATTTCCAGCACCAGGGATGGCATGAACCTGGTGCTCAAAATGCTTACCATCTAATTACATTTAATCTGCTAAGGACCAGGCACTGTACTGAGGAGAGACGAGAGGGCAGTTGCTTAAACAATGAGAACAGAGTGTGGTGAGTGAGCGAATGAGTGGTGTGTGACAGGAAAGGTTTAGGGGGTTTGTGAAGACTGGGTGTAAGGGAGAGCAGGTGTATCAGGGAGAAACAACGAGTTTAGTTCTGAATGTATTTAATTGAGGGGTCCTTAGGCAGGTTGACACGAGTCCAAGGTAGAGATTTGAGTCCAAAGCACAGATGGTGGTGAAAACCATGAGAACAAAAAATGATAAAGCTGAAAAATAATGTATGGAGTGAGAAAAGGGGTCAGCCTGAAACCTCAGGGAAGAACATGAAAGAAGTGGACAGAGGAGGAAGAGACATCAACAGATACTGAGAAGGAAGAAGCACTGAGATAGAGAGGGAGAAAACCAAGAGGAGACATTGGCATGAAAGGGAAGAGAATGTGTCAAGGAGAGGAGTGCAGTCAGCAATGTGAGATGTGGCTGAGAGGCCAAGCAGGATGAAGTCGGAGAGGTATCCATTGAGAATGTGGTTCCAAAATGTCCATCACAAACATTTCTGTGACAGCTGGGTTTCATTGTGTATGTGTGTATGCACACGAGCATGTGCAGAGCTAGAGCTCGGAGCAGGATGTGTAAGGGCAGGCTGGAGGCCAGCACAGAGCGGCTTGTGGTCAGCTCACAGAGACCTTTCATTTACTCTGGGCAGCTTTTGAGAAGGACCATTAAGGGAGACTGTGAGAACTGTAAGCACAGTTCAACCCTTTTGTTGTCAAGTGGGAAAATTGAGGACAAAAGACGGGAACAATTTGCTTAGTCTGAGAGTCAGGAACACAGCCAGAACTTGAATCTGAGTTTCCTTCTTCTACAAGGTTGACCTTGGGAGAAGTAGACATGAAATTCTCATTGGCCAATGAATTATCAATCAGTGACTTTTCCCATTACTTCAGTTTTTAGCTGCCTCTTTTTTATATTTATATAAAAATGAAATACATATTTTACATACAAAATTCAAAATTACAGAAATACTTAACAAAGAATGTGAATGATTCCTGTTACCTCACGCTACCCCCTCAGCCCCCACACACACCACCCACACACACAGACAGCCACCATTAACAGTTTGGTCTATATTCTGTCCCCTCTCTCTCCCTCTCACTTCACATTGTAAATTTTTAATAAAAATGTTATACTTTATACTGGATTTGTTTCTGTGTGTGCATGTGTTCATTCTGTTTTACAAGTTGTCTTTGGTTCACTTTTGGACAACTTTCTATGGTAGCATATAGAAATCTAATTCATTCATTTTAATAACTATATTAGTGTATCATTTGGATTTGTACCATAATTTATTACCAGACCATACTGAGAGGCACAATTTTCACTCTTAGGAACAGTGTACATACATATTATTGCACATATATATTTGCATAGTTGAGGAGTCTTCTAGAAAGAGAAATGATAGATCAAAGTGTATGAACATTTTATTTTAAAAGCTTTTATCAAATCATGCTCCAAAAATTTGTGCCAGTTTATTGTCCCACTAACAGTCTTTTGGTCAATGAATTCTTATTGGGCAGTAATGATTGGGTTGATTTTAAAAGGCTTGGACGTCTGTACCAAATTACTAACAATGTTTTCCTCCAGGGAGTGAGAGTATAGAAAATGAGGGGGATACTTTCATTTTATTATGTCATCCTATATTATCTTACAATGCATTTGCATTATTTTGTAATTAAAAAATAATTTAGAGGAAAACAACAACAAATACATGTTTTGCCTGGATTCTCATTGGCTAGAAATTCACGTTGGGTGCAAGTTTTTATTGATCACAAGTACATTTTTGGTTTATATGCAAAAAACATTTATTGAATGCCTCTTATTGAGCTGGAACTGCCCTGGGCACATTCATAGATCCTTCATCCTAGTCCTCACAACAGCCCTGTGAGGTAGGAATTAGCCCTGTTTTACAGAGTTCCTAATAGATGATCATTGCTTGATATACTTCTATTTGCCACATGTTTTCATGGGCTAGAGGTTCTTCTTGGCTGGTGATTCATTAGTCAAGTGTTCTCATTGGCCAGGAGTATAGGTTGTTCTAAGATTCAAATCATCAAAATACTAAAATTTTCCCCCCACAGGAGTGATGGGGTACGTGGGATAAGAATGGAGGAAGGAGAATCAATTGTTTCTCCCTTTGAAGCACCATTGAGTTTGTTTTGGTCACCCATGGAAGATGGGGGGAAGGGGACCATGGGAGAGGAGGGAAAGTGGTTATAAGTCTTCTCGCTTCTTCAGGATGAGCTTCCTCACAAGCGCTGTGATATGGGGCCTGATCTCCTCCACCGACACGGTTGGGTCCCAAGCTCCTGCCACCTTTCCATCTGGGGCCACTAGGTACTTCCAGAAGTTCCAGGTGGGTTCCTTCCCAGAAGTTTCTAGAGAAAAAGGAAGGAGAGCAAAGTGTGCTTCCCTGTTTACCCTCTCCTAGAATTCCACTATCAGTGTCCATTCATCCCTTGAAGAAGTGGTTCTATTAGTTAGAATTAACTGGAGAGTTTTTCAAATCCTCATGTCCAGTCCACACCACTTATATCAGAATCTCTGTGGGTAAGACTCAGGCACCTGTATTTTTGAAAAGCTCTCTAGATTCCAGTATGGCGCCAAGGTTGAAAACTACTGCTCTAGGATTCTGTTAAGTGCTTGATAAAGCAGTATGAGAGTTTCCTTTATTAATGACCTCAAACTACTGAATAGTCTACACCTTATTCTCTAATGAAACCTTAATGGTTTCCAGATGTTAGTCTATGGACTGGATGCATCTGAAACGTGGTGGTGGTGAGGGATGCTTAAAATAAACAGATTCTTGGGCCCTGCTTCAGTAGGTCTTAGGTTAAAGGCATTTTTAAGAGCTCCCCAGGAGCTTCTAAAGCAAGGCCAGGTTTGATCTATAACTATGGGAACTGGGAAGGAACTAATAAAAAAACAGGGAGAAAAAAACAAATATTAGGATTGACCTACAGAGCAAAATTCCAATCTGCTTCAGTAAGGTACCTTTTGTTTGCTACACTGTTGTTTCTTACTCCTCCAGGTGAATGGGTTGGTGGGGGGCGATGAGGGATATGAAGGCAACCAGAAGCATGGAGTGGGAGAAGGCAAAAACAGAGCCCCCGAAAGAGAAAAGGAGGAAAGAGGACCATAATGACAAGTGTGGTTCATGACTCCATTTTGTGGTTCTGAGGCTTCTGGGGCTAGAGAAAGGATCTCTTTCTGAAATATTGAGATGTGGTATTTGAGATCAGGTTTCCCTCCTGTGGCCTACAGACTCTGCCTCTGACTTACTGTGTTTCCCCGAAAACAAGACCGGGTCTTCCATTAACGTTTGCTCCAAAAGACGCATTAGGGCTTATGTTCAGGGGATGTCCTCCTGAAAAATCATGCTAGGGCTTATTTTCCGGTTAGGTCTTATTTTCGGGGACACACGGTAGGACAGGATATGCCTCTCAGCCTTCTCCAAACACGTGGCATTCCCTGTCTGCCCCTTGGTCTCTCCATCCTAAATTCCTAAGCACAACTCATTCACACTGACTAAAATCTGAGGGCCCAGTCTCCTTCTAGGAGCCCCTGCATATGAAATCAGGATTCCAGTGATGTCTGCAAGAGTGACGCTGAGGGAGAAATGAAAGGCAACAGGTGGACTTATTCTGAGGCAGGAATACCCCTCAGCTCATCGTCAAAGATTACTGCTGGAACAGACCATCAACCCGCCTGCCAGGGTCTGGAAAGGGCCCCAGGTCACCCAGCCAGCCAGTGCTGCCCAGGGAACCACGACCTCAGCGAGCTGAGGGAAGGGGAGGGAAAGGATCAGAACTCACGGGTCAGGTACTTGAAGGCAGGGTGGGCACCAGTACCGGTGACTGCAACCTTGCTAAACATGGGGAAAGAGACACTATAGGTACGGCGGGCAAAGCTCTCAATCTCCTTGTTGCTGTCGGGCTCCTGTTGGCCAAACTGATTGCAGGGGAAAGCAAGCACGTTGAAGTGGTGGGGCCCCAAGTCCCGCTGTAGCTGCTGCAGGGCTCGGTAGTGCTGGTCTGTGAAGCCACACTCACTGGCCACATTCACCACCAGGGACACCTGAATGGCAAAAACAAAACATACACAACCCAGTGAAAAGGCATGCACTTGTGCATTCCCTGACAAGCCCACATGTGATCCCCCCCACAACAATTAATGCTCTCTCATGCATATAAGAACACAATGTACACATATGTAAATGTGAGTACAACGCTCTCACATATACACAAACACTTGCACACAGGAACAAATGAAATCAAACATGCAGGGGCTTACAGATATGTGTGCATGCACATAATATTCATGAGAATAAGCACACAATAGTCACAGACAGGTGAGCATGTGCCCCATGATTCAAAGATGCATGAGCATACATCACACATGCCCATAAACACACACAACACATTCACGGTGAGAGATACACACCAGGGAGCTCACATCAGGAGGAGATGTGCAGGAATGGAAAGGCCCACCTGGATTCAGTTTCTGGCTCAGTCACCTATCACTCTACACTGTAGTTGCTTGTATACGTGTCAGTCTCCCTTCTAGAATGTGAACCCACTGAAGGCAGAAGCTATATCCACTTCATCCCAGGACCTCACATATGGAAAAGTCTCAAAAAGTGCCTCCTGAAGAATAAGTAAGTGTACACACATACACGATCACCTGTTTGAGTACATAGACGGATATGGGTTTTCTTTCTTTTGTTGTTCTTCTTTTTATTTTTATTTTTTTAAATTTATTGGGGTGATAATTGTTACTAAAATTACATAGATTTCAGGTGTACGATTCTGTATTACATCATCTATAAATCCCATTGTGTGTTCACCACCCGGGTTTTCTTGATAAAAGAACCCGAAGGACCCCAGGGCAATCCCTTTTTTGTCCCTCTCCCTCCAGCAAACAAATACTACTTTTTTCAATCACTAGACTCACCCTTAAATTTATCTCCTTATAATAAATTTATGTATAAGTTTATTTATTGCCGTTAGGTGATAAAAATGAAGCTGGCTGATGGAACTTGATTATAATACTGTAATTAGAATTTGGCACCAATGCTATGTTTTTAGCTTCTAGTTAATATATTATTAAAGGATTTTAAATCTCACCCTGTGTCTGGGCAGCCTGCCCTATCTCTCTGGTCACTTTTTTTTAGAAGAGCCAGGATTACACCAGCTGGTTCCATAAAAAGGGCCACCTCCCAGGGGCAGCCTGGGGCACTAGACATGCACACACACAAACTGCTCAGGCTAGATAGGGTTTCTTAATCTCAGAACTATTGATATTTTGGGCTGGATAATTCTTTGTTGTGAGGGGGCTAGTCTGTTCATTGTAGGATGTTTACAGCAGCATCCCTGGCCTTTACCCACTAGATTCCTAGTCTTGACAATAAAAAATGTCTCCAAACATTGCTAAATATCCCCAAGGGAGCAAAATTACCCCCATTTGAGAACCACTGGGCTGGATGATGAGAGCCACTGAGCTGTAACTCCCTCACCCTGCCTCCACCAGCTGAGGAAGGACCCATTCCTTGGGGCCCCAGGCAGTTAGAACAACCTCCCCCATTTGCACCAGCATATACCATGTTCTGCCTGTGGTGGTGAGAAACTGGGATGCTTTAACTCCCTTCCCTACTCAGGGATCTTCCTCTTTCTTCTCTGCCGGACCCCTGGCCAATAAGAGCGTTAAAAATTGCTTGTTTTTAACTTGCATCTTGTGTGTCTGCCCACTCTATTGAAAGGAAGAAAATCCTACTTCTAGTTCTATGCCTGAAACGAAAAAGCTTATCCTTAAGGTGACCAAAACAGACATACATAGTTAATTTACACACACACACACACACACACACACACACACACACACACACACGCACAGACTCATGTGTATATAGAAGCAAGCAAGCAAACAGAGCATTCACATACACACTACACTCTGGCCTATACATTGCAGGCAAGCACATTCCCAAGTGGTCACTCATTCATCCATACTCAACCCTGGTCTAAATGACTGACTATCTTCCTAGTCAGCCTGAGGGCATAAATTATACAGTCTTGCTCATGGCTATATCGCTACGACTGGACCCAGTACCAAGCATGTAGGGGGAGCCAGTAAAATTTTTTTCAATTAAAAAAAAATTATGATGAAATATACATAATAAGCCAGTAACTATGTGTAGGTGAATGGAATGACCATATTGCTCAAGTCGCAGACCTACGTTGGCTTAATTCACAGCATCATTTGCAGCTTCTCTGTACTGACTATTCCTGGTTTCCCTCTAAACCTGCGATTAAGGGCATGGGCTCTAGAGCTGGGCTGCCTGAGTTCAAATTCTAATTCTACCACTTAGTAGCTGTGTGACATTCTTTTCTTAATTTAAAAAAAAAAAATTCTTTCTGATTGATTTCTTGGCCTCTTGCTCCCATGCATTTACCAATGACCTGGAGTTTTTAATCATTCAGATTTCTGGAATTACTTCTCTGGGTCATTTTTCTCCAGGATTTCTGTTCCGCATATCCTGGATGTCTTATTATTTCTGAAAGCAAATGGACTTTGTTCTATCCTTGTTATGGCACTTATTAATACTGGGAATTACCTTGTTCGTTTTTCTGTTCCTTGTGTATTGTCCCTCTCCTCTCCACCTCATGTAAGCTCTGTTAAAGTGGAAACTTGTCTGTTTTGTTCACCACTGTATCCCCAGGGCTGACCTAGTCCTTAGTATACAGTAGGTACTCAATAACAAATAATGAATTAATGAGTAGCAGAGCTGGTCAAGTGCTAAACCTGGGGCTCTCTGGCCAGCTGCACTAGGGGGAAGGGGAAGCCTGAATGGGAATGGACCCTACTTTTATTGGCTCTTTGCTCTGTGTTCTTGATGCCGCTTCTGCTGGGGCCCACCAAACACAGGTACAGAGCACTCTACCAAGTGTTTCCGAACTGTCATCCCATTTGAAACTCACAAGTGAAACTCACAATTGAGGGTCCATCAGGACAAGGATTACTGCTCCCAGGACTCCCAGCATAATTGAGAATTGAAAGACTTAGAGTACTTCCTTCACTAAAGATGGCCTTGCACCTGGGAGAAGAGTGCTGACAGCCATTTCTGTGTGGTTCATCAAAACTGGACTCTGGCCTACCTGCCCATTAAAGACCAACTCCTCACCCTTCCTACCACGGCCTCACTTGAGAAGTGGACTTGGAAGGCTCTTCATTACCCACAGTGCAACATCCAGGCCTCTGGATGTGGTGTGCCAGGCTCCTCTTGGTGCCTCCCTTCCCTCTTGAGCCTCGTCTTCCACCACGCTCAGCTTCATGCGCTATACTCTTCCAAGCACACTGCTTGAAGTGCTCACCCCCATGCCCACCCCTCCACCATGCTTCTTGCTGTTTGCTTCTTGCTGAGCCTTGGCACGGACAGTTCTCTGCCTGGAATGTTCTTCTTTGTCTTGCTAAAACTCACTCTTGTTTCAAAGACTCATCCTGCACACTTCCTCTCTGAAGAACTCTCTGAGCTGAGATGCCCTCTTGGTAAAGAGGTAGCAGTTAGCTTGGATGGCTCGTATCTCAGCCTGAGCTGCCATCACAGGAGTCTGCGATGGGTGGGTGGTTCTCCAGGTTCTGTGCTCTCTGTGTGACCCTGTATAAAACACCTTCCCTCTCTGGACCTTAGGGTCCTCCCTAGAGGGTGGTCTGTGTAAGGTCCCCGTGCACTCCCTCTGCACTGCACATTCATTTCCACAATGTTCTCACTGGATTCAGTATCAGCAACTCCCCCTCGTCCAGATGCAGAAACTGGGTATGGGAAAGACAAAGGCCGCAGGATGCTAGGGTTACTTTTTCCACCCGTGCCTGACAAAAGCTGGGCCCTCGGCGTCCAGCCTCTGGGAGAGGTCCGGACCCGCTGCCCGAAATCGTCGGGTGGGAAATCGGCGCCGGCTGCGAGGGTTTCGGGTTTCGCCGCGCACCAGAACCGTGCCACGTAGTCGCAGGACAGACCCGGAGCAGGATCTAGCGGTGCCGCGAGACCCCGGAGAATGCCCGGGTGGGGGCGGGGAGACAGGGCAGTATCGCCGGGCGGCAGGAGCCCCCTCGGAGCCACACCCAGCAGGGTCCAGGGCCACGGGGCGCCCCCATCAGGCCCTGCAGGAGTGGCGCCAAGGCCCGGTGGGTGGACACTCACCGAACCCCGGTACTTCTCCAGCGACACCAACTTGCCCCGGATGTTGACCGCCTTGAAGTCGTAGAAGTCTTGCTCTCGCTGTGCGCAGGCCGCGGCCGACAGGAACAGCCACGCCGCCACCAGTGCAGCCACCATGACTTGCTCCCGAGGTGGCCGCGTTGCGAGGGCAAAGACGAGGCGGAGGGGACCCGGCGTGGGGGGCGGGAGGAGGCGGCTCCGGCGCCACCCGGCCCGCGAAGCTGGACGCGCCCCATTCTCTTTCTCCTCCTGGGAGGTGGAGCGCCAGGCTCTGGACCTCAGTTTCCCCGTCTTTACTGCGGGAGTGTTGGACTCTGTGTTCCTTCCCGGACCCAGTAGCCGAGGTTCCAGGATTCTGACCTCTAACACCGGAATTCAGTTTAGTGAGACACCCTTTCGTCCCAGGATGCAGCGACTTGGTAGGGAAAGAAGGTGAAAATCTGGATCCGAGGACGCAGTTTCCTAATTAGCGCAGTAGCCTTAGGCGGGTCAGGCGGGTCACACCACCTCTCCTGGCCTCACTTTTTTCATCTGGTCAGTAGGGCTAGCCACCCGTCTTGCCACACCTATGCAGGCAGTATAGCATGGGAGTAATAAAAAAATGGATGTGAAACACTTTGTTAGTGGAATGATGCCTACAGACTTTAGCTAAATGAATGAACATTTCCTGAAAGGAATGGCGTCAAGAAGGGGAAGAGAAGAGGAGGACATGTGGCAGATCGGGTACCTGGGATGCAGATTCGGAGATGGAGATTGCAGTGCACGATGTTTATGAGGCAGCACCCTGGGGATCAACACCTGTGAAAGAGAGAGGAGGGAACAGGAGTGGGCAGAAGTCCAGAGCTCCAGGTGGGCCCAAGGACAGTGTTGGCTAACCTCATAGGGACTCTGGAGCTAGAATGGCCCATCAGAGTTGTCCCCAAATAAGCTGAATTGGCCAGGGCTTTATAAACCTGCCTTCACCAGTCATTGGAGCCATCTGGGAAGAGGTGTGACAGGAGCCAAGATAGCCCTGTTCCTGGAGAGGCTGACAGTTAAAAGCTTTCCACTGACAGCACTGGTGTCCTAAGTCTTCAGTGGGATCTGGGCAGCACATCATAATGTTTCCTACACTCATAAAGCCTCTACTGAGCCCTACTAAACATGATGTTGGGTGCTGACATAGTACTGGTTCTCCAGGAGCTCACAGGTTGCTATGTGAGAAGCCAGGTAAAGTAGGGATTCTGTGAAATGTGGTAAGGGCTAAGTACTCCTACCTACAGTCATTCAACAAATGCTTCTTGAGCATCTATTCAATGTATGCCAGGTTATGCTCTAGGTGCCTCTTATGCAGTGAGGAACAAGACAGTGTTGTCCCAACCCAGGGGGAGACAGGTATTAAATATTTCATAAATAGCTCTAAAATTACTATTGTGGTAAGTACCAGATAAACTAGCCTTGGGGATGGGGGGCAGGGTACAAAAAGGGCTTTCTAGAATAGGGAAGGTTTGAGCTGAGCAGTAGAAATTAGCCAGGGTGAAGGAGGAAGTAAGTACAGAAGTCCTGAGGGAGAGAGAAACATGGTGCAGTAAGGAACATAGAAGGCTTGAGTTCAGCTGGAGTAGAGAACAAAGGGTGTGAGGAGAAGGTGTAGAAGCAGGCAGGGGTGAGATCACACAATCTGATAGGCCACAGTAAAGATGGTCTTTAAGATAAGAAAAGAAGTTTTGTTCTTTTTTAAAGCTGGAGAGTAGCAGTGAGTCCTATGTTGTAGAAAGATCCCTCTGGCTGTTCTGTAGAAAGTAGATAGGAAGGAACAAGAGCAGATGTGCTCCAGATGCTGGAGTAGAGAAAAGTCTGGGGTTCTGAGGCCCAGAGGCAGTTGCTAACCTACCAGTCAGGAAAAGCCTCCTGGAGGTGGTAACACCAGAGTCACGTCTTTTTTTTTTTTTTTTTTTTTTTTTTTTTTTTTTTTTCAGTTTCAGGTGTACAAAACAATGTAATAATTAGACATTTACAGCCCTCACAAAGTGATAACCCCCCACCCCAATCTACTACCTGTCTAACATGGTATATAACTGTTACAATTCCAATGGCTATGTTCCCTAGGCTGTACTCCACATCCTGTGAGACCAGTCATGTCTTGAGAGAGGAATGGGAATTCTTCATTTTGGGAAGGGGGCATGGCAAAGATGTCAGCAGTGTCTGTGAAGGCACAGAGCCCAAGAAAAGTGCTTGAATGTTTGGGGTGAGAAGAGGTACAGGGTAGATGAGGTTGGAGGGGTCCCCAGGGACCAGATGGAGAAGGGTCTTGAGTACCAAGCCAAGAAGCTTGGATTTTACTCTCTAGGCTATGGCAAGCAAAGGTTTTGAAACTGGTCACAAGATCATACAGTTAATAAGACTCAAATACGGCCTCCAGATTCAGAACATGGGAACTTTCTGCACTACTAAGGGGGCATCTCTCCTCAGGAACAGACAGTATTATCAGGAGAGGTGGAAAACAGGAGAAAGCATGCTTTGGCAATGGCCAAGGCAGAAATAAAGTGCCCCTGCCCTTCCTACTCCTTACCCCCTCTCTGTGGGATCCTTGAACTTTTGATGGGTCCTGTAATATTAAATGGTCACCTCTTCTTTGCTTTGTCCCTGTGAAGCTATTGGTCTCCCTTCCTGCCATTTCTCTCTCTCTTTCACTCAGCCTTTCTTTACAATGTCCCCATAACCAGGGGTTTTCAAATTCTGCTCCACACAACTTGGAGTTTTGCAAGCTTGGCTGAGCTATCCTGTTAAAATCCAGATAGGTAGGCATTACTACTAAGCAGGGGGAAAAAAAGTGGTGAAATGTTTCTCACTTGTAAATTTCTCTCTTGGGCCCTTCAGCTCTTCCCTTATTCATGCTTCAGAACCCAGCTCAGATGTCATCCCCCTCTGCTACTCTACTTAATCACTCCCTCCTCTCTGTTGCCTTTATACCTTGTATGTACATTTTCCTGTTAGTGGGCTGGTGGGAATATTGTGTAGTTGTCTGTTTCCATGGCCACCATACGGTGAGCTCCCTGGAGGCAGGCAGGATGGTATATGAATCGTCTTTGTGTACCCCTCGCACCCACTGGCGACTCAGTAAATATTCATTTTTCTTAAACCATCTGGCAACTTTTATTACTTGTCTATGCTAGAGTCTGATAGGAGATGCTGTTAATTTTAGCCAACAGTGTGTATTTTGTCATTTTATTTTCAGTCCACTGTGCATTTTTGGTGTTTCTGAAAGAGCACAGCTATTCCCATTTGGTCCATCTACACAAGTGGGAGACCTGCAGGCACAGACAAATGCACACACAGATCTCAGCTGAGCACCTGGAAGGGTAGAGGACTCACTTCTGGATCTCCTGCACTTCTCTTTTCTGTGATAAGCTCAAAGCTTTTTATGGGTATTTAGAATACTCATTAATGTTTTATTCATTCAACAAATTGTCGAGCACATACTATGTATACTATAAGACACTATTTTAAGGTCGAGGACTATGTAGTTAATAAGACAGACAAAAAAGACAAACAAAAAATTCTTGAACCTATATCCTAGTAGTGGGGGGAAGGATAATAATTAAAATTTATAGTATGAACCATATAGTACATAAGATGGTGATAAGCAGGGGGGAGGGATAGAGAATGTGGTTGTGAGGTGGGGAGGGATTGCACTTTAATGCAAATGATCAGGAAGCCTCACTGAGAAAGTGGCATTTGAGCAAAGACTGAAAGAAAGAGAGCAAACAATGGGGAAAACTGGAAGAACAACATTCCAAGTAGAGGAAACAGCATGTACAAAGGCCCTGAGGCAAAAGCATGCAGGATGTGTTCGGAGAACAGCCAAGAGGCTAGTGTGGATGGAGTGGAGTGAGGGGAAGAGTAGCAAGGGATGAAGTCAGAAGTCTAATCGGATGTGCAGGCAGATACTGCAGGAGGTGTTATACGCCATTGTAAAGACATTTGCTTGGACTCTGAGTGAGATGGGAATCCATTGAAGAGTTTTAAGCAGGGGAATGACGTTTCTAATTTATATATTAACTGCAGTATTGAAATAAGGAGACCAGTCAGGAGGCTATTACAGTAATTCAAGTGAGGAAATAAGTAGGTTTAGACCAAAGTGATGGCAGTCGAGGTGGTGAGAAGTAGTCAGATTCTGAATATGTTTTGAAAGTAGAGGCAAAAGGATTTTCTGATAGGTTGGATGTAGGGTTTGAGAGAAAGAGGAGCACCATAGATGACTAAGATTTTTGGCCAGAGCAATTGGAAGACTGATGTTGCCATTAATTGAGATGAAGATGCCTACAGGGACAACTGGTTTGGGATGGAAAATCAAGAATTCAGTTTTGGACATGTTAAGCTTGAGTTGCCTTTTAGCAGTGGTATACTGGTAAATGTTTAACAACTGGCTCTCCAGGGAAAAAGGATGTATGTGTGTGTGTGTGTGTGTGTGTGTGTGTGTGTGTACGTGTGCACTCATATAAGTTTATTATAAAGTTTACTGATAATAAATGATGCATAGCACACAATTCACAGATGATAATAAAATATACAATATTCCTTATTGTAAATTTCACATGGCCAATTTATTCTCACAGAATGCTTGAATTGATTTTTGCCAAACTCGTGTCTGTAGCCAACGAATGGTTGCAGTTGCTGAACAAGTACATTTCCATGATGAAGGTTGGTTGATATTTTCATTTACATTAATAGTAAGATGAAAGTGAAACAATAAAAACATATGTTGGAACTTCACTAGTCGATGACTCAAGTGACTTCTTGAGTCATTGGATAGTAGTTTTTTCCAATACTGGAAGAATATTTCCTCAAGTTTCTTTTTAGTTTCAGGTGTACAAAACAATGCAATAGTTAGACATTTCACCCCTCACAAAGTGATAACCCCCCTTCCCCAATCTATTGCCCCTCTGACATCATATATATCTATTGCAATTCCATTGACTTTATTCCCTATGCTGTACTCCATATCCTGTGACTATATATATTAAATTATAATTGACATACAATATTATTCAACTTCAGCTTCAGGTATACAGTGCAGTGGTCAAACATCTACACCATTCATGAAGTAGTCTCCCTAATAAGACGTGCCCATCTGACACCCTACAAAATCTTTACAACATTATTAATTATATTCCCCAAACTGTCTTTCATATCTCTGTGGCAATATTATAGTTACCAATTTATGCTGTCTAATCCCTTCCCCTTCTTCCTCATCCCCTCCCTTCTAGCAACCATCCTCTATACCTCTGAGACTATTTCTGTTTACTTTGCTCATTTATTCAGTTCTTTAGATTCCACATATAAGTGAGATCATATGGTATTTGTCTTTCTCCGACTGACTTATTTCACTTAGCATCCTCAAGTTTTTTTTATGTTATTCACAATGTATTAGCTACAGACAATACATTCTAAATTTAATGTGCATTATTCACATTTTTCCCCATCACCTTCTTAATTGTAGGCAATCAACAAAATAATGATGTAGGATTTCTAGTGTCTGGTTCCCCGGGGTTCGCGGCCTCATGCACTTGAAGAATGAGGATGCGGACCCAGAGAGGTAAACTGAAGCAGTTTATAGTTTTATTGCAGAAGAGGAGAGTTTATTAAAGCAAAGAGTCACAGCGCCCGAGCGGGAGGGGGTTACCGAAGCTGGGATGCCCACTAGCTAAAGCAAAAGACTTCTGTTTTTATACTTTTTCTTGTGTATTTAAGGAGAAAAGTTGACGTGTACTGGTACAGTTTTATCAGATTCTCAGCCTTGAGGAGGCTTTTGAGAAGACTTTTTTAAACAAACCGGCTGTCCTGTGCTAATGATGTTTCCCAGGGCTACGGCCTTGAAGACATGACTGTCCTTGTCCATTCTACCAGGGAATTCCTGACTGCCTGAAGTCCTGCTGACTAACCTGCCTCGACAATAAATCAAACTGATTGGTAGCATTTGCCAAATTCTGTGGTGTAATACTCTCACCATGGTTGGTTTCGGAGCTACCAACATGACATCACTGAACATGGAGATGTAAGGGTAGCACACCATTATATAATGCTTCCACAGTACAGCTAGAATAGATGTAAACAACCCCAAGAACATAGAAAACAATAAAATATAGTAAAGTAATTAGAAAGTGATGAGTTTTGAATATTACCTTTGTTTTTAATATAATTTATTTACTTTTAAGTTTACATAATTTACTTTTTAATAATGGCTACTTTTTACAAGAGGTTGGAAAAATTCCTGAAAATGCAACAGTTGGCTCTAGGAGCTGGCTCTAGACACCACTCCCATTTCTAGTTATGTTGTATATATGAGTCTGGACTTGGAGGAGAGGGCTAGGTGAGGGATGTACATTTGGGAGTGGACAGCATACTGAGTATTTAAAGCCATGATACTGGATGATGATGGAGAGTTGATGTAGATAGATGGGAGAACCAAGGACAGCCTTTGGACTCCAGTATTCAGCATCAGGAAAATGACATCAGGGAAACAAGAGGAAAACAGAGAGGAGACTGAAAAGAGTAGCCAGGAGATTAAGAACCAAAAGAGTATAGCGTCATGGAGGCCAAGTGACAGATTTGTCCCAAGAAGGAGAGCGATTTAACTGGTCAAATGCTGCTGATAAATCTAGTAAGATTAGGCCCGAGAACGGAACATTAGATTTAGCAATTTGTCCTTCACCAATAAAAGGAATTAAACAAAACTACAATATTTTCATGCCTTTGCTATTACTCATGCTGCTCACTCTGCCTGGGTTTTTTTTTTTTTTTTAATATTGTTATTCCTTATCCTTATAGCTCCTATGCTGCTCCCAGGCTTTATGAGTCAGGAGTCTCAATAGGAAACAGATGACACACTCAGATTACGATAATTAGACAAAGATTTGTTTACAAAGGGACTAATTTCAACCATGGGTGGGATATACAGGAAAACAAGGGATAGTTCTGAGCTGTTAACACCCTTGACCTGAATGGGTTGGGAGAGGGAGGAGAGATTATAGAAACTGGGAAAAAGGGTCTTAATTCTTCAAGTCATCTTGAAAGTGGCAGTTACCTTCTAAGGAGGGTCACAGTTAGCCCAAGGCAAACTTGCAGGGAAGTAGCCAGGGAATTAATCACTCAGCCCTCCTTCTCACCATTCACTGATCTGCAAGGGAGTTGGCCCATACCTAAGTGGAAGGCAGGGAGCAAAACCGCCCTTTGACTTCGTCTGTACAGGTTCAATGTACTGGGCAGACAGTGGGTGGATGGAAAGTGGACCTAAAGGACGAAACAGGTGACTAGCACAGAAACCCAACTAAAAACCAACTTCTCTTGAGGATTTTCTCAAAATGTTTAGGTAGTTAGGTGCCCCTGTTCTCTGCTTTCTCTTGTCAACCGATGGTCGCTGGCACCAATTCAATGGCAATAGGAATCCCCAATTTGGGGAGTGGTGAAGGAGGAAACTGTGTAGTGCAAATAGTTCAATTGGAATACAGCCTGGCTGTGGAACAGCTCAACAGTGTTACAGCTCAACTATGAAACAGCATGACTGCGAGGATGCCCTTCCCAGCTGGATAGCTCTACTCTTGTCCAGCAAAACTTCAACCTTCAGTGGAAAGGGAAAGTACACACCCTGAGCCCCAGGAGAGCTAACTTATGTAGAGAGAGATCTCCACCCTGATCCCTGATTGGTCTGTCCTCATGCAAATGAGGACTCCAAATCCTCACAGTCTGATTGGTTCAAAAAGCACTGACCAGAATGGAGCCATTCTGATTGATCAGTGAAGATGCGAATGAGGATATAGCTGCACGGCTCTGATTGGATGCAGAAAGTCTCAGCCCTATTGGTTGAATACCATTCTAGGAACTCCTTTATAAGGGTTGGCTTGGCCTGTGGGAACACGGCACAGGCAGGCAGTTCAGTGCAGGCTTCTCCCTGAAGTGAGATTTGCATGAGACGCCCTGTTCAGCAACGCTGCTAGCCTCTGTAAATGTGAGCCCAGTTAGCCACCAGGAGCCCTTCTTGGTAGATATCTTCTTCCTCAGGGTCAACACCCTTAATTTAGCATTTATGCTTTATTGCAGTGATCCTCAATCCTGACTACAGCTTAAAATCACCTGGGAAACTTTTAAAAAGTACTGATGTCCAGGCCTCTTCCCAGACCAACTGAATCTGAAAAGTCTGGGAATAGGACCCCCCAACATTACTGCTTTTAAAAACTCCTCCAGGTGATTCTAAGGTGCATCCAGGATTGAAAACCACTGCTATGTTGCCATTGCCTATCTACCTGTGTTTCTTTGAGGAGTCTGTGAGTGCTTTGAAGACAGGACCATGTCTAATTCATACCTGTGTCTTTACCATGTAGCACAGGACCTGATATAGGGCAGGTGCTCAGGACATGAAAGTTCACATTGAGGAGTATGATGACTTCACTTTTTGCGTAATTTTGTTAGGATTGTGGTACATTTGTCACCTACATCATTGTTTCTCACACTACGAGTTGTAGCCCATTGGTAAGAATCAAGTTGATGGCCCAGACCAGCTTGAAAAAAAAATTGAATAGAAAATATCAAAGTTCCATACAGTAAGGGTTAGTGTAGTATTATGAAACAGGTGTATATGATCCAGATAACAACGTAAATTATGTTTCTACTATGGGTTGCATTCAAAATGTTTGAAATCCACTGACCTAATGACAATAGAACACACTGTGCTTCTATTTCGTTATCTTTAAAGTAGGGATACTATAATAGTACCTCCTACCTCATGGGATTATGATGAAGATTAAATGAAATAACGCATATAAAGTGCTCAGTGTCTAGCACAGAATAATCAACAGTAGCTGTTTTATCATTCAAAAACAAAACATTTTTTAAAAGAAAAATATAAAATTTTATTTATCCTGTGATTACTGCTGGATAATATTAAGCATACAGATAGATAAGGGCTTTTTGTCTTACTGTATCTGAACAGTTATTATTGGTAAATGCTACGGCAGTAAATAACCTTTTACAAATAGGAAGCTCTGTACCCAACCTCTTTCCTTATCTTGAGGCCAGGAATTCTGTGGGGCCTGCTTGGGGTGGTGAAGGTGCTGTCTTAGATTCTATCTGAGGCTATGTCCTATTAATATCTCTACTGCATCTGACCTGTGCCCACAGGCTATATCTGCACCTGCTCCTGGAAAATTAACACAGCTCTGTTTAAAGGCCCTGGGAGGAGGGACTCAGCAGGGCTTACTTATTTAAGTATCCAGAGCACTTAGCACCATGCCTGGCACTCAATAGATGTGGGCTAAGTTGAATTGAACTATTGATAACTGCTGTATGACCTTGATCAACTCACTCCCAATCTCTGGACTGGAGTTTCCTGTGTATAAAATAAGAGATTGCATAGAAGATTAGAGGTAGAAGGCACTTCTGATTTTACAAATGGGGAAGCTAAGATTCAACTAGGCGAAAGGACTTGCCCAAGTTCACACCACAAGTTAGTAGAAGGGCAGAGGTTAAAGCTGAAGTCTCTGCACTCCATGGTAGAGCACTTTCTATGACATTGTATTGTCAATCCAATTCTATAACCTTAGGGAGCAGTTAGAGACCACAAACTAAAGATACACAGAGCAGCAGGGATAGATCTTGAAAAATATAGTGTGGTGTGCAAAAGTAAGATACAGAATGAGATGCATAATTCAGTACCATTTACATAAGTGTATAATATGTGCACACAATATGAAAACACATTTTGCAAGAAAAATATAAACGGTTACACAATAAATTACACATTAAAGAGTTGCATGTAGGGGTAGGGAGAGGAAAGAGGGTAAAAGGGAATAAATAAGTAAATAAAATAAGAAAGAGGCCTTCAAGGCCAAAGAAGACAACTGGGTAATATGTTTACCTCAACTCTCTGCACATGAAATGAAAAAATAAAATAAAATACTATAATCTCTGCTTTCTCATGGATTTTATTTCTAGCAGTATGTGTAAAATGCAAAGCAGATACATTCTGTCATCGATTTCTAAAACTCCCCCCTCCTCTCCTTGGCCTCTATCCTTATGTAGGCCTCAGCTTCTCCTACCTGGACTCCTGGAGCAGCTTTCTTCTTGCTCTCCCTGCCTCCACTCTTGCCCCATCCAATCCAATGCAATTTTCCACAGAGCAACCAGAATAATCTTTGTCACACAAAAATCTGATCATGGTTCTCCTTTGTTTAAATACCCTTCAGTGACTTTGTGACCAAATGACCTAGGCAGCGTGGAGCAGTGTTCAAACAAACTGGAGTTGGCTGCCTCGGTGTGTAGCCCAGCTCTGCCACTTTCTGTGGGATTTTAAGCAAGTTAATTAATCCCACTGTGCCTCTGTTTCTTCATCTGTATGGTTGGCAGATTAAATGAATTTAAACATGTGAAGTATTTCAAACAATGCCTGTCATACCACAAACATTTAGCTATTATTGTTATTCCCAGGCCCTTGACAATTTGGGTCCCATGTAATCCCTCAGACTCATTTCCTGCCTCTTCCTTCTAGTTTCTGATGCGTGAAAGGCCGGGCCTCCTGCCTGGTAGACTCCTAGTTGATTTGAAATCCCTTCCTCCAGAAAGCCACACTTAAGTCCCCTTGCCACAGATGGAGTGCAGTTGATGGAGAGTCCTATCTCTGTACTCCTCAGACCCCTGTACTGTAAATTTCTCTTCAGTTTCTCTGTTTGATTAACACACAGTACCTTGTATATGATAGGTATTCAATAAAATTTATTTTTAAACTTTTTATTGATGAATAATATACAGCAAAATATATTGTAAGCATACAGCCTTGATAAATTTTTGCAAACTGAACACACCATGTAACCTGTACCCAGATCTATAAACAGAACATTTCCAGGACTCAGAAACCCTCTTCATGCCCCCTTCTAATCACTACCTCCCAAACCCCCAATCCTGACTTCTGACAGCATAGATTACTTTTGCCTATTTTTGTGCTTTATCTAAATAGAATCATGTAGAATGTACTCTTTTCTATCTGGCTTCTTTTCACTCATCATATGATTCACCCATCAATATTTCATATTTTTGTGTATAGTTGTGGGTTGTTCATTCTCATGCCGTGTGTGTATGCTAAACTCATCTATCTAGTCTACTGCTGATGGGCACTCAATAAATATTTCTTGAATGATTTAAGAAATCTGTCCACTTTGCTATATTATGAGTTTCTCAAGGAAAGAAACAGGATTTTATTCATCTCAGTCCTCAGCACTTAGCACAGGGCCTGGCACTTGGTGGGAGCCTGGTGAGTATTTGAGGAATGACCTGATGCATGATTCCTCTGAGATTTTGTAATTAAACTGGTCATTTCCCCATCCTTGGTGGGGCCCCAGCTTCAGATCCCTGGGTGATGCAGGTGAGTTGCTAGGCAACAGCATGAGGTTGGCTATGGGGTCGCAATGGAGAGTGTGCTGCAGAGGCTGAGGAGGAGGAGGTAATTGGAAACACTTCTATTCAGCAGCCTCTGAACTGCCTCTGGTTTCTCCCTTCCAGCCCATCCCCCACACAGCTGCAGGAAGGATATTTCTAAAACAGGCATCAGACCACAGCATTCCGCTATTCTAAAACCTTTGGACTCTCAGTTGAAGAAAGAAAGGTTTAGAGATTTGGAAGAACTTGCCCAATGTCCACATAACAAGTAAAGTGCAGAGCTAAACCCAGGTTTGTCTGATTCCAAAACCCAAGCCCTTTCCAGTATTTGATTTTGGACAAGTTGAATTTGGGGTAACTATGGGTCATCAGGTGGAGAGGTCTACGTGTCCATGGGTCACATCGCTGCCCTCTCCATTAAAGCCTTCCACGGAGTAGGTGCTTCAACAACAAACAGGAACCAGAGGCTGGAAGACCAATTTCCCATGGGAGAAGGGATGACTGAAGGTTCCCTCCAATTTGATATATGGGGTTCTAGTTGGTGAGCTTTGATCCAGAGAGCAGCCTCGCTGCCTGACCTCCCTGATCCCAGCAAGGCAACACAGAGTGGTGTGTACTTGACCCAGACTAAAAGAACAAATAGAGCTGCCAGGAAAGGATTTTAGGTCAAAGGAACATTTTGAACAATGAGTAGACCGGTTAGAGACAAGAGGAATGTGATGGAGGTAGCTCAAATGTCTGGATATGTAGGTTTAGGAGAGATTTAATAATCTGGTTGAAGCCGACTTTCCTAGGAGAAATTACAGTTCTTTCAAGCATTCATTCATTCCACAAATATTTCGTGGTTGAGCCACGTACCCTATGCTTCAACCACACTGAACTTCTAACTGCTCCTTACACGATACACAAAAGCTCCATTTCCTTCCAACCTTTGTATACGCACACAGTTCTATGGGAAACCACTGCAAGAAGTGTTAGTCTAGATGTGTGATGGAGGAAAGGCATGTGGAGCAAGGCTTCTAGGAGGAAGCATGTGTGGTGTTAGCCAGGTCAAGAAGGTGGAATAGGGAACTGGTCTAGGTAGAGGAATTATATGTGTAAAGGCTCAGAGGCAAGACAGCATAGCTCACTTGGACAACTGGAAGAAGCTTCTCGTGGCAAATTCCTATACATTCTTCAAGTTTCCATTCAAACCTATCCTCTCTCCTAGTGGAGCTGTTCCCAGTTATCCCAGGGAGACTTTCATCCTTTCCTGTTCTTAAAGCCTTACAATGTCTTTTCTTAGGGGATTCATTACATTACGTTGTCATTTATCTGGATTATAATATTTTGTGTGTATTTGTTCTCCTAAAGATCATAAGTTCCTTGAAGGCAGGGAACTATGTCTGATTTTGCTTTGAAACAGCAGTTAATAAATAGTGGCCCTTAATAATTGTTGAAAAACTGAATGAATTAAACTGTTTAAATGTTTTTCTTTTCCACTGAACTATGAGTTGCTCAAGAGCAGGGATCCCATATGATTCATCTCTAAGAACTCTATTGGCTTTTGACTGTAGTGGAGAGTGCATAGGCTTTCAGAGACAGACAGATGAAGGGCAAATGTCAGTTGAACCATGTACTACGTAGCTATGTGACCTTAACCTTCCTTGCCTTCAGTTTCCCAATGGTCAACTGGAGCAGTAGTTCCATCCTCACAGGATTTCTGTGAGGCATGAATGAAAAAACATGTATAAAGTGCCTAGGCACATAGAACTTGGCACATAGAAATGCTGGTTCAATGAATGGGAAGATAGGTGGAATAGCAGTGGCTGAAGAGACTATACAAGCAAAGAAAATCAAGGAAAAGACAATACCCTTCTATTCCCAGATGAAAGGATTTTTTTCCCCCTAATCATTGGGAAAAGACTGAAGAGATGTCCCTTCCACTCGGACCCCAAATTCCAATTGAGAATCCACTAACTCAGTGCTGTATGCTCAGTCCCCCTTAGACCTTCCCACTTACCCCATACTTTTGTTCACTCCCTTGTACCATTTGTGAGCACCAGTCCATCTCCTCCCTAGACTGAAGTCCTTGGTGAACAACGACCATGATGGATGAATACCCTTGGCTTCTCCGTGCCTAGCACAATGTCTGGGCACATGGGGAGTGGTTCTCATTAATCACATGTAAAGTAGAAATATAAAGAACAATGAGTCTGAATAATACATTCAGGGTGATTACAGACTCTAATTTAACTCAAAGGCATCCCGTTAAAAAAAATTCTTCTTTCCTGGTAGCAGTTTTCTATTTGGGGCCAGTGACTTGATTTATTGAAAGACCTTCAAGTGCTGTTGATCTGAGCCAAAGAAGGTTCAGAAAGCCTTTTCTTGGCAGGGACTCAATCCTTTCTATTGTGTCAGTTTCTTTAAACAGAAAAGGATTTTAAAAAATCTTTTTTAATTGATTGTCTTGTAAACACTCAAAGAAAGAATGTCTGTCCTGTGGCTGGGCTGTGCTTGACTCTTAAGAATCAAGTGGAGGTCTCTTAATTGTAAAGAATGAAATGTCTGAACCTTCCCTCCTACGTATTTAGTGTAATTGGCAATAATTTCCCCCCTCCCCCAATCCCTGATTGAGAGACAGCTCACTTCCTATTAGAAGAAAACCAGATCACTAACCTGGGAACCTGAGTCTTGGAAAGAGTTTATTTTACCAGAGCGTGCTTCCAGAGGGAGCGGAAAGCAGGAAGCCTGCGTTTTCTCTCTGCTTCAATCCACCTGGTACCTGGACTTCTCACCATACTTTTGATTGGCCTCAGCTTTCCCCCCCTCCCTCATGGGACTCTTTGCAGTCTTTGAAATATTTGGGCAGATGTTTCCTGTGGAAAATATTCCACAGGGCTGCCCTCTTGTTATATGGGTTTCTGGTAGAAATATCAAAGCTTTAAAGCTGGGCCCCATATCAAGATACTAGGAAGTATATTGTGCTTGAGGGATCTGTCGTAATATTATAAAATTCCTTCTTAGAAATTTCTTTGCATTGCCAACAATTAAAACCTCTTCTTTTCTTCAGCAGCCAAATGTTGAAATTTGTCAAACTCCTAGCTCTACCACTTATTAACTGTACAGTTTTGGACAAATTGCCTATCATCCCTGAAACTCAGTTTCCTTTTCTGAAAAAAAAAATTACTATTTTTTGAAATAACGGTTCCCACCTCCAAGGGCTGTTAGAGGTAGAGAGAAAAGATATGTGAAAATCCAAGCACTTAGTCATTACTAATAAATTATAACTATTATTAGTGTTATATTCTAGAACCAAAGGCTCAGTTCTGCCCAGTTTCTGAGCTAATACTGATGAACACGGGCAGGCTGCCTCGTTTGTAGTAGCAGGTGGGATGAGAATTAGATCTGGCTTTGGATAGGCCCAATGTGAACTTTGGTTCAGTTTGTACAACTGATCTTCAGCTGCAATTCTCTCAATACACCAGTCCCATGGTTGTCAGCATGTGTAAGCCCTCCTAATCCTAACCTAGGTAGGGAGTGGGGATGGATCCTGCTCCTTATTTTAGCCACTGGCTGGTATATAGCTATGAAGAGAATAACCCAGAACCACAATGTTTCTCCCATCAGACTCATATCAGTATCACTTGCTGCCTAGACTCTGGCTGCCATGGCCACCTGCTAAATTGGAGCTTCTTGCCCCCCATACCACCTGTCTAGAGCACATCTAAGCTCTCACACTCTGAACTTTGTACCTTGGCCCATGAAGATCTTCAGCCTTCTCCCCACTAGATCTCTATTTCTTCTATTCCTCTAGCCTAAGGGGGGGGGGGGAAGGGAGAAGAAAAGGATTAAAATATATTTGAAGCTAAGCAGCTTTGTGTATGCATTCTTACTTAATTTAATCTTAACTGTAGCTTTGTGTATGCATTCTTACTTAATTTAATCTTAACAACTACATGAGGTAGGTATTATTTTTTATTTTCATTCTAAAGATGAGTGAGATTCAGAAAGGTTAAGAATTTGCTCAGAATCACATATCAAGCAAGTAATGGGATGAGATTTGGACCTAAATCTCTGCCACCAAAGTCCAGGTTCTCCCCACTAGAAACGCGGTGTTCCTTCTGAGATCCTCAGCCTTGGGGCCCATATGAACACTTTCAGGGAATTCCCCTAAGTTTCCCTTCTTACCTGCTGCTTTGCACCACCTAGTCTATTCATCCTAGGGTCCTGCTTGGCTTCACATTTTGACTCTTCCTTCTTGTCTTGCTCCATTTGCATATATCAATCTTGTTCTAGTGCCTACTTTGTTACTGACCAGGAAATATTTGATCAATCACTAAATGCAGCCTGGGTTTATATTAGTGGGCTAGGGCCGCCATAACAAAATACCAGACTAGATGGCTTAGCCAACAGAAATTTATTTTCTCACAGTTCTGGAGCCTAGACGTCCAAGATCAAGGTGTCTGCAGGTTTCGTTTCTCCTGAAGACTGTCTGCTTGCCACCTTCTCACTGTGTCCTCACATGGTCATGCCTCTATGCACAGGTGCCGCTGGTGTCTCTCTGTATGTTGAAATTTCCTCTTGTACAGACACCAGTCAGATTGGATGAAGCCCTTCTTAGTAGCCTCATTTTAACTTACTTCTTTAAAGGTGCTGTCTCCAAATACAGTCATATTCTAGGTACTGGGGGTTAAGGCTTCAACATATGAATTTTGGGGGCAGGGCTTGGCGGGGGAGACACAATTTAGTTCATAGCAGGGTTTTAAGTAGTAAGCAACAGAAACTGACTCTTAATGATTTCAGCAGAAAAGAATTATCAAAAGGGTACTGAGGATTTCACAGAAGCAGAGGGAAGACTTGGAAAATAGGTAGGCACGAGAGAGGTGAGGCAATGAGTAACTAGCCCACAACTCAAATTACACCCTCCAACCAGTCTGGTGAGGACCTGTGACACTACCTTCTCTGGGTTCTGCATGCTGTCACTGCCCCCTGTAAACGTGGCATGCCTGCTACTGCTTCTACTTGCTACTAGAATGGATTCTCTATGGCCCCTGCTCATCTGACTCACCAGCTCTGTTGAGGACTGTTCCATGATGAGACTGCTGTAGACCATTGAGCTGGACCCATCTGGATCTGGGCAGAACAGGTTGCTTCTCCTAGATCCCCTTAAAGAATGTCTGATGGACCACTCCCTTATGCCCCAGGTGTGCTGGTTTCTGCAATAGGCCCTTGCCTGCCCTGGGCAAGTATGTAAGGCATTTTCCCCTTACCTGGGGTGTGTGATGCCCCAGTACCTCTGTACAGCCTTCCCTGTGCTATATAATTATTTAGCACCTACCATGCAGCATGGAGGATATCCATGTTGTCTTGCTGTCACCCAAGATGTACCTTGTATATAAGTTCCCTTAATAAACCTCTTGATGTAAGGCTGGAATTTTCAGCCTCTTTCTTTGGTCTCTTGGTCATAGGAAATTTTCCTAACAAGCTCCTAATTCAAAGTTTGAGGTAGATGTATCTGATTGGAGGACACATGCCCTTGCTTCCCTGCTGGGAGGCTACAAGGGAAAGGATTGTGTGTTTTCTGCTTCTATATTAGGCTCTGCCTTCCACCAAGACTCAAGGAGTCTCCTAACATAAGGAGTAGGTTCAGACATGGGCACTCAGAATTACAAGTGTCCACTACACTCAACAAACATTTATTGAACTTTTAATATCATGTCTTGGGAATACAAAGGGGACCAACATCGGCCTTCAAGAGTTCCAAGTCTGGTATGGCGGGAGACAGATGAGTAAATGGGTAATTTGAATACATTGTGATAATGGCCATAATAGAAAAAACAGAGGGGCCTATGGGATTACAGGGAAGAGGAACTAACTATTGTCAGGAGAAATCAGGAAAGATATTCTGGGAAAGATGCCATCTGACCTGAAGGGCAAAAGAGTGTTAGCTAGCTAAGAATTATACCCTACCTCCCATGGTCCCTGGCTCCTGTTTTCAAAGCCTCACACATGAGGCACTTTGCTTGGCACCTGGCATCCAATCCAGAATTGTAGGCACCGTTGGCCAGGTACTCCAGCCTCCTAATCTGAGGACAGAAACTAAACACAACTTTCCACAATACAGAGACATATCCCCATATGCACTGAGTACATTCATTCCTTCATTAATATTCCCAGTCTGGGGTAAGAAGTCACCTAAGCAACGTAAACATCATGATTTCCTTGACAAGACCTAGAGAAGAGCCCTTGTTCCATGTTAGACTTGCCTCAGCCCCTTTTAAAATAAGATCCCTATTTGGGCTTTACCACAGACCAACTGAATCAGAATCTCAGAGTGGGACAAGGCATGAGCACTTAAGAAATCTTCCCCAGGTGATTTTAACGTGCAGTCAGGGTTGAGAAACACAGCTGAAGTGAGTAGAATGTCTAAGCTGACTGACGAGAGTTCTCTTGAGATTGACTCATAACCCTTGTTCTGATTCCAAGCCTACCAGGCTACCCTCTGATACTTGGCTTCCCATGTGATATGCTCAGAAAGAGAGAGAAAATGCGCTGATCATCTGATGTGAGTGTTCTGGTCTACTTTGCAAAATAAATTGGCTTTACAAATAATACTTTCTTTTTGCAAATTAATAAATGGATTTCTGGTTTAGGCATTTGTTGAACTTTCTTAATGTGAGTCTGAGGATATGTCTCTAATCTGAGAGATGCATCCACTCTTCATGTGCCACAAAATCAGCGTTCTGAGACTGTCAGGACACTGGACCATGGTAGTGCCAGTCTGTGGGAATGGGTCCGAATGGCCAATGGACCTTGCCCACTGCAGGTCTTCTCCTCCCCACCCGCTCCCCACCCCCAGCCAGATTGTAAACTCCTGAAGGGCACAGACCATGGCTTCTCTTTTTTTCATCTCCTTCCTCTGCCTAGCACAGGGCTGGGCAGTTCTGGAAACTTCCAAAAGAGACTAGGAATATTCCCTTCTCAAAATTCCATGGTTGACCATCTTACCCTTTCTATTTACACAGATGTTCCCTGAACAGGATGTATTTTAATTGATATGGTTTCCATTTATTAAACTGCAGTCAGTTTCTAGGCCTGTAGCTTTGGAAATACTCTCAGATCATCTTGGTTAGAATTTTGAATGTTCCCAAACTTCTAGGACACAGTTTTACACATGGGCTCTTAGCTTCCTACAGATGGTTAATTTTATTGATGGAGAGTGGATTTTATTTCTGGGACAAACTTAATTCTAGTCTTTTTGAGGGTGTTCCACTGTTTATCATCAAGCATCCAGACTAATCCAAGGTTGTGGAAATTCAAAGAGAAAGTTTAGTTACAATGAGTGTCATGCGGGAGACCCTACTCGCTGCGCCATTTGTCATGCGGGAGACCCTGCTTGCTGCGCCATTTGTCATGCGGGGAGGCCTGCGGGGTCTCTGCTCCCGCTCCCCATACAAGAACGCAGGATATGGTGAGGCCAAAAAGGAACACCCACGGAGCCATAGGTAGGGGAGTCATACTACTACGGTCTCAAGGGAGGCTGGGTTCACTGGACGTGCGACCTGCTGTCCGTTTTGTCTGCAACCCAACAACGACTCTCTTTCACTCTCCTCCACTCTCCTCTAGCACAGCCACAGCAGTTATATTAGTGACCAATGGCTCACTGGTTACAGCTGACGGCCAACTAGCCACAGCTGATGGCCATGCAATCACAGTTGATGGCCATTTACTACCTGAGCCAGCACCTGTCTATGTGAGGCCGAGAGCCTGGAAACTACTTTCTGGGGCTCTGCCCCCACAATGAGTTAACTCTGACTGAATGAACATAGCAATGGTTCAATGGAAAGAATCAGAGAAGTCTGAGTACATATCTTGATTTTGACCTTTTTGGGGTATATGACTTTGGGCAAGAGGCTTTATCACCCTGAGCTTTATCTGTAAACTGGAGATCATCATGCTTAGCTTTTAGAGTTGTGGTGAGTAATAAAGGTACTGTATGAAAACCCCTTGGCATAGTGTAGGCACTCAATGAATATAACTTTTTTTTTTTTTTTTAAAGATTTTATTGGGGAAGGGGAACAGGACTTTATTGGGGAACAATGGTCAAATTGTTGTCCTTTCAATCTTAGTTGTGGAGGGTTCTGTTCAGCTTCAAGTTGTTGTTCTTTCAGTCTTAGTTGTGGAGGGCGCAGCTCAGCTCCAGGTCCAGTTGCCGTTGCTAGTTGCAGGGGGCACAGCCCACCATCTCTTGCGGGAGTCGAACCGGCAACCTTGTGGTTGAGAGGACGCCCTCCAACCAACTGAGCCATCCGGGAGCTCAGCGGCAGCTCAGCTCAAGGTGCCATGTTCAATCTTAGTTGCAGGGGGCGCTGCCCACCATCCCTTGCGGGAGTCGAGGAATTGAACTGGCAATCTTGTGGTTGAGAGCCCACGCTCCAACCAACAACTGAGCCATCCGGGAGGCAGCTCAGCTCAAGGTGCCGTGTTCAATCTTAGTTGCAGGGGGCAGAGCCCACCATCCCTTGCGGGACTTGAGGAATTGAACTGGCAACCTTGTGGTTGAGAGCCCACTGGCCCATGTGGAAATTGAACCGGCAGCCTTCGGAGTTAGGAGCATGGAGCTCTCACCACCTGAGCCACCGGGCCGGCCCCTGAATATAACTTTTGATATTGGTATTACTGAGGGACTATACCAATATCAAAAGCTGTCAAAAGCTCGGGAATGTTTCTTCAGAACCAAACTCCTTCTCTCTTTAGTTTTTCAGAGGAGTAAATTCATTGTGCTTTAAAATAATGATATATGCTCATAAAAAGTTCAAGTAGTACAGAAAAAACACAAGGAAGTAACAGATCACCCTTAATTCTAGTACTCAAAATAATATCTTGGACGTATGGTAAAAATCGTTCTGGATACCTTTATATGTATTTATACAACACAATCAACGCAGAAATAATTTTAAAGACTCACACTGAGTAAGATATTTCAAATAAAATATTTAATTAAAAAGTCTTATTGAAGTTAATTTAACAAATAAAAATATCTAACAAGCTTGATGAATGATAAAATTATAAAAACAATTATGAAAATAATTGAAGTTGTCATTATTTTTAACTTCACATTTAAATGTTAGACAATATTAACTGATCATTGTCTATGATGGTTGTTGATTAATACTGTTATACTTCTCCCTTCTCCTCTCTACCACCTTCTAATTTTTGTTACTCATTATTTTTACTTTGCCAACAGTATTCATAATGTTTACATTTTATTTTGCAACTATAATTCCCGTAGTTGTTTAGGCTTAGTTCTAGATTTAAATAGATTCAATCTTCATCACCAATGTTTTATGATAGCTTTTATTCCTTATTTACATTCATGTCTTGATTAGCTGAATTTTTGCATCAAGAAGTTTTTTCAAGAAGGATGCTGGATTCCTTGAATTCTTTCAATTTTAATCATGTCAGCCTGTTACTTTTTTATTTAAGTGACAACATAGCTGGGTAAAATATTCATAGGTCACACTTTCCCTCAGAATACCATAAACTTTTCTTTTGCTATGGAAAAGTCTGAAGTGAGTCTGATTTTATTCCTTCTTATAGATAACGTGCTTTTTCTGTCTGAGGAAAGAATTCTTTCTTCATCTTTGGAATTCAGTAATTTGACCAGGATTAATCTCTCTTTTGATATTATTGCTGGAGAATTTGTTATTTGCCTGTAATTTGCTGAATGACCTTGGGTTAAGGCCCTGTCACTCTCTGGGCCTCGTTTTTCTCAAATGTATAATGAGGGAGATAATGAGTCCTTTCAGCTTTGTCAGTCTATGTTCCCATGACTAGATTCATGAATGAGCAAGCAAGTAGTTTTCATTTTAGATGAGCTGTTAAGCAAAAAGATGTATAAAAACTGACTTTGAAGAATTGCTTCTGGGGGTTATAGCAGGACTTCAAATTCTCCAGGGAAGGTGGAGTATAGCAATCATGTTCAAGGTTCTTTTCCATCCCTGAAGTAAATCTAGAATAATGATGTCTTGGTATATTTCTGGTGGCCCAGTTGGCTACAGTCGATATTTCATAGAAGTTTAGAGTAGGAATGTATCTTTAAGCCCTTGTAACCCAATGCTATCATTGTACACATTGGCAATTGGATGCTCAGAGAGGGAGTATGATTTGTACAAGGTCACACAGTGAGTTAGTGGCACAGCACTAAGTGGAATCAGACTTTCTAATTCCAAATCTACACTCTCTCCTCTTCAGCGTAGTATGATAATGAGATTTAGAACAGAGTTAGACCCAAGGTGAGCCCATTAGCTTGACACTGCCTTGTCATGGTCAAGTGACACCACTGGATCATTTATCTTTTTAGTGGGAGCCTCTGGACACTTCAAGTGGGTGTGGGGAGAAAGAAAGCCCTCCTCTTTCATCAGTTCCTTTCAAATCTTACTCATCCTTAAAATGACAGTCCAATTTCCGTGTCCTCTATGAAGCATTCTGATGCCAGATTTTGAGGAGAACTTGCCCTCCTTTCCATCCATCTAGCTGTCCATCCAACCAGTCATCCACTTGTTTAACAACTATTCACTGAACATCTTTGTGTAGGGCTGTTAGCTGGGGACTCGTCGATGACTCAGTCACGTCTAAACTTTCATGGAGATACCAGGGCAGCAATAAGGGCAATTATGATGCAGTGTGATAAACAGAACTCCAAGAACCTCAAAGAAACCTGGCCAGCTGTGATGAGCATGGTACCAGGATAAAGATATGCCAAAAAGACACATAAGCCAACCAAAGAGTACCCAATGACCAAAACTGGAACAATTTGCTCAACAAGAAAATCATAGTATTGGATTATAATCCAAAGAATGAAATACATATCACTAAGTCCTTACTGATATATATGATTGAATAAACAAACAAATGAGAGAGAAGGAACAAGTCTTCCTTACAGAAGAATTTCAATGAATGAAAATAGAAGAAACTAGGGAATTAAAAAAGTCACCATTACAACATCATAGTATTAATTGCAGCAAGCATGATCTGCTAATGAATGCTATAATTATTGGATGAAAGTGTAAGATAAAACAAGATATTTGCATAGCTTCAAACTATATCTCCCTAAATATTATTTTTACAAAAGGAAAAATAATAAGTTTGCAATGGAGAAAGCTGGTAGCCTCTCCTTAATCAAGTGATCAAGGTTAATATCACAAGAAATAAAATGTATTCATATTGTGTACCACCTGATATGATGCACTGAAAAGGGTGCATAGCTTTTGTGATATTCTTCCCCCAAATCCACAGCCTTAATCTAATTATGAGAAAACCTTAGACAAACCCTAACTGAGGAACATTCTACCAAATACTTGACCAGTACTCTTCAAAATGTCAAGGTCATGGTAGAAGAGGAAAGACTAAAGAATCGTTACAGATTGAAGGAGACTGAGGAGACATGACAACTAAATGCAATGTAAGATCCCAGATTGGATTCTAGAATAGAAAAAGAACATTAGACTAAAAACTGATTAAATCTGAATAAAGACTTTAGTTTAATTAATACTACTGCATTTGTGGTAATTTCTTAGTCTTGATATTGTACCATGATTTGCAATATGTTAACATTAAGGAAAGTTGGGTATTGGAACTCTGTGTTATTTTTGCAACTTTTCCATAAATTTAAAATTATTTCAAATTAAAGAGTTAAAAAGTGCAAAATAATACTATATACTGTTCAAGGGAACAAACATGCATTGAAAATATGGAAGCATACACAGGAATGAAAAACACGGAATTCATGATAATAAATATGTCTGGATACTGGGAGAGGGGAAGAGAGGGGAAGGTAATTGTGGAAGAGTGTACAGGGGCTTCAATTTTATTGGAAATGTTTTATTTCTTAAGTGGGTCATGAGAATACAAGTATTCATTATATTATTTTCTATAATTTTTATATATCTGAAATATTTCATTAAAAATGGAATATATAGTTCAATGCCAAAATGAACATTTGTGATAAAACCTTACCCTATTCCCTTGCACAGATTTACCGTTGAACAATAGCCCAAACTGGAGACACCCTCCCCTTGCCCTTGCCTGTGACTTAATGCCAGAAAGGTGAGTTGGGGGCAGATTGTAAAGGACCTTGAATACTTGCACTGTATCCTGAGAGTAATGAGAATCTGTTAAAAGGTTTTCAGCAGGGGAGGGATATGGTCAGATTCTCGTTTTTAAGGATATGACTCTGGCTACAGTAGAGAAGGAATTGAATGGGGGTTGAGAATAGAAGCAAAGAGATAAACTGGGAGGCTGTTGCAATAGTTAAGAGGTGAGTAGATGAGGTCTAAACCAAGGGAGTGGTCATGTGGATGGTGAGAAAGGGAAAGATAGAAGAGTGAAGAAGGAAATAGAAGCAAGAAGACTTGGAGAGTGATTAGATGTGTGGTAAATAAGAAGGAAGACTCAAGGATGATGACTCCTCTGAATTTCCTCAGAAATGTTCTGTGTACATTTAAGTTATTAGGCATGTAAGCATATACAGTATGCTATGGTTGTTTTCCTTTTTGTGTTTATCCTCAATAAAGTGGGAGCTCGTTGAGGGCAGAAACTGTCTTTTCTTTGCTCCTCCACACCACCCAGCCCCTTAACTTGTGCCGGAACTTACTAGAAAGGTAGGTGGTAGGAGCTGGAGAGGCACTGAGTAAGATGGTCTTGGGCCAGGAGCAATAATAATACCCCAGTGCTCTGGGCAAGGCTGTTGAAAATATATAAATCCTGCCGCTGGTTACATAGGACAAGCCTTGGAAGAACCAGGAAGGAGGACCTGGAATAAGAGATGAGTTGAAAGCTGATACAGGAAATGTAAGCTCAGGAGGAGATTTTTGATAGCAAGGAGTAGATGACTAGGAATAGTTCAAGAGCAGAGGGAAAAAAGTGGTGTGCGCAGAGGTCCATGTAAACTTTTTGGATAAGACATTGTTCTTCAACGGTTTGCTCTGCAAAACAACAACCCTGATTCTTAGGTGCATGGGAAATACTTCTAACACTAAATGGAGGTTCGCTGGTTTTTTTTTGTGTGTGTTTTTTTTTATTGGGGAAGGGGAACAGGACTTTATTGGGGAACAATGGTCAAATTGTTTTTCTTTCAGTCTTAGTTGTGGAGGGCACAGCTCAGCTCCAGGTCCAGTTGCTGTTGCTAGTTGCAGGGGGCACAGCCCACCATCCCTTGCGGGAGTCGAACCGGCAACCTTGTGGTTGAGAGGACACGCTCCAACCAACTGAGCCATCCGGGAGCTCAGCGGCAGCTCAGCTCAAGGTGCCATGTTCAATTTTAGTTGCAGGGGGCGCTGCCCACCATCCCTTGCGGGACTCGAGGAATTGAACTGGCAACCTTGTGGTTGAGAGCCCACTGGCCCATGTGGGAATCAAACCGGCAGCCTTCGGAGTTAGGCGCACGGAGCTCTAACCGCCTGAGCCACCGGGCCGGCCCGAGGTTCGCTGGTTTGATTTACTTTGTCCCAATCTTTCCTAACACCATACAGAGCTTCCTGAAAACTCGGCCACTAAAATCATACTAAAAATAAATAACACTTTATTCATTTATTCAGTAACTTATTCAAAATAATTTTTATTGAATACTTTTTTATCTTGCATGGTCTATTCCAAGTGTTGAATTATGAAACTTGTGATCTATTGAAGAGACAATGATCAAGTATTAAAAGTGTGATAAGTGACACAAAAGAGAAATATAGATTATTATAGAACCATATAATAGGAAGGTCTCAACTTGTCTTCGGGCTGGGGAAAGTGTTCCCTCAGAAGTAATGTTTAAGCTGAAGAATGAGTAGGAGTTACCTATATGAGCTGGAGAAACGAGTGGGCAAAGACAGTGGGCGTGACATTGGCATGTAGGAAGGTCCAGGGGCTTTAAGGAGCCAAATTTCGTTCAGGGAACTGAAGGTATTTAATGGCTGGAGCACAGAGTGTGGGACATGAGACAAAGCTGAGAGCCTGCCAGAGGTCAGCTCATTTAAGATCTATGGTCATGTTGGACACAGATCCTTTCCCTGGGACTGGCTTTGTTCTGAGCACTAGTGAGATAGAGAACTGAATCAGGCTTTAAAGTACTTTAATCCCAGGCCTTAAATAGCTCATCAGGTGAAGTAGAGACACTTTGACCATGTCAGCACAGCATGATAAATATGATGATAGAGGTAAGAAGAGATTTTCATGGAAATTCACAGGAGAGGTACTTAAGAAATAAAATTATTTCATCATACTGCCTTTTAAGTTATTTCATATTGCTTCCAAACTCATATTAGATCAGTCAATTGTAGGACCAAGTTTAGATTAATGTTATTTTTAGACACACATAAAAATGATTTAGCCACTTAGGCAACCAAGCAATTTCTAGTATAGTTCTTGCTTATGACCTCTACACTGCATCTTCCTTTCCTTTTCATAAACTCTCAGTCATCCTTTAAGAGTCTGCTGAACTGTCCAGTTCCCACTTTACTCCAGGTGGAGTTAGAAATCTTCCCCTCTGTGCCCCTGGAAGACCCTGGCATATGACCTATTAGGTTGTGGTGCAAAAGTAATTGTGGTTTTTGCAATTATTTTTAACCTTTTAGACCCCAATTACTTTTGTAGCAACCTAATAGTATGGCATATATCACACTATACTCTGTTTATTTTCCTGTACATCCATTACACCTCCCCCTCCCACTATACTTCTTAAGCATAGAGATATTGTCTTGCTCAACCTTCAATCAATCATTCAATAAATATTTATCAAACACCTACTACATGCTGGTCGGTAGTCGAGATGCTGCAGATTTAATGATAACCCAGATAAGACTCACTCCTTGCTCTCAGAGAGCTTATAGTCCAGTAAAGAAGGCAGATGAGTAAATGGGCAAGAAAAGTAAGACAAGTGTTATGATAAGAAAAGTGTAAAGTGCCATGGGGAGCCAAGAGCAGGGGTGCCTAACTTACTTCAGGGGGATAATGGAAGGCCTTCAGAAGGAAGTAATTTAAGCTGGGGATGGCAGGATAAGCATGAGTTAGCCAGGCAAAGTGGCAGTCATGGGTTCAGAGTTAAGAGAGCACAACAGATTCAAGAAACTGAAAGAAGTTCATAGAGAAATGGAGCTTTGGGGTAGTAGTAGAGATTGAGGAGCAGGGAAGAGGGAGCAATTAGAGATAGGTGTTTAATATGATGTTGTACATATGAAAAGCACTGTGTGAATATTTGTTGGATGAATGAGTGAGCCATTCCAAAACCTGGAGAAGTGAGACCTTTGGGAATGCCAAGTGCGTTTGTGATTGTTCCCTTGTTCTCTGGGAGGCATTGCAGTGTGTTGGTTATAAGCCTGGTTTCTGACACCAACTGGTTAGATTTGAATCCTGGCTTTTATAATTAGTAGCTGAGGTGACTTGAGACAGGTTACCTAACTCTGTGTGTGTGTGTGTGTGTGTGTGTGTGTGTGTGTGTGTGTGTGATTTACCTTATCTGTAAGTTAGAGATGATAACAATACTTCATAGGATTGTTGTCAAGATTAAAAATGTTAATATTTGTAAAGCATTGGAACAGAGCCTAGAAATAAGTAAGCACTGTGTGTCTGTTCTTATTATTCCTTCATTCATCAAAACATTTATTGAGGGCCAAGTACTACGCTAGATGCTGTGAAAATAAGACGTGGCTCTAGCCATGGAGGAGGACCATAAAATCTGGTAAGGGAGAAGATTCATAAATAATTACAACACAATAAGATCAAGTGAGGTGATATCGGTAAGTACTGCAGAATCAAAGGAGTGACTCATTCTCTCCAAAGAAGCCAAGAGAGGCTACAGAGGGAAGGACACATTTAAGTTGGGTGACAAAGAATGAACAGTTTGCCAGCAAAGAAAGGCAATAAAGTTTATCAGGCCAAGGAAGCACCATGTTTCAAAGGCTTAGCAGTTTGCAAGCCTAAGTCACGTTTAGCAAATGGCACAGGATACTAGAGTGTTTTTACTTTCCTGGGTCTGTGCTAGGCACTTTTATAAGTTATTTCTTTATTTTATAGGAACTGTTACCAATGTACCCACCCACTCAATGTAATACTCATTTTGTACTTACTGTTGTTGCACACACTTTTTATGTATTAACTCATTTAATCCTATGACAACTGTGTGAAATAGGCACTATTATTATCCCCATTTTACAGATGGGGAAATTGAGGCAAAAAGGTGAAGTACCTCATTTAAAGTCATACAGCGATGAAGTGGCAGAATTGCACTTCAAATGCAAAATTCAAACTTGCATTTTAATTCTAGAGTCTCTTCTCTTGAACCATCATCTTATTCTGTGTCCTCCAACTCCCACCTACTTGTTTTCATCTGCTATTGACATGGAAACTAGATACCCAGACTTATTGGAGCTGCATGTAAAGTAAGAGTTGAGAGTCACTCCTTGGAGAAAAGTTCATGAACTGTGTAGCATGTGTAGTCTGCACAAGACCAAGCATAAAAGGCTTAAAAATAATCCCTTCCTCTCTCTGATTCTAGCAGTTGCTATAGACAGCAAAGGTGTTGGTGGGTGTGGGTGGATAGTTTTGGATTACACAGAATGTCTCAGGGCCCTCATGTTTTTCTGGGGGTCCATTTCAAATTTGGATCCTCCAACCAGCAAGTTGTTCTCTCAGGAAACAAACAAAAAAAGTTTAAAATACCCCCTTCACGGTGCGGGAGGACAAAAGTGCGTGGAAAATGTAACATAGACAAGACATATGACAAAAAGAGTTAGGATTATCTAGAGCCATGTTGATTCCCAAAGAGAAACATCATTTCAGGGGACAGTATGGAATAAAAAAAGAGAGTTTTGCAGGCTTATTGGAGGAAACAAACTTCCTTAGAAATATGATTAAGACTGTACTTAAAGTGAACATTGAGTAAATACAACCATGGAGATTTAGATAAAGGGCCCCAGAAAAAAAAGAATCAACAAAACTTGGGTAGTGCAATAAGGAAAGTTGAAATTGAACCTAAGGAATTCACAATGATTAAGAGCTGTCCCTAATTTTTTTAGGGAGAAGGAACTGAAAGTTTAAGTAAGAACCTACTAAATCACCTTTGAAGATCTTTATACACATTACACTTAAGTCAATGGGTAGTAAACTGTCTGTTCTCATTTCAGTTTTTCTCAGTAAACCCTTATGTGACCTGCATAAAGTCTCCAGTTAAATACCCCCTTTATTGCTATCTACAGATTGTTATCTGTAGATGGCAATCTGGATGGCTAGATACTACCTGATGTGCAGTCAAAATTCTGATTCCCAGAGTGGGCAAGAAGAAGAGAAAACCTCTTTTTCAGTCGGAGTCTAATATATAGAACACAAACTTCCTGACAACTCTGAGGCTGTTCAGAGTTCTTGCTCGTGAAAGTGCTTGAGACTAGATTCTGGATAGGTGGAATTTATAGCAACATTATGTCCCAGATTTGCGAGGACAGCCCAGATTTCAAATATCCTATCTTGTCATAACTGTAAGTATGCTTATAAACTTGTGTTTTCATGTATCCTAATTTGGATAGAGAGGAAAATATGGGCATAATGTAAGTGACCCTTTCTTGGACTTTATGATAAGGATAAATACCGTGCTTGGGTTTAGAGGGATAACAGTGCTCTACTAAGAGTATTCCTTGGTAAAAGCTATTTTTGGTGTGAAAGAGGCTGGGAGAAACTTTTGCAAAATTGAGGAAGTTGTGTGTGCAATTTGGAGAGAGTAGAAAAGTCCAGGGGAGAGAAGTTTGGGGGACAAAATAGTGAGAGGCTGCTCGTAGTGAAGGTCTGCTGTGTCCTCTTTGTGGGGGGGTGGGAAAGAAAGAGAGAGAAAGAGAGATGTGGGGGGAGGGAGAAAGAGAGAGAGAAAGAGAGAGAGAGAGAGAGAGAGAGAGAGAGAATTAAAAGAAGGTTAGAGAAAAACTTAAAAGACAGAGTCAGGAGGGTGAGAGACACAGTTGGGGGAGAACAAGAGCAGAAAAGAGTGAGAGTGAGACGGGGTGGGGAAAGCTAGAGCAAGGAAGTGTATGTAGCCCAGAGAGACAGAGAGGAAGCCTGAAGTTTCTCTCAAGGCTGTGTAAATCTGGAGAACCCTGGAGAAGTGTTGGGAGAGATCTAAGGCCAGGAAAAGGATTCTGGAACTGGACCAAGGGCCATCCAAATATGAACAACTCAGAGCTTCATATACCTCCTAGAACCAGCAATCCCTCCAGGGACCTTTGAGAGCCTCCCAAAGCTGTAAGTGATCCTGAGTCATGTTCTCTGGGAAGCTTTGGAGACTCAACAAGATGTTTTGTTGATGTTGCCTAACCTTAAGGAAATATCTCTCTAAAATATTGTTGGCTTGCAAGATGGGGTTTCTTACCTGTTTAAAAGGTGTGTTTCTCGGGTTCTTAAAAGATATCAGAGTAAGTAAAGTGTGGCAAATACCCAAATCTGGGACTTCTGTTCTACCAGCCAGTATTTATTTTTTGAAGGAAAATACATTTGTAGATACTATAGCCTCTGTTCAGAGATTCTGAGAAGCCTTTCATTTTTAAAGCTTGAAAATGTTTAGTTGGTTTTCTGTCCTACATAATAGTGATGTGGAATTTGGGACAAATCTTTTAAAAATAAATCTGGCAGTACATATTGGGAACCTTTTAAATTTTCACGCTACTTAATGTAAAAATCCCACATCTGATAATTTTCTCTGAGGAAACAACCTTATAATACTTTATACATTATGCAAAAAGCATTGTTTATAATTGCAAAAAATTAGAAGTAACTTAAATGTCTAACAAGAGGGAACTGGTTAAGCAAACTCTGGCACCTTATCTTATATAATATTTTGCAGCTGCTAAAACTACATTTACAAATAATTCTTAATGATGTACAGATATATTTATGATAAAATATTAGGTAAAAAATAATACACAAAATGTGATCTCAAGTATGTTGAAATGCATAACAAAAAAAAGAAAGGAAGGAAATATGCCAAAATGTTGTTTATATTGATTATCTTAAGATGGTGAGGTTGTAGTCTATTGTTACTGTTATTTTCCTCTTTATGTTTTCCTATATTTCCTAGATTTTCTGCAAAGTGCATATAATATTACAATCAGAAAAAAGTTTAGTTTTAAATGTCTAAAAAGTCGGGGAACTAAATGTTTACTGACATAAAAATCATTTAGCCAAAAATAATTTTACCAAAATTTAGCAGTTGTAAAAAAATGCTAAAGGACATAAAACAAAATTGTTAAAAGGAATAAAATAAAAGTTTTATTTTTTAAAATGTTTGTTTTTAATTTTTATTGTATTAAAAATAAAACTTAACCTCTGAAAATACAAGTGGTTACGAAGACTATATAACAACATGAGAAATCCTTATGCTTTAAGGTTAAATGAAAAGAGGCCAAAATAATTAAGATTACAACTATGCAGTCCAGCGCTTTAAGCAACTACACTCAGCCTCACAATATACCGTAGGTATCCAGGAAAACGAACTTCCTTGTACACACTGTCCTGTAGTGGCTAGCTCTTGAACCTCTCTACCCTTTGTACTTTTGCCTTTTGCTTTCTCATTTTAGACATGTATTTCTGACTTGGTTTTCTTTTAGATTCTGCATTGCTCCTGCCAAAATATACTCAGAGACTACTTTGGGTTATGCCTCTCCATATCTGACCCCTGGTCCTCTCCTATCAGCATAGGTCAGCTGTCTTATGTTGAAGAGCTAATTTTAAAAAAACGAAAGAAAGAAATGAAGAGACTGGTAAGAAATTCAGTATACCAAAATGCTAACAGTCCTGTGGTGGGATTATAAATAGATTATGCCACTTTTTTTTTTTTTTTAATATTTTATGGGGGAGGGGAACAGGACTTTATTGGGGAACAGTGTGTACTTCCAGGACTTTTTTCCAAGTCAAGTTGTTGTCCTTTCAATCTTAGTTGTGGAAGGTGCCATTCAGCTTCAAGTTGTCCTTTCAGTCTTAGGTGTGGAGGGCACAGCTCAGTTCCAGGTCCAGTTGTCATTGCTAGTTGCAGGGGGTGGAGTCCCCATCCCTTGCGGGACTCTGAGGAGTTGAACCAGCAACCTTGTGGTTGAGAGCCCACTGGCCCATGTGGGAATCGAACTGGCAGCGTTTGGAGTTAGGAGCCCAGAGCTTCAACTGCCTGAGCCACTGGGCCGGCCCCTATGCCATTTTTTTTTTGGCTTGATAGTTTGTAGTGTGGTTATGTTTGGTTTATAACAAAAAATACTTAAAGTTTGAATTTAAGTCACTTGCCAAGTGCTTTTATAGGTAAGTATTGGATTCTCTGCCCTTTCATGATTTCCAAGGATGGATATAAAATTGATATCCCTTTAGCCAAGAAGATGCGGTTCTGATTTCCTATGTAGGTCTGAGAAAATGGGTCTTCATTCTCTCTCCAAAGCAGATTCTGCACAAAAACAGAGATATTAGCATATACTTTTACTTCAAAACTTTAGCTGCTCCCCAACACCTGCAGAAGCAAGTCCAAGCTCTTTAATATGGTTCCCAAGACTCTTTATAATCTATTGCCCATCTACCTCTGCAACTTTATCTCCCCAAAATTTGATAACCTTTTTCTTCCTTTCCCTGTGTTACATCTGACTACTTGCCATTTCTTAAACATTTATTAACTTTTTTCACTTTTTTGTTGATGTATAACATTCATATAGTAAGGAGTACAAAACTTAAGTGTACAACTCAATGGTTGTTCACATATGTATACACCCAGGTGAAGATCTAGAACATTTCTAGCATTCTAGAAAGCTCCCTGTACCTCTTCCCAGTCCATATCTACATCCTCACCCAGAGATAACCACTATTCTGACTTCTATCAACAAAAATTAGCCTTGATTTTTTTAATTAAAATGTATTGGGGTGGCAATGATTAGTAAAATTACATAGGTTTCAAGTGTACACTTCTGAAAAAAAAATTAGCCTTGCTTGTTCTTGAAGTTTTAAAAATAGAAACACGCTGTCTGTATTATTTAAGACAAAGTATATTTTTATGTTTCCTCTGCCTGAGAATAGGAATGTTAAATATGTCATATATTAGTGCTCTTCCATGCTGCATCCATGGCAGATATGACTAATTCATCATTCTTTCTGTTGTGCTAAGATTGAGCTTTAGGCTCTTTTTCCTAAACTGCAAACCAGCCATCACTTTTTGTCCAGAGTTGGCGCTAGTGAAAACTCCCTGGACAAGAATGACCTCTTCTACATGACAGCCTTCATCTCTACTCAGCACAACACATTTAATAAATCATTTAAGTCTCGTAGATTTATTTATTTAATTATTTATTATTAGTTTCAGGTGTACAAAACAACATAATGATTGGACATTTACACCCCTCACCAAGTGATAAGCCCACCAAGTCTATTACCCATCTGACATCCTACATGAGTCGTATAGATTCCATCACTGTAACATCTCTTCAATCTGTCCCCCGCTTTTTTTTTTCCTCCAAGGGAGAGGGCAACTTAGTCAGGTAGTGCTAACAGATAAAGTAGTCCCAATGTTAGTAAGAAGGCGAAAAGTCCTCAGAGGCCTTGGAGCAGCCCTATGCTTGCTTCTATTTCTTTTCTTTTTCTAAATCCTATTTTAGTTTTCTACAATCCTTAAGGTGACTTGTCTTTTTACAATAAAAGCAGATTCCTCTACAGGAGTTTCCCTAGCAAATCTTAATAATTCTCTTGCTTTGCTCTCAGAAACCAGTAGGTACATTAACTGCAATACATCAGAAAAGCCAGGATTATATGTTCTAACAGTTAATTCAAATTCCTTTGTGAACTCATCAGGGTCCTAGAGAGGGCTGGGGAATCTTTGGTAGATTTCTTAGTTCTGCCTGCATACAACTGCAGATTCTCCACCGCCCAAGACCAGCTCCTCTCCAAAGGGAGCTGCATCAGAGTTATAGAACAAAGAGATGGAAGAAAAGGAGAGCAAGTCCAGACAAAGCAAAGCACACAGTCAATCTGTCCCCTCTTTTCATTCCTTCTGTGTTTGCTTATTTCAAGCTTTCGTAATCTCTCACCTGATTTTCTGCAACAATTCCTTACTGTTTTCCCTGCCTTAGTTTTGGCACTATTCTTTTCTACCCATTGCTAATTAATCCTTTTAAATATCTGAATATGACTACATCATTCTCCTGTTTGAAACCTTTCGAGGACTACCTTTCAGGTTAAGTCCAAGTACTTAGCGCTATATTGCAGGCCTCATGATCTTGCCCTGCCCATCCCTCCAGTATCATCTTCTATATCCTGCCCTCCAGTATGCCAACTACTTGCAGGTTCCTGAAACATACCCTGTCTTTTTTTTCCTCTACATCATCATAAATGCTCTTTTTCTCCTCTAGATGGCTAAGACTCACTGACCCTTCTAGGATATTTCAAGGATATTTATTATTCAAGCTTTTATTTATCATTCTTTCCTGAACAAATGATTATTTTCTCCCAGAAAAAATTAATTAACCCTTGGGGCGGCCGGATGGCTCAGTTGGTTAGAGCGCAGGCTCTGAACAACAAAGTTGCCGGTTTGATTCCCACATGGGCCAGTGAGCTGCGTCCTCCACAACTAGAGCCCCCACAACTAGATTGAAGACAACGAGCTGCCACTGAGCTTCCCAAAGGGCAGTCTGATGGCTCAGTTGGTTAGAGTGCGAGCTCTTAACAATAAGGTTGAGGGGCATAAGATTGAAAACAGCAACTGGACTTGGAGCTGAGCTGTGCCCTCCACAACTAGATTGAAGGACAACTACTTGGAGCTGATGGGCTCTGGAGAAACACAATGTCCCCCAATATTCCCCAATAAATTTATTTAAAAAAATTAACCCTTATTTGTGTCCTCATAATACTTTATACATATCCTTATTATAGCAATTACCATGTTGTATTATTATCTGTTTACATTTCTGAGAGCTTCTTGAGGGAAGAGAGGTTTGCAGCTCCAGAACTCATCAGAGTGCATGACATTTTTTTTACAATTTTTAAAAATTGCGGTAAAATATACGCAATATAAAATTTACCATTTTAAGTGTACAGTTTAGTAGTATTAAGTACATTCATTTTGCTGTGCAACCATCACCACCATCCACCTCTAGAACTCTTTTCACTTTGCAAAACTGAAACTCTATGCTTATTAAACAGTAACTCCTCATTCTTCCTTCCCCACAACACCCGGCAATCACCACTCTACTTTCCGTCTATGAATTTGACTACTCCTTAAGTACCTCATATAACTGGAATAATACAGTATGCTGTTTTGTATCTGGCTTATTTCATTTAACACAATGTCTTCAGGGTTCATCTGTGTTGTAGCATATATCACAATGTTCTTCCTTTTTAAGGCCAAATAATATTCCATTGTATACCACATTTTACTTATCCATTCATCTGTCAATGGACACTTGGATTGTTTTCATTCTTTCGCTATTGTGAATAATGCTGCTATGAACATGCGTGTACAAATATCTCTTTGAGAGCCTGCTTTCAATTCTTTTGCATATAATTGCTGGATCATATGGTAATTCTATGTTTAATTTTTTGAGGAACTACTATACTCTTTTCCACAGTGGCTATATCATTTTACATTCCCATCAATAGTGCACAAGGGTTCCAATTTTTCCAGTCCTCACCAACCCTTGTTATTTTCTAGATAAAAAAAATTTTTTTTTGATAGTTGCCATCCTAATGGGTGTGAGTGTAAATGGTATCTCATTTCAGTTTTGATTTGCATTTCCCTGATAATTGGTAATGTTGAGCATCTTTTGATGTGCTTATTGGCCATTTGTATATCTTCTTTGGAGACATGTGTATTCAAGTCCTTTGCCCATTTTTTAATCAGGTTGGGTTTTTTTTGTTATTGAGTTTTAGTTCTCTATATATTCTGAATATTAATCCCTTTTCAGATATATGAACTGCAAATATTTTTCTCCCATGCTGTGGGTTGCCTTTTTACTATGTTGATACTGTTTTTTATGCACAAAAATTTAATTTTCGTGAAATCCAATTTGTCTATATCTTTTGTTGCCTGTGCCTTTGGTATCATATCCAAGAAATCATTGCAAAATCCAATGTTGTAAAGTTTTGGCCCTATGTTTTCTTCTAAGGGTTTTATTATTTTAGGTCTTACAGTTAGGTCACGAATCCATTTTGAGTTAATTTTTGTATCAGGTGTTAGGTAAGGGTCCAATTTCATTCTTTTGCATGTGGGTATCTGGTTTTCCCAGCACCATTTGTTGAAAAGACTGTGTTTTCTCCATTGAATGGCTTTAGCACCTTTGTTGAAAATCATTTAACCATATATGCAAGGATTTATTTTTGGATCGAGTACATGATATTTTATAGGATACAAAGATGAATCAGAGTACAGACTGTCCTAACACATTGGAATTGGTCATAGGGAAATTGTTAGAACGGAGTTGGATCTCGTTTTTTGTTTTAGAGAAAAAAGGGAGAGAAAATTTGGTTTAGAGGGAGGTAAAATAGCTAACTCAAAAGGAGTTCATGTCAGAATGATAGGCCTTTATACCCGTTTCCTGCCATGGTTCATCTAGTTCATGTCCTTATTTTTATGAAGACAATATGAAGAAAAAGAGGCCTGGTGTTACTCTTGAGGTCAGAATTATAAAAATAAAAATAAAAATAGACATATAGAAGGAAGATTCTAACGTCTAGACTAGCTAGATCTGGAAAGGAATGAGTTCTTTATAAGTAAAAATATTCAAACAGAAGTTGGATTACCATCTGTAAGTTCTGCTGTAGAAGGCAGGTCTGATCATCACTCTGCCTTGCTTGCAAATGTTCCCGTAACTGCCCCTTAATGTCAGGATAAAGGTCAGCACTTTAAAATGGCATATGTGGCCCTTATCATGTGGTGCTATGATACCTTTATAACATTATCTCCTGCCGTGTATCTATATTCTTGACATATCCAACTGTATGAACTCTAATCTCCTTTCTAACTCTCAGATTTTACTCACATTAAAAAAAAAAAAAAAACACCTTAAAAAACAGACTGTTTCTAATGTTTCAAGGAAGTAAGCTAAAGGGTGTGGCTGTATTTTAAAATTCCACACATAGAATCCTCAGAACAACTTAAATAGAATTAATGGGTAGCAAGTACACACATGTGCTAGTGTGAATCTAAGGGCACATGAAATCCAAATTGGAGCAGATGAGAAGAAACTAGATTTTAAGAAGAAAGGGAATTAATTTTGTTGAATGTTTACTGTGTAATAGGCATTTAACATATTTTAGCTTATTTAATTTTAAGAATGCAAAAAGACAAAGAGAAATAGATCCTTTACATTACCTTTGAGGTGAGCACATACCTTAGGAGCTTTGGTATTGTATATTTGTAAGAATCACAAAAAATTTTAAACTTTGAACATAACTTCTGCTTTATAAACAACATAGAGTGTCAACAAGCAATTTCTAGGTACTTTCTGTGTGTCAGGATTGTGCTGGTGCTAGAAATACAAAGGTGAAGAAGACATGGGTAGGACCACATCATGGAGGTGGATGCACTCTTTTTGACTGGAGCTCATCATCAGCCAGGGTCTATAAAAGTTTACCAACCATTTCTCCTTGAAGAAATCAGGACTATGGGGAAAAAAGGAGGCTCAAAGAAAACCTTTAGCAGGTCTGATCATATCTCTCTCTTGCTTACAAATGTTCAGCAACTCCACATTAACTACAGGATAAAAGTCTGTTTTTTTCCAATGGCATACTTTTATGATTTGTTCTCCTATGATCTATGAGATCTACTTCGTTTGAGCAGACTTATCTCTGAGGTACTTTTCTTGTTCTGATTTAATTTACTCACCAAATCACCTTTTTATCCAATATGATTATTTTTGGACTAGGTTTTCCTATCACCTAGGAAAAGAACAGCATATGATTATTGATCCACTGGGAAATTATATTTCTCATTATATATGATACAATAAAATTTTTGTTTCAAGTAATTTTCACCTGAGTTTGGATGAAATTGAGTTCTCAGAACTTCTGGACTGAAAGGTTAAATTTGGAGACTTAACCACAATCATGAGGTCTTTCCTGCAAGTATCAGACATAAGTTCTCAGCGTATTTTTACAAAGCAGTGAGACATTTACCATTTTATTTCTCAGTAAGCTGTTTGTGATTCAATGGAAAGAACTGAATCACACAGGACTGGTATTCTAGTCCTGCCTGTGACTTACTGTATGACCCTGGCCACTAATTAAGCCTCTTCTGACCCGTTTCCTTATTCTTTACATAGAAATAATACTTGCTCTATACTTACTTTTTGGGATGATAAATAAGATTATAGTTGCTAAAATTTTCAACTCAACGAGTACGTAGGCATTATAAAAAATACAAGTGTAAGTATTTGTGCTCAATTTATAATCTGTTGGGGTCGGACTTATAAAAGTAACATGTAGGGATTCAGAGAATGGAGGTATCACATTCAGTGGAGGGGAATGATCAGGTAGATTTAATAAAAGAGGTAGGAGTTGAGCTGGGTCTTGAGGAATAGGAAAGATGGTACGTAGAAGAGAGTTATCTGGAAGATATAAGGGGAGAGAGGCACTGGGATTCTCAGTCTGGCCCTGGCTTTTATTTCCAGACACATTATCTCCTGTACACTCCCGACTAAATGATGTTCTCTGAATCACATACATGTGTCTGGCATATAGCAGGCAAGCCTCCAAGGTCTAGCTTCTACCTCTTCCATTGAAGTCTCACCCAAGTGGAATGTATCATGCTCTCCTCCATATTAACCCAGCCTTTGTTCTTATGACCTATTGCTTTTTATTGTAGCTTAATAGAACCACCTTTCTTGCTCAATGGTGAACTTTTTGGAGACAGGAACCTCGTTTGTCTTTGTATATTCCTAGGCACCTAATTTAATGCTTTGCTCTTATTAAGTAATCAGGAAATTTTATTCAATTGAACTTCCTCCAAGGACACTGATACTAGCAGTCACTAAAGTGAAAGACATGTTGGTATCATCTTAATGTCTCTATGGGCTTTAACTTTTGTGTCCTGCTGTTTTCCTTACATTATCCTTGTGAAGTAGGTTTTTTGACTTTAAAATCTTACAGATGAGGAAACTCAGAGGGTGTATTTGCCCAAAGTCACTGAGCTGGTAAGTGCTGAAGCCAGGCAGGGCTCTTTTGACTCGAAATCCACTATACTTGGGCCCTGTGACATCAGATAGGTATGGGTAAAATGCACGTATGCCCAGAGCTCTAGTTTTCTCATTTGTAAATGGGCACAATAGTTCCGACTTCATGAGGTTGTGATGAAGATTAATTGGTGAAATACGAGAAGTCCCTACTAAAACACCTAGCACTTAGTGGGCAATGCTTGGTCCCTTCTCACCAAGCTTCTGATTCATAGGGACATAAATGGATAAATGAAGTATGTAGTTCTGGGGTGTAGTGGGAAGTAGATGGACTATGCAGAGTAATGTCCTACTGTAACCTCTTGCAGGTTCTAGTCTGAGTCATATTATACGAAAATTTATAAGGCAGTAAATGTACTGTAAATACTCAAGATTTAGCCTTCCCTCAGCACATACATACTTGTCATATCCTTTTCCTGGCTAGGATGTGTCAAATGCAAGGATTGTAGTTGTGTGAATTGTCCAGCTTCGAGGTCAGAGATTGGTGGAATAATCTCCAAGACTGGGCGGGGAGGGGGGGGGGGGTTCTTAAAAACAAAAAAACTAACCAAACCTAAGTTCCCTGACTTTAAACAACTGTGTGGAGGAACCTGACACATTAAAAGCAAGGAGGGGTGGGGAGGCCTAAGGAGGGTAATTGATTCCAAACCCACGTGAAACTGAAGAAAATGATTTCCAAAATCATTTTTTGGGCGGATGCTCTTGAAATTTCTCTGCCGAGCTCCTTAACTCCTGAATTGGCTGCTTTTTAAAAAGAAAAGCATTTCAGCTTTGGTGAGCTGGTTGCAAAAGTAAATAGACGAGGGTCGACCCCAGAGTCTTCCTCTAGTTTCCTGCTGGTATTCAGAAGCCCGTGCTAACCGCCAAGGGTCCGCAGAGGCTGGGGCTGGGCCCGGTCGTTGAGCCAGGCCAGAGGGTGCACGTCCAAGGCCGGGCTTTCTTTCAGAGCGAGGCACGGAGGTGGCTTTCGGGCCCCTCGTCCCTCTTGGGGGCCTCGGCAGGGCGGCCTGCAGTCCAGGAACCAGAACTGAGTGGCGCGGTAATTCCCGCGAGGACGAACTCCAGAGCTGCGGGCGTCCTCGCGCCGCTCCACAGTGGGGCCCGGTAGGGGAGCCCGACCTCCCGACCTCCCGACCCGCCGCGCTCGGTGGCCCCGTCTCTCCTCTGGATCCAGTGCTGACTTCGACCCTCCCCCAACGTTAGAGTGCCCCGCCCCCTCCTCGCGGACTAACTAGTGTCCCGCTCCCACCCCTTCCCTCAGAGTAAGTGTGAATGCGCTGCTCTATTACCTCGATCCCCTCCCCATTGTTTCTCGCAGCCACTGCGTGCCTCCGAACGTAGCCCCTCCCCCATTGGTGTTTACTCCCCTCGCCCTGGTTTAGCTGGTGCCCAGGGGCCCCCAGAACTAAGGGAGGGGCACCCCTAAACCCTTACCCCTGGGTCTCCCTCGCGTCGATCCCCAACCCCACCTCTGGGCAGAACTCCATTCAGGACTTCATCCTTTTCTCCACCCCCTTCTCCCCCAGTTCTCCGTCTCCTTTGACTCCCTCCCTTCAGCGGGTCCTCCTTTTTCTTCTCCTTCCCCCTCCTCCCTCTCCCTTCCCCCTCCGCTCCCCCTCCCTTCCCCTTCCCCCCCACAATGCAGTTCGCGGCGCGGCGGACATGGCGGTGGAGTCCTGAGCTTGTCGTCTCCCGGCCTCCAGCGGCGGTGACGGCGACGGCGACGGCGACGGCGGCGGCGGCAGCAGCGGGAGGCGGAGGGGGAGCCGGAGCCATTGAGATGAGGAGGCGCCGCGCGCGCCTGTAGCTAGCAGGCCTCGCAGGTACAGAGGTTCCGGCGGCGGTGAAGCACTGGGCGCCTAGGGGGTGTGCTCGGGAAAGGCCGGGCGGTCCCCTGTTCGCCCTCAGGTGCCGCTCCTCGCAGGTGTTGAGGGCCCGGGCGGAGCGCGTCTCAGCCGCCCCGTTGGGGCCTAACACTTCTTTCTTTGCGGGAATGGGCTTCAGTGTCCCAGGGGAAGGCAGAGATAAAGGAGGTAGGGGCGGCGGCCTGGGCGGCCTGAGGAGGGCATTGGGGCGCTTTGGGGCCGAACTCCACTGAGAGGCTGAGGCTCTCGGTCCCGGGCCGAAACCTGTAGACTTGGGAGGAGGATTTTGAGTTAACGGAATTTGGCGTGAGCTTTCTCTTGGGTCCAGTAAGATTCCCTGTCATGTATGTCTTTCTTTCACCTCTTAGATAGAAACGTACATATGTAACATAAATATACACATGCATGTAATAATACATCATAAATATTTTCTCTGGGCTCGCCCTTGTCGGGAGAAGGCAGAGGTGTCTGTGGATTTCGTTTCTTGTTCGCCCGCCTTCACCCCGCCCTCCAGTCGAATGGTGGTAATGAATGCTTTTGACGTGGGAAACTCTGAGATTCGTATTTGTAAACAGACAACATTCGCCGAGTTGTTGCAACGCCTCCAACTATAGGTTTCAGGTCCTTTTGGTGTCCGGATTGCAAAAGAAGGAGAAAAATAGACCTAAAAAAAGCACACCATCGGGACTTCTAGTTGTACTTGAATGGAATGAATTACTGTTATTTTAACAACGTTGATTAAACATTTTGTTTTCAGAAGATTATCAGATCTTTAACCAGATGAATTTTGTACTTTGCACGAGATTTTAGTTTCAGTATACCATGTTCCTTCATTTTGATATATTTTTGATATAAAAGTAGTTCTTTACACGTTTGGCGTTCTACTCCCTTTTGTAATCTTTTTAGCGTCCAGAAATGCAATTCGAATTGTGTATTGTTGGCATCCAGTAATTACCTGGAATGGATCAGATTACCTTTTGTTTCCAAAGATTACCCCCCACCCAAGACTTGTAGGAACGAAATACATGTGTAACACTTGGTGAAACAGAACATATCCTGTTTCTGTTTTTAAAGTAATGAGAACTATTAGCTAATAAAATTGGATAATCCCACTTGGAAATGACAATTTAGAGAGAATGCCATACCAAGGTGGTGAATTGCGGGCTGGTTTTAAGAAAAAGTTGACTTCTTTTAGTTAGTATCAGTAGGTTCTGTATATGAGTAAACTATATGCTGAAATTTTCTTTAGGCACAGAACCCTTGTGTCTCCTTAGAAATTGCTGCACTATACTGCATCCTAGTACTGATTAGTCACAACTTGAAAAATTATGAAATATTGATTCATTTAGAAAGTTGTGCTTAAGATAATGAATTCACTAATGTTTACTGTGCTATAATGCTTTCATTAAAAAATTTAAAGAATGCTTAAAAACTGTATACTTTGGGGAAGATAAGAACTTTAAGTTATTTCATGCTTTAAAAATATATTTAATATAAACAAAAGAAACTTGCTTTTAAAAAAGACCTTTTAGATAATTTTCCTGCAGTTTGCAACTTTTCATTTGATTAGAGTGGAAAATGAAAAAATAAAGCTTCCTTGAAATAATACAGTAGCAGAAGTGAAAGTTATTGACATTTAATATTTTAAGTCTAGCAAATATCTAAATACAAAAAGGAAATCAAAGTTTTTTATTGTCCTAGGTCAAGTAATCATACACATAAGTTTAGTTCAATTTTGTAAATCCTAATTCACACTTAGACTTACATTTATTTTTAGATAATTTACCTAGAACAGTGTTTACATTATAATTTTAGACCTTTTAAAATCAAAGTTTATAATTATAAATATCTGATTAATAAAAAGCTGTTGAAAGAATTTTTATTCTCAGAGTAGATTTATTTTAGTAAAGTAAGTAATTAGAGAACTTTTTTTGACCTCAAGTTAACCTTGACATGCATAATAATTATGTTGTGTTCTTTATAGAATGTCAAGGCAGGATCTGTGGGTAGAGAAAGGTGTTTGAATTTATTTTGTGGAGAAAGTTTCTGGTTTCAGAAAAACAAGACTTACCTCTAAATGCAGATGCTATTAAATTTTGTTTATCCTTAAAAAAAAAAATCAGACCATTTTGATATAACAATTCAGTGAGATGTGTTACATTCTAAACTAAATGCTTGAATTCCTGAAATCATGTTTTAAAAATTCAAATAAAGTCATTATGTTATAAATTCAATTAAAGTCAATTATATTTTTAAAAAGAGCAGTTCTAGAAAGACCTAAAACAGGCAAGGGAAAAGGACACTGTAGTTTAAAGCTGGATGTGTAGACTTTTTCTTAATTTTAGAGGAATTAGTATTTTTTACACTGAACTAAGTGAATTAGAATTGTTTACACTAAACTAAGTTTTAATTTTAGAATCCTAGATAATTGTGTAATTTGGAGAAATGTTTAAAAATCAGAATAATGTCGCAAGTGTTTCTTACAAATCTATAAAGAAGAAAAGGTGTGTAAATGCAAGGACGAACCATTTTGATTCTTTTCCCCCTTAAATGAGAGATTTAATTTATGTGATATGTTATGGTTTTCACATTGTTTTCTTATCAGCTCATTGGGTGTCCAAAATTGTCCTGTGAGTTAAAGGGGGAGAGAAAAGGGAATTAGTTTGTATTTGAGAATCTGTTTTGTTCCAGGCATTGTGCTAGACAAGTTTTTGTGGGGTTCCCCCCCAACTGGTTCAATGTAACAACCCTATGACATCTGTTTTGTAGATGAGGGATCTCTCACTCAGCTGTTAAGTAATTTGCTGAAGATCTTAGAGTTAAAAAGATTCAAAGCATCTCTGTGCTCTTCCTATCATATAGGCCATGTTGCTTCTCAGATGTTTCAAGGATTCTCTTTAATTTTATAGGAGAAACTGCTTAAGGTTGCTTGTCCATTCATCATTTAATTATTTCATCGAACATTGGCATTTGTACTTTATGCTAGACACTGCTAGGTTTTGGAGATACAAAATTATTGAAGATAATCTTGCCCTATAGGGAACATAGTCTATGTATATAACACAGATAAATTACAATACACTAGATTATGGGAGCTCAGAGGGAAAAAGCTGACTTTTGAGGGATGAATAGGAGTTTGCTAGGTGGAGAAGGGAGATAGTAGGTCATTCCAGAGCTAAGGAATAACATATACAAAGATGATAAGTTGTTATGGGGCTTGGTGTATAGACAAGAGTGAGAATTCAGCGTGTCAGGAATTGAGGATTTATGGATAGAGTAGTAAAAGAAGTAGTTGGAAGTAGCAGTCCAATTGTGAGTGTTATTGTGTATGTGAAGTTAAGGCATTTGGATTTTTGTCTTGTTAAGCGAGATCACCAAGTGAGATAGTGGTTAAACTGTGATTAGAAGTATGTCTTCTGATTCCTAGGTTAGTATTTCTTTCTCTTTGGCTTCTTTACCCCAAAAAGATTTTACATGTTTTTAATCGATAGTAAAGCCATCTTTTCCATGCAACTCTACTCTAGTTGTATTCTAGACTGGTTTTTTAAGAATCCTGTGAGCCAGATCTTATTGTCTAAGAATGTAGTATCTTAGAAGAATCTTTTAAGATAAAGATACCTCTGGGAGAAATCACCTTGTTATGGTTACTCAGGAAGTTTTTTCATTCCTTGGCTTGGGTTAATTGACTACTTTCTAGTTTAACACTAGAAACCAATAGGATATGGCATTGGGAAGTGTGGGCTGGAGGAGGAGAAGCATTTATGCAAGCTCAGTGTTCATCAATAAAAATGAGCAAAGTCCTAATCTTTACACAAACCAGCTTGTACTTTTCAAAAAGAAATATGTATGTTTGTAAGTTACAATAGTCTGGTAATTTTAAATAGGTATTTGAGTTACAGTGATAATATATAGCTTATTTTATGAGAGGCTTCCAGTCAAGGTAGTGCTATATGTACATGCTGTGCATACCTTCTCACAACCATGTCAAAATTACAGCTAAACTACAAAACAACCATCATGAGAATCGCCTAAGATCTTGCTGAACTGAAGCCCTAAAACTAAGGACATGCAGAAGAAGCCATCTCAAGACTGGTAGGAGGGGCAGAGATGCAGAACAGGCTGGTCTTACATCCATGTGTGACCACTGAAAATTGCTAGGGACATTTCGGTTGCAGAGGTCTCCCTGAAGGAGTAAGGGGTCCCAGCCCTCCCTAACCCAGGGTTCCAGTGTTGAGGAGAGAAGTACTCATAATTTCTGGCTGTGAAAATCAGCGGAGTTTGTTACTGAGTGAGAGATAGGGTGGCCGGAGTCCCAGGTGTCCTTTTAAAGGGACCACGAGCAGACTTACCGACAGAATCACTGGCTCTAAGCTCCAGTGCTGGGGCAGCAGCTGGAGAGGTGGCAGGGACATGGGAGGGGCGGGGGGGGGGTACTGAGTTGTCTGGTTTCAGGACGGGCTGAAGGGGCAGCTTTCTCTTGGATGGAGGAGCTGGCGGAGGACATTGTTTCTTTGATGAGCCCTCCCCCTTCCCTAGGTACAGACATAGGCTGCCATTGTATCTGAGTCTCCATTACTAACTAACGCTGCTCATTCACCATGCCTTAGTGATTCAAGACCCCACCCCACTCAACTTTTGGGTATACCCAAGCTGTTTCTAGCGGCTTTTTCATACAAATTGCCTGCCCTGGCTCATTCTGCAGACTTTCCTAGGGTCTCTCAAAGGTTTGTGGAACCCGGACAAGCGGCATCTGGTTTGAGCATGTCCTGTACCTATGGTTGAGCAGCCCTAAGCCTGGCATTAGCAGCAGCTGGCCTTGGTTCATGGCTTGGCCTCTCAAGTCAGTTCCAAGCAAGTCAGGGGCGATAGCCATCTGCGGATTTCTTTGTGGCTTCTTCCAGGTAGTCCCTGGTGAAGCATGGGCTGTGATTAAACTTGGTCTGCAGTGGGTTCCCTCCCAAGTGGCCCTGGGGCTGGAGAGACCAGCAGCCAGCTTCGAAACAAGCTGGAGCGTCACCCTGCTGCCTTCATGGATGACACCCAAGAGGCAGATCGGCAGGTACCAGAGCCCTGATGAGGCAGATCCTACTATGTAGGATCAACTACAACTGCGTTGACAACTGCTCCATTGTAGTCAAGGCCAGTCCTCACAGCCAGAGAGCCTGAGGGTCAATCCCTCCCATTGATGTGCAAATAGCAACCAAGACTCAACTATATGAAGAGGGCACACATAGCCCACACAAGGGACACACCTGGAGTGCATGTCTCAAGTGACCAGGAAGATTGCACCACAGTCCCACAGCACACCTACTACATAAAGCCACTCTACTAAGACTGGGAGACATGGCAGCCCTACCTAATACACAGAAACACAGGGAGACAGCCAAAATAGGGAGACAAAGAAATATGTCCCAAGTAAAAGAACAGAACAAAGCTCTCCAGAAAAAGAATGAAACGAAATGGAGACAAGCAATCTACTAGACACATAGTTCAAAACACTGGTTATAAGAATGCTCAGTGATCTCAGGTAGAACTTCACAAAAGAGATAAGAAACATAAAAATGGAGGTAGAGAACATAAAAATGAACCAGTCAGAAAGAAAGAATACAATAACAGAAATAAAGAATACGTTACAGTGAATCAACAGATTGGATGAAGCAGAGATTCAAATCAGCGATTTAGGAGATAAGGTAACAGAAAACACCCAATCAGAACAGTGAAAAGAAAAAAGAATGCCCCCAAAATGAGGAGAGTTTAAGGGTCTCTGGGACAACCTCCAATATACCAACATTTGCATAATAGGGGTAGCAGAAGAAGGAGAGAGAGAGCAAGGAATTCAAAACCTATTTTAAGAAATAACGACAGAAACCTTTCCTAACCTGGCAAAGGAAAAAAACATACAAGCCCAGGAAGCACAGAGAATCCCAAACAAGATGAACCCAAAGAAGCCAACACCGAGACACATCATAATTAAAATGCCAAAGATTAAAGACAAAGAGAGAATCTTAAAAGCAGCAAGAGAAAACAGTTACCTACAAGGGAGCTCCCATAAGACTTACAGCTGATTTCTCAACAGAAACTTTGTAGGCCAGAAGGGATTGGCACAAAATATTCAACGTGATGAAAAGCAAGGATCTACAACCAGCAAGTATTTACCCAGCAAGGCTATCATTTAAAATTGAAGGACAGATTAAAAGCTTCCCAGACAAGTAATAGCTAAAGGAATTCATCACCACCAAACCGTATTACAAGGAATCTTAGAGGGACTTTAAGATGAAAAAAAAAAAAAAAGAATAATATGTGTCAATAACGACATACCTAGCAACAATTACTTTCAAAGGAAATGGATTTAATGCTCCAATCAAAAGATAGGGGAGCTGAATGGGTAAGAAAATAAGACCCTTACATATGCTGCTTACAAGAGACTCACTTCAGATTGAAAGACATACACATACTAAAAGTAAAGGGATGGAAAAAGATATTTAATAAAAATGGAAACAAAAAAGCTGGGGTAGCAGTATTTTTACCAGACAAAATAGACTTTAAAACAAAGACTGTAATGGGACAAAGAAGGACCTAGTAATCCCACTTCTGGGTATTTATCTGAACCCAAAATGCTACTTTGAGGGACCATGCTCATCTATATGTTTCTGGTGGCATTATTTACATAAGCCAAGATATGAAGGCAACCTGGGTGTCCCTGGATGGATGAATGGATAAGAAGAGGTGGTACATGTACATGTATACAGTGGAATATTACTAGCTGCAAAAAAGAATGAAATCTTGCCATCTGCGACAACATGGATGGACCTATAGTGTATTGTGCTGAGTGTAGTAAGTCAGACAGCGAAAGACAAATATTGTTTAATTTCACTTATAAGTGGAATCTAGAGAACAAAATAAATCATTGAAACAGAAACAAACTCATAGATACAGAGAACATTTTTTTGATGGTTGTCAGATCGGAGTGGGGCTGGCAGTAGGTGAAAAGGGTAAGGGGTTAAGAAGTACAAATTTGTTGTTATACAGTAGTCATGGGGATGTAGGGTATAGCATAAGGAATATAGTCAATAATATTGTAATAACTATGGTGTCAGATGGGTACTAGATCTATCGGGGTGATAGATGGAAGGGGGGCAGGGGCAGGATAAAAAAGGTGAAGGGATTAAGAAATACGAATTGGTAGTTACAAAATAGTCCTGGGGATGTAAAGTATAGGGAATGTAATCAATAATATGGTAATAACTATGTATAGTACCAGCTGGGTACTAGTCAGGGGGAATCACTTCCTAAATTATATCAATGTCTAACCAGTATGCTGTACACCTGAAACTAATATAAAATAATATTGAATGTCAACTCTAATTGAAAAATTAAAAAGGGGGGAAGATAAAGAGGAATAAGAGGTTCAGAGTTCCAGATATAAAACAAATAAGTTTTGGGGAATGTAGTATACAGCATAGAAATATAGTCAATAATATTGTCATAGCATGGTACAGTGTCAGATGGTTGCTGGACTTATCATGGTTTCACTTCTTTAGCATAGGGAATAGGGAATACAATCAATAATGTGGTAATAACTGCATAGTGCTTGGTGGGTACTGTTGAATAACTATGATGTACACCTGAAACTAATGTTGTAGGTTAGATATATTTTAATAAAATTATAAAGACAAAAAATAAACAGTCATTAGGTTTAGAATAAAAAGTTAACTTTTATTGTTAAATTTTAACAATAAAAAATGTTAAAATTAATTCCAGATTTGTATTTGTTAACCTGAATAAATGTAAGCCCAGCTACATAATTTGCAGGGCCTGTGCAAAATGAAAACGCAGGGCCCTTGTTCAAAAAGTAGGAAATAGTGCCATTAATTTACTAAAATTTAAATCTAAAATATAAAGCTTACAGTTGCTAAAATACAGAGTTACTAAAATAAAGATGCTTCCTTTCTTCTGTGACCTTTCTCCTGACTTGTTGCTTTTTAATGCCATTCTAAATAATTAAAATTTTAAAATCATTAAGGGCAGTTGTCTACCCTAGACTCTGCCATCAGGAACTCCTCTGCTGGTGTTTCTCTTCTTAAATAAAATTTCTACCTTCTAAAAAAAAATAAGTAAAATCATTAAGCATGAATTTCACTGTTCATTTTTATATTGTGCAATGTCAGTTTTAAATGTAAATATACAAGCATTTAACTGTATGTGGAATTGCTAGTATTTCATAGCTTGTACATATATATTTCATTCTCAGCAGAACAGGGGAAACATTGCACAAAACTTACTCAACTGTTTTTTTTCTCTTTACTTGCACATTTTACCAACACTGTCTTCCTTTGACTTTGGTAGGACTGAAAGGAAAAGGAACTGTGGCTTGATCTTTCTTTTTTCCCTTTTCTTCTGTGTCATCACTTTTAGCATAAGGGATTGGTTAACACAGGGAAGTAACATGAGTAAGAAAAGATATGATAGATTTTCTTTGTCATTCATGTTTCTTAGAATACCATTGTCTTCTATGTTTGAAGCAAGTTATGATTCAAAGGGAAAATTTGGCTTCTTGGACTGTCAGTAGCCTTGCTTACTTAGTTGTAGACGCCAAGCTTACCTTGAACTCATTTTGAATCTTGTTGAACTCCCATACGCTGTGGATCCACTAGAATTCTGTGCTCATTGGGCATTGCCAAAGCTATATGAGAATGATGTGGAAAGAAATGGCAGATATGCATTTTCATGTGTCTCTTCTGCTCACGTGCATGTTGCGTTGTCCCAACAGATTTCATTCAAAACACAAATTCAAAGATAAATTATTAAGAATTTCAAGATGGCGACAGCAGAGGTTTAAACCAAGAACAGGGTCTTTCTGAGTGTGGAGCCCTGTGTTACTGCACAGGTCACATGTCCATGAAATCAACCCTGAACAAAAAGATTGGTGGAAAATAGTAATATGCATTGAGACGAAGAGACTGCCGTAGTTCACCTTGTACTAATGTGATAAGCATTGACACTAATTTATTTTGAAGCATTCTGAGGATTGTGTTCCTTATTGTGAAGTTAGTGACTTGTTGAGGTAAATGAAATGGGAGCAAAGGTAATCAGTGCTAGTATTCTTTCTTTCCCTATTTTGCTAATAGTGGGACATAACAAAATTAAAGCAGTTTGGAATGCTGAGCCAATGCATGAAAGACAGCTGCCTTGGAGAGTCACCTAAATTCACAGAGGAATTTGCATGAGTTGATAAATCAACTTGTGATAAACATTGAGTTACTGGGTTGTTATTACAGCATAATGTGGCCCATTCTGAGTGATACAGTTTGTGAGATTCCAAAATGAGTGTGCTGTTAGAAGCACAAGCCTTGTAGGATCAGCACAATTACATATTACAATTTTTGCACTTAAGGGACATAGTAGGTATCCCCAACAAACAGTAGGTAAACCCACTCAAATTATTATAAATAAGTACCTAGGAACTGCTTAGTAATGCAAGAATTAAGAGCTCTCTAGTGTATCTTGAATCTTATGTAGAGCTAGTTCTTGATTATTTATAAGGAATAAGAGGAAAATGTGGCTTCAGTAATTTGGGAACCCAGATTAATCTCCACATCTCATTAGAAAAAAACAAAAAACAGTTGTCAGTCTCAGGCTGTTTTAACAAATTGCTTGTGAAAAAAGCATAACCTAAATAAACTTCCTTTGACCATTGCTGATGAAGTTTCTAATATGTAATCAAATTGCCAAAAAAGGTTTTACCAAGTGAACAAAGAAAGAAAAGGCTTGAATAATCCAGAAAACCTAGCTAATCAGGCTGTGGGTGATTATCTAGGTAATTTAGTTTAGAAATCCCATTTATTCACAAAATTGGCTTTGAGAGAGGGGTGCACAGTTCCACTTGCCTTTGATCTTAAAAATTCTGTCAGCTGATTTACCCATATAAAAAGTTGCATTTAAAAAAATATCTTTGTTTTAAAGAGTGGTTAACATTTAAAATGAGGTCCATAATACTTTATATAAGCTTATTAATGCACATTTTTATTAAAATATTTTTGAGTTTAAATTTTTTTATTGTGGTAAAATACTTATAACATAAAATTTATGTTGTATATATTAACCATTTTAACTGTTTTTTAAGTGTACAACTCAGTGGCATTAGTACATTCACAATGTTGTGTAACCATCACCACAGTCTATCTACAGAACTTTATCCCAAACAGAGACTTTGTACCCATTAAGCAAGAACTCTCCATTCCCCTTTCCTCCACAGCCCCTGATAAATTCTGTTCTACTTTCTGTCTCTGAATTTGCTTATTCTAAATGTCTTGATAATTGTAATTATAACATATTTGTTGTTTTGCGATTACTTATTTCATTTAGTACAGTGTCTTCACGTTTTATCCATATTGTAGCATGTATCAGAATTTCCTTTTAATGGTTGAGTATGTGTATACCACACTTTGTTTATCTGTTGATAGACACTTGGGTTGCTTCTATCTTTTGGCTATTGTGAATAATACTGCAGTAAATGTGGGTGTACAAGTATCTGTTCAGGTCTCTGCTTTCAATTCTTTTGGATATATGCCTAGGAGAGGAGTAGAATTGCTGGATCATATGGTAATTCTATGTTTAACTTTTTGAGGAACTGCTGAACTGTTTTTCGCATTGGCTGCATCATTTTATTAAATTTCCACCATCAATTGCATGAGGATTTTAATTTCTCTACATCCCCACCAACACTTGTTATTTTCTGCTTTTTTATTTATTTATTTATTTATTTATTTATTTATTTAATTAAATTTATTGTGGTGACAATTGTTAGTAAAATTACATAGATTTCAGGTGTACAATTCTGTATTACATCATCTATAAATCCCATTGTGTGTTCATCACCCAGAGTCAGTTCTCCTTCCATCACCATATATTCGATCCCCCTTACCCTCATCTCCCACCCCCCACCCCCCGCCCCCCTTACCCTCTGGCTGCTTTTTTTTTTTAAAACTGTTGATTCCTTTTTTTTTTTTTAAAGATTTTATTGGGGAAGGGGAACAGGACTTTATTGGGAAACAGTGTGTACTTCCAGGCCTTTTTTCCAAGTCAAGTTGTTGTCCTTTCAATCTCAGTTGTGGAGGGTGCTGTTCAGCTTCAAGTTGTTGTTCTTTCAGTCTTAGTTGTGGAGGGCACAGCTCAGCTCCAGGTCCAGTTGCCGTTGCTAGTTGCAGGGGGCACAGCCCACCATCCCTTGCGGGAGTTGAACCGGCAACCTTGTGGTTGAGAGGATGCGCTCCAACAGTCAACTGAGCCATCTGGGAGCTCAGTGGCAGCTCAGCTCAAGGTGCCATGTTCAACCTTAGTTGCAGGGGGCGGAGCCCACCATCCCTTGCGGGACTCGAGGAATTGAACTGGCAACCTTGTGGTTGAGAGCCCACTGGCCCATGTGGGAATCAAATCGGCAGCCTTCGGAGTTAGGAGCACGGAGCTCTAACCGCCTGAGCCACCGGGCCGGCCCTATTTTCTGCTTTTTTGATAATCCTAGTGGGTATGAAGTATTGTAATTTTGATTTGCATTTCCCTAATGACTAAAGTTGACCACCTTCACCCATTTTGCCTCCCATCCTTCCCACCCACCATCTCTGGCAACCACCAGTCTGTTCTGTGTATCTGTGAGTTCAGTTTTTGTTGGTTGGTTTTAGATTTCACGTAGGGAGATCATATAGTATTTGCCTTTCTCTGACTGACTTATTTCACGGAGAATAATGCCCTCAGGATTTATTCATGTTGTGAACAGCAAGATTTCATTTTTTTTTTAAATTGATGGATAATATTCCTGTGTGTGTGTGTGTGTGTGTGTGTGTATGTGTTTGTATCACATTTTCTTTATACATTCATCCATCAGTGGACACTTGGGTTGTTTCCATGTCTAGACTGTTGTAAATAATGCTGCAGTGAACATGGTGCAGATATCTTTTCTAGTTAGTATTTCATTTCCTTCAGATAAATACCCAGAAGTGGAATTGCTGGATCATATGGTTGTTTTATTTTTAATTTTTTGAGGAACCTGTATGCTGTTTTTCATAGTATCTGTACTAATTTATATTCTCACCAACAGTGCAGAAGGATTCCCCTTTCTCCACATCCTCGACAATACTTATTTCTTGTCTTTTTGATAATAGTTATTCTAACAGGTGTCAGGTGATAATGTCATTGTGGTTTTGATTTGCATTTCCCTGATGATTAGTGATATGGAGCACCCTTTCATTTACCTTTTGGCTATTTTGTATGTCTTCTTTGGAAGAATGTCTGTTGTGATTCTCTGCCCATTTTTTAATCTGATTTTTTTTTTCCTATTGAGGTGTATGAGTTCTTTGTATATTTTGGATGTATCCCCTTATCATATATAAAATTTGCAAATCTTTTGTTCTGTAGGTTGCCTTTTCATTTTGTTGATGTTTCCTTTGCTGTGCAGAAGCTATGTAGTTTGATGTAGTCCCATTTGTTTATTTTTGCTTTTGTTGCCTTTGCTTTTTGTGTCAAATCCAAAATATCATTGCCAAGACGGACGTTAAGGAAGAAATTTTAAATTTTGATGAAGTCAATGAAATCCAATTTATCTATTTTTTCTTTTGTTTTCTGTGTCTTTGATGTCATACTTAAACTGTTGCCAAACGCAAAGTCATAAAGATTTACAGTTTTTATGTAGTATGTATATAGGCGTGTGTGTGTGTGTGTGTGTGTGTGTGTGTGTAGTTTATAGTTCTTAAATTTAGGTCTTTGATCTTTTTGTTTTTATTTTTGTTTTTATCCTTCCATCGTTTATTTCTGAAAATATAGGTGTATATATTCTGTTCTTTCTTATATGTAATTAACATAATACACACTTCCTATGTATATTATTTTTTTCACTTAACAGTATATCTTCACTATCACTCTATAGCAAAATAGAGACTTCCTCATTCTATTTTATAACTGCATAGTAATTTATGGTTTTATGATAGTTTTGGCTACCAATTCCCTATTGGTGGTCATCGAGTTTTTCCATTCTTTTGCCTTTACAATTGCTTGGTAAAAAACACTACAATTAAACCTTGTCTATTTGATCCATTTTGAGTTAATTTTTGTAACTGATGTAAAGTGAAGGTACAGTTTCATTTTTTGAGCGTGGATATCTAGTTTTCCCAGCACCATCTTGAAAAGACTGCACTTTTTCCATTGACTACTCTTAGCACTGTTGTCAAATCAGTTGACCATGTATGTGAGGGTATAATTCTGGGCTCTGTGTTCTATTCTGTTGCTCTGTATGTCTTTCCTTATGACAGTACCATACTATTTTGATTACTCTAGCTTTGTAGTAAGTTTTAAAATTAGGAAGTGTGAGTCCTCCAACTTTTTTCTTTTTCTTTTTCTAGATCATTTTGGCTATTCAAAGTTACTTGAAATTCTGTATGAATTTTAGGATGATTTTTGTTTTTAAATTTCTGCAAAAAATGGCATTGGGATTTTGATAGTGAATGCATTGAATCTGTAGATAGATCACTTTGGGTAGTATTGGCATCTTAACAATATTGTGAACAATGTGCGTTATTGACAATAACTTAAGTGAAGGAAATAAGTGGATGAGTACACAGTAGGCTGCAGTTCATGAATGCTGCCCAGTCTCCAGCTGTTGGCAGCTATGGCAAAGCCGCCTGAACAGTTCTTGGGATTCCTGAGCTTAGTAACAATACTCAAGGGGTGGAGCGATTAATCCTTTTAAGTGAATTATAAATACTGTGAAAGGCATGTCTTCCAACCTTTCACTCCCTTGGGGCTGTAGGTTACATGAGCTTAAAATACTTCCTGATTCCCAGCCTCTGGTTACACTGGTTACCCTTAGGCAGTGATCAGAGTTTGAAAGGGGAACAGCAAAGAAGAGATAGACAGGGAAAGCAGACTGGAAGGAATCCATGAACACGGAATGTCTTGCCATTTATTTGTCTTTAATTTCTTTTAGTAATGTAGTTTTCAGTGTACAGATTTTTTGCCTCCTTAAATTTATTGCTAAGTATTTAATTCTTTTTTTTAATGTTATTGTAAGTGGAATTGTTTTCTTAATTTCCTTTATGGATTGTTCATTGCTCTTGTATAGAAATAGACCTGATCTTTGTGTGTTGATTCTATCCTGCAACTTGCTGAATTTGTAACTCTGCCTTTTTTGTGCATTCTTTATAGTTTTCTTACATATAAGATCATGCCATCTGCAAATGGATGTTTATTTCTTCCTTTCCAGTTTTGGATGCCTGTTATTTCTTTTATTTTCCTAATTGCTCTGGCTAGAACTTCCAGTATGATGTCAAATAGAAGTGGCAAAAGCATATATCCTTTTCTTATTTCTTATTTTGGGGGAAAAGTTTTTGATCCTTTTTTACCCTGCCTTTTTTCTGGCCCCTTCCCCCCCGCCCCCAACTCGGTTCAAAATGTTGTTTCTTAGTTTAGTTGTGTAGGACACAGCTCCCTGGCCCATGCTGGTATTAATGAGCCTTGTGCTCCCTCCGCTGAGGCAGTTGGTTGCCTGTCGTCTGTCGGCAGCTCACAGAAGCTCTTGCTGGCTGCCGGCTGCTCACGCTGGTTACCGGCCGCTCATGGCAGCACATAGCAGCCCACGCCAACCTCCGGCCACTCATGGCAGCCCAGCTCTAGGGAGAGCAGTTGTTCACAGTCTTAGCTGTAGAGGGCACAGCTCACTGGCCCATGTGGGAATTGAACTGGCAACCTCAGCGTTAGCACGGCGCTCCAACCACCTGAGCCATTGGACTGGCCCATTGATCTTTCAATAGGGAGTCTGATGTTAGCTGGGATTTTCTCTTTCTTTCTTTTCTTTCTTTCTCTCTCTTTCTTTGTTTTTTTTTCTTGGTAGATGGCCTTTATCTTGTTAAGGAAGTTCCTTTCTATTACTAGTTTATTAAATGTTTTTATCATAAAAGGGTGCTAGATTTTGTCAAATGCCTTTTTTTGCATCAGTTGAGATAATTATATTTTTCTTTTCATTCAGTCTATTAATGTGGTATATCACATTGATTTATTTTCATATGTTGAGCCACCCTTATATATTCTGATGATAAATCTCACTTTGTTATGGTGTATAACCGTATTAATATGCTGTTGAATTTGTTTGGCTGGTATTTTGTTGATAATTTTTTGTATGTGTATTCATAGTATCAGGGTAATTCTGGCCTCATAGAATGAGTTAGGAAGTGTTCCCTCCTTTTTAGTTTTTTGGAAGAGTTTGAGAGGTATTGGTGTTAATTCTTTAAATAATTGAGTAGACTTCACTATTATAGCTTTCTGGTTCTGGGCTCTTTTTTGTTGTTGGGAGGTTTTTAATAAATTTTTAAATTTATTAAGACTTGTTTTGTGGCCTAACCTAACAAGTCTATAGGCCTCCGGGAGAATTTTCCATGTGTACTTGAGAAAAATATGTATTCTGATGCTGGGATTATTTCATGTGGAGAAATGCAGCAATAAATAGAGTTGAAGAAAACTGAAGCAACTCTACATTGATACATTGGCACAAACAGAAAGAACACACACTTTACTCATACCGTCTTGTGTGTCTGAAAGCTGATTTTGTACACACTCCTTTGGAAACACCACTCTGAAAAGATTTTGTTAGCTCAGGTGAGAGAATGAGTATACATACGAGGTGTGATCAAAAGCTATGGTGAATGTTTAAATTAAAAAAAATTATTACAGTAAAAGGCACATTGCCATTAATCCCCCCTCAAAATACTCCCTCTTGCTTCAGACACACTTATCTCATCGTTCTTGCCATGTTCTGAAGCAGCTCTGGAAGTCCTCTTTTTTGAGCGTCTTTAGCTACTCTGTTGTGGCTACCTCGATATCCTGAATTGGTTCAAAACGTTTACTTTTCATGGTCATTTTGACTTTGGGGAAGAGCCAGAAGTCGCATGGTGCCATCTGTTGAATAAGGTGGATCATTTCACACCATACTGTTTTTATTTGACAGAAATTTCCGTACCAGAAGTGACGTGTAACACGGAGCCTTTCTGTTGTGATAAAAAAAAAAGTGCGGTGAATGCTTCTGATGAGTGCCATCCATTGGAAAGGCAGGGATCTTCAATACAGGAAGCCACACGTCAAACTTTAGTAACAATGTGTGACAAATTTCAACTTGTTTGGTGGAGTCAGTCGGGTGTGAGCTACAATTGAGAGGTGTATTTTAAAGTGTGCTGTAAATCATCCTCCATCATGACAACACTCTGTGTCACACATCACTTCTGGTATATGGCAATTGCTAGCAAATAAAAACATTACAGTGTGTTCTCATCCACCTTATTCACTGGATTTGGCACCATAAGACTTCTGGTTCTTTCCCAAAGTCAATATGATTCAGGACATCGAGGCAGCCATGACAGCACAACTAAAGATACTCATGAAAGAGGACTTCCAGAACTGCCTCATAAAGTGGCAAGTATGATGGGATATAAGCTCAAGCAAGGGGGAGTATTTTGAGGGGGATTAAGGTCAATGTGTCTTTTACTGTAATTATTTTTTTTTTAAACATTCACCACATTGATCACAGCTTGTATAATCACAAATGTATATGGGTCACGGCTTTATTTAAAAATTAGCAAACAATACTGTAGAAACATTGATATGTAAATTTCTAAAATGCTGCATCTTAAATTTAGTTGGCAAACACCACTTTAGCTATAAGCATGAGTTTAACTTTCCATGTAGAAACCAGATAGTAAACAATAAAAAAACCTTACTATTGTTTGAAAACACCAGTTTAACCAAAAGATTGTAAAAATGCATAGATCTGCAATAAAAGAATTGGCTTTAAAAGAGTACTCACTTTTCACAGTATTCTTTTTTCTTTATATGTGAGTTATTGGTTATGCTATGGGATTTAACTGTTAATAGCATTAAAAGGCAGCTATTTAGGGAAGAGGCAGAAAAAGGAATATACATGAGACAGTATTTCTTTTAGGTACAATAAGCATAATAGTGTTTTAGGCAGACAAAATAAAAATCAAAGCTAGCTTGGTTCTCACTGAATAAAAACAGTGGGCTAAATATTGAGCTCCTCTCGGTGATTTCTAGCAAGATGGTGGAGTAGGTAAATGCTGTGTTTACCTCCTGTCATGACCACATCTGAATCACAACTGAACTATAGCACAATTATCATTGAGAATTGCCTGAAGTCTAGTTGAACTGAAGCCCTACAACTAAGGACGTACAGAAGAAGCCACCTCGAGACTGTTAGGAGTGACAGAGATGTGTTATGGGCTGGTCTCACAGCCATGTGTGACCATAAAAAATCGGGAGGGATATCGGCTGTGGAGGTCCCTTCCATCGGAGGAGCAAGGGGTCCCAGCCCCACACCAGGCTCCCCAGGCCAGGGTTTCAGTGCTAGGGAGAGACGTCCCCATAACTTCTGGTTGTGAAAACCAGCGGAGATTGTGGCTGGGTAAGATGGAGGGCAGCTGCAGCCTCTTTAAGGGCCCACACATGGACTTACTTACTGATAGACTCACTGGCTCCGAGCTCCAGCGCTGGGGCAGCAGCTTGAAGAAAAGCACCAGGGACATATGGAAAGGAACTGAGCTGTCTGGCTCAAGGTAAGGGCTGAAGGGGCAGCTTTCTCTTGGATTGAGAAGCTGGAGGAAGCCATTGTTTCTTTGTTGAGCCCTTCCCTCCCGGTGTGCAGACACAGGTAGCCATCATATTTGATTCTTCATCAACCTGGTTAACACCATTTGTTCATCCTGCCCTGGTGATTTTGAGACGTAGCCCCACCCAACCTTCAGGCACACCCAAGCTGCTTCCAGTGGCTTTTCCCTACAAATGACCTGCCTTGGCTTGTGCTCCAGCCTTTCCTAAAACCTCTCAAAGGTTCACAAAATGCATACAAGCAGCATCTGTCTTTGGTATGTCCTGTATCTCTGGCTGAGCAGCCCTAAGCCCAGCACTAGTGACAGCCAGCCTTGGTTCACGACTTGGCCTTTCGAGGCACCTGCAAGCACAGTGTGGATGGCAGATATCTGTGGATTGCTTTGTGGCTCATGCCAGGTGTGGCCTTGGGCAGGGGTTAGTCTGTGGCTGAACTTGGCCTGCAGCATGTTCAAGTTTCACAGTCCAGGAGGCCCCAGAGCTGGCATGCCCAGTGGCCTGCTTTGGACTGAGCCAGCGCATCACCCGGCCACCTCCAAGTATGATATACCTAAAGGGCAGACTGGGCATGTACCAGAGCCTTGCTAAAGTGAATCCTGCTTTGTAGGGTTAGTCCCTGTACCACACAACTCCACTGTAGTAACAGCCAATCCTTACAACCAACGAGCCCAAGGGTCAGTCCCTCCCATTGACATGCCCACCAGGGCTCAACTGCAACAGGAAGGCACACACAACCCACAAAAGAGACACACCTGGAGCACCCGGCTCTGGTGACCAGGGAGACTGTGCCACTGGGCCCCACAGGACAACTACTACATAAGGGCACTCTACTAAGATCGGGAGACATAGTAGCTCTATTTAATACTCTGTGTTTGTACACAGGGAGGCAGCCAAAATGGGGAGAAAAAGAAACATGTCCCAAATGAAAGAACAGAACAAGCTTTAGGAAAAGAACTAAACAAAATGGAGACAAGCAATCTACCAGATGCAGAGTTCAAAATACTGGTTATAAGGATGCTTAACAGTCTCAGAACTTCAGCACAAAGATGGGAAGCATAAAAATGGAGATAGAAAACATAAAAATGAACCAGTCAGAGATAAACAATACAGTAACTGAAATGAAAATAGATTACATGAAACAGAGAATCAAATCAGCAATTTAAAAGACAAGGTAGCAGAAAACACCCAATCAGAACACCAAAAAACAAACAACAACTCCAAAATGAGGATAGTTTAAGGGACTTCTGGGCCAACATCAGGCATACCAATATTTGCATCATGCGGGTACCAAAAGGAGAAGAGAGAGAGCAAGGAATTGAAAACAATTTGATGAACTAATGACAGAAAACTTCCCTAACCTGGGGAAGGAAATAGACATAGAAGTCGGGAAAGCACAGAGAGTCCCAAAGAAGATGAACCCAAAGAGGCCCACACCAAGACACATCATAATTAAAATGCCAAAGGTTGAAGTCAGACTCTTAAAAGCAGCAAGAGAAAAGTATTAATAGTTACCTACAGGGAGCTCCTGTAAGATTGTGAGCTGATTTCTCAACAGAAGCTGTGCAGACCAGAAAGGATTGGCACAAAATATTCAAACTGATGAAAAGCAAGGACCTACAACAGGATTACTGTAGCTGGCAAAGCTATTATTTAGAGTCAGAGGACAGAAAAGGGCTTCTCAGATAAGAAAAAGTTAAAGGAGTTCATCACCACCAATCCAGTATTGCAAGGAATGTTAGAGGGAGTTCTTTAAGATGAAAAAAGAAAAGATCAGAAATATGAATAATAAAATGGCAATAACTGCAGATCTGTCAACAATTACTTGAAATGTAAATGGATTAAATGCTCCAATCAAGACATAAGGTGGCTGAATGGATAATCAAGCAGGATCCATAGAGATGCTGCCTAAAGAGACTCACTTCTCAGATTGAAAGACACACACAAACTGAAAGTAAAGTGATGGAAAAAGATATTTCATGAAAATGGAAACAAAACAGAACAAAAATGCTGGGGTAGTAACACTTATGCCAAACAAAATAGACTTTAAAACAAAGGCTATAATGAGACAAAGAAGGACCCAGTTATCTCACTTCTGGGTATTTATCCAAAGAAACCCAAAACATTAACACTACTTCGAGGGGATGTATGCTTCTATATGTTCAGTGCAGCATTGTTTACTATGGCCAAGATGTTGAGGCAGTCTGGGTGTCTGTCAATGAATGAATGAATAAAGAAGAGGTGGTATGTATATACAATGGAATATTACTTGGCCATGGAAGGAAATGGGTTCTTGCTATCTGCGGCAGCATGTATAGATGTGGAGGATATTGTGCTGAGTGGAGTATGTCAGACAGAGAAAGATAAATGTCATATGATTTCACTTAATAATCTAAAGAGCAAAATAAACAAATGAAACAGTAACAGACTTATACTATGAACATTTTGATAGTTGCCAGATGGGAGGGGTGGGTGAAAAGGGGGGATTAAGAAGTATAAATTGGTTGTTAACACAGTAGTCATGGGGATGTAGATGTAGCATAAGGAATATAGTCAATAATATTATAATACCTATGTATGGTGTCACTTGGGTACTAGATTTATCAGAGTGGTAGATGGGACGGGAGTTGGACAGTGAAAAAGGTGAAGGGATTAAATACAAATTGGTAGTTACAAAATAGTCACGGGGATGTAATGTAAAGCATAGACAATATAGTCAATACTGTAGTAATTAATAACTATGTATGGTGCCAGGTGGGTACTAGACTAGTTAGGTGGATCATTTCTTAACTCAATATAAATGTCTAACCACTGTGCTGTACACCTGAAATTAAGATGAAGGGGAATAAGAAGTTCAAATTTCCAGGTATAGAACAAGTAATTCTTGGGGATGTAATATACAGCATAGGAAATATAGTCAGTAATATTGTGATAGTGTAGTATGGTGTCAGGTAGTTCCTAGTCTTATCATGGTGATCACTTCTTTGGGTATATAAATGTTGAATAACTATGGTGTACACCTGAAACTAATATTGTATGTTAGCTGTATTCAAATAAGAGTATTTAAGAAAAATACTGAGCTCGTCTCTATGTATCTAATAAACAGTGCCTTGGTCACCATATTGCTAATCTCTGGGGTGGTCATCTTGGTACTCGCTGTGATATTCATCTAGGTATTCTGCCTGATAATCGCTACCATAGAATTCCAACCCATTTGTTCCTTTTCCTTTGCTTCCATTGTGAATGACAGGTTCTGTTGGAGCAGCACAGAATTTGGGATCATATGCTTGCCGCCCGAGCCCATACACTCGTTTCTTTCTGGGAAGCGACTGTTGATATCCATCTGTAGAGACATTGTTGAGGCTGGCTCCTTTGTTAGTGCCCATCTGCAGACTAAGCGTGGTGTGGTCAAAGTTTTGTCAGTTTGCATTTTGGGATCATGAAGATGTCTCTTGGTCCCATAGGCTGTCATTCCTGCCTGGCTGGTGGTGCATTTGGTGGTTTCCATCTGTAAACCATTTACACTTTGGCCAGCTTCTAATTTTCTGTCATCAAAACATCTTGTTTTTCTGCGTACTTTACTCTGATGTCATTGGTTGTATGGAAGCCTTTTGTTTTAGCCAGACCTGCTAGAGCCACCAGTGTAGTCTGAACCTGTGTCATGTTTCCATTCTCAAAAAGATCATTTGCTTCAAATATGTCATGTGGCTTCATCATAAGCCTGAATAGCTTTGATAATGTTGTCAATATTCGCCAACTGAGGACAGTTTAATGAGGACTTGTTGACCTTCTTTACTGTGCCTGGCTGTGGCTCGTTTATGACTTCATAGAGGAGTATGCTGTCTTTTAAGCCCAGCTGAAAATTGGTGCCAGTGCTCATGCCTGTCATTTCTTTTAGCCTGTTGCAAAGATCTTCTGCCTGATGATTATACTTGGAAGCAGTGTTGTTCTTGGCCTACACAGAGAGCCCATAGGAAGGGACCTTATTGAAGAGGGTCATGGTGGTGAGTGGCTGAAGAAGCTGTGCCCAGCTAGGGGGTTCTTGCACTTGGTTTCCTGGCTCCTGGCCCCGAGGACTGGCTGCAGTGCCAGACGCTCACAGCTTGTTTCCCTGGACGGTGGAGGGGCGCGGGCGGTACCTTGGATACCCGGGCAGACTGGGTCCTGCTGAGCCTCCGTTCCATCCTGGAGTCCCACACGCCTGTTAATCTTATTGTGGATCCTTGCTGTATGAGAAGTTGTTTCTTTTGCTGCTTTCAAAATTTTCTCTTTGTCTTTGGTTTTCAACAATTTAACGGTAATGTATCTTGGTATGGATTTCTTTGAGTTTACTCTGCTTGGAGTTCATTGAGCTTCTTGGATTGTATACTTTTGTCTTTCATCAGATTTGGGAAGTTTTCGCATATTATTCATATACCTTTTGTGTCCCCTTTTCTTCTTTCTGAGATTCCTGTTATGCTTATGTTAATATACTTGATAGAGAAGAAAACATACAAATAGGAACTCGGGAAACAATACAGAGAGAGCAGAAAAAAATTTCAGAAAAATTTAGTTTTCTCAGAAATAAGAGATTATAATGATGAGACAAGATCAGAGTGCTACAAAAAAGAATAATCTTAGGTATATAAAAAAGAGAGAGAGTTCTAAAAATGAAAACATGATAGGTTCGCCATGCCCCTCCCCACCAAATGTAAAAGGGTTGGAAGATAAAGTTGAGGAAGTTACCCAAGAAGGAAAAGAACAAAAACATGGAAAATGGAAAGAAAAGGTTTGATAATTGGAGGATGAATGTAGGAGGCCTAAAGTCCAATTAATAAAAGCTATAGAAAAAGAACAGAGAAGATGGAAGAGATTACAGAAGACATAATATAAGAAAAAAATTCCTAGAAGTGAAGGACTTGAGTTAGAAATTAAAAGAGCCAACTGAGTGCCCAGCAAAATGAATGGGTATCTGCACTAAGGCTTATCACTTGGAAATGATAGAACACTGAGGCAAAGAAAATATCCTACAAGTTTCCATAAAGAAAAACACAGTTCAGTAAAAAACATGGAGAATAAGAATGGTGTAATTTTCTCAGTAGTAATGCTAGAAACTAGAAATCCTTGAAACGATACTTGTAAAATTATGAGTGAATGGTTTCTAATCTAGAATTTTAAACCTAACAAAATGTGAAAATAGAATAAAGACATTTCAGACATGCAAAGTCTTACGAAGTTTATCTCCTATTGAGGTTTAAGGGGGCCCAATAAATAGCATTCTCTTTCCCTTCCTGAATTCTGATTCTCTTTCCCTTCCTGAATTCTGAACAAATTGGGAGAGATAAAGGGAGCATATGGTGAGCAGAATGTCATTTTTATTATGGATACGGTTCACTTTGGAGAATGGGGCTTATATTTTCAAGTTGTTTGTTAATACTCAATGCCAGAATTAGGCAGACTTACCCACTCAGGCAGAGGTAGAGCAAACAACTACAGGCCCTGTGTGGAACTTATATACCTGTTAGTATTAAAGTATGAATGAGAGAATAGAATTTTGTTTCCTGGGAACAGCTGGGTGCAAAGAGGAAGGAAAGGGGAAGATGATAAATTTTGCCCAGATCATTTTTCCAAACCCCATTTCCTTAGGAAAGGAATGAATGACAGTGGTGGAAAGAAGTCAGGAATGATATAATGGATGTTCCTCTACATAGAAAGAAATGGCAGAAGTGGGGCATAATTATTTTCAATGCCTATCATGTTCCCTTTCTTAGGAAGCTACTGGAAGATGTGCTTCACCAGAAAAAGGGAGTAAATCATGGAAGAGGAAAATAGAAGAGTCAGCATGAGAGAGTGGATGGAGTTAGTAGGATGATAATGAAAGGAAGTCTTAGGGTGACAACAATGATGAAAGCGTAGTTGTGGTCACAGAGTGCCAGACAAGGAGTGTTCACGGAGAAAACAACAGAAACAAATAGATTACTTGCTGTATTTGAACATATTGAGACAAGATTTACTGTCCTGTCAATGGATTATTGATAGGTATATTAAAAAACTTAAGAAAAATGATTAATTTCAGGTAAAACTGAAAAATATCCCAAAAGGTGTGTTTATAATATATATTCAAAAGGCTAGGCTACTGTGACAAAGAGATCCAGTAATAATATAGTGGCTTACAAAACAGTTTTATCTCTCTTTCATGTGATAGTTGCTAGGTGAGTGGTCACCAGATCCAGATGAGTGTGAGTAATTTGTTCTCTGTGGTCGTTCAGGGGCCCAAGTCCCATTGATGATGTCCAGACAAAAGGCAAGCAGTATGCATTTTACCTGGGCTTGTTAAAAATGTAGAATGTCAGTCTGCACTGCAAACCTATGGAATTGGTATCTGCATTTAGGAACTAGTTGATTCCTATGCACAGAAGTTTGAGACTCACTAGTCTGGATTAGAACATAATTGTTGGCTATATGATTGAAGATGAATGATTGAGAATTTTATCCATTGAGAAGGGGAGAGAGCATGGAGGAGGTAAGAATTTGATCTTAAGGACATACCTAATTTCAGTGAAGATTGGGAAATGTAGTCTAGCCATGTGGCCAGGACAAAGGAGAAAATAAATTTTGATGGACATCTAGGAAACTCTAGTATAGTATTGGACTCCGCCATCAATAATATTGGCATGTCATATTAAAATCATCCTGGGGGGACAGAGGTGGGATGGGAGTGTGTGTGTGTGTGTGTGTGTGTGTGTGTGTGTGTAATTCTTTCTCTAGGGCAAGGGTTTGAGACAGTAAAATCCTTATCTTCCATAGTAGGAAATCAGTAGAGAATATCTAAAGCTAACACAAAATTAGTATCAGCTTAAGCATGTAATCTAGAAATATGAAGATAAGTCTCAGAAGAAACAGCTAAGAGAGTTGAAAGTAGTTGCTTCTGAGAAGAGATTGGTAGTCAGTGAGAGAATACTGTTTGCCTTATAGTACTTTTGACTTTTTGAACTATATAATTATATTTGTTTTATAAAAAGCAAATTGGAAGAAAATCCCTGAGGTCCAAATAGGAAGTAAACACATGAAAAGTATTAAGTGTTAAGTGTTATGAGAAAAGTAAGAGCAAAGTTCATAGAATGAGACATTACTTTTCTGAGCCCAGCCTGGGTGGCAGGTTGGTAGTGGATGGATTAGGGAAGCTTTCTTGGAAGAGAGACATTTTCTAATTATAATATAGACTGTAAGTTATGATGTAATAAACATCTTTTGGATTTATTATATTTTTTAAAAGTGTGAACAAATAAAAATAAAGCTAATTTTGTTCCATTTAAAAAGTTATTAATGCCTACTTTGTGTTAGACACTATAATTGGCACTGAAGATATAATGGTAAGTAAAATCAGCAGTGGATTCTTACCTCTTGGAATTTATAATCTAGTGGGGCCACTGACATGAATCAAATTCTTCATTGTGTGTAAAGTTATGGAGCGTGTGGTTTCCCTTCACTTGTTTCAGAACCACTCCTTAGAGCAGTGATTCTTCAAACGTAGTCCTCAGTCTGGCTACCTGGGCATCACCTGGGTGGGAACTTGTTAGAAATGCAAATTCTCAGGCCCTCATCTCAGACCTACTGAATAAAACTCTGGGAATGGGACCCTCTAGGTGATTCTAATGAATGCTAAAATTTGAGAACCATTGCCTTAAAGATAATATTTTAAGCTTGGTTTATTACTGCTAGTAGTATTTCAATGTTAAAAATAACCAACTGCATATGCCAGGTTATATAATCGTTAAGCATTTAATGACTTCTAAGTGTTTAATAATGTATTTAGAATTTATTAAGCACATACCATGTATAGTAATTCAGGCTCTGGAGTCCTAGTTTATATGGACTTCTTTTGCTTAGCAAGCTTTTTTCCTGTAGGAGAGCATTGTTTACAAATGCTGTGTCTTTTTTTTAATTGAGGTAATATTGACATATTTCAAGTATACAACATAATGAGTCAATATTTGTGCATATTGTGAAGTCATCACCACAGTAAGTCTAGTTAGCATCGTACAAACGCTGTTGTGTTTATGGAGCCTGAGAGGTCCCCGGTAATTTTCTATAACTTGTAAAATGATCAGAACCGTATAAATTAACATTACTGTTTTGAGATTTGCATAGAAGCGTAATATTTTAGTTGGAGTAGACTCTAAAGAGAGCCTGCTTCAGCCACTTATTTTATAGTTTAGAAATCTGTGACTCAAGAGAGGGTCAGAATCATCTTGTTTAGTCACTCAGTAGCTGGTGGGCCTCAGTGGTTGGAGGCCTTAGCTGATTATGTTTCTTCACCCTCCCCCCCTCCCTCCTTCCCTCTTTCCCTCCTTCCCTCCTTCCCTCCTTCCCTCCTTCCCTCCTTCCCTCCTTCCCTCCTTCCCTCCTTCCCTCCTTCCCTCCTTCCTTCCTTTCTTTGGAAGCTTCTAATAGCTTTCTGCAATTATGCCTTACAGTAGTTTCCCTGTCTGTCCCATGGAAGGGTTACTTCTCTATCAGTTATGGAACAGTTCTTTAAGGCAAACTTTCATTTTTTTTAAAGATTTTATTGGGGAAGGGGAACAGGACTTTATTGGTGAACAGTGTGTACTTCCAGGACTTTTTCCAAGTCAAGTTGTTGTCCTTTTAGTCTTAGTTGTAGAGGGTGCAGCTCAGTTCCAGGGCCAGTTGCCGTTGCTAGTTGCTAGTTGCAGGCGGCGCAGCCCACCATCCCTTACGGGAGTCAAACTGGCAGCCTTGTGGTTGAGAGGATGCGCTCCAACCAACTGAGCCATCCGGGAGCTCAGCGGCAGCTCAGCTCAAGGTGCCTTGTTCAATCTTAGTTGCAGGGGGCGGAGCTCACCATCCCTTGTGGTTGAGAGCCTACTGGCCCATGTGGGAATCGAACCGGCAACCTTCGGAGTTAGGAGCACAGAGTGCCAACTGCCTGAGCCACCGAGCCGACCCCCCAAACTTCCTTAAGTAGTGTATCCAAACAACTTTTTTAAGTCTGAGGACCCAGAACTTGTAGGCCAATCTGCCAATTGAATGATGAATAATTATAAAAAGGCGTCAAAAACTTCTCTTGAAACAATTGCAATATTTGCTAAATGCTTTAATTTGCAGCAGGAAAAGACTGATGTGAGCATCAGACCAAGAGTAGATATTCTTTTAATTGCTGGTGATTTTGAATGCCTACTAAGTCCCTTGCATTTTGATAGGCATTGTAAGAATTCAAAGGCCTGCCTGGTGGCTCAGGCTGTTGGAGCTCCATGCTCATAACTCCGAAGGCTGCCAGTTCGATTCCCACATGGGCCAGTGGGCTCTCAACCATAAGGTTGCCGGTTCAACTCCTTGAGTCCCACAAGGAATGGTGGGCTGCACCCCCTGCAACTAAGATTGAACACAACACCTTGCGCTGAGCGGCCGCTGAGCTCCCGGATGGCTCAGCTGGTTGGAGTGCGGGTTCTCAACCACAAGGAAAAGAAAAAAGAAAAAAAGAATTCAAGGAAGATAAAAGACATGATTAGAATTAGAAGTAGGAAATGGACTGATATATTAATGATTTATTTAAAAATGAAATCGAATACGTTTTTAAATGCTATTGTTTTCTATATTCAAACACTTTTAAAGAAATTCATTAAAAATTCTTTGTATTTTCTTGATAACAACTAGTTATTTAAGGTTAGAATCTCATTTGATACCCATTTATCACATTCTAAAAATATAACCAGGAACTGAAAAGTAGGTCTGACATTTTAATTTGGTTCAACTAATTTTGCTATGAGTGTGCACTGGAAAGCAGTGAATCTTATTTTCAAAGTCCTGCCTCTTCAGAGAAAATTTCATTTCTAGGAATTACAACCGTTTTTGGGAAATTTTTATACTGTTGATAACTTAAAAGTTAAAAGTGGCATTATTTTGCTATAAAATTGCCGCTTTTTTTTTTGAGGCAATCGGACATTTGCTACCCTATAAGAAAAGATGGGGTAGATTAGAAAATAAATGTAGTTTGTTTTTTCATAACACATTATTCCTATTAAAAATTTAAATGTACTTTTAGTTATATGAAACAATTACTCCCTTAAAATGAGACCTGGCAATTTTCTGAGTCTTGAACTCCTCACTAGCATATATGTATCTTAATTAAGTACACTGATTTTTAAAAATCTTTGTAGCTTTTATTTATATATACAAACTTGATTTACAGTTTTTTATTGAGTGTAAGAATGTGTCTACAAAGTTTTATAAACAGAATTTTGGATCAGCGTTGCTGTAAGTCTTTATTAATGGCCTTTGTCAGTTAAATAACATCTATAAAATTATTAAGGAGTCATTATTGTAGAATAGTATTAGAAAATTTAAAATATTTAGGTTACTGGATTAGGTAAACTAATCTTTTAGAAATAGAACCCATTTTTATTTTTTAAATTAGGAACCTGCTGCAGTTTCTTCAAAAAATTTAGAGATAGTCATATTATTTGACAACTGTCTGACAGTTATATAAAACACCTTATCAGAAATAATGAAAGAAGGCTGTACTAATTAAATAAATTCAAATATCTGAACACCTGGATATTTATTAGATAAAAGCGCTGGAATATTATTTTACTAGAAAATAATGTTAGTCAAAAAAGAAATTAATGGTGAAAATGTAGTTTGGTTTGGGCTTAAATTTTAGTAATCATAATTTCTTAAAATATTACTGAATTTAGAAAAAAGTACCTAATAAGTTGTGGTTTTTTCAAAAAAATAAAAGACAATATTAATCTGGACAGAGATCAAGACAGACTGTAGAAAACTGTATTACAAATAGGAATTATAAAAGCTAGGTCCAAGTTCTGTAAGATGTTTCAGTGTAACTAGGTAAGTATAATTGATTTTTTTTTTTTAAATATGCTTTGGCATAAACACAAGACAGTTGGGAGTAAATGACTGGTAGTCTGAGCTTTTTATTTTAGGTAATGTTTTTGTGTTTATATTATGTATAGTTATATGAGTAGAGGTGTTTGACTGCCCAAATTTGTAATTTAATAAATTAACCAGGTAAAATCAAAGGTGCTACACGTGCAGTTTGTTTTTGCTGAGTAGGTTTTATTTATATTATCTTTGTTTAGAGGCATAGGTCTGAATTTAAGACATCCAGGGCAAAGTGAACAGCAAAAATTCCTGATTTCCATGTACTGTATTATATAAAGCATTTCTAACATTGAAATAATTTAACAAAATACAGTATTTTCATTTATTTATAATTTCTGCTCTCTGGTAAATACAAAATTGTTCCTATTATATTTTAGAACAAAATGAGTTCTGACTGATTTTAGTATTCTTACTATCATCTTTTTAACTTTTTTTTTTTAGAGCAGTTTTAGTTTCACAGCAAAATTGAGCAGAAAGTACAGTGTCCCTATACTCCCTTTCCCCCAAACAGGCATAGCCTCTCCCACTATCAACATCTATGCACCAGAGTGAATGGTACCTTTGTTACAGTCATGAGCCTACACTGACATCACCCAAAGTTCATAGTTTACATTAGGTGTCACTCTTAGTGGTATACATGCTATGCATTTTGATAAATGTATGACATGTATCCATCATTATAATACCATAAAATTTTACTATCACTTTTTAACTCTGGATTCCTATTGGTTTTTAAATTTTTCTTACTTCAGAAGAATTTACTAAACTACTTTATACTTCAGAGATGGAGAGAGTCTTGACATTGTGTCTCCATGTTTAGAGTTAACTTTGAAGTAGGTTAGTGGTATAAATAGGTACTGTTTAGTAGGAAAGTCCTATGGTTAGGATTTTACCACTTAGGCTCTATAAACTGATTTCCTATGTTGCATATAGATTGGAATTGTTGTGTTTTCTTTGTTCCATTTCCTTTTTGTGTTAATTGCGGTACATCACAATTATTTCCCTTTTAGTTGAAATTCTTATTGAGTAATGGAAAACGTTTTACTTCTAAAATTCCCTTGTATTGCCATAATTACATTAGAACCTTCTTTATGAGCATTTGGCTATTTACTAAGTGGGTTTTAATTCTTTTTCAAAGTTTTCAGAGTTTAAACATTTTTTTTTTATTATTTCTTTAGTTTTGAGAACACAGTTTGAAAGTTTTCTCATGTCTCACTAATATTTAAAAAATGGCTTTTGCATTTTAAATAACAGATTTTTTTTTTTTTTAAATTCAATAGTTTGCTTGCCTAAACTGGATTTGAAGCAATTCAAACTACTGGAGATCTGCCAATTTACAGTAACACAATTGGAAAGAAGCAGGTTTTCAAATAATGGAAGAGTCTAAGACCTCTAAAAATGAAAATCATGAACCAAAGAAGAATGCTTGGGCTCTTTCTGAAGAAAGCAAAACAGTTAAAGTTATAACTAATCAAACTTTGAAAGCCAGAAATGAGAAATCCATAAAAGAAATTGGGACCAGCTCTCCAAATAGGAATAGTAATAAAAAAAATAAGCAAAATGATATTTGTATAGACAAAACAGAAGTTAAATCATGTAAGGTAAATGCTGCCAACGTTCCAGGTCCGAAAGATTTGGGGTTAGTCCTTCGAGATCCAAGTTACTGCAAAGCAAAAAAGTCACCTAATTCACCGGTGAGAGCAGAGAAAGTACCTGTTTCACAGGTAAAAGTAGAAAAGGCATCCAGTTTACAGGCAAAAGCAGAAAAATCACCAAAGTCACCTAATTCACCAGTGAAAACAGAAAAGGCACCCACTTCACCGGCAATGGTAGCAGAAAAGGTACTTGGTTCCCAGAAGAAATCAGAAAAAGCACCCAGTTCTCAGATGAGATCAGTAAAGGTTCTCAGTTCACCAGCAGAAGCAGAGAAGGTGCCCAGTTTACGGTTGAAAGAAAACATGAGACAGACGGAATTACAGCACATTGGAAAGAAAATTTCAAGTTCCTTTACTTCTCTGGACAAAGTGAATATTGATATTGTAGAGGGAGGAAAATCTGCTCTGGAAAACGCTCCAGGATCTCAGAAGCAACAAACATGTACAGATAATACTGGTGATTCTGATGATAGTACTTCAGGAGTTGAAGACACCTCGGATGATTTGAGTAAGTACAGATTAGATTATTGTGCAAGTCACGTTTTTTGGAGGGATTTTCCTCTACTAATGTTCTTTAGATTGTCCCGATTGATTTTTAACTACTTTAATTATAAAAAGGACATTAATAACATGGCTTTTAAAGCTAAAAAAGAACCTTTACATTTATTATGGTAGGTAAAAAGCCTGAGCAAATATAAATTTAGTGGCTCCTATAGTCAGTATTTTATCTCCCTCCCTCCCTCCCTCCCTCCCTCCCTCCCTCCCTCCCTCCCTCCCTCCCTCCCTCCCTCCTCCCTCCCTCCCTCTCTTTCTTTCTTTCATTTTTTAAATGGTCCTGCTAACATATTGCTCATTTATTCACCGAACATGTATGTATTGAGTTCCTATTATATGTCAAGCATGTGTTTACAATGGAAAAACAAAAAAACCCCCACAGCCCCAGACCTCAAGGAAGCTTCTAGTTAGATGGGGATGATACAGATCAAGTAGTGATTTAGTTCAGTGCCCAAAACTTGAGTTGAGAATGTAAATGATTTAATTGAGGGCTTTAGACTTTGGGTTGAGAAAACGCATGCATGATATCAATGTGAGACTACAAGTGTGTTTCAGATTCAGTGTGACTAAACAGGGAACTGAGGGGGAAAGTGGCAAAAGATTCAGCTGAAAAGTACACAAGAATTGGAGAATAAAAGGCCTTTTAGGACATTATAGACAGTTTGGACTTTATTATGAGTGTTTTGAGAAGCCATTGACAAGTTTTAAGCAAAGTTAGTGCTATGATCATATATATGTATGTATGTTTATATATTTGGCTACAGTGTAGCAAGTTCTTTGACAGGAACAAGACTGGAAGCAGTGTTTCTTCTGGGATTTTGATCTGAGCTTTAATTAATTATTTATAAATATTATCCATGTCTTTTGAGGACTTTAATTCTGATTTTATTTAAACTAATGATTTTCCCCCTCAGCAGTCTTTTTTCTTAATGTTTCTGTGACTAGAAGAATAAAGCCTTTCCTTGATGTGTAGACCAAAAAAAAAAAAAAGAAGCTATTTCTAAATCATTATTTATCATACTTTGAGAAACACTGGTAAAGAGTTCAGAAATAGCTTCTTTTTATTTATGGTGGTACCCAGATGATGATATATTGACCAACCATTCAAAAAAATTTAATAGAGGTATTTTTAGTTGTGTAAGAAAAATGACAACTTCATAATTTTATAGATAAGGCTTAGGAAAAGTCCAAAAAAAGTAATTTACAGCCAGTATCAAGTAAATAATAGTACCGGTAAAGTTTTGCTATGGCAGATCTAAACATGATAGTACATGAATGATTGAAGTTGGCAAATAACTGGTGCATAATAAGATCACTTACAAGGGTCTGATCATTTGAATTAGTGAAAAATCTGGTTTAAAGATTATATATTTTTAAAGGCAACAAAACAAATGAGGTGACAGAGAGATAGCGAAGAGTGTAGGCTCTGGAGTAAAATCACACAGGTTTTGAATCCTGTCTTCCCTACTTAGTAACTTTGTAATTTGCATAAATTGCTTATCTTTTAAAATATTTCTCAGTTTCCTCATTTTTAGAAAAGTAGACATGTTGCTGCCTGTGTTGTGAAGGTTAAGTCCAACAGAGAGTTTTATGTAGTGCCTGACATAATAGGCATACGGTGGTAATGAGTATCCTTTATTATTATTTCTCCAATTAAATGCAGTTCCGTTATTTGTTAACACGGAGAACAAACTGAACTACTTAAAGAAGTTAGTAGACCAAGAAGAGGTCCTTTTGGGAGACTTGGTTTAACAAATTAATAAGAATGATTTATAGTACTGCATAAAAATCATATTTCATAAATAAGTGCTTCTCATGTTTTAAAGAATTCTCTTTAATATGTATAATGTCTGCCTTGAAGTCATATTCATATATAATTGTTTACCACTTTTTTATCATAAAAAAACCAAATTAATTTTTGAATTATTTCTCATTAGATTGCTCCTTTGTAAATCAAATCAAGTCAAACCAAACCTTTATATCTGGATTGTGACCTATTTGGACTTAATAGGCTGTATAGAAATTTGATTAATCTGAGGCCCACCTGAGATTAGTGGACTAATCTCTGTTAGGCCCATCTTTAGCTCCCACCTAGCATTTTTACCATTTTTCCAGTTTTTCTTTCGCCATTCGTTTATTCAGTAAATATTTTTTGGGGTGTCTGCTATGTGCCAGGTACTGATTCAGTCACTAGGAATATAGCAGTGAACCAAACAGCACTGCTCTTGAGTTAATATTCTATTGGGAGGAGACAGACACAACCATAGTAAATAACAAAAGTATACAATAAATTAGATAGTGATAGATCTTATGAGAAAAATAAAATAGGAAAGGTCATAGGGAATGGATGCTACTGTATCTGGTGGTGGTGTTTCAAATTTAAATTGTCACTGAGAAGGTGACAGAAAAGCCAATACTTGAAGGAAAGAGGTGAGAGTGAGCCTGGTGAATATCTGAGGAGAGAGTATTCTAGATCTGGCTTCTCAAACTTGAACGTGCATATGAATCCTCTGGGATTCATATTAAAATGCAGATTCTTGGGCTCTATTCCCAGAGGTTTTTGATTTAGAAAGCCTAGACTAGGGCCTGAGATACTAAATGTCGAACAAACTCCTAGTGAGGTTGATGTTGTTTGTCAGGATCATGCTTTTGAGCAGCATAACCTAGCTTATCTCCTTACTTTCACTTACACCATCCTTCATTGTGTTTTTAGTAGCAGCTGGAATGATCCCGTTAAAATTATTCAGATCATGTTACTATTGTTCAAAATGTTTCAGTGATTTCCCATACATCAGAGTAAAAGCTAGTGGTGTCCCTGTAGTGACTTAGAGGGCTCTACATCATCTGTGGCACTCCTCCACTTCTCTGCCCTTATTCATCTATTTCTTACCCTTTCTCTCTCTGCTCCAACTGCGTGTTTCTTTGCAGTTCCTCAGATGTGAACATAAATGTCCACCTGATGGCCTTCACATTTACCTTTTCCTCTGCCTGGAGCACTCTTCTCCCAGATGTCCATATGGCTAGCTAGCTCTCTTATCTCCTTTACCTTCTCAGTGAGGCTTTTGCCAGGTCACTTATCTAAACCATACAACCCTCGCCTCCATCTCTGACACTCCTTATTCCTTTTACCTGTTTAATTTTTCTCTGTAGTCCTTATTAACATATTTTTAATTTTTTGATTTACCTTTTTATGTAATGGTTTTGTTGAGGTATTTTTCACTGCCATAAAATTGATCTTTTAAAAATATACAATTTAGTGGCTTTTTAGTATATTCATAAAGTCATGTAGACATTGCCACTGTTTCATTCCTGAACATTTTTATTACCCCCCCAAGAGAAACTCCACATTCATTAGCAATTACTGATCATTACCCTCTGCTCCTATCCACTGCCAACCACTAATCTATATTCTCTCTATATAGATTTGCCTATTTTACATAGACTCATACAATATGAGGCCTTTACGTAATGATTTTTTTATTTAGCATAATCTTTTCAAGGTTCATCCATGTTGTGGCATGTATCAATACATTACTCCTTTTTATTGCTGAATAATAGTCCATTGTATGGCTATATAACATTTTGTTTATCCTTTCATCAGTTGATAGATACTTGAATTGTTTCCATCTTTTGGCTATTATGAATAATGCTGCTGTGAACATTTGTTTAAAAGTTTTTGTGTGGATGTATGTTTTCATTTCTCCTTGATATATTTTCGTGTGGAATTGATGAGTTATATGGTAACGCTGTGTAACTTTTTTTGGTGGTGTAATACATACAAAATTTACCATTTTACCCATTTTAAAGGTGCAATTCAATGGCACTAAGTACATTTACAGTGTACTACAACCATTACCACTACGTAATTGCAGAATTTTTTCATCACTCCAAAAGGAAACCCTGTATCCCATTAAGAGTCATTTCCCATTCTCTCCCCCACCCAGCCTCAGACAACCACTAATAGGCTTTCTGTTTCTATGTATTTTCCTCTTCTAGATATTTTACAGAAATGGAATCATACACTATGTGTTTTTTTGTGTCTGGCTTCCTACATTAAACGTCACGTTTTCAAGATTCATTCATGTGGCTTATATCAGTACTTGCCTTTTTAAGGCTGATGCTATAGACTGAATTTTGTCCCCTCAAAATTCCTATATTGAAGCTGTAACTCCCAATGTGATTGTATCTGGAGCTAGCTTTTAGGAGGTAGTTAAGAATAAATGACATAAGGATGGGTCCTAATCCAATAGGATTGGAGGCCTTTTAAGAAAAGAAAGATCTTTCTTGGTGCGTGCACCGAGGAAAGGCCACGTGAAGACACAGTGAGAAGGCGGCTGTCTACAATCCAAGGAGAGAGCTCTCATCAGACACCAACCCTGCTGGCACCTTGATCTTGGACTTGCCTGCCTCCAGAACTGTGAGAAAACAGTTCTGTTGTTTAAGCCACCTAATCTATGGTATTTTGTTATGGCAGCCTGAGCTGACTAAGACAGTTGAATAATATTCCAGTATATGAATATGTCACATTTGTTTATCCATATATTCAGTGATGGACATTTGGGTCGTTTTCACCTTTGACTTTTGTGAATAGTGTTGATATGAACATTCATGTACAGGTTTTTGTTTGAATACCTGTTTTCAACTCTTGTTTTATGAGAGTATTAACATCTCAAGAAACTAGTGTTCTGTGGGAAAAAGTTTGGGAAATTCTGCCTGATTAATTTTGATGTTGATTTCAGAAAATTAAATAATTTCATTTATTTTTGACTTTTAAAGAAAGATATATAGATTTCTCTAATTCTTCAGATTTGCAGAAATGATAATTTTGCAGGATTTTCTGATGTTAGTTGTTGTGTAATGCAGGTCAAGTTAGTTGTACATATAGAAAAGGGAATGTTAGACTATTATATTGCCTTGCTACCACGCTTTTTCATGAAATGTGGAACAGAAACTAGGATTTCACCTTTTCTTTTACATTTCCATCATAAAATTGTTATTAACAAACTAAATTATTTTTTCAAGTATTAGGACACAGGTGCAAATTGCTCATGGTGCATCGTTCTTCCCTGACAATTTAAGAAACGCTTAGCTAACCTAGTGATACTTATAATGTTTGAATCCCCCTTTTTTTTTTTTTTTTTGAAAGGAGAGCACAGCTCACAGTGGGCCATGTGGGGATCGAACCGGCAACCTTGGTGTAACTAGCACCACGCTCTAACCAACTGAGCTAACCGGCTGCCCCTGAATCCTTTTTTAATATCTTTATATAAGAGTTTGCCTTCTTATTCTGTACACTTGTGGTAGGAGACACCTCCAGAGGCACACTATTTCTTCTTTTTTCAGAAAATTAGTACTATCAAAAAGTAGAATTGACTGTCAGGGTTCTTGTAGATAGCAGGTAGTGGGGCTTTTGAAAGCAGAGTGGAGAGATTTGTTGATTATCTATGAGAATTTACCTTTATAAGTCCTTTTAGATATATTCAAATTTATTTATTCAACACGTTTTTTATTGTTTCATATCTGGTCTAGGCATTGTTTTAAAATCTGAAGGTACAAAGTTAAATAAGACATAGTTATTGGCATCAAGGAATTCATCATCTAATGTAGAAGATGGATAAATGAATATAAATTATATTACTATGCAAATGTGAGATAATAGAGGTACCATTATAGAATATAAAGAATATCGTCTGTCTTCTGCAACATGACACTTAAGCTGAATTTTACATGTAAACATTATTATTAGGTTGGTGCAAAAGTAATTGCGGTTTAAAAGGTTAAAAATAATTACAAAAACCGCAATTACTTTTGCACCAACCTAATAGTTGAAGTGGGGAGGACCTTGATGGTGGAGGGATCAGCATATGTAAAGGCATTGAGACTTGAAGTAGCAGTGATCCATTCTAGCACATTGGGTATGAATGAAGTGAAAAGTATTAGAGCAGAATATAAGTTTATAGATACGTATAATATGCTAGAGAGTTTAAACTTTATTCGAACTCTTTGAAAGCCTTTTAAGTATTTTAAGCAAGGGAATAATATGACTCAGTTTGTATTTAAAAAAATCACACTGGTGGTGGAACCTACTGCATGCCAGGTACATATTGCTAGGTGTTGAAAATGCAAAGATGAAAGCACATTGTCTATTCCGAAAGCACATTGTCTATTCCTTAAAGACATTACAGTCTAGTCAGGAGGCAGAGTAGCAAAGAAAAATTACTGATGTGGTGGAGATATCCATGAATTCGGTGAAAGCAAAGAAGAAGGAGCCTGGTATGGGTTTGTGGTCTGGAGTGCGTATGTTCTTTTAGCTGCTGGTGTATAGTGATAAAGTCACTAAATGGACTTTTGTTCAGGGACTAAGAGCTTTTTATCATATTTACTCCAGAGATTCTACAAGATGGTTATGTTAGCCTTGTGTAGTGAATGTCAGTTATATTTGTCTCTTTTGATAGGTAGCTTGAAAGAACAAGATAGGCGGTTGACCCATGAAGTAGATTTTTCTTTGTGAATTTTGGTATCATGTATATCTCTTACTTACATTTTACATAGTATACCAACTTGTACAACCAAGAAAGAATATTTTTTCTGTGTGTGTATAAATTGAATGTCTGTTTTCCATTAATTTTTTTGTTTTGATTTACTAGTTCTGATGATGGTAACTAAGTGATTGCTTCCTTTTCTAGGTAAAATGAAGAATGATGACTGTAATAAAGAAAATTCTTCAGAGATGGACTATTTAGAAAATGCCACTGTGATAGATGAATCTACATTGACACCTGAGCAGAGGCTAGGCTTGAAACAAGCAGAAGAACGCTTAGAAAGAGATCACATCTTTCGACTTGAAAAAGTATACTATATTGTTTTAGTTATTTGGAGGAAGATGGTGTGTTTCATAACTTTTCTTTCCCAAGTATAGCTTTTTATTTTTCTTCTTTTCCTAAGACAGAGATAGCATTCATCTTTCCTTACTTTTCTCTTTCCTTCTTCTCTCGTTTTTTTCCCTTCCCTCCCTTTGTTCTGCAAGTTCTTACATATGTGAGTCTGACTTCATTCATTCCAGAGGTTCACAAACTATGCCCTACCCTCTTATTTTTGTTTTGTTTTTTTAAATTACGGTAAAATACACCTAGCCCCTTGTCTTTGTAAACAAAGCTTTATTGTAACACAGCCATGCCCATTTGTTTACATATTGTCTATGGCTGCTCTTATGCTACCATGTTAAGTAGTTGCTATAAGGAATATGTGGTCCGCAGAGCATAAAATATCTAATGTTTACCAAAACATAAAATATTTACTGAAATACTACTTTGTTCTGTTATGGGAGAAGTTTGCTGACTCTTGATTTATTTACTTATCAAATAGATCTTGAGAGCTTGTGTTCCAGGTAATGTGCTAGGCACTGGGAATATATTGGTGAGAATAGCAGTTTCTGCCCATTAGAAGGTAACAGTCCATTTAGAGTGACAGAAATAAAATAGAAAATATTCCATGATGTCCTGGACTTCTTCCTTTCCCCTTGCTTTTTTCTCTTCCCCTTTCCTCTTTTTTCTCCCATATTTACATCTAATGTGTATTAGGAACAGTTCTAGTCATTGGTATCTTGTTTCTGAGTACTAATTAATTTCTTAACCTAGAAATACACATTCCTAGCCTTAACAGTAAAAACAACTGCTACGTATTGAAGGAAAGAATCATAAATTAATCTGTTCACAAATAGATACTTGAGATACTTGTGAGTATGCATATAATAGGTCATCATTCTTGATTAAATAATAAAGGAAAGAAAGAAATGGTCTGCTTTTATATAGTTTAGGAAAATGAGGTCATAACTAAATTGAAGAAGGCAATCCTGGGTTATGAATAGAATTTATGGCAGAGTAGGCACCCTATGAAAATAGAAAGGAATATCAAGGAGTAGAGACCCTTAATGTAGGAGAGTTGGTTATGCAGCTAGCTTCACAATATCCTCGTTAGAAGTCTTTTTTGCAGTTTGCTATTTTACTTAGTTTTATCTTTCCTCTCACTTTTTCTTTCTTAAGCCTGGAATTAGTAGCTATTCTGGATCTGTGCATTGTCAAGATATTAATAAATTCATATTAATCTGTTAAAATATTATTAAAAGATTAATAAATACTGAGTGCTTTCATGTGCCAGGATCTGGTGATAAAAAGTTGAATTGGGGTATGTGTGGCATTTTTAAAAACATGGTACTGCTCTTCTAGGAGTTTACTAATTGGAGAAAGATGTGTAAGCAAATAATATTAATAATAGTAATAATACTGTTTGAAAATGGGATCTTGGACAAAACAGTGACCAACTTGAGTTAGGTATGGAGGCATAAAATTGAGGAATGCTTTATAAGGAGGTGACATTGGATCTGAGTCTGAAGGAGTGGTTAGGAGTTGCCCAGATGTGTTGGGGAAGGGTGGTGGTAAATTACATGGGATTTCTAAAGGAAATGTGAAAAATGTCTTTTCAAACAAAATAAGCAAGGGTTTGGATGGGAAGATATGTAGGGTATGAAGTGGAAAAGGTTAATTTTTGGGAGAAGGAAAAAGTTGGGGTAGAATGGATGTTTGATGGTAGTAAGAAAGAGTGACCCAAGGTGAAAGAAAAGCTTGGAAGCATGGAAAACATTTCATGGGTTGTTGAATTTAGATAGCAATGATGTAAAATCAGCATAGATGTCTATAATAATTTTTCTTTCTGACACCTCTATTTCTTATGATCTCCAAAACCTCTTGTTTAACACTGTACCAACTTTAGACACTCACTAAGAATATTCTTACTAACTTGTTTTTTTATTTCATCAGGTTCTTTGGTTCACAGTGTATACCCATAGATTGTCTAATTGAGAAGTAAAGATGTAGATTTTTTACGCTGTACCAAAGAAGGAATAAATCTAAATAATTAGATCAAAAGGGTAACCTTCCCTATAGTAAGCATTAAATATTGACTAGGAGTGTTGAATACTTAGAATTTCCATGCCCAGAAATCTTTATTCTACCTGGTCTGCAGAAACTTTAAAGAAGGTTTATTAGTGTGTTTGTTTAATGGCAAAATAAAATACTATAACTATAATAATTTTAAAACATTTTTCATTTGTCTCCTGTGAAACTTGAAGATTAATGATGGTGAGAACATTTCTGTCTTATTTGCTATTGTGCCTCATACAGTACTTTGCGCATACCGTGTTTCCCCGAAAATAAGACCTAGCCGGACCATCAGCTCTAATGTGTCTCTTGGAGCAAAAATTAATATAAGACCCGCTCATATTATATTATTATATATTATATTATATTAATTATATTATAGTATATTATACCTGGTCTTATATAAAACCTGGTATTATATATCATATTATATCATATCATATCATATCATATCATATCATATCATATCATATCATATTATATAAGACCTGGTTATATTATGGAAGACCCATTTTTACTCCAAAAGATGCATTAGAGCTGGCTAGGTCTTATTTTTGGGGAAACTCGGTAGTAGTTGGTCAGTAATTAGAGGTAGGTAGTTTGCTTAGTGGTTAAGTGTATGGGTTTTGGAGTCACTGGGTCTGTCTCTGCCACTTAGTGATTAAATACCATTGGATAAGTTATTTAACCTCTTCAAAACTCAGTTTATTCATTATTAAAATGGAGTTGATAAACATGATACCTAGCTCACTTGGCTGCTATGAAGATTAAATAAGATAATACAAGTCAAGTTTTTGGCCCAGTGCCTGATATATAGTAAGCACTAAATAAAGATTAGCTACTTGTAGAATTGGATTATTTTTACCAGGTAGGGCAATTTTTATTATTTTAAGGACAAAGAAGTAGATTCCAGTGTTAGAGATTTATCTAAGGTCAATTGAGTTGTTATCCCAGGCCTGCTGATACCCTATTCAGTGTTCTATTAAGCTTTTTTTACTAAAGGAATCCAGATATGTCCTTGTCTGCTAACATTTTACAATTGAAAAATTCATATGAGTGATCTCAAGACTCTCTTAGTGACCTCATCGATATTCATGGCTTTAGATATTCTGTATTTATGCTTTCAACTCCTGAATCCAACCCTTCTTGCCTCTTCTCCCACTCTGAACATGAACCAAGCCAACATCAGCTCTCTTCTGGATTATTGCAGAGTGCTCATAATGGCAATATGCAATTCCTGCTTCTATTCTTAATATAGAAGACAAGTGATCGTTTTAAAATATTGATTAGATCTTATAATTCTTTGCTCAGAAACCTTCAGTGCCTTCCCCTCAAAATTAGAATAAAAGCCAGAGTCTTTACAAGGGGCCTTGTGATCTGCACCGCATTACCTTTCTGTTCTAGTCATACTAGCCTTTTTATAGTTTCGCCAACATATTCGGTAGATTCTTGCCTCAGGGCCTTTGCATTGCCCTCTGCGTGGAATGTCTGTCCAGATATCCACATAGCTTAATCCTTCACTTCCTTTAAGTCACTTCATCAATAAGTTCTTAAGTGTTGATCCTATTTTTAAGAAGCAGTTAACACCCCTGAAATATTCCTATTTATGCATTTGTTTGTTTGTTTACACTAAAATGTAAATTCATAAAGACAGGGATTTTTGTTTATTTTGTTTACACTATTATACCCAGCTCCTAAAAAAATGTTTCATATGTAGTATGAGCTCATAAAATACTTGATGAATTAAGAACTAGTTGTGGTAGGAAGCTAAGAAGTGCAAGTCTACGTGAAGGCTTAATTCATTCCCCAGTAAGGACCGGTTTGAAAGAATTTTTAAAGAATTGGAGTGACTACATTGAGCTGAATTTTCTTATTTGCTTGTTGCCTTGGGCCAAGTATTTAAACCTTGAGATTTAGTTGCTTTGCCAGTAAAGTGAGGAATCCTCATAAGGTTGTTGTAAGGTTAATAGATACTGAATACGAGCTGGCTATATTTATTTTTAGTCGGTGGTAGGACTGTTGCTAAATTTGGGGCAGGTTTCCCTTTAAAGAAAATCATATACGTAATATTCTAAAGTGAGAGAATCTTTTTGTCAGGGGTTGCAGCGTTTTGAAATATATGCTCTCCTATGATGACTATTTTGAAACGGACAACTATCTCTTGGGTTTATAAGTTCTGATTTGTTTATTACAAACTTATTTTTCTCTTATATTTACATAATTGTGCCATTCACATATGTAGTCAAAAATTTACTTCTCTGTTTTCTGAAAAAATGCACTTTTAAACTTTTCTTTTCAGCGCTCACCAGAATATACCAATTGTCGGTATCTATGCAAACTTTGCTTAATTCACATTGAAAATATCCAGGGAGCTCATAAACATATAAAGGAGAAACGACATAAGAAAAACATTTTGGTAAGTTCTTATTACAAAATATTTTATTTTTGAATGGTAAAACTATATCAATTATTTTTTATTTATGAAAGTAAAAATGTGATATTTATCCAGTCATATGTTAATAACTGAAGTGATAGTATCGAGAGCTGTGATTGCCCTCCTTAGGTAGTCAGGAGAAGAATCTTCTTAGAGACTGGTTTGCTTATCCTCAAGTATGTTGATTCCTAAGCTTAATACTTTCAGATATAGGTAGTCTAACTGATACTTATTAAGTTCTTATGTGCTTGGGTCGGCTAGGCAGTGGTGAATAAAACAGTCATGGTTCCTGTTCTGGGAGTTTCTAAAGTATTGGTGAAGGGTAGGCATCGAGTAGGGATTTAAATATCCTGAGCTTTAGTAAAAGGGGAAACGTGGTGCTAAGGAAGTGTACAAGCATATTTTACTTAAATCTAGAACAGGGACAGTTTCTCTGAGAAAGTGACATTTAAGTTGAACCTTGAAGTAATAGTTTAAAAGGCAAAATGGTGAATGGCATAGAGGGATAAGCTGAGAGCATTTTACACAAAAAAGCAGTATGAATAGAGGTCTCTATGTCAGGAAAGACCATGGTGTATGAGGAACTGGAACAGTGTAGTAAGAGTAGAGCAAAGAGAGCTGGAGAAAAATGATGTAAACTGAAACTGGAAAAGTCCAGACCTTGCAGCGCCTTGTAAGCTTTAACTGAGAATTCACAAATTCTTTAGTTATTTTTATTAGAACATGCGCAGAGTGTTTTTTCTATTTAAAATTTATTAGTATACTAGCTATACTAGCTATTTTTCTTTTCAAAGTTATAATAATATATTAACCTTTTATTTCTAAGTCACTGCTTATATCTTCTCTGAGAAATACTCTTTTACCTGCCTTTCCCAACAAGTCTGCGTTAGGTTTTCTGATCAAGCTGTTATGGGAGCAGAGAAAGAATACCTAACACAATGTGTTATAAATGTCTGCTTTCTCTCCTGTTCCAGAAGGATTTAATATTTAATATTTTAGAGGGAAAGTTTAGTTTATTTATGTTTTTACGTTGGTTAGGAGAGTGTCTAACACATAGTATGTGCTCAATACATTTTTCTGAAAAAATAAATGCATTGAAGAAAATCAGGAACTTAGAAGGAAATCATTCACATTTTGCCAGTGTACTATTTTGATTTAATTAGAGCTTCAGAAGACTTAATAGAACAAAGTGGTAGTTTAGGAGAGTTATTGTATCTGAGAAATTTCAAGAAATGTTGAAAGAAGTTGATTATTAGTTCCAGGAAAGCATCCTGAAGCCAGGGAAAGAACCATCTGAGAGAACTAGAGAGAACAGAGCTTGGTGCTTACACAGAGCTGGGGTTAGTACCTTCCCACTATTCAGTCTGGAAAACCTCATACTTCATGGAGAATTGGGTAGAGTACTCAGAAGGATCTTGTTTCAGTATTGGGGAGTATTTAGCCCTAAACTGAATGTAGTCTGGTCCTGACTAAAATATGTTCAAGGCAAGAACCAAAAGAATAAACTGTTTCCAGGTACTTAATGTCATTACAGAGCAAAGCTTGAGAATATTTACAGAAATACAAAATATCACCCCAAAAAGTTAACATTGTCACAAAGAAGCAGGAAAATACAAACCATGATAAGGAGAAAAATAGTCAATTAAAACTGACTTTGAACTGATATAGTAGAATTAGCAGAGAAGGCCATTAAAACAGTTAACTCTATTTATAGTGTTAAAAAAATTAAATAGAGGATAAGCAAAATGGAAGATATAAAAAGGATACTGTTCAAATCAAGAAAAGGATTCAAATTAAGCTTACAAAAATGAAAACAATGTGTAGAATGAAAACTACACTGGATAGGCCTAACGGTAGATCAGACATTGCAAAAGAAAAGGGTAGTGAACTTAAAGGTACAGCAGTGGAAACTATCCAAAATGAAACAGAAAAAAAGAACTTGTAAAAAAGAAAAGAGTAACATTGAGCTTTGGGATAATTGATATACGAGTATATAAGATGTCATCAAAAAAATACAGTGAATGTTGCTGCCTAGTGCCATCCAGTGGAAAGGCAGGGATCTCCAATACGGGAAGTGGCGCATCAAACTTTAGTAACAGTGTGTGTGTGACAAGTTTCATCTTGTTCGGTGCAGTCAGGTGAGCTACGGTTGAGAGAAGGTGTGTTTTAAAGTGTGCCATATATCATGGATCACGAACAATGCATGAACTTTGTTTCAAACTGCAAAAAAGTGCCAAAGAAACACGAAATGTTAAAAATAATTTATGGTGATGCTACAATGACCATGATCTGGCACCGTGCGACTTCTGGCTCTTCCCCAAAGTCAAAATGACCATGAAAGGTAAACGTTTTGAATTGATTCAGGACATCGAGGCAGCCACAACTGCATAGCTAAAGACACAAAAGAGGACTTCCAGAATTGCTTCAGAAAGTGGCAAGAATGATGGGATAAAGCTGTTCGAAGCAGGGAAGTATTTTGAGGGGGATTAATGGCAATGTGTCTTTCACTATAATAACTTTTTAAAAATAATTTAAACATTCACCGTATTTTCTGATCATACCTCATATGTACCAATTCTATACAGACTCTTGCAGAGCACTGAAGAGTCTTTTGTGATCACACCTCATATGTACCAGTTCTGTACAAACTTCCAGAGCATTGAAGAAGAGGAATGCTTCCTAACTTAGTCTGTGAGGCTCACATACTCTGATGCCAACACCAGAAAAGACATTACAATAGAAGAAAATTTCAGCAGTATCCCTCATGAACATAAATGCAAAATTTCTAAACATTTTAGCAAATTGAATGCAACAGTATATTTAAGGAAGAACTATATATATCATGACCAACTGGCACTTTATTCCAGGAATGCGGTGTTGGTTTAACATTAGAAAACTAATCAGTGTGATTCATGATATTAACACAAAAAATAACACTATATGATCATGTGAGTAGATGCTGTAAAAGCATTTTTAAAAATTCTTATTAAAAAGTCTCAGCAAACTAGAATAGGAATAGAAGGGAACTTCTTCAATATGATAAAGAACATCTGCAAAGAACTTACAGCTAACATTGTACTTAATGGTGAAAGACTGAATGCTTTCCTTAAGATTAGGGAAAAAAATAGGTATGAAAATGGTATAGCTGCCATGGGAAACAGTATTAAGGTTCCTCAAAAAATTAAAAATGGAATTACCGTATGATCCAGTAATTACACTTCTGGGTATATACTGAAAAGAATTGAAAGTAGAGTCTTGAAGAGATATTTGTACACCCATCATAACATTATTCACGATTGCTAAAACATGGAAGTAATTCAGGTATCCATCAACAGATGAATGGATAAGCAAAATGTCTTTGTACATACAGGAATATTATACAAGCTTAAAAAAGAAAGGGAATTCTGATATGCTACAACATGGATGAATCTTGAGGACATTATGCTAAGTGAAATAAGTCAGTCACAGAAAGAGAAATACTGTATGATTCTACTTATATGAGGTACTTAGAGTAGTCAAAATCATAGAGATGAAGTAGAATGGGTGATTGCCAGGGCATGGGGTAATGAGGGAGTAGGGAAATGGGAAGTTATCGTTAATGGGTATAAAGTGTCAGTTTTGTAAAATGAAAAGAATTCCGTGGGTGGATGGTGGGGTGGTTGCACAATAATGTGAATGTACTTAATGCCACTGAATTGTACACTTAAAAATGGTTAATAGTAAATTTTATGTTCTGTACATTTTATCACAATAAAAATAATAGAAAAAAAGATATTTCTACTCTTACCACTTCTAGTCCACATTGTATTAGAGGTTCTAGTCAGTGCAGTCAATCAAGAAAAATAAATAAAAGCTATGAAGATTGGCAAAGAAGAAGTAAAGCTGTATTTATAATCAATATGATTGTTTATATAGAACATTCAGTGAAATCTAGAAAAGAGTTACTAGAACTAATGAATGAGTTCAGCCTGGTTGAAGAATACAAGATCAATATGCAAAAATCAATTGTATTATATGTGTAAATTGAAATTTAAAAAACTGTTTACTGTAGCATCAAAAAGATGTAAAACTTGCATAGAAAACACAAAACATTTCTGAGAGAAATTAAGGAGCTAAACAAATGGAGAAATAAATCTTGTTCATGTTTTAGAAAAATTGATACTGGTAAATGTCAGTTCTTTCCAAACTGTCTATAGATTCAATACAATGCTAACCAAAATCCTGATTCTAAAACTCACATGGAAATGTAGAGGCCCTAGAAAGATCTAAAACAACTTTGAAAAAGAACAAAGTTGGACGATTAACACCACCTGATTTCCAGGCTTGTAAAGCTACAATCATTAAGACAGTGTGATGTTAGTAACAAGTAAACAAATAGGTCTGTGCAGCAGAATAATGAGCCTAGAAATAGGAACACATATATGAACCACTGTTTTTTGACAAAGATTCAAAGGCAATTCAGTGGAGAAAGGATAGTCTTTTAAAGTTACGATTCTAGACTAATTAGATACTGATCAGATACACAAAGATACACTAATTAGATATACAAAGAAAGAACCTTTATCCATACCTTGCACTATATAAAAAAGGAAAAAAAAAAAGCAAACCTCTAAATGAGTCACAGGGCTAAACGTAAAACCTGAAAGTATGAAATTTCCAGAAGAAAACAGGAGAAAATTTTTATGACCTTGGATTAAGCAAAATTTCTCAGCTATGACAACAAAGGAAAATAATGGTAAATGAGACTTCCTTAAAATTATAACTTCCTCTCTTTGAAAGATACTGTTTAAGAATGACAGTTTTAGCCAAGACTGAGAGAAAATATTTGCACATCATGTCTGGTAAATGATTTGTATCTAGAAGATATAAACAACTTTCAAAACTTAGTAATAAGTAAATAACGTAATAAAAATAAGGGCAAAGATTTGAGCTCAACATTATTCATCATTAGGGAAATCACTACACTTATTACAATAGCTAAAATTAAAAAGTGACTATACCAAGTATTGTCAAGAATGTGGAAGAATGCAAGGCTCAAACAGTACTGGTGGAAATGTAAAATAGTACATCCACTTTTTTTTAAGGTTTATTTATTTTAAAATTATTTTTTACATTGAGATCTGATTGACATAAACATATTAGTTTTAGGTGTACAAGATAGTCATTCAATGTGTACATTTTGTGAAATGATCACAATACACCTAGTTAACATTCAGTACCACACATAATTACACAAATTTTTTTTGAGAACTTTTAAGATTTACACTTTCAGCAGCTTGCAAATATATGTATAATAAATACAGTATTATTAAGTAGTCACCATGCTGTAGATTATATCTCCAGGATTTATTTATTTTATAACTGAAAATTTGTACCTTTTGATCACTTTTATCCATTCCCCCGACCCCCCACCTTTGGCAGCCAACCACTAGTCTATTCTCTGAGTTTAGGTTTTTTTCCTTGAATTTGATTTTACATATAAGTGAAATCATACGGTATTTGTCTCTTTCTGTCTGACTTACATCACTTAATATAATGCCCTTAGGATCCATCCATATTGTCGAAAATGGCAAGATTTCCTTTTTTATTCCTGAATAATATGTCATTATACAGTCATGTGCTGCATTTCCATCAACCACAGGCTGCCTATACAACAGTGGTCCCATAAGATTATAATGGAGCTGAAAAATTCTTATTGCCTAGTGATGTCGTAGTCTTTGTAATGTAACACAACTCAGCACATCTCTCACGTTTTTGTGGAGATGCTGGTGTAAACAAGCCTACTGCATTGCCAGTTGTATAAATACTAGCAATACAATGATATACAGCACCTAATACGTGCTAATAAAGACTGTGTTATTGGTTTATGTATTTACTATACTTTTCATCTTTATTTTAGAGTGTACTCTTTGTACTTATTAAAAAAGGTTTGCTGTAAAATCGTATGTCATGTTATGCTAGCAACAGCCTCATACATCTCAGGTTTACCGCATCTCTTGATTGCCTTGTTTTCACTTGTGCTTCTTTTAATCTTGTGTTGTTTGGTACAGACTTTTAGCCTAGGAGCAGTAGGCTATACCATATAGCCTAAGTGTGTAGTAGGCTAGATCTGTGTAACAACACTCTGATGTTCGCACAACATTGAAATAGCCTACCGCGGCATTTCTCAGAATGTATCCCGGTTGTGAAGTGGTACATGACTGTATATACGACATTTTCTTTCTGTTCATCCACTGGTAGACACTTAAGTTGTTTCCATGTCTCGGCTATTGTAAATAATGTTGCAGTGAACACAGGGATGCAGATATCTTTTTGAGTTAGTGTTTTCATTTTCTTCTGATAAATATCCAGAGGTAGAATTACTGTATCATATGATAGTACATCCACTTTTGAAAACATTTTGGTAGTTTTTAAAAAGTTAAACGTACACCTAATACACCTAATTTTATTTCTGTATATTTACCCAAGAGAAGTAAAAGCATATGTTTGTACAAATACTTGTATCTGAATGTTCATGGTATCTTATGAGTTCCAACAATTAAGTTCATGAACTTGCCACCGTGCCCTTACATTGGCAACACTGTACATACAGCTCGGTAAGGTTTCATAACCTTGGTAGATCAGTGTCTCACAGATGTGTTTGTGTCGACGTGTGGCAGTGTCTTGCTGAGTGGCATTCATTGTCTGTTTTTGTGTGCCGTCACGAGAATGAGCTTGAATTAGAACAATAAACAAGCATTAAATTTCTTGTTAAACTTGGCAATCGTGGAAGTGAAATCAGGGACATGTTAGTCCAAGTTTATGTCATAAAGAAAACGGCAGTGTACAAATGGATTCAACGATTTTCTGAGGGGAGAGAATGCATCACTGATGAAGAGAGGTCTGGGCAGCCAGAAACGAGCAAAACTGATGAAAACATTGCAAAAATTACTCAAATTGTGCATCAAAATCATCGGCTGACTGTGAGAAATATAGCAGACCAAGTAAACATTGATAGAGAAACAGGAAAATATGAACTGAAAATCTTGGCATGAGAAAGGTGTGTGCCAAAATGGTCCCAAAGGAGCTCACTGATGAACATAAGCAAAAGAGAGTCAAACTTTGCCAAGACCTTTTGGAGAGGCAAGATGATGTTTTGGGCCATATTATCACCGGTGATGAAACATGGGTGTACCAATCAGACCCTGAAACAAAGCATCAAAATGCACAATAGAAGTCAGCTAATTTTCCATGACCAAAAAAGTTCCGTCAGTCCAAATCAAGAGTTAAAACGATGTTGCTAACCTTTTTATATATCCGAGGAATTATTCATTATGAATTTGTACCAACTGGACAAACAACCAAATTTACTATTTGAAAGTGCTGAAAAGGCTGCGTGAATAAGACGAAAACAACCTGAACTTTTCAGCAACAATTCATGGCTCTTGCATCACGACAATGCACCTGCTCACACGGCACTGTCTGTGAGGGAGTTTTTAGCCAGTAAACAAATAACTATTGGAACACCCTCTCTGCTTACCTGATCTGACTCCCAATGACTTCTTTCTTTACTCAAAGATAAAGGAAATATTGAAAGGAAGATATTTTGACGACATTCAGGACATCAACGGTAATACAACGACAGCTTTGATGACCATTCCAGAAAAAGAGTTCCAAGATTGCTTTGAAGGGTGGACTAGGCGCTGATATCAGTGCATAGCTTCCCAAGGGGAGTACTTCGGAGGTGACTGTAGTGATATTCAGCAATGAGCTATGTAGTACTTTCTCTAGGACAAGATTGCGAACTTAATTGTCAGACTTCCTAAGTACAAACAAACCAAATGTACATGAATAGGTGAATGGGTATACAAATTGTGTGATAGCCATACCACATTATATTATTTGACATAAATAGGAATGAACTGTTGATACACACAACATAGGTGAACCTTAAAATAATTATCCTGTGTGAAAGATACTGGTTTATTGTAGATATTGTTAGGTTAATTATGCATGTTGAAATACCTAGAATAAGCAGTAAAAAAGTAGTGATAGAGTATAGCTTCCGAACTAGTAGGAGGTAGATTGAATAAAATAATGAAAAGGCCTCCGTCCTAAAGAATGGGCAGAGTGTGGGGTAGGGCAGTAGGCTGATAGTGTCAGGAAAAGCAGATAAAAAAGAAAGCTTAATAAAAGTTCACATTATACATACCGAAAAGATAAATGAACTGTATTTTCCAGTTAAAAGACCTGTATAAAATTTTAATTTACAAATAATTTGTTGAATGCCTTCAGATTCTGCTTTAGGCCTTTATGCTATAGAGATCTAAGAAAATAAAGCACTGTAATCTCTGGACATGAGTTCATAGGCACTGGGGGCAGGCACATGAGCAAAATGGTTGAAAAAGAGTGTGATTAAGTATTACAGTAGATGCTTTTTAGAATATGGTGTGACAGCAGATTGGGACTTGTATAACAGTTTGTATATTGCGTCAGAAAAGGCTTGCGAGAGAAGGTGAATAGAGGAACTGATCATGGTTTTTAAGAATAGAATTGCGGTATCACCCAGCAATCCTCTCTCCTGGGTATCTGCCAAAAAAAAGTGAAAACATTTGTCCATAAAGACATATGTACTCCGGTGTTCATTGCATCATTATTTATGGTCGCAAAGACATGGAAACAACCAAAGTGTCCTACGATAGATGACTGGATAAAGAAGATGTGGTACATATACACAATGGAATGTTGTTCTGCCATAAGAAAAGACGAAATACGGCCATTTGCGGCAACATGGGTGGATCTTGAGGTTATTATGCTAAGTGAAGTAAGTCAGACAGCAAAGTCGAGAACCATATGACTTCACTCATATGTGGGATATAAAACTGAAGGCAGTACACCTGAAACTAGTTAAAAACAAAAAGAGGCCATAAAAAAACACACAAAAATACTGAAGTAAACAAGGGAATAAGACAAAGAAACAAAAACTCATAGACACAGACAACAGTTTAGTAGTTACCAGAGGGTAAGGGGGTATGGGAGATGGTAGAAGAGGGTAAAGAGGGTCAAATATATGGTGATGGAAGGAGAACTGACTGGATGGTGAGCACATAATGCGATATATAGATGATGTATTACAGAATTGTACACTTGAAAAACCCATGTAGTTTTGTTAACCATTGTCACCCAATAAATTTTAATTAAAAAAAAATCAGGTAAAGAAGAGAATAAATCTTTATAGAAGATTTATGTGCATAGTCATTGAAGGAAGAAACGGCAGATTGTGTTCAGGGAATAACTAGTATTTTAGCATAACTGAAGTACACTGGCAAAGGGGAGATTGATCATGAATGTATACTCTGTTAGAATGTTCAGATTTTATTTTGAGGTTTATGGGGCTTAATGACATGTAATTTTGCATGATAACTCACCCTGGAATCAGTGTGAAAAAAGTCTTTGAAGGGTCTAGGTTGGGTAGACCCATTAGTCTTTCATTAGTCAGGCAATGATGAACATTTGGTATGAAGTTGTAATTGGTGAGAATGGAGTTGAGGTTGGAGCTTTGAGAGAGATTTAGGGTGTAGAATTGTAGAGGCGGAGGCCTAAGATGTCTCGAATGATCATTAGGTAATCTGATTTGAGGTGTTATAGATTATGGTGCCATTTAATTAGAGGAAATAAAGAACATGTTTTAGAACATACTGAATTTGAAACACTTGTAGGACATTTTAAGTGGAGATGTTCACCAGTTAGTTGAATATAAGGAGGTGGAATTTATATTAGGAGCTGGAGATTCAGATTGGTAATCTTCAGCTTATTGAAGCCATGGGTCAGCACCCATGGGAGAGATCATCCATGGGAGTGAGGAGAGAAAATCAAAGAACATACATATTGAAGGGACTAAAAGAGGAAGAGCAACAAACAGACTGGAGAATGATCAGGAAAATGAGAATAGAGATACCACAGAAGCTAAAAAAAAAAGTTTCAGTAGGATAGTTCAAAGTGTTTGATAACATTAAAATAATCTAAGAATGTAAAAATGTCAACTAAGCAAGTTTTGATAATCTAGGTAAGAACAGTTTCTGTTTTAGAGCTAATGACATAGTTTTGAGTGAGCAGGTTAAAGAAAAGGCATACGAGTAGACGCAACTTTCAGGAAACTTCATTATGAAAGAAAGGAAGATTGGTAGTAGCTCGAGTGGCACACAGGATCTTTTGTTTTAATATGGCATATTGAAACTCATCCCAGCACAGTTTTAATTTTTCATTAATTTGAATGATCATTTAATTAATCTTTACCTCTTTCCTGACTGTAAGCTCCATGAGGACAGGGACTATATGCATTCTTTTTTTCCCATTGTAACTCCATTGCCTGGCACATAGTTGCTCAATAATATTTGTTGACTGATTATTTAAATGGAAGTCGAAAGAGCATAAGCGTTGGGGTTAGACCTAGATTAATTATCAGTTCTACCCTCTGATTGTTGAAAGATATTAAGTATCTTTAAGCCTCAGTTTTCTTACGTATAAAATAATTTTGATAGTATCTACCTGTGGAGGTGCATTTTAAGGGTTAAGTGACATAATATGTATTGAGGCCCCTCACACATGCCAGGCCCACACTAGGTACTCAATAAATTGTGGTGGTAGTGGTTGTTATAGTAGAGGCAGAGAGTGCTTACTTGATAAAACAAACCAATAGATGGGGCAATGTTTAAAATGAGGAGGATTGAGTTGATTACCTGAGAAGGTAAAGAGTTTTGGAATTTCGAGCATGCTATTAAGTCCTTTTCTGCTTATTTCACTTAGCATAATGTCTTTAAGGTTCAACCACGTTATGGTATGTATCAGAATTTCCTTCCTCATTAATGTTGAATAATATTCCATTCTATGTATATACCATGTTTTATGTATCCATTAATCTGTAGATGGATATTTGGGTTGTTTCTACCTTTTGGCTATTGTGAATAATATTGGTATGAACACTGTTGTAGAAATACTTGATTGAATCCCTGCTTTCATTTCTTTTGTGTATATACCCAGAAATGGAATTGCTGGATCAAATGGTAAACCTACGTTTAATTTTCTGAGGAACTGCCATACTGTTTTCCACAGCAGCTGCACCATTTTGCATTCCCACCAGCAATGCACAAGGGTTCAATTTCTCCACATCCACAAAACTCTTGCGGGTTTTTTGTTTGTTTTTGTGGCTAATAGCCATTCTAATGTGAAGTGGTATCTCATTGTACTTTTGATTTGCATTTTTCTAATGATTAATTATGTTGAGCACCTTTTCATGTGTTTATTATCCATTTGTGTATCTTTGGAGGAATGTCTACTCAAGTTCTTTGAGCACTTTTGAATTGGGTTGTTTTCTTATTGAATTTTAGGAGTTCTTTGTATGTTTTGGAAATTAATCCCTTATATGTGATTTGCAAATATTTTATCCCATTTTGTGGGTTCTCTTTTTACTCAGTTAATAGTGTCATTTGATGCACAAACGTTTTTAATTTTCATGAAGTCCAGTTTGTCTTTCTTTTTGTTCCCTGTGTTTTTGTTTCATATCCCAGAAATTATTCCCTAACCCAGTGTCATGAAGCTTTTCTTTTCTGCTTTCTTCTGAGAGTTTTATAATTTTGCTCTTGCAATTAGGTCTTTGATCCATTTTGAGTTAATTTTTGTATGTGGTGTAAGGTAAGGGTTCACATTGCATGTGGATATCGGTTTCCTACCACCATTTGTTGAAAAGACAGTCCTCCTTTCCACATTGAATTATCTTGACACCCTTATTAAAATTCATTTGACAATATTTATGAGTGTCTATTTCTGGTCTCTTTGTTTTATTCCATTGGCCTATACATCTGTCTTTATGCAAGTACTTTATACTTTCTTGGTTACTCTGGTTTTGTAGTACGTTTTGAACTTAGGAAATGAGAGTTCTCTAACTTTGTTCTTTTTTCAAGATTACTTTAGCTATTTGGGGTTCCTTGAGATTCCATGTGAATTTTTAAGGTCAATTTTTCTGTTTCTGCAAACAAAAAAAAAGTCATTGGGATTTTGATAGGGATTGATTGACCCTGTAGATCACTTTGGGTAGTGTTGACATCTTAATATTAAGTCTGCCAGTCCATGATCATGGAGTTTTTCTGTTTATTTATGTCCTCTTTAATTTCTTTAAGCAATGTTTTATTGTTTCCGGTGTACAAATGTTTCATCTCCTTGGTTACTGTGTTTCCCTGAAAATAAGACCTAGCCGGACAATCAGCTCTAATGCATCCTTTGGAGCAAAAGTTAATATAAGACCTGGTCTTATTTTACTATAATATAAGACCCGGTCTTATATAATATAATAATAATAATATATAATACCGAGTCTTATATTAATTTTTGCTCCAAAAGACGCATTAGAGCTGATTGTCCGGCTAGGTCTTATTTTCGGGGAAATATGGTAAGTTAATTCATAAGTATTTTATTCTTTCTGATGCTACTTTAAATAGAATTGTTTTCTTAATTTCCTTTTTAGCTTGTTTATTGTTAGTGTATAGAAGTCAACTGACTTTTTTATGTGTTGATTTGTATCCTGCTACTTTGCTGAATTTATTGTTCATTCTAACAACTTTTTTTGTAGAATATTTATGGTTTTCTATATATTAGATTATGTTATCTGTCAATAGAGATTATTTTATTTCTTCCTTTGCAATTTGGTTGCCTTGTATTTCTTTTTCTTGCCTAATTCCTCTGGCTAGAACTTCCAGCAGCATGTTGAATGGAAGTGGTAAAAATGGGCATTCTTGACTTGCTCATGATTTTAGAGAGAAAGCTTTCAGTCTTTCACCATTGAGTATGATGTTAACTGTGGGTTTTTCATGTGATCTTTATTATCTTTAGTATTAAAAAAAAGTAATTTATTTTATTCCTAGTTTGTTGAATGTTTTTACCATAAAAGGGTGTTGAATTTTGTCAAATGCTTTTTCTGCATCAATTGAGATGATCATGTCATTTTTTTCCCCTTTCATTCTGCTAAGGTGATATGTTATGTTGATTGGATTATTGTATGTTGAATCATTCTTGGGTTCTAGGAATAAGTAGTACTTTGTCATGGTGTATAATCCTTTTAATATTCTGCATACTTTGGCTTGCTAATATTTTGTTTAGGATTTATTGAAAGTTTTTAAGTAGGAGAATAATTGGTAGAGATATGGGGAATGGGATCAAGGGCCACAGATTGGAAATGGAAGACTAACTAGGAGGTTCTTGCTTCGTGGGCAAGTTTTCCTAGCCTAAACTAATTCTTTCCAGAATTAACCTTATCTCAGTAGAAGGTACCACTTTACCCAGTTGCTTAGGACAAGTACCTTTGAGTCATCTTCGATTCAGCTCTTTCTTTTATACCTCACATTCAAACCATTAGTAAATTCTATAGAATTTACCTTCAAAATATTATATATTCCAAATTTAGTCATTTTTCACACACTTCAACTCTTTTTGCTTTAGTCTAAAGCTACCATCATGTCTTACCTGGACTGTTTCCAACTTATATCTTCCTGTCTCTCACAATCTATTCTTTATTCAGGAGCTAGGATTGTTCTTTTAAAATATGTTATATCACGTTACTTCCTGCTCATAGCCCTTCAGTGGCTTCTCAACTTACAATAAAATTCTAAGCTGTTACCAAGTTTCATGAGGTCATAAGTATAACAAATGCTTTTGTTATCATAATAAGTAAAAGCAACAGTATGGTCTCAGTTATGTTAAAAAATGAGGGAAATAGTAAGATGTTAGACTGTGGGTGATTTTCTTCTTTGCATTTTTTTAAATTTCGTGTAGTTTTTACAGTTAGCATGTGTTCTTTTAAATCAGAAAAGTAAGTTAATTTTAAAAAGTCGTGCATATATGATATAGTCCCTCTTTAGCTCCTTGGTTTAAAATGGCTTTCAAACTTTTAGCAGAATAAGGTTTTTTTTGACTATTTTGCCTAGTGTTGGATAAAATAACAGCTAAATCAATTGCAAATCGTAGGCAGTGTTTCAGAGTGATGATAGTGTCCAGGATGTTTTCCTGTGACCATTTAATCTCATACTGCATATGGGATCAGAGACAGTTCAAGACCTTCTGCTACACCTAAGACAATCTCACTTTGCTGCAACAAAATGATCAGCTAAGTGTTAGACTTATAGTGTCTTGGCTTTGATGTAGCATTTCAGAATTCATGCAGACAGTAAAGTAGAACAAGTTTTATTTTTTAATGTTGAATGCCAGCCTCTCCCACAGTGCCTCTCATTCTTCCAATTCTGCTTCACAGAGGCAGGGATCTTTGTCTGTTGTTCACTTCCATATCCTAGGTGTCTTAAATCTGGCACATAAAAGGTGAATATTTGTTGAGTTAATATTTCTGTCTTTTTCTCCTAAATCTAAGGACATTAAAATAGAAACCTTTTTTTTTTTTTTTTATGTTGTTGTTGTTAAATGTTACACTGACAGGAAAAACAGGAAGAAAGTGAGCTTCGTTCTCTGCCACCTCCTTCCCCGGCCCACTTGGCTGCTTTAAGTGTTGCAGTTATTGAATTAGCAAAAGAACAAGGAATAACAGATGATGACCTCAGAGTCCGTCAGGAAATTGTGGAGGAAATGTCAAAGGTTATAACGGCATTTTTACCAGGTACAAATAGATTTTATGCTTAATTTTTAAAATCACGTCTTCCTCTTCTTTTTGAACATAGGGTTTCTTAGTGTTTTCCTTTTCCTTTTTCTCTCCATTTTGAAAGTAGATGAATTTAATTGTTTAATAAATGACCTTTTTTGGGGAATATTTCAGAAAAGCAAAATGGAGAATTATGGCACAACATAATAAGATTTATTTCTTACAACCAAAGGGATTTTGGATAGTTGATGAATTATAGTTTTCATACAGAGCCATTGTGAGATTTATAAGACTATAAAATTGAAATTTAAAAATGGAAAATATTTTCATTTTATTATTTCTGTAATGTTTTTCTATCTAAAATACATTGAATACTAATTTAAATTATATATAGAAATAATTCATTGTTATTATGAGTAGAAATGAAAATTTTATGATTTTAATCACTTCAATGATTTTCAGACATTTTGTGAACTTGAAAAGTAGACTTTTATATATACAATAGAGTATAAACTTAAACTTTCTAAAAAACTAAACCTGTCTGATCAGTCCCAATCATGTTAGTTTTCAACTTGCCCTTTAGTGAGATCCTTTACAAATTTGCCTTATGATTTTTGAAATGTCATATTTGATAGTCTGAGAAAGATGTAGGTTGCATGTTACTGTTTGTTTAATTTGTTCTACAAACTCTTGAAAGCCACAGAGTATTTTCAGTTTTAGTTTTGCAGTATTTTTAGTTTTAGGTTTGCAATATCAATTGACTTGACAGCACTTTGTTTGTTTAGGGAGCATTGCACTGAATATCTATATCTAAAAATAAGTGTTGTTTGTGACAGTAGCTATAGCTAAGTTAGTATATTCTTTACTGTTATATATTAAATGTTAAACATACTTCTAGTCACACCTAAATGAACTATTACTAAAATTTTATTTAAACACTGAACTTTTATGAATAATTTCTCTCCTGTAACTGAGAAATGTTTTTATTATTTTGTAGGTCAGTCAGAAAGGGTACCATTCTACTAGATTTGGAAGACATAAAACTGAAATATATGCAATTTTCCTACCACTGTTTTTTGAAGTTTCCATATTTGCATGCTATTTCATGCTTTGATATTTTTCCTTTTTTTCCAGAGTGTTCGCTTAGGTTGTATGGCTCGTCTCTGACCAAGTTTGCTCTGAAAAGTAGTGATGTTAATATAGATATAAAGTTTCCTCCCAAGGTAAGTTATGAGAGAAGAACTTTTCCTGTGTGGTTCTTAACTAGTACTTGGTATTTTTTGTTGATTCTCTTTTTAGAGGAGGTGCAGGGGACTATAAAATTGTGGCTTGTAGAAGTTACCATCATGACTAAACAGTGCTTTTGGACATTACTAATAGGTGTCAACATAGGTGGAATAAAAGAAATAAAGGACAGGAAAAAAAGGAAACAGGAAGGCAGTCATTAATAAAAAAAGGAAAAATGCTTATATTTGAGCATGTAGAACAATTACTGCTTATGGTAAGTAGTGTAGAAAGTGAAATCGTACATTGGTGTTCAAATCTTGGCTGCAGTGAGCAAGTTACTTACTTGACCTTTTTGAGCCTCAGTTTCCTAATTTCCAAAACAGGGATAATAAATTTTATATTAAATAAGATTCTATATACCAGGTGTTTTTGTATAATCCCCGGTACATTGTGGATACTTTTAATTAGTAGTAGCTAGTTCCATTAACAAAAGTACTGTGTTTCCCCGAAATAATGCCTAGCTGGACCATCAGCTCTAATGCATCTTTTGGAGGAAAAATTAATATAAGACCCGGTATCATATCGTATCGTATCGTATCGTATCGTATCGTATCGTATCGTATCGTATCGTATCGTACCATCATATCATATCATATCATATCAATCATATCCAGTCTTATAGTAAAATAAGCCTGGATCTTATATTAATTTTTGCTCCAAAAGATGCATTAGAGCTGATGGTCCGGCTAGGTCTTATTTTTGGGGAAACACGGTACTAAAAGCACTGTTAGCATTGCTTATTTATTGACATCAAACATTTAAAATAATTGACATTTTATGTGTTTTTAATTTTTTGAATAAGTTTGTGCTCAAGGAGGTTTGATTTGGGTGAAAATTTGACGTTTTAATTTCTAGTCATTTACTTATAATTAATGTATGATTATTAAATGCTTTTGAATAACTGCAAAGTACATATTAAACTAAACATTTGACAAGCTTGTTATTTAAGGTAGTATTTTATTCTAAGCCTTTTGGCTATGCTGGCAGTGATCAGTAGCCCTTAAATTTTTTACCTCAAAACTTCTCTTTAGTAGTCATTTGGTAAACTAATTTTTTTCATTCGTTTTGCTATAAAATTCCAGAATCTTTTCTCACTCTAAAAAGTCATTAATTCAAGGAATGTTGTTTGAATAATAGCATTACATGATTTATTAGATTCTAGTTCCATGAGCAAGATTTGTTAACATAAATGTAAAACACTATTCTATTTTCATTAAAATAGAGAGGATGATTTTATTTAAATGTTTAAAGAAATTGAATTCTCTCTAAAGTTCTGCAACTTGAACTTTGAAATTAGTATATTGATTTAATTTGAAACTTTTTTAGATGAATCATCCAGATCTTCTGATAAAAGTGCTTGGGATTTTTAAAAAAAGTGGTGAGTTTCTTTTTAAATTTGTCTTTTTAAAGAAAATTCTTTAAAGGTATATGTGTTGTGTTGTTTATATATGCCTAACGAAGTTAAATGAAAACTCCTAGCGTATTTGTCATATTACATATGGACATATTACATATGGAATATTATTTTCTTGGTTTTTATTTACTGCTTTTCTTGTTATGAATTAAATGCTCTTAAGAGCTCAGGACCTGGAGTCAGACTCAATATGTGTTTGTTTAATTGTTGTACAAGAAAATTTATATTTTGGTTAGATCAAAAGTATTATATTTAGAATTGATACATAAAATCTACTGCCTTTTGGGTACTTTGAATATTATGAGTATTTCTTGTGTAAAAGAAAACAAAACCTATAATCATTGGGAAGTCATTGGTGAGGAAAGATTTAGAGAGAGATGTGGGGAAAAATGTATACATTCATTGAGTAAATATGTTTTATTAACCTAATTTAATATTTATGTTACATCAAACAAGTCATACTTAGTAAACTTTTCATATGTGCCTCATTTGTCTAGATTTCTTTTGATGTAAAAAGGACATTTACATAAATAAAAATACTTCTAAAGTAAAAAATTTTTAAATTACAACTGTCCCAAACCGGGCCCCAGGTCATCTAGTAACCAGGCCCCAGATCACGTAGTACAATCTGGAATATTATTTTCTTGGTTTTTATTTACTGCTTTTCTTGTTATGAATTAAATGCTCTTAAGAGCTCAGGACCTGGAGTCAGACTCAAGTTTTATTTCTGCCACTTATTGGTTGTATGTTCTTTGATAAATTAATGTTCATACTTCAGTTTTCTCATCTGTAAAGTGACAATAATACAGTATCTTTTTGATGAGAAGGTTGTGAGGATAAAATGGGTTAAACCATAGCTTAGAAAAGTGCCTAGTATACAGTAACTTCCTATTAAATTTATGTTGCTTTGATTATTATTACTATTGTCAACTTAAATTTTATGAATCAGAAGTACCTGCCAACTGAGAAAGACAAATACCATATGATCTCACTTACATGTGGAATCTAAAGAAAAAAGTAAAGGAACAAACAAAATAGAAACAGACTCATAGAGAACAAATTGATGGTTGCCAGAGGAGAGAAGTGTTGATGAAAAAGGTGAAGGGATTAAGAAATACAAATTGGTAGTTACAAAATAGTTACAGGGATAAGTACAGCATGGAGAATGTAGTCAATGTTGCAGCAACTGTATATAGTGCCAGGTGAGTAACCCCAGAAATAACTGCATAAATTATATAAATGTCTGACCACTGTACTGTACGCCTGAAACTAATATAAAATAATATTGATTATCAATTGTAACTCAAAAAAGTAAATAGTTAAATAAAAGTACCTGGGAAAAATATTTACAATTTGGCTGACAAGAGGTAGCTTAGCCTTATCTTCTCATTGGCTCTAATATCAGTTCTAAACTTCCTTTCTCTGTCTATCTGCCCCATTAGCTCTCCATTATTTAATAGTGTCTTTTTAGTCATTTTCCTGGGAAATTATTTTTAAGGGATTAATTTGTTCCAGTTTATATCTTGTAAAGAGATTTTAATATCATTTTCTTTCTTAATAAACACTTGTCTCTAATTGCACAAAAACTTTAAAGCATATTACAGATAAGAGGTAGATACAGAGCTTTTACAAACTCTTTAGACTCACCTAGCAAAAATATTTTAAATGTTTCTTTTCCATTAAAATACATGAGCAGATCATCTTAAGACACATAACATAGGTTTGCAAAATTGTCAGTTACAAAATTGATTATTCCCTCCTTTATGCCCTCATTGTACTCTATTTTTATTTTTTAAAACTTTTGTTTATTTTAAGAGTGTTTTTCCAGAACCATCAGCTCCAAGTCAAGTAGTTGTTTCAATCTAGTTGTGGGGGATGCAGCTCTCTGTGGCCCACGTGGTGTTGAACCGGCAACCTTAAGAACACCGCGCTCTAACCAACTGAGCTAACGAGGCCGCCCCTCGTTGTACTCTTTAAAGACCTCTTATCCTGTCATCTACAGGATTTATTTATATGTTTGTTTTCCAAACCCCTGTTTGAGCTCTTTGTGTCTTATTCATTGTCATCTACCATGCGTAATGCAACTCCTGACATATGAGAATGGACAAATTTATGAACTTTCCACTGTGCACTCACGGTGGAAAGTTTTTTGAATAAATTAATTATTCTAATAAATTCTACTAAGAGATTTTCTTTAAACTTCAAATGAAATGTTAATCCATCTGTTTTTATTTAGATTAGACATTTATGGCATGGGGCCTACCTTGGAGACATAGTGATGGACTTCAGAGTGGAAGTGTGTTTCACCCTTGCTTAGAACCTTTAATTGGGGAGACTCTTCATATGTTTGCAGGAAATGGGGCCAGCAGAGTTAGTCTTTTACTTGCATGGATATTTAAAAGAACTAAATTGTCAAAACAATGTAGGTTCTCATTTCGTGATTCCTGTGGAAATAGCCCTCAGAAGTAAGTGGTGTCCTCTGTTTGCTGTATTTATGAAGGTTAGCTTTGACTAGATTATATGCTTACATGGATATAGTCAAACTTTTAGGGATGTTAAAACCTGTCTTCTTAAGGTGATTGTAATTTTCAGACAGTATTTGGGACTATGCCTATGGTTTGTGATATACAGCAAATGACACAGAGGTAAGAAGAGATTCTGTTTGGTTGATGTTCTTAACGAGAAGAGTGGATTATCCCACAGAAGGAATGAGAGTGATTTTTAGAAGGAAACTTAACGTTTACCATAAACTAGACATTTTAGAGATGTTGACATTAGCTTACTTGTTTTATTTTTTTTTCCTTGTTAGTGTTATATGTAGATGTGGAATCTGATTTTCATGCTAAAGTTCCTGTTGTGGTGTGCAAAGATCGGAAAAGGTTGGTAACAATGAAGAGAAAATGAAGTATTTTTAAAACTAACGACAACATTCAAATATGCAGTGAACATATCCCAGAGAGAAATTTTTTGTTTTAGATTTCTCCTTGGATTAATATGACTAAGCTAGTTTCTATTTATTAAAATAGCAGGCTTACTAAAAGCATGTGAACAAGAAATAGAACTACCAGACAGTCAAAAATAAAACACTCTGAAGCAGAACTTTTCATTTTTTTCATCAAGATTATTCACTCAACTGTAATTGAACATTTACTATATATGTTAGATACCACTTTGCTGTAGGTATCTTTGATACAGATACGAATAAGAAATAACCTCTTCTCCAGGAGCTCACAGTCTGTGAGAATCTAGTTTTTAGTTCACTGAAATTGAGTCATTGAAGAGTAATCTTGCCTTTCTAGTCAGATGTTTATAGGACTGAGAGAGCAAAGTGCCTTTGAAAAAGGAAACTAAAATAATCCTATTTGAGATCAATATGGGAGACATGAAAATAATACAGAAATAATAAACTTTTCTATTATTAACCTGTATATCTTATGTATTAAGATTTTTATATTTTCTTATTCAAAACTAGAAGGATCTATAAAGATCTTCCTTATTTTTTAAATTAGAAAATTGATAACTGAAGGACAACTAGCGATTTGTCTAAATTCACACCATTTAGGGGAAAATCAGAATTGGACTGGAGCTATTCTGACTTTTAGTGTTTTTTTCCATCACAGTGTGTCAGATTGCCTTTTTGTGCCAACCTCAGATAGATTCTTCTCCCTGCTACCAAAATATCTCTACTACAGTTTTGTTACCCCACTTAAGGTAGCTTCTGTTTTCATTTTAAGCATTACTTGGGTTAATACATAAATCCATTCTAAGCTCTAATCTGAAAATAGCATATCAATAAAATCATGAAAACTTGGGTAGGGAAAAATTGGAATCGAGAAGTGTCGGTAATCAGTTCAGAATTGCGTTTTTTTGGTTTTATCATGTGCAAAGCAAAAAGAATAAACTAAGAAGGTATGTTGCACTATTTGACATTGACAAGATCAATGTCTTCTCACTCATATAAGTCAAATTTTGGTGAATCATAATGCTGGTTTTGTAATTAATTTCTCATGAACTTGAGTAATAAATGAGATTGAAATTTATTATGCAGTACAAATGAACATTTCAAACATCTTTAATATATATGGAACTCTAGTGATGGAACTGGTACATAGTTTTCAGTTAGCTCTAAGTATATTAAAACATTTGTTTTTATTATGCTTCTTAGGTATTAAAATACGGTGATTGGAAAGGATAGCCACAGAATTTGAAGTATTCTGGTTTTTAAGGTATTAATATAGTGAAATTTGTTTCTTATTCACAGTGGTTTACTTTGTAGAGTGAGTGCAGGAAATGATATGGCATGCCTCACTACTGATTTACTTGCTGCTCTTGGCAAAATGGAACCTGTCTTTATTCCCTTGGTGTTAGCCTTTCGCTATTGGGCTAAGGTGAGTGGAACAGAAGAAAAAAGTACCTAATCTTTAAGGTAACTCAGGCTTTCTCCTGTAGTAACCTGTAACATAAATCATAAAATGTGGGGACAAAACTGTTACAGATATCTGTAATAAGGTTAGAGTAGATCTGAAGCCAAGTAGACAGATTTGGGATAAGTTTTGTAGACAGGACTTGGAGAGGTATTGTATATGAGAGTTGAGGGGAATTGAAAACAACTCCTAAATTTTTGGGAAATACAAAAATACCAAGTTCTTGGATAGGGAGATGGTTTCTTTAAAATGACATCTGTAAAATCTCCTTAAATTAATTTTCAAATGTGAAATAATATTAATTAGAATTACTAAGAGTTTCTGAAAAGTTGATAAAGTGGTCTTAAAGGTTAGTATGTGAGAATAAATTGCCAATGGAACTCAGAAAGAGAAGCCTTGTGAAGGGGACCTACTTTACCACTATAAAACTGATTTAGTCAAATGTATACCATCAGCATAGGAATAGACAAACCATATCTGTGGAACAGAATAGAAAGCCCAGAAGTACATAAAAGATTATTAATATGAGGCAGAAGTAGAAGCAAGATAAGAAAATAACATTTTAAAAAGATGTCCACGGTAAAAGTACTATGTATGATATGCTTCCATTTAACTAAAATGTATGTGTCTTTATATGCAATAAAAAAATGAATGGAAAGATGGTTACCAATATGTTAATAGGTGTTTTCAGGTTGGCAAGATTACAGGTCATTCTTTATATTTTATATACACATACATACATACATACATACATACATACATACATAGAGTGCCAAAAAAATATATACACATTTTAAGATTGTAGAAGTATTAAAATTGTAAAACTCAATGTATACTGATAACAAGAGATGAATACAAGTCACATTTGACTTCTGCAATTACAAGACGTGCTCAAAGTGGTTAGCATCAGCGTCCAGACACTTCTGATTATAGCAAACTGCTGCTTGAGCAATGTTCACCAGAGTGTCCATTTGTATACATTTTTTGACACCTCCGGTACACACACACACACACACACACACAATTATATATTTATACTTTTTACAATGACTATGATAGGGGAAAAAAACTTCCACCTCCCCCAATCATATCCACTCTAACCTTACTACAGATATCCTTACTACTTTTATTGTGAGGGGAACAAAAAAATTAAAGAAAGGTAAATGGTGGTTCTTTTTCCCTTTCATTTTGCAGTTGTGCTATATTGACTCCCAAACTGATGGCGGAATCCCTTCTTACTGTTTTGCTTTAATGGTGATGTTTTTTCTACAACAAAGAAAACCACCTCTTCTTCCTTGTTTACTTGGAAGTTGGGTAAGCATAAGTTTGTGACATATATATAGATATATAGATATGTAGTTTGCTCTTACAGAGTATTCTGTTCAAACAGTTTAAGCTGGAATTCCGGTTTGTCTGTTTGTCCATCTTTTTTTTTTCTCTTTAAATAATTTTTACACAATTTGGAATGCCTTTTTATGTAGATTGATGGCTTTGACCCAAAAAGAATGGATGACTTTCAGCTGAAGGGCATAGTAGAAGAAAAGTTTGTGAAGTGGGAATATAATTCAAGTAGTGGAACTGAAAAAAACTCAATTGCTGAGGAAAACAAAGCTAAGGCAGACCAACCAAAAGATGATACCAAGAAGACAGAAACAGACAACCAAAGTAATGCCATGAAGGAAAAGCATGGCAAAGTAAGCATTTTTTGTGTGTGTGTGTCTTTTCTATCTGTAGAATTTGTGATGCCTTCAATTGAAGCTATTTTAATAGTAGACTGACTAACCTTGAGTAAGCAAGCCTCTTGGCCTCATTTTCCTCATCTGTAACGTGAGGGGTTGATCTGGTTTAGTTTTTCAGTAGGGAGATTCCCTAATGAATTTATAACTCATTTTGGAAGACTTCTATTGTTTGAATCATGTCAAAGTAATTCTTTGTATCTTTTTCATTTAGACAAGGAAAATTTCCTTCAGGAGTTGGGCTGTGACCAAAAGTTTAGCGTATGAGAATTATGGTGTCAGACTGGTGGAGAAATAAAGGCCTGTGCGCCTTTAGTGGGTGGCTTGCTTATTTAATCAGTCAGCATTCATTTATTAAGGACCTGTTCAGAGCCAGGCATTAGCTTGAGTGCTGGAGAACCAAAGTTGAATATCTATGGATTGTGTCCTTCAGTAGCATGTAGTCTACTTCTGAAGTAGGTAGACATATTATTACAGAAATGTGAACATTACTGAAATCACTGCTTATGTAGTTCCCTGAATATATGTTCCTAGTTCATTCAACTCTCCCATTTTCCTAGCCTACTTTCTGTCCTCTCCTCAAACCACCAATATTCTCAACTAATGATCTTGCTTATTACTTCACTGATAAAACTGAGACAATCAAAAGAGAATTTCTACACATTCCCTGCACCATCTGTCACTGTCTGCACTCACATATTCTGCCTTGCTGCCTGCTTGTAGAAAAGAACTTCTCGTGTTGCTATCTAAAGTCATTTTCTTCACTTGTGTATTCAGTCCCTCCCTTTTTGTCTATCCAGAACATTGCTCTAGCAATTCTTTCCCTCCTAAGTTACCAATTGTTGATTCTCTGCTGAATCAAACATGCTTTTATCTTTCCCATTTTAAAGAAGAATCTCAGCACCACTTCTCTTCCCAACTATTCTTTTGCTCCTTTCTGCAGTAAAACTATTTGAAAGAATTATCTATGTTCACTATTTTCAATGTCTTTGTTTCCTCTTAACTCATTCTAATCAGGCTTCGGCACCCATCAATCTGCCAAAACTTGTATCATCATATCAATATCCTCCACATTGCTAAATCTAATGGTCATTTCTCAATTTTTATCTTTTTTGACTTATCAGCAACATTTGCCAATTGATTATTTCCTTATCTGAAAAATTTCTTAACTTCACTTTCAGGACACTGTACCCATGGCTGATTATTCCTTCTTGGTTTCCTTTGCTGATTAAGCCTTTACAGTCTCTTAATGTTGGAGTACTCCAAGGCTCCACCCCTTTTTCTTTATCTACACTACCTTAGTGATCTCATCCAATCCTGTGGATTTTAAGTACCATCTGTATGATGATGATTCCCCAATTAAATCTTCAGCCAAATCTCTCTCCTGAACGCTATAATTTTATCTCCAGTTGCCTATATAACGTCTCTACTTAGATGTGTAATAGATGTCTTAAACTTAACGAACCTAAAACTGAACTCCTGGTTTTCTCCTTGCTCCACATGCAGTTTTCTCATCTCATTTGATGGTACTACATCCTTTCAGTTGCTCAGTCAAAAACATTGGGGTCATCCTTTACTTATCTCTTTCATACCTCATAACAAGTCTGTCAGGAAATTCTGTTATTTCTACTTCATATATGTCCAGAATTTGACCACGTCTCACTACCCCCACTGTTACCATCTTTGTTCTAACCACCATCATCTCTAGCCTGGATTAATACCATAGTGTAATAGTAAGTTTCCTGCATCTACCTTTGCCCCTTACAGTCTATTCTCAACACAATAATCAGAATGGTTCTTCCAAAAGTTAAGTCAGATTATGCCCTTTCCCCTCCTCACCCTCAAAACGCTTCAGTTGCTCCTCATTTAAATGTAGAATTAAATGTGGTTCTTACTGACTAGTTCTCTGTTTTCCTCTTCTTCCCCTTTCTGTACCACACTGGGTTTCTTAGTTTTCTTTTTAAAGCTAGTCACACTCCTACTTGAGTGTGTTTGCTGTTTCCTATTCCTAGAACACTTTTCGCTCTTCTCCAAATCATACCTTCTCATCAAGTCTCATCCTGACCACTCTATTTAACATTGTAACTGTCTCCTGCTCCCATGCTCCCATCCCCTTTACTAAACCAACTCAACTTTTTCTTATTGCCACAGAAGTTTTCTTCTAACTTCCTATGAATTTACTTGTGAAGTTTGTTATTTTGTTCTTCCCTGGGAAATAAGCTCCCCTAAGGGAGGGATGGTTGTTTTGTTTTCTAATGGATCTATCCCAAGTGCTTGGCACATAGTAGACACTCAGTTAATAGTTACAGAATTGAATGAGTGAATGACTGTTTCATGTCTTTATGCTCCCGAGTGGTCACTGTTAGCCAGTCTTTATTTCATAACTTATTCCATTAGAATTCAGGTATTATCTCTTCTGTTATGCCTCCCATCACTACCACCACCACTGCATTAGAGGCCCAATTTACCGTGTAGCCTTTACTGTAATTGCTAAATTGTCTCTTCCTCTCCTAATAGTTCATGAAGTGGGATCTTACCTTATTTGAGTGGCATTATGCAATACTGAGTAGCAACATGGATGCGGTAACCAGGTGCTCCTGAGTCAAATTGTTGTCCTATAGTATCTCCTTTATAGAGTTGTTAGAATAGTTATTACATGCTCAGCATTTAGAAGAATGAATGATGCATGGTGAGCATCATGTGTAGTAGCTCTCAGTTTTTTATATCCCCAGCACAATGCCAGGCACATAGTAGGTTCTAAATAAATGTTTGCCAAATGAAGGAATTAGCCAAATGAAGGCATTTACTTAGATTGTAGAAGTAATTACTGCAGTGAGGAGCTGTAGTGGTCCTTATGCAGTGGTTTGCAACCATGGCTACACCTGAGAAACACTTAAGGAGCTTTAAAAATTCCAACGCCCAGTTGATGCCCAGGTCAGTTAAATCAGAATGTTGGGAAGAGTATGGGAGGTGGGAGTGGTGTATAACTCAGATATTAGTGTATTTCAATATTCCCACTGTGATTCTAATGTGCAGCCATGGTTGAGAATTGCTGGTTTAGTGGAAAGAACAAAAATTCTAGGAGTCAGTAAACTAGGACTCTCTTACCAGCTATACCAGAAACTATTTTTTGGCCAGTGACCCCTTTATGCCTCAGTTTTTGAAAAGATGATCTCTCAGGTTTTTTCAAACTGAAAATTAGATAGTTCTAGTTTTGTGAAGCTTAAATAAAAGATATGTTTTCTTTTCCAGTCTACTTTAACATTGGAAACACCACATCAGGTATCCCTGGGACAATTATGGTTAGAGCTGCTAAAATTTTACACACTGGATTTTGCTTTGGAGGAATATGTGATATGTGTACGGATAAAAGATATTTTAACAAGAGAAAACAAAAACTGGCCTAAAAGGCGAATAGCCATTGAAGGTGAGATGATAGTTATATTTCATTTGGAGAATATTTTTTTGTGTGTCACTCATCATCTGTTTCTAATACAGTATTATAAATTCTATCCTTTGTAGCGCTATATATGCCACTAGGTTGCCATTATATATTTTAAATAAATTCTTTGTCAAGTCTGTTATAGGATTAATACTTATTTAAAGGTTTCCAATCTGTAAATAATATATTAGTTAGGGTTATTAGCTTATTTACATGCCTTTATTTTAATTTCTAATTATGAAAAAATGTTGAGTATAGAAAAATAGAATAGTTTTATGAATACTATAAGATCTTTTTGAATAAATTTGTGCTATAAAATTGTTAAAGTATAATTTTAAAATCCAATTTTTTATTGTCTTCTAAAGCACCTTATCTGTTAAATGTGACCAAGCTAAAGAAAAAAGAACAATTGATGTTGACAAATAAGGTTTCATATCAAATCCCAAGAACATTTAAGATCTCTAGCAATACAGAAAATACCGTGTTTCCCCGAAAATAAGACCTAGCTGGACAGTCAGCTCTAATGCGTCTTTTGGAGCAAAAATTAATGTAAGACCCGGTCTTATTTTACTATAATGTAATACCTGGTCTTATATAATATAACACCGGGTCTTATATTAGTTTTTGCTCCAAAAGACCCATTAGAGATGATTGTCCGGCTAGGTCTTATTTTCGGGGAAACACGGTAATAGAATGGTTTCTAAATTCTTAATCAAAAATTTAAATTCCACTCACTTTATAGATAGGAAGTTGAATTTCTGTCCATCATTTTAGTCTGTTTAGATCAAGGGTGTCCAAACTGCGGCCCGCGGGGCCAACTGCGGCCCGCAGTCCATTTTTTATTGGCCCACAGCAAATTCCAAAAATATATTTAGTTTACTTAAATAAACCAGGTGAGGCAATACGTACTTCACCTTGAGTGAGTGGCCCAGCTGTTTGTGTATTTTACCGCATGTGGCCCTTGGTGAAAAACGTTGAAAAAAGTTTGGACACCCCTGGTTTAGACTATATATTCTTCTGTTCGTTTAGTCTTCTGGCCTTCTCTACTGTGAATTGGACCCACAAATTTCTCATATACTCACAAGCATGTACTCACATATTGTACTCTTATATATAGTAAATAACGCACTTGAAACCTATAGCTGTCATAATTTCTCTTTCTTTTAGCAAGGGAAAGAGGCTAGAAAAAGTTTTTAAAGCCTGGATTTAGATAACAGCAAAAAGTAGTAACAAATGCCTCAACCACGACAATCTGAAGCCTGGCCTGTTAATCCTTTTACTTAATGATCTTCAGTAGTGGAGAAAATGTGTAGTCTTTTGGGTATTACTGTTATTTTTCCCTTGGGGCATATTTGTGTTTCAGGCTTATAAAATCCAAAAAGCCATAAACATTTTTAGAAGTCTGAGTTGATGCAAGCCTTTTCAACATAACCATTTTAGATAGCATCAAAATCTAAATTTTGGTTTAATTTTCACTTTCTTTGGTCTCTTTCTGCTTTTCTCTATTCTCTAATTTTTTTAAAAAAATTTTTATGGGGAATATTGGGGAACAGTGTGCTTCTCCTGGGCCCATCAGCTCTAAGTCGTTATCCTTCATTCTAATTGTCGAGGGTGCAGCTCAGCTCCAAGTCCAGTTGCCGTTTTCAATCTTAGTTGCAGGGGGCACAGCCCACCATCCTGGGTGGGAATTGAACCAGCAACCCTGTTGTTCAGAGCTCGCGCTCTAATCAACTGAGCCATCAATTCGCCCCTCATTTCTCTAATTTTCTGTTTTCACTAAAGTTAAATCTGAAAAACAGTATTTTTTTAAGTTGAAACTTTGAGAGTCTTAGGTTATATTTTATTTGTTTAAATTGCAAGGAATATGTAACTGAAGAGTACTATCACGAGATGAGCTTGAAAAATTTCATTCAATGACATTATAGGGAGGCATATTGTCATGTCTTTTTCTGGTAATTTCATCATTGAAACTATAATTACTGAGTTGGGCTCCTCAGCCAGTCTCATTAATTACCTTATTAATTTTTTTTCTCTTTTCCTTTTAGTTTTTTATTTTATGGCAGAAACAAAGGAAAAGATGTTGCTATTGTATTTCTCATTGGGACTTTAGAAACACTTTTGGAAAATGTGCTCTGCTGACAATCTAGCAGTTAAGATCTGTTTGTATAAGCTTGGAAATGTAGTTTGTTAGTATATACTTAGCTACTAACCTTCTTCTTTTTTTTTTTTTACTAGATCCATTTTCAATCAAGAGGAATGTTGCACGGAGCTTAAACAGCCAGCTTGTTTATGAATATGTTGTGGAGAGATTCAGGGCAGCTTATCGATATTTTGCCTGTCCTCAGCGGAAGGGTGCAAATAAATCTACAGTGGATTCCATGAAAAGAGAGAAAGGGAAAATAAGCAATAAGAAGCTAGGGAAGTCTGACAATATGGCATCCAATTGTTGCATTCAACTTGGGGGAAGCACGGAAAAAATAAATGCAGAAAGAGGTCATCCTGATAGATATAATGAAATGGAATGTACATCACAGAGATGTATTACTGAAGATGACAATTTGTTGGTAAATGAGCCAGTTTTGGCTGAACATGGACAGGAATCTTCATCTCTTTCTGCCAGTGAAAGCAATGAATTAGAGCCAAAATCAATGAAGAAACAGTGTGATTTAGCGCCTTCAGAGACTTGTTTAAAAAAGGAGCTCAGCCAGTGTAATTGCATTGATTATAAGTCCCCTGACCCAAATGAGTCTGATGGTACAGACTGCAGGTCAAATTTAGAAACAGAGAGTTCACATCAGATTGCGTGCACCGACACACCTGCTACCTCTTGCAACTGCAAAGCTACAGAAGATGCTTCTGACCTTACTGTTGATGATAAACACCCCACCCAGGAATTATATTATGTGTTTGATAAGTTTATTTTAACCTCTGGAAAGGTAGGCTACAGTTTGTAAAGAATGTGGAAGATTTTGTGGTTGTATGACTCTAGTTTTTAGATTCGGAAACGTAAAAATAGCTTCTATAATAGTAGACAATTTTTTTGGAATGATATTTTGATGTATATTTTAATTTTACTTATTGCATTTTGTTAATAGTTAACCTTTACAGACTGTATATAAAACTGCAAACGGTTTCAGCATCCTATTACTAGCTAGTTTGCTTCATTTTCTCATATATGAAAAGATTATTCAGCTATTTCATGAAAATCAGTTTGACAAAGGCAACATATATTTTAAATTGTGCTTGTTTTTTCAATACATAATGGTTATTTTTTTCTTCAACAAATGAGAGTACAGGGCTTGTAAACTAATAGTATTCTAGTTTAAAGTTTTTTTTTTTGTTTGTTTTTTTTTTAGTGAGGAATAGGGTGGTTGGGGAGGGTGAGTATAAACTTGGTAAAGACAGTTGAGTGAAAACAGGAACCAAAAAAGTGAAGAATCCAGATTCTGTCTTTGCTATTGAGCTTCACTTTGGATTTTGGCATGTCTCTTACAAATTATGGGAGTCTTAACTTTTCTACTTTTAAAATAGCCTAGTCTGAACTTTAACTTGATAAATTATAGAAAATAAAATACCCTAATGAACAGAAAATAAGCAAGTTTGTTAACTTTGTTAATAAAAGAAAGTTTTAGCTAAGTCACATTGCTTCAAGTGCAGTATACATAACTGAAATATTATCAGCATCCAGCGTGAAAAAGTGATTATATAGGTCATGTGTAAGCCAAGTGGAATATTAAAAAAAAAAACAACTGGAAAATCATCCAGTTACATTGTTTTATCATTAATTCCTTATTGACAGCTTTAACTTTTTTAACCTAATGACTAAGCTATCTTTATTCTTTATAAGGATAAATCTATTACATTTTGTTTAGGTTGCAGTATTTAGGGCATATGGACTATTGAAGGATGAAATAAATCGCAGATTTGTTGAAAAGCCTTTTAGATAACTACAGTGAACATTTCTTCTACTTTATACTTTTTTTTTTCCTGGAAATCTATGTTAGGTTAACTGTTTCTCCAATTTTAATTTTTTTCTAGTTATCTGTAACATATTTCTAGAATTTTCTGATAATATGTAAAAAAAAAAAAGTTTTCAAAAGTCGATACAAATTATTATGGTACTGTTAATTAGCCCACAGCACAGCAGTCCCACAAATAGAAGTTTCTGTGTATAATTTGCATAACAGTTAATGGGTAGGTAAGTGTCCGGGCTAACCCTGGAGGGAGAAGCAACTCTAGGATCTGGCCATATTACAATAAAGAAAAGAGTAGTAGTGCTTTTCCTTAACCATATGTTGTTTTTTTCAAGTAGATGGGATAAGTTTTTACTGTTTTAGTTACTTGGTAGTGCATTGAAATACATTTCAAATGGTGGTATAGGGTTTGAAGTTAAGTTTGTGGCTATTGTATAAGAGTGGTTCCTTGTATGAAGCTAATTTATTTTTAGAGTTCAGCTCTACAGTTTGGTTTCTTGAGTACCATGCTAATGTAATAAATTGAACCAACTAGGCAAGCAAGGGTTCTGTAATTGGTTCTGAAGATAGAAAATGTTTAGAGTGAAATGAAAGGTATTTCTTGAAATTTCTTTATACAGTCATGCACCGTATAACGATGTTTCCATCATCAGTGGACTACATATATGATGGTCCCATAGATTATAATGTAATGTAAGCAAAACATTTGTTTTCGATGTTGAAAGAAAAGGTTAGACTTGATTACAATGTTGAATTTACTGTTAGCTTTGGGTTTAAATAAATGACGAGTCTCCACTTGCTGTCTACCAGCCTGTATGCCTACCCCCTCATGGGGCTGGAGTTGGTGAGGGAGTGAGAGCTGTGGAGGAGGCAGCCGGGAGCTGCCTGCGCCAACCCACGCACACACACTCATACGTGCATACTCACTTACCTCCTCTCTCTATCTCTTCCCTCCCAGTCTGCTGTCCCTGTCCCTTTCCCCCTCTTTTTCCCTCCCCCTCTTATTATGTCTCATCTCAAGCTTTATCTCTCTGGGTCTCTTTGAATCACTACTAGCCCTTTCTCCTGCCTCCTTCTGATGTCTGCTTTCCCTCCAACGGTGTCTCCATCCACAGCCCTCCCCCGCCTCCTCCCTATGTGCGCACACGCGCACACACACTTTATTTTTTACACTGTATTTTTACTATACAAATACCAATATGTTAGTTACATTGCCTACAGTGTTCAGTACAGTAACGCACTGTACAGCTTTGTAGCCTAGATGCAATAGGCTATACCATATAGCTTAGGTGTAGAGTAGGCTATACCATCTAGGTTTGTATAAGTACACTCTGTGATGTTTGCAAAACCATGAAATCGCCTGGTGGCACATTTCTCAGAACACATTCCTGTTGTTATGTGACATATGACTGTAATCTACTTTGTTAAAGATCTGAGTAGATTGAAATGTAGTGCATGTATTTCATTTGAGGGCTGATCAAACTGTTTGAATTAAGCCTTACTTTTTGCATCTCCCGGTACAACTTCAGGTAAAGCTAATCCTTAATATTATTTTAGTGGGAAAGAAAGTTAAAGTGGTTGGCTCAAAATATGTTTTTTTACCTTTAACACAGCATTTCATTAACATGTGGTTCTCACCCCTCCCCCCCGAAAGCATAGGTTATCAGAACTGTTACATAAAATATTCTTTTTGGATCTGCTTTCTAAGTAATGATGAAGTCCCTCAATAGTTTATTAGATTAGATTAATTTTTTTCCTTTGTATAGCCACCGACGATAGTATGCAGCATCTGCAAAAAGGATGGCCATTCAAAAAATGATTGCCCGGAGGATTTCAGGAAAATTGATCTAAAACCTCTACCACCAATGACAAATCGATTTCGGGAAATACTTGATTTAGTATGTAAAAGATGTTTTGGTAAGTGTTTTACTAATAGAACTACTGAGACTAGATACTTTTTTATAATTTGAGTATTTATTTTCTTTCTTATTTTTTAAAAACAGTTCACTAATATTTGTTTTGGTAGAAGTTTTTAAATAGTTTAGAGACCCAACTACATATATTTATGAAATGCCTACTATGTTTGGGCCACTGTTATAAATGCCAAGGGGATTACAGAGTCCATATGTGTTCCTTAATTAAACTTAAATAAAATGAAAAATTAAGTTCCTTAGTTATATTGGCTACATCCACTGGGATAGATCAGAGGAATTGGAATTAATGATGTGGCATTTGATTTGGATCTTGAACTGCATTTTCAGATACAGGAGATTATGAATAAAAGCATAGGGGGTTTAATTTGTTTGGGAGAGTAATTGCCTTAGGTTTGGTAGAGTGTAAGAAAAGCAATAGAGGGAGATAAGGCTATAAAAATATTTTGGGGAAAGCCTTACATATTTTATGCAACATACATTTATGGTATACCTGGGATAAACCTTCACTCAGCAAACATTTTTTAATTACTTGCTGTGTCCCAGGTAAGATAAAATTTCCCATGTAATACTTAGTGCCCCATTGTAATCCCTCCCTCCTACCCTTCCCTATCTCCACCTCCTGCCTGGCAACCACTTACCTGTTTTTTGTTACTATAGATTAGTTTGCATTTTCTAGAGTTCTATACATATAGAATCACGTAACATACACTTTCCTTTGGTGGGGGGAGAGCATCTGGCTTCTTTCACTTAATAGCAGAATTATTTTGAGATTCATCCATATTGTATCAATGGTTTATTTCTTTTTATTGCTGAGTTATTTTCCATTGTGTGGATGTGCCACAGTTTATTTACCATTCACTTGTTGATGAATATTTGATTTCTTTCTAAATTTTGGTTATTGCAAATAAATCTGCAGTGCACTTTAATGTGTAGGTCTGGGTATGGACATATGCATTAATTTCTCTTGGGTAAATACCTAGAAGTTGAATGGCTAGATCATGGGACAGTTTTTTTTAGCAGCTTTATTGAGGTATAATTCACTATATTTGTTTTTAATTTATTCATTTATCTCAATATGGTCTCATAGATGTTTTTATACTTCGGGTTTTAATCCAGGATCAGTTTATTTTGTTGCTCAAATTGTTCCAGATTTGGCTATTGAAACATCTTTCAGTTGGTTCATGTGACCCTTTGATAAACCCTGTCACTGTATTTTGTTTGTTTTTTAGCACTTCTTTACTTTCTGGCATTACAAGATGCTCCAGGCTCATCATATATGTATTTCCTGCCTCGGTCCTAGAATTAGACATTTCTCCAAAGAGCCCTGGTTCCTTTTATTGGAGAATGGTATTAGAAACCAAGATCTTGATTCTAGGGTGCTTGTTACTACTGGATGGTGTTAATTCTAGGCCCTCTTTGAGCAAGAAAATTTGTGTGTGTATACTAACCCATATATAAACATATATCTATAAATGTTTCTCTGTGATTATCTTACCTATTTTAAGCTAAACATGACTTTGTACTGATGTCTCCAATTCTAATACATTACCAGATGGCTCATTCTAGCCTCTTCTCCCTGCTTCTCTGTAAATTTTCTACTCCAAAAGTGAGAAATCTTGCTCCCATTGTCTGCCATTCATTTAATTGTTCCATTTAAGTACATTTCTTTAGCATCAAAATTGTTATCCTGTACCTCTGTGGGAAACGTTATCAGTTAGAGTACAGTGCTTATGTGCAGTTCCACCCTTAGACTTATAGACTCCACTCATTTTCGAAGTTACTTAGGTTAGCACCTTTCCCCCCACTCCTTTGAGTGAAGTCGTCTTATACATTTATAATAGATTCTTTAGTTACAGCTTGCATACCATCGTGAGATTTCCTGACCTCCTAGATGACTTTTTAAAATTTGTATGCCATAAGGTTCACACTTTGTGCTGCAGAGGTCTGTGGGATTTGACAAGTGCATCATTTCATGTGCCATTGGGGTATTATACAGAATAGTTTTATCACTCAAAAAAAAAGGAAAAAAATAACTTGTATTTCAGCTATTCAGTGTGCAAACATTGATGCTACGTTTGTTTTTCAAAAGCTGAATATTAGTTTAATTCATTACCCTAAATTACTGCTTTGTTTCCATTACTGTTTTAACTCTTGGAGATGAGTCTAGTGGAAGAAATAGGGGGGAAAAGACTTCTTATGGAATATGCGGTCTTATTTGGAAAAACAAGATGAATAAAAATGAAATAACTAGAAAACTGAAAGACTTTATAAACTAAACTGGCAAGCAATTTGGAGAACTAAGGAAATTCAGTTAAGGAGAAGTCTTTGAAGGCTGTGGGTAAAACAGCTTATAAGGAAGATGTGAATCCTGAACAGGCATTTGTGGCGACTGTTAGGTTTGAATGGGTCAGGTGCCTAGTGTAACAATATGAGTATAGTTTTAACAGGAGGGAAAAACAAGAATATATATGAGAGACAGTGGAATGTCGGAAGAAAATAATATTAAATAATTTGTAGAAGTAACTATATTTTATAGATATAAGGAAAATGAACATGTGAAATGTATATAGATCTATAAAAATTATTTTTTTGCTGTTCTGTTTCCTTTCCCAGTAACATTTATGATTTTCTAGTCAGAGTAGTCAACAAATAATGAAGAAATTTAAGTAAAGTTTTTAGGGTAAAAATATGAAGACATTTTCAGATTCCATTTTCTTACTTTTTCCTCTTTTTTTTCCAACTTAGATGAGTTATCACCGCCATTCTCTGAACAACACAACAGGGAGCAAATTTTAATTAGTTTGGAAAAATTTATTCAAAAAGAATATGATGGTATGTCACAGTTTAAAAATTGATTGCTTTTGTTACTATATCACCTGGTCTTAGTTTCATTCACTTAGTAAAAAATGCTTATTGAATGTTTTGTGTTAGGTACTATTCTAGGTGCTTGGGGACACAGTGCTAATAAGTGAAATCTGCTCTCATTAAGCTTATATTAAGAGGAAAAGACTGGTAATCAAGTAAAAAAAATATATATAATGTAACATCAACAAATAATAAATGCTGTTACAGTGCAGGAATTAAAAGGATAGTGATGAGGTGTTATGGTAGTTCTCTCTGATAAGGTGACATTTGAGCAGAGTCATGAATAATAATGAAGGAATAAGTTGTATGAATGTCCAAGGAGAGAACAATCTAGAGAGAAAGAGCAGCAAATACAAATATCCCAAGACTAGATTATGTTTGGCATGCTTGAAGTTCAGCCAGGAAGTCAGTGTGGCTGGAGTGGATTATGTGAGGTAGATTGTAATAGAAAGATGAGGTCAGAAAGTTAGCCTAGAGATTGGATAATTAGGGTCTTAACAGATGTTGGTAGAAAGACTTTGAATTTTATTTTCAGTGTCTAATGAGAAGCTTCTGGAGGATTTTAACACTTAAGTGACACGATCTAAGAGAACAGAGTATAGGTTCATAAGAATAGAAGCAAGCAGAACATTTAGGAGGCTGTTGCTTAAGTTCAGATGAGACATAACAGTGATTTGGAAGAGTAGATGGGAAGTGGTCAGATTTAGGATATATTTTGAATGTAAAGCCGACAGGATTTGCTGATGCACTATTTATGTTAGATGTGAGAAGAAGGAGTCAAGGATAGTTTCAAGGTTTTTACGTCAGTAGTTGGGTAGTGCTGTTTAACTGAGATGGCAAAAATAGCAGAAGGATCACATTTTGGGTATGGGGGTGAATAATCAAGAGTTCTGTGGCCAGATATTTTAGAAAAGGATAAAGAGTTGATTTATAATCAGAATGAATTTGTACTTTTAAAAGATAATCTGTTATGTGCTATAAGAGTCCATTTTTTATTATATTTGCTAGTTTGTAAAGTATTGACCAATTCTAAGTCCCTGTTATGTTAAATTGATGTACATTTTTATTTGCTGGTGAGCATAGCTGCTTTTTATATATCTTACAGTTATTGAAATTATAACTAGGGTATCAGAACTGAATCAGAGTATTACATTTTGAAACTACACAATTGTTATCTAAATGTGTAGTCTACAAGAATAAGGGAGAAAAATCTGATCCTGTTAAGCCGCACCTTGTTTTAAGTGGCACCTGTAATAAATGATACTAAGTATGAGGGGATAACCCTATCATAATTTATATCAAATGGATTAATGTCTTAACTTTTGGAGAATTCTTTGTGCTAAGGTGGTATTTGTAAAACTACTTGAATTGTGCCTTGAAAAAAACTAGTTTATTTCCAAGATATAAATCTCTAAATATTGATCTTAACGATTGGTAGTAATTTGAAAATGAATAAAAGTGGATGAATTTGTGTGACAGTTAAGTTGAAAGAAGCTAAAGGACTTGGTGATTGTTTGGATATGGAAGTTGAGAGAGGGGTGTTAAGAATCACATGTGTATTTCTGGCTTGGGCTACCGAGTTGATGGAGATACTATTTCCTGAGAATAAGGATTATAGGAATAATAGGTTTGAAGTGAAGTTTAGTTTTGACTTGTTCAACTTACGATGTCTGTGGAAAAATGAAAGAAGCAGTTAGATACATGAATGTGGGAACTTGGGCAAATGATTTGGGCTTTACATAAGTGTTTTGGAATTTCTCAGTATATCTGTCAATGGTAGGTAATTTAAGGCATCGATGTGGACAAGATCATCTTGTGTTAGGACAGAAGTAGATAATAGAAGACTCCTCTTTCCTGCTAATTATGAAACTTTTGACTTTTTATTTACTTAGAAAAGGCAAGATTGTGCTTATTTGGCTCTTCTAAGAATGGATTTGGATTTCGTGATAGTGATCTGGATATTTGTATGACCCTGGAAGGCCACGAAAATGCAGAGGTAAGAGTTAGTGTTTGGAAAGCAATTGTGGAAGTTAATCTTCTTCCAGTGATGAATCTTTTTAATTTTGTATGTAGTATTGGTAAAATTATATGGTATCATTCTTTGTATAAATATATTAGCAATAGCAGTGTTTGAAATGTAAAAGCATAAGCATTAGCATTATTTTAGAAGAGATTCAAAAATTTAAATAATTTACTGTTTGAGTAATTTTATAATGCAAAAACCATGTTACTGACTTCCCCATCCTCACCCCTCTCCCATCTAGCAACCCTTAGTTGTTTATTCCCCCCTTTATCTCTGAGTTTATTTCTGTTTATTCTGTTCTTTAGATTCCACATATAAGTGAGATCATATGGTATTTCACTTAGCATAATATTCTCTAGGTCCATCCATATCGTTGCAAATGGTAATATTTCGTTCTTCTTAATGGCCGAGTAGTACTCCATTGTATAAATATACCACAGTTTCTTTAGAAAGTACAAATTAGTAGTCACAATATAGCCACGGGGATATGAAATATAGTTTGGGGAATATAATCAATAACGTTGTAAAGATTTTGTAGAGGGTCAGATGGGCACTTGTCTTATTAGGGAGACCACTTCATGGACTGTGTAGATGTCTGACCATTGTATACACCTGAAGCTGAAGCTGAATAATAATGAATGCCAACTATAATTAGATATATATATTAGTCATAGGATGTGGAGTACAGCATAGGGAATAGTGTCAATGGAATGGTAACAGCTATATATGCTATCAGAGGAGTAATAGATTGGGGAGACGGATTATCACTTTGTGAGGTGTGTAAATGTCTGTTACATTGTTTTGTACACCTGGAACTAAAATTTTTTTAATAAGTTAAAAATAAAGGTCAAAAGTCATAAAGGATAATAGCTGTTGGTTTTGATAATGCTGATTATATATTACCGAGAATAAAGGTAGAAAAGGAAATATGAATACTAAAGAAAGATAAACATCCCAATGCTGGATTAACAAAATAATTAAAAAACTTAAAAAACAAAACAAAACAAAAAAACCCATGTCACTGAGAGTTATCAGTGCTTGTAATAAATGTTTAGAAAAAGTTAATATACCATAGAGTTGGAATTTTTCTTCTTTAGAACCAATGAGAAGCCAGTGCTTCGGTTTGGTAGTGAACATTGATCTCACTTACTCTCTTTTTATATCTCTTCCATTAGGCGATGTCTTTGTATCACTAAAGATAGAAAATAAAGGTGGACATCTAATTTATAAATGGCTTGTATTCTACAAGTTAATCGTAATTTTGGGGCAACCAGAACACATTTTTTCCTTAGAAACAATGTTATAAATGATTTATTTTAGGATAGCTTTATAGTGTAAAAGGCTGATAGAAAAAAAATGGATTCATTTGAAATGAGGAGTTGCAGGCGAGCTCTACAGATACTGTGGACTGCCAGAAAGACAAAGAAATACAGGTCCTAGAGTAAATTAAGCCTGAAAATTGCTGGAGGCAAAAATGATAAAACTAAAATTTTCCTGCTTCGATCACATCATGAAAAGTCAGGGTTCTTTGGAAAAGACTATAATGCGTGAAAAATAGAAGGCAGCAGGAAAAGAGTAAGGCCAAATATGAGATGGATTGACTCCATAAAAAACACACAATAGGCTATAGGAGCTGAGCAGGGCTCTTGAGGACAGGACTTGTGGACATCACTCTTTTGTAGGCCCAGAATACACTTTTAGTTACATTATCTCATTTCACTTTTACAACCACGTTTGAGGTAAGTAATTTCCCCCATTTTGCAGATGAGGAAACTGAGGCTTTGAAAAATAAATTGACTTGCCCAAGTTCACAGCTAGTAAATGTTGGAACCAGGATTCATACCCAGGTCTGTCTGACTTCAGAATTCATGCTCTTTCCATTGTATCTCACTGCTTCTCTGTAATTAATTAACCTATAATGTATTAATAGGTGAAATATAGTACTACTAATAATGTAGAACCTAACCTCTGCTTTCTGAAATTGAAAGCTTTCTGAGTTCCACCGTGAGATGCCAGGAGCAGACCTTTCCCCCAAGAGCAGTTAATCAGTGAGAGTGGGTACTTAGGCTTTTTTTTCTTTGTGTACCGGGCCTCAACTGTGGGAACAAGATTGTCCAAGCTCAAGTAAAGAAAGGGACTGATTGGTCAAGGAAGAAGTGTCTCAGGTCTTCCTAGCAGCAACTAGAAGAGGAGGGGGGAATCCGAGTAGTTGCTCATTTCGTGTTGCTATTTATATTTCAAAATCAGGGACTGCTTGCAAGATTGGGGTGATGCCAAGCTTCTGGTATCTGTAGTGGTGTCAGTATAGCCTTGTTATATATTATAAAACAATTCAGCAGAATGGTGTATTTACGTGTTTCTGAAATAGTTTTTTCAAAAGGTAGTTTGAGAATTGTTAGAACTAGAGTAAAGATGGCAAGGATGCCTGGTAGGTCCTTATTTCTGGCTGTAAGAAATTGCTTCTGGTATTAACTTATTGGATAAAGAAACTGAAAAGTTGTATATATTTTAGTTCTTAGCTAGCTTCTGCTCAGTGCCATCTACCTGGAAAGAGGCCACCCCTCTCCATTTTGAAGATTAAGAATTGCAGGAATAGAAAATAATTTTTTCCCAGGGAGGAGGTTTGGGTTTTAGATATCTTCTATATAAAATTTAATAATCAGACTTCTAATCACTAAGGGTTTGTGTATTATATACAGTCTATGTCAGTCACACTGGAAAGTTGAAGCACTGAAAAAGAATAAATTATTTTCTTCCAAATGAGCCATAATTGAAAACAAAATTTAGCGTAAATTATATCCTTACATAATAAAGAAAAAATAACCTCTTTTATTTGATTGTGTAATTAGTAACTAAAGATTCCCTTGAAATCCTCAGGTTAAGCTGTAATGGCTACTGCTCTCTTGTAGCTAAAAAGAGCATGTTGGGGATATGCAAAAGTTATTTTAGTGTAAGCGTGGGCATTGGTATAAATACCCTTCAGCTTAATCCTGTTAATTTGTAATGTCATTATCTCTTCTGTTCCTTTTATCATGGTTATCGTTACCATATCAACTCTGCTGTCTAGCTTTTAAAACAACATATTTAATTTGCAGAGGTAAGAATTTCCTTGAAGAAGTAGATTCTGGTAATAATAGGATTATTTTTCTTTTATTTATCAACATAATAATAATAATAAATAGCTTGCAAACTTAAAGTACTTATTTTGTGCCAAGCATGCTGCTAAATGCTTTTGCATACATGTCTCATATAATCCCTCCAATTACTCTATAGGGCGGAGTTTATGATTATCTTAATTTATAGAACAGTAGTAGAAGGGTTAAGAATTTGGTCAAAAGTCACCCAGCTAGTCAGTACTTAGTTTAAGATTTGAATCCAGGTTTGTCTAAATTCAGAGCCTATGTTCTTAAACACTATACTGTTTTGCCTTCACCAAACCCATCTCTAGTTGTTTATTCATGTATCTGAAAACATTACTCTCTTGTCTTTGTGCTTCTCAAACTTTAGTGTGGAGTGAATTACCTGGGGATCTTGTTAAAATGGGGATTATGATTCAGTAGATTGGGGTGGGGCTTGAGATTCTGCATTTCTTTTGTTTCCAGAGGATGCTGATACTGCAAGTCTATGGGCCACATAGTTTGAGTAGAAGGTTATATAGAACTTACGGCTAGAGATTTTAAATGTTGGTATTAAATGCCTAGATTACAGTAGAGTTTGCACAAAGACAAATCAAGTCAGACAAATTTTATTATTTATTTCTTTTGTGTTTTTAGAAATTAAATTGTAAGGAAATAATTGAAAATTTGGCAAAAATTCTTAAGAGACATCCAGGTATGACTTTTAAATTATAACTTTAAAACAACAAAATATTTTTTAGGTTTGTGAAAATTATTTTACCTAGTAAAGTTTTTTGTGTTTTTTTTAAAATCAGGTTTAAGAAATATTTTACCTATAACTACTGCCAAAGTGCCTATAGTAAAATTTGAACACAGACGAAGTGGTTTAGAAGGTGATATCAGTTTGTATAATACATTGGTAAGTTTCTCTTTCTGTATAGACCCAGGTATGTTTACACTTGTAATTGAAAAAGTTTACAGATCATTGACTATAGATTTGTATTTAAAACTTTCAAATGTGAACAGTATAAGGAAAAAAATATTTAATCATTCATTTTGATATTTCCTTCAGATTGAAAATAAGTTTTCACTAATTTATAGGTATTTTAAGTTTTAAATACATATATTCTATTTGGAATGTTTTACATCTTTTTATCTGATTTGTAGTTTAATAAATTTGAAATGCTTTCAAATATGTAATTATTTTTCAGGCTCAACATAACACAAGAATGCTAGCTACTTACGCAGCTATTGATCCTAGAGTGCAGTACTTGGGATATACTATGAAAGTGTTTGCTAAGGTATTTATTAAAAAGTTAATGATTTGCTTTGTTATAAGACTCAGGATAGTTAAAGTGAAACATACTGATGTCAGACTTCTGAAAAATATTTTCTAAATTTTGTTTACCTGAACTTTTAAAAACAATATTAAATTGTTTAAATTTGTACCTATTAGAGAAAGGTGATTCGTTGTTTTTTCTGGTGTGCTCCAGTCCCACATGTAACGCTCTAGACAATTTCTTAGTAGTAAAATTTCTCAGTGTGATAATGTTTTTCAACTCTAGGCATGGGAGTTGGCATAGCATACTAGTTAAGAACTCTGGGTTAGGAAATCTGATATTTGGGTTTAGTGATAAATTTTTTTGGCCAACACTTATAATACTAAATTCTGTTTTTTGTAAGTGTGTAAACTCCGAGAGGGGTGAAGGAGACTTCTATTCAGACCTAATTCAGTGCAGTGCCTGCATTATGGTAGATGCTCAGATAACAGTTAATTTTGTGAATGTGTTGGTGGAAAGGTTTTAGTAGGGGAATGACTCAGTCACATTTTCATTTCTTAAAGCCCACTCTTTGAACAGGGAGGCGTATTTGTTTAGATCGCCCTTTACATGTCTTTGTGGACAGAGGTCATCTGAAGAGAAAAGAAAGGAATCCAGCTACATACTACAAATCATATTTGACACAGCCACTTTTGTTGGTTCACCTCACAAGATATTTCCAAAAGGACAGTTCTGTACCCCCATGGAGTTTTAGTAATGAAACCAAGTAGTCCATGTCAGGGAATCATTCCTCTCCCTTAATATAATATCAGCTAAAGCTTTACTCCAGGGAAGTCTCTCAGGATTCTTTTAGGGTTATTTTTTAATTAAAAACTTTTTTCTGAGTAGCCAACGTAGGTATGTGGCTCAAAATTCAAAAGGTCTAAAGGGGTTTATGGTGGAACATCTGTCTTCTTCACCTCTCTCCTAGCCAACCATTGCCTCTTGCTGGCGGCACTCAGTGTTTGTTAAAAATTCCTTTGTATTCTTCCAGAAATATACCAGTACAGGCAAATACATAAATTCCCCATCTCCTTTTTATTATAATATAAGCACACTAAAAACAGTGTTTTGTACTTTTTTACTGTGCAGTAGACATTGGAGATTATTTCCTATTAGTATGTAAGAGCTTCCTTGTTTTTTATTAATGGCTAAATATTAGTATGTTGTGTGGATAGTCATCAGTTTTTAAAATCTGTGTTTTACTGATGAGCCTTAAGTTGTTTCTGATTTTTTACTGTTAAAACAGTGCTACAATAAAAAAAATTCTTAGTCATTTCACATATTTTTTGGCATATTTGCAGATATATTCTTAGAATAGAATTGCTAGGTTAAAGGAAATGTGCTTTTGTAATTTTGATTTTGCCTAATTATTCTTCATAGAGTTTATGCTAATTTATAGTCTCATCTGTAATGTGTACGTGCTTGTTTATCCACACCTTCTATGACAGTTGTTATTAACTTGGATATTTGCCAGTTTGATGGGTTAAATGGTGTCTCAATGTAGTCAATACTTTGTGGAATAAGATTCTGAAGTTTTATTTTCAATCATTGTTGTGTTTCTTTAGAGATGTGACATTGGCGATGCTTCCAGGGGAAGTTTATCTTCATATGCTTATATCCTTATGGTGCTGTACTTTCTGCAGCAGAGAAAACCACCTGTTATCCCAGTTCTACAAGAGGTAGGTGTTTAAGAAAACTGTAAAGGAGTTTCATGAGATCATGAAGGATTTTTCCCATCATGGCATACTAAGTTTTCTTATCCTATTAATGGTATAATCAAACAATGAACCTTTTTGAAAAGTTTATTATGGGAGAATATAGACTAACAAAAGAATATTAGATGAACAGAACTATTGAATATCTTTTACAACTTTTTATTTTATAGTCATTTTTTTATTTTATAGGCAGAATTCTACAGATGATTATGAAATTCTTGTTGCCATCCATGAACTCAGATGGTATAGTCTCTCAGATGCAAATATATATGTTTTCTTCTCTCCAGAGTATTCTCTCTCTTTTTGCCTGGCAATGAAGTTTGATTTATTCCTATGTATATTTTGGTCAACTTTGTGAATTTTGGGTGAGAGAAAACCCAAGAAATTCTATCTTATCTCTCTAAGGTCATGCTAATTGCTTTAAGCATAAAAATATATTTAAAAAAATATTATACTCATATTCACTCAGATTTGGTGACTTATAGAGTCCATTTTTTGTAGCCAATTTGTATTCTCTGAAATAGGTACAAAGGAGTTCTTGATCATCTATCTGTTTTCCTCATTCTTGGCACAAAGTGGATTTGCAAACATTAGGGAGGATCCAGTTCTAATTTCTTTTGAGGTAGGAGAGAATCATCAGAATTGTTTGGAAAATTACATACAAAGATTTTTGGTAAACTTTGATAGTCATGTCAAGGAAGAAAATCACACAATAGCAAGCCATATGGTATATGAGTTTCAGATGGCCTTCGTAAGTTTTAAAAAATTCTAATAAATGCCATGTGGTTTTAGTAGCATTTCCTTCCCTCTTTTAAACAAACAATGGAAGAGAAATAAACATTTTAAATATCTTTTCCTAGCAGAAAATTGTATGTTGCCGAATCTGTTGAGTGATGTGTTTTTTTAACAAGGTTGTTCATTGTAGGATATTTAAAATTTCATGAATTTATTAGGCTTGCCAAGATCAAAATCATCTCTGTGTTAGTCTAAGTATTGTTAAGGGTTTAAATTTGGGGATCTTATGCATAATTGCCCCAGTGATATCATAGCAATCAGTTGCTATGACTTTGATAGGATACTATGATTAATCAGGAACACAAATTTTGGTGGTTTGTCTATGTTCTCTCATTATAGTACCCATGGATGAGGAGCCATTGAGGCAGATGATATAATGGAAAGAGCAGGGTATGATTTTGAGCCAGAGATAACTGGTCTGAAGCCGAATTCTGACATTGTAGCTTTTAACAAGTTGCCTGACCACTACTAGTCTGAGTTTCATCATAGGTAAAAATGTAATAATTGTAGTAGTATTTTAGTGTCAATATGAGGAATAGAGACATCGAATGCCTTTGAATATAGTAGATACAAAAGTAGATGTTCATAAATGGTGGTTGCTTTTATTATTTTTTTACTGTTATCATTAAGAGCTTTATTAACATTACTGGTAAAATGTAGGTAGGATTGCCATAGCCAACTTCAAGAACTCTCCCATTATCTGCTTAACAGACAATGATTGATGAAATGTGAGACAGTCCATGGAAGGTTTTCCATCATAATGAACTGTGATTATAGGGGGCTTTGTGATACGTATGAACTGATGATATATGGATTTTTGCTTCTGGCCTTTTTTGCTTGTCATGTGGGACCCCATTGCCCATTGCTGTGGCATCATTTAAGTATTGGTCATTGGCATCGATCAACTTTTAAGGGTAAGGATATGTTTAATGAAGCTGATGATCTTTGACTCCATTTGTGATTGAACCTAGACTTTCAGTGACTGGGTATCAATAAGGCTGTGCTAAGAGTGTTTTTCATGGTCAACAATACAAAATTCTTTAGGTCAGAAGGAGCTTTCCTAAGCAGAATGATTTTGCTATATTCTAGCATATCATTATAAGTAAAAGTACATTTTCACTTAAGAATTAATAAGGAATAGGGAGTATTATTCACACTTGATATGAACTATGTTTTCTTAGCTTATATGAGTTCAAAAATTGCAAATGAACCTTGAGGACATTATGCTAAATGAAATAAACAGTCACAAAATGACAAATATTGTATGATTTCACTTATATATGAGGTATCTAGGGTAGTCATATTCATAGAGACAAAGTAGAATGCTGGTTGCCAGTGGCTGCAGGGAGAGAGGAACTGGTAATTATTGTTTAATAGGTTCACAGTTTCACTGTTACAAGATGTAAAGAATTCTGTGGATAGATGGTAGCACAACAATGTGAATATACTTAATGCCACTGAACTGTACTCTTAAAAATTATTAAGATGGTAAATTTTGTGTTATGTGTATTTTACCACAACTAAGAAATTACAATTTAAATATAGCAGTAGATGTTAAAATATTACACTCAGATAAGAACATAAATATGTAAATGTACAGGGTCACTCCTTGTACAGATATGATGGACTTGTTTGGTAAGGTTTTAGAGGGAGGATTAAGTGTTTGAGTGGAGGATGATTGGTGTTGAAAAAAAGCGAAAAGAGGAGAGAGAAACAGAAAAAGTGTGTATGTGGGTGTGTAAGAGAAAGGATAGCATTAGTGCTTCTAAAGGCTGAGAGTGTGGAAAGGTAGGCGCTGTTAAAAAAGAGTCCATAAAAACAGGTAGATCAATGATTAAATACCATCTAAGGCCTATAGGTCCACTTTATTGTGTTATCAACCAACATAGTTGTGTTTGGATCATAGTTGTTTCTCAAAAGTAAGAGTTCTCTTAAAAAGAATCAAGGTCTAAAAGATGTATCTTGTATTGTTTCCATATAATATGTATAATAACATCCTAATCTATAAGAATAAAATAGTTTGGCCTCTTTAACACCTTCCTTTCATTTTTGAGGGTAGGGTCCCATGTCTTTTGTTTTAGATATTGGTATCTTTAGATATTGGTATCTGTAATTGCCAGGCTCTCCCTTTTTTGTTCAATGAAATGTTGGAATTTATGTTAGATGATTCTTGGTAACTATTTGTTTAAGTTATATGTAAATATAAAAAACAACATATTAGCTTAAGTCCCTGGAAACTATGTAAACATGTTAAGTATTCTTTATATGGCAGGCTTTGATGTAATAGTAGGAATTTTGGCTCCAGAGATGAGTTAGTCCTTGCCCACAGGGAACTTAAATCTGAGAGTGAAATTAGAGGGGCCAGTTAATTTTATAATTCATTGTCCCATCTAAAATGGGAGGGGCCACGGGGACCATTTTATCTCATGGTTTTAAAGTATATTCTCGGAAGCTCCAGGAGCTCATTAGTGTATGTGTGAGAAGTGAATTAAAGAAAAGGTGGCAAATGTTTTCTCCATTCAGGCTTCTATCAGAGTACCTTTGCTTTATCTGTTTTATACTTCTGATCTTCCAGGAAGGTTCCATTTTAGGAAAGAGTTCTGCAGCTTAAAAGAAAAATAAAATTTGAAAACTACTGACCGAATTAATCTAATCTCTCATTTCATTGGAAAACTGAGGATATAGGAGGATAATTGTCTTACCCAGAATCACTGCTTGGCAGGACTAAGACTAGAAATGAGGTCAGCTGACTCCGAACCTATTGCAACTTTTTACTTTATTACATCTGTTTCTTAAAACACCTGTAGAAAATAAGTCTCAAAATTACTTGAAGAGGTTAGTTGATCATACTTTTCTTCTGGTAAAGTAGCATTACTCCCCCCCCTTAGGACAGTGAATTATTATTCCTGATTAATCATGGAGATTTTATAGTCTTTTTATCAAGATGACAGAGAAAGCTACCTAATATTGTTTTTTAAAAAAAATCAGTGTCCAGGGAGCATTTCAGCCTCATCTGATACAGATAACTGATTAAAGGAGCTAGAGCCCTTCCACCAAACAATCAATTCCATTGATTTTCTTTGGGTGCACAATCCATAAGTATTATCTATTATGTATTTCTATATCCACGGTCCTTTGTGAAAATGCTGTTTTCATTGTTTTTTCTTAGTTTTACTTCATTAATCTTGGGCTGGATGTGTTTTGACAGGCCAAATAGGTAACATCAAATAACATCAAATGTGTCATTTGAAGAGTCTGATGCTCTTAAAATATTTTTTCCTAGCTTTGGTCTTTCAGATACATTTCATTCATTAATAACTTGGCATTAAATTTTACCTTCCTGACATATTCCTTTTGGAAGAAGTATTTTCAATATATCTATTATAGCTAAATTCTAAAATGATATGAGGTATTTAGGCTTTTGGGTTGGATGACTTAAAATCTAATAGTAAATTAATTTTTTTATGCAGATCTTTGATGGAAAACAGATTCCACAGAGAATGGTTGATGGATGGAATGCATTTTTCTTTGATAAAACAGAAGAACTGGTAATTTTTAAATAGTCTTTATCTTATAGAATGCTTACTGATAAATGTTAGGATTTGCATAATTTAATTTAATAATTTTACTTGGATTCGGAGTCCATATGTTGGATAGGTATAGATCTCTCCTCTGTCTTTCTCTCTCCTCACCTATAGAAGAAGCGTTTACCTTCACTTGGAAAGAACACAGAAACATTAGGAGAGCTTTGGTTGGGACTGCTTCGCTTCTATACTGAAGAGTTTGATTTCAAGGAATATGTAATTAGTATTCGGCAGAAAAAGCTGTTGACAACTTTTGAGAAGCAGTGGACATCCAAATGCATTGCAATCGAAGGTAATTGTTTGGCTGATACTCATTCAGGAATAAAACCAAAAAGCCAGAGTTTCATTTGGCCAAGGAAATTTGATGGGAAAACTGTAATAATTAGAATGTGGAAGATTCTTCCTTTTGATTTTTTATCAGTTTCCTTTCTTTAATCTGTACTTTTAAAAGAATAATTTAAGTCACACAGAAAAAGTCCAGAACCATATGATTTCACTGATATGTAGGATATAAAACTGAAAGCAATAAAGGAACAAGACAAACAAATAAACAAAAACTCATAGACACAGACAGTAGTTCAGTGGTTACTAGAAGGTAAGGGGGGAGAGGGGTGATAGATGAGGGTAAATGGGGTCAAACATATGTGATGGAAGGAAAACTGACCTGAGGTGGTGAACACACAAAGTGATATATAGCTGATGTAGTATAGAATTATACACTTGAAACCTGTGTAATTTTACTAACCATTGTCACCCCAATAAATTTTAATAAAAGATGATAATTTGCTGCTTGGATATTCTGAGTTATATAGTATTAGACGATAGTTATGGTTATTAAGTATATTTTATGTTACAATGAATGTAATTCTTAATTAAAAGTAAAATTTTTTTTTTCTAGACCCTTTTGATTTGAATCATAACCTTGGTGCTGGAGTTTCTAGAAAAAGTAAGTTTTAAATATAGAAATTCCCTGCTTTTAAAGCTCTTACACATTAAGGTCTGCATCTCTACTGTTTTCTTTTTTCATTAGTGACCAATTTCATCATGAAGGCATTTATCAATGGAAGGAAACTTTTTGGTACTCCCTTTTATCCACTCATTGGCAGAGAAGCTGTAAGTTTACATAATTTGAATTCTGAATATTTTCTTTTTTCTTACAGAACTTTTTTTTTTAAATAGTATAAGAAACCTATTCCTGTTTCTGAATTGGTTTTAAAAATAGGGAAAGAGATGGTTATAACTCCCTGTATTTTTCTTATTGCACTTATCATAGTCCATCTATCTGCTAAATTTTGTTTATCTATTTAATCTATTTGTTAAATTCTGTCTCCCCCACTAAGCTATAATTCCATGAGGACAGTCCATATCCATAAGGTTTGCCATCATCTCTCCAGTACCTATCATGGTATCTGGTAAATAGGATGTACTGAATAAACATTTGTTGAATGAATGAGGGTGGATAGTCAAGACTCAGGATTCTTAAGTTTTGAATTTGAGGTGCCCAGTGTACATCTTCCATCTCTAGAAATCTTGATGAAAATACGAACAGAAAGGACACCAAAGATACACTTTATTACGTGCTGAGGCTTCTGCTCTAATTTTGGTGTAGCCCTAGTAAACTGAATTAGACTGCACCGAACTGAGAAGATTCCTCTTGCCTGAACTGGGTGGCAGTGTACCCCATTCCTCTTGCTCTCACTCTGATTTTTGCTTGTTTTCTAATGAGAGGAGGTCTTAATTTCACAGAGAAAGAAACTCCCAATAGAAGTAATCTACAGAGAAACCATGTCTCTACTATTTATAATGAATATCCGTGATCTTGTTCAGTCCAGTTTCAGCACTCTTTCTTGGGGTTATGGGGTAAGAAAAGCAAAGAAATCGAGAGCTTTTTTTTTCCCCTGGAGTACTGGTTTTCAGACATTTTTTATTATCCTGCCTCTTGGGGTAGTGATAATAATTATAATGCAGAGAAATAAAATAATAATAAAACTTGAAAGAACACAAAACTCATGCAAGAAAAAAATATCTAATAAAAGAAAATCCCATAATAATTTTACTAAAATATTAATTAAAATAGCAATAAATGAAAAGCACTGTTAGATCAAAACTAGCACAGTTAGATCAAAACTAATCTGATGATGCACCAATAAAGCATTTTACCTGAAAATTATGGAAATTCCAACTATTAATATTAGTATATAGGTGCATATGTTCAGTGGGAACCTAACAGTTTCATGCAGTCAGACTTTTTGGTAGAATACTAAATTAGAGTCCTCAGTAAACTGGAAATGTGCTAATTTTAGTCTATCACATAAAATTTTAGTAACTTAATAAACTAGTGTGTTATTAAGTAATCCTAATTAGTAGGTATCAGTCTTTGTTCTCGACTATCATTTGGTTTAAGAGCCAAACGTCAGTTTGGAGGCCTATCAGAAGGGGCCTTTGAGTCTGCTAACCATTTTTTGATCTACTTGATTCTGTTTTAAAAGTCAATATATAGGGGCCAGCCTGGTGACTCAGGTGGTTGGAGTGCCGTGCTCCTAATGCCAGGGTCACCTGTTTGATTCCCACATGGGCCAGTGAACTGTGCCCTCTACAGCTAAGATTGTGAACAACAGCTCTCCCTGGAACTGGGCTGCCATGAGCAGCTGGAGATTGGTGTGAGGTAGCTTGGATCTATCAGTTTAACTATTTGCCTTTGATGGACATTTAGTTGTTTTCATTATATCAGTATTATAACTGATATTGTAGAAAATATCTTTGTTTAATAGTCTTTTATGCTTATACTTCTCATAGCAAAGTTTGTTCTTTCAATACATATTTATTGAATTTCTACTTTGTAATTATTTCTCTGCTGTGTAACTGGGATTGTAACAGCTTACAAAATAGATGTGTTTCATTCCTTTAGACTAATGAAAATGAAGACAAGTATGTTTTCTTTCATGTTGCTTGCTCACTCAAATATTCCCACTTCAACTATTTTTCTGCATTAGGTCCTTTGATATATTGACCCATTTTTTTCCATTCTGTCAGCTATCTTTTATCTTTGTTTTTCGTTTCATTTAACTTATATTCCCCAGTCTACTCTCTGGCTTATACTTCAAATTCCTTTATACCATTGTCCTTTTGTATCCTTATGAGTTCAATCTTATATGAATTTAGCTATCTACCATCTGTCTGTGCTTGGGCAGCTAAACACTAATTGGGAAGTCATAAAGATAGACAATTTTATTTATATAGTACAACTATAAATTAATATTCACCAGCCTCACCTGGACTTGCCATACTACCGTGTTTCCCCGAAAATAAGACCTAGCCGGACAATCAGCTCTAATGTATCTTTTGGAGCAAAAATTAACATAAGACCTGGTCTTTTTTTATATAAGACCTGATCTTACATTATATTACATAAGACCCGGTATTACATTACATTACATTACGTTACGTTATATTATATTACATTATATTATATTATATTATATTATATTATATTATATTATATTATACTATATACACCGGGTATTGTATTATATTATACCCCGTCTTATATTAATTTTTGCTCCAAAAGATGTATTAGAGCTGATTGTCCGGCTAGGTCTTATTTTCCAGGAAACACGGTATCTGACCTTCTTATTACATTCCTACTACATTTCTTTTCTTACTATTTTACATACAGTTGCCTGTATCTCCCATTCAATAAGAACTATTTTAGATTGTATTTATTTTACTTAGAATTCAGTATGCATCAAATATATGGTGATGGAAGGAGAACTGACTCTGGGTGGTGAACACACAATGCGATTTATAGATGATGTAATACAGAATTGTACACCTGAAATCTATGTAATTTTACTAACAATTGTCACCCCAATAAAAAAAAAAAAGAATTCAGTACGCATTACATTTTGTCGCACCTTTCACCTCTGCCATTCTCACTCTTAGGTGTTTTCCCTCTGAGACAAAATGGTATCAGATAGCTATTCCTTCAACTTCTTTCTACCAGATCTAGAAATCTGTCTGCATCTACAGATACCTCTTCTTTATCAGAGACTAGTCCTTCCATATGCACTCTACATCCATTTGTTCTTCACTTTATCTTGAATCTTCAACTTCATCTGTGCAAAACGTTTTCAAAGACGAAATACATAATGTAATTGCAGATTAGCATTAGAGATGAAGAGTTGCCATTGATTTTAATGATAGGAAACATTAACTATGAGCCTCGATTAAGAGAAATGTCTCCCTCAGAAAGACTTCCTTCTAATTAGTAAACTTGTATTACAAAAAAAATTATATTCAATTATTGTTAGTATATTTTGCAATCCTTTAATAAAAGATTTGTGGAAATTTGCTTTCTCTCTTATTATGTAAGTATCTACCTACATAGAATCTTCAGTTTTACCGCAACATCTAAAATATTTACCATCTGGTTCTTTATAGAATAAGTTGCTGACCCCAGGGTTAGACCATCTTAACTGGGATGGTGGGATGGAGAAAAGTGGATAAAAGAGTTTCAGGACTAGAATAGGTACAATTTGGTGATGAATTAGAGGTGATGGGTAAAGAAGAACAAGTTCAGAATAATTCCTACGTTTCTGCCTTAAGCAGCTGGGTAAATTGAGAAAGGCCTTCATTTTGTCCTGAAGAAAATATGATAATGATTTCATTTAGCTACATTGGTTTCATTAGTAGTAAATGTGAAGAATTATATTGCTTATCCTTTTTAAGAAATACAGCTTTACTGAGATATAATTTATATATTGTACAATTCACCCATATAAAGTGAGCAATTCAGTGGTTTTTAATATATGTGCAGGATTTTGCAACGGTCACCACAGTTTAATTTTAGAACATTTTCCTCCTTTCTCAAGGAAACCTCTGTCCTCATTAGTAGTCAATCCCCATTCCTTCTATCTTGCACTCTCCAAACCACTAATCTACTTTTTGTCTCTGTAGATCTGTCTATTGTGGATATTTCATGTAAATGGAATCATAGAATATGTAACCTTTTGTTATTGGCATCTTTCATTTAGTGTGTTTTCAGGGTTTGTTCATGTTGTAGCATGTATCAGAACTTCATTCAATACTGTATGGAAATGCCACATTTTATTTATTCATCACTCGGACATTTGGGTGTTTTCTACTTTTTGGCTATTAGTAATTCTGCCGTGAATATTTATGTACAAATTTTTGTGTGGATGTATGTTTTCATTTTAAGGTGGTATATACCTAATAGCTCTTAGGAGCTGCCAAATTGTTTTCTAAAGCAGCTGTGCTATTTTATGTGCCCACCAGCAATATATTTGGGTGTCAGTTTTTCTACATCTGCACCAATACTTGTTATTGTTTTAAAAATTATTATTATAACCATCCTAGTGGGTGTGTGTCTTATACTCTTATCCTTGACTTTAGGAAAATTTGTAGAACGCTAAGTCAACATGTTCTCTTGCCTTCCAAAGATACTGTTAGGGCACACTAGTCTTTGTGATGTGCAAAACAGAGCTAAAGCTTAGAAGGATAATAATGCAAGGTACTAGCATAAAACAAAAATGAGCCTGGATCTTCTAAGGCTTGGGAAAATGATTTACTTCTTATCGCTTCCTTACCATCTCTCTCTCTCTTTTTCTTGGCTTTTTTTTTTTTTTTTTTTTTTATAGTTTCAGGTGCACAAAACAATGATTAGGTATTTACATCCTCACAAAGTGGTAACCCCAATTTCCTTATCTTCTCTTTAGATATACCCTACTTCATATAATAAATGTTATATGTACTTGAAATTTTGTATGCAAATCCAGTCATATTTTAAATAAACTAAGGGATTGTTTTATTTACATAGAGCTTTTTTGTACAGAGAATAATTCCTTTCCAGAAGTAACCTGGTGTAGCAATAAGCATGAGCTTTGTAGTCAGACAAACTAAGCTAAATCCTTTATGTGCTACGTATCATCTTTTTTACTGTGGGCAAATGACTTGACTTTTCTGAGCCTCAGTTTCTGCATGTATAAAATGAGGATGAAAATAATATCTACTGTATTAAGATATTATGCAAAGATGCTACAAATGAATGAGAAAGTAGTGTGGATGTAAAAGTGGTTAGTAACAGATATTGATGGTGGTAATTCTGAATCTTATTTCCACATCATGGTTTTAGTTACAGTGAAATATTTGTTGACATTTATTTCCTTTTTTAAAAACCACTTTTGCATCTTGACCTTTCCATTTGGATTCAAAAGTTTATAATGATTTTTTTTTTCTAGTAAAGTTGTATTTTCTCCCTAGGAGTACTTCTTTGATTCCAGAGTATTAACAGATGGAGAACTGGCTCCCAATGATCGATGTTGCCGTGTGTGTGGAAAAATAGGCCACTACATGAAAGACTGCCCTAAAAGGAGAAGGTTGGCAAATGATTTTGTATCAACATTACAGGGGAAATAAATGTGAGGCTAATTGTAGCTATAACTGCTTTCAGATATGTTTATGTGAGAAAGTTCAGGGCTTTAAATTGGACCTTAGGTAAATAGATTTGAATGAAATTTTGGAATAGTGAGATTCATTTGTGGTGCAATGGTGTCTCATAACGTTCATTTGTTCATTTATTAATTAATTCATTCAGTTTTTTTTTTAATTGAAGAAGCATTTGGGAACTGAAAAAAAAAGACCAAGACATGAGATCTTCCTTGCTGAGGACCTCAGTCATGCAAACAAATAATTAAAATATAATTAACTGAAACTTTGAGGTATATATTGTGAGGTATACCTATATTTTGTACCTTGAGGAATGTGCATTCTATGCATCCCCTGAAAAAATATATATAAAATATATTTTCCTGTGTTCTGTGTATATGCTATGTTTAATAGGCCAGAAAAATCCCTTCTTTAGTCATCAAATCTTGCCTATTATAAAGAGCTTAGAACTTTTCAGATGAAACAAACTCCTAGTCTATATTGCTATTATTTACTGACTATTAAATTTTGGCAAGACACTTACCTTCTCTAAAGCCCCAAATTGTTAGAAGATTAAAATTAATATTAAAAAATTAAAAATTTTTATATTTTATTACAAAGCTACCAGAATACCAATTTTTGCCATATGAGTAGGTGCCATATGAATGTGTGTTCCCTTTTTTTCAAAAAGATGCATGAAACATGGGCATGTTAGTTTCTTTAATTGTGAGACTCTCGTGTAGTTTAGTTTGTTCTGTGACTCACTCACTTTACAAGTCCCTAGCCCCACATTATTGGTATCAGCAGTTTACTGTTTAGACTAAAGAAGAAAGACAGTGAAGAAGAGAAGGAAGGAAATGAAGAGGAGAAAGACTCCCGAGACCTTCTTGACCCCCGAGACCTCCACGATACTCGAGACTTTAGAGACCCCAGAGACCTCAGATGTTTTATATGTGGAGATGCAGGACATGTACGAAGGGAGTGCCCGGAGGTCAAGCTGGCTCGTCAGAGGAATAGCAGTGTGGCAGGTAAATTAAAAAGGTTAAAAATAGTTTCTGGTGGAAATAAAGTAACTTATGTTGATGCCATTCTAAGGACCCTAATTCCTCTCCATTCCAAACCTAGCTGTATGATTTTGGACTTTATAATTTCTTAAAGTGATCAGATTTAGAGGCTTTTATTTTGAACAGTACTTGGATATATTCACTATCGAGGTCTTAGCAATCTGTTGTATTCAATTAACTCCCTGTAAGTAATCTTTAGATTTGAGTCACACTATTTCTCTCGCTGTCTAAAGTTAACAGAAATTAATGAGAAAAAAACTGTTGTTATGCGAGAGGGAGATCTGTTCCTTTTATATTTCATAAAGAATTTTAAAAATTAGAAACCCAAATGAGAGTTTATTGAAAGGAACAAAAAGAATATTTGATAAGTGATGATTTTCAGTTATTCAAATTTTTGTTGCAGAAAGTAATTTCTTAAATATATCGTCTCCTCTAGAAAAGCACAACAAAAAGCATTTGTTCTTGTTTCTAGGACCAGTCTATTTTTTTAATGACCAGGATTGAAAAATGGCTTTAAAAAAATGAGTTGTTGCAAGTCCTTCGTTAACATAATCATAGTTTAAAAGTCCAAGTTTATAAAATCTCAGAGAGATTTGTGACTCTTGGAGAAGAAGGGAGTTTATTGATTGTCATTTCTCTGCTATTTTTTTTTAAATCTCTTCATTTTCTTTGTGATCTCTTCTCTTAGCAGCCCAGCTGGTCCGCAACCTTGTAAATGCCCAGCAAGTGGCTGGTTCGTCCCAGCAGCAGGGTGATCAGTCCGTAAGGACCAGACAGTCTTCAGAATGTGTAAGTACTCTGCCTGCAGATGAGTTAGTCTTGGCAGAAGATAGCACTATTTTGGGTGGGTAATCGGATTGATCTTTCAGACTGGCAAATACAGTCTTCCAGATTAAACAGTGCTTTGTAGAGGTGTCCTTGCTAAGCATATGAGGTGGAAAGAACATTGCTTTTGGAGTAATGTAGATCTGGGTTTATATCTATGAACAAGCTCCTTAACTTCAGTGAGCCTGCTTCCTTATAAGATTGTTTTCTATTTATCCTTGAGTCTCAGCTTAAGGGTCATTTCCTCTGGGATGCTTTCCTTGATTTCTTCTTTCTTTCATCTTCTCTCCTCCCAAAGTGGGTTTAAGTGTTCACCCTCTGTGATTTCATTATATACTATACATTATTACATTCTTTATCATAGTAATCATTGTACTTTATTGTGATTGCTTATGTAATCTTTATCTGCTCCTCTTTCATTCCCCCACAAACTTTAAGCTCAATGAGGGGATACATGTTAGTATTTTTAATTTCTAGAACAATGCCCAATACATAATTGATACTCAGTAAATACTTGTTGAGTGACTGAATGAAAGTGACTGTGAGATACTTAGATGTAAGTTTCTAGTTACAAGTTGGAAATGTGGGATCTACACGATGGGAATGATGTCTGGGCTCTACTTTAGGCATTAAAAAGGTTTATGAGGTAATACTATGTGAGAGAGGGTTTGAGGACCTTAGGAAAAATCCTGCCTTCATGTAAAATGGAGTTCTATTATTTGTTCTTATGTACATGTAGTGTTCTGTTTGTATTGTTCTAACGAAATAATTCCATAATTTTGTATTTTGGTAATCTCAGCTTTTATAAAATTAAGATGTTTGTAAATTAATTTCAAAATGTGTCTTTTTTTCTCTGCAGTCTGATTCACCATCTTATTCTCCTCAGCCCCAGCCGTTTCCACAGAGCTCTTCCCAATCAGCTGCCATTACCCAGACTCCATCCCAGCCAGGATCCCAACCCAAGCTTGGCCCACCCCAGCAGGGAGCCCAGCCCCCCCATCAGGTCCAAATGCCTATGTATAACTTTCCTCAGTCACCACCAGCTCAGTATTCTCCCATGCACAATATGGGATTGTTGCCAATGCACCACCCCCTCCAGATCCCTGCCCCATCCTGGCCGATCCATGGCCCAGTGATCCACTCTGCACCAGGCAATGCTCCCAGCAATATTGGCCTGAACGATCCCAGCATCATCTTTGCACAGCCTGCTGCCAGACCTGTGGCGATGCCCAGTTCCTCTCATGATGGACACTGGCCTCGTACTGTGGCTCCAAATTCCCTAGTGAACAACGGTACAGTGGGGAATTCGGGTAACCCTTCCTTTTCTTTTGTATCTGTCTGTCTATAAAAGGGTTGGGTGATTCAATTATTGGTTGAACCTGGGGAAATAAATGTGATGAAAAGGATGGCAAACAGTACTTGTGGAGGGGCAGGATAGGATTAGATAAAGGTAGAGAGTATGTGCTGCGGGTTCAGACTGCCTGGATTTGAATCCTGGCTCTGCCATTTGTTGTGTGGCATTGGGCAGTTGCTTAATCTCTTTGTGCATTGGTTTCATCTATGCAATAGGGATATTAATCACATCTAACTCACAGGGATATTGTGAATATTCAGTGAGGTGGTTGGTATACATACATGTTAGTTATTTTATTATTTTAAATTTCCACTGCAGTCATGCTTTGTGTAAGTATTATTAGCACTTATTTTACTCTTGAGGAAATTGAAGGATTAAGCAACTTAACTATCATGCTGTCAGATTCATAGTAGATCCAGATTTAATCCAATTTTTTCTTCAAAACCTGTGTTCTTTGCCCTAGACTCTTATTATCTCCCAGTAGGGAGCAGTTCTTTAAAAAGAAAAAGATATTGGTAGCACTTTGTAGCATTAAAAAATAGTTTTTCTCTGATATCTAAGTAATAGATGTTCATTACAGAACATTTGAAAAAGAAAATCATCTGTAATCTTAATTCTTAAACATAATTGCCAAGTAATATTTTGGTGTATTAGAATACAGTCATTTACTTGCATTTACATATTTGGAAATAGTTCATATATGCCGTAAATTTAGTTTTATATCTAGTTTTTTAGTGATAACTATTTTTATTTTAAAAACTGTTATGGAAAATTTTAAAAAAAAACTATTATGGAAATGTACACAAAAGGAGAGAGTAAAGTATAGTGACTCCCCCATTACCCAGTTTTAATAGTTACCAATATTTGATATTCTTTTATCTTAGCCCTTCACCCCATTAAAAAAATGCCTTGAGTATTTAATAAAATCTGAGCCATTGGGTCAAATTTGCTTATAAACTTTAATTTTATCTCTTAAAAAAAAAAAATCAAGCCTATTACCATACTCAGGATCATCTAATATCCATCCCTTGTCCCTTTTTCCCTATTTCTCTAAAATTGTTGTTACAGACTTATTTGAATCTAGAGTCAAACAAAGCCCATTCATTGTATGTGATTATTACATCTCTTAACGCTCCTTTAATTTATAACAGTTCCCCGCACTATTTTCTTCCCCCATATTAACTATTGAAGAAACTGTAGAGGTTTCCACATTCTGGCCTTGGCTGATTATGGCATTGTTTAACATGTACCTCTGTCCCCTTATTTCCTGTAAAGTGGTACTTAGGTCCAGAGGCTGGATTAGTTCAGATGTTTTTGTTGGTTGTGGTGGCAAGTATCTTACTTCTTGATTGGTCCTGTGTGTTTCCTATTCTCGTACTTCAGAGGGAACTGTCTGGTTGTTCCTCTTTTAGTGACTTAAGATTGGTCAATAAGTTAGGTGATGTCAGCCTGTTCTATCCATTATGAAGTTCCTCATTAATTTTTACATCATAGTCTTAGCCACCATTTATAATTATTATCGTTACCCATTAATTTTACTAGGGGCTGTAAAATAATGGTTTTTCTATTTACTATTTGTGATTCTTCTATAAAGAAGAACTTTTCCTTATTAACTACTTGGTTACCGCGAAATATAATTTGTGTGGGAAATGTAGATTAAAAGCTTGATATCTTCACTTTATCAATTTTCAAAAGAATTTTAGTGATAATTTTAAACAGAAGTATGCTATTACTTAGAGCACTGATTGAGGAAGTATCTTTGACCTCTTTTGGAACAATACAAATAATGTATTTTGCTGAGCAGCAATGCCAGTATGTGGGAACTCAGATTTCCTAGATGAAAGGATATATGGCATACATGGCCATTTTAACGTGGCTTCTGCTTTTCTCATGTTTATTGCGTATATGCCATGACATGCACCATGATAGTCATTGAGTTATATGAATCACGAAGACAGACCCAGTGTTTTGCCCTTTGCTATTTTGGTTCAGTTTTTACAGTTCTCCCTCTCTTCACCACTAGTCGATCTCTGTTTTAGCCTTAATGAACTAAAAATTAACATTTCACTAGCACATTGTATTGTCTCTTACCCCTGATTGTTTACCTACGTTGTTCACTCTGCCTGGAATATCCTCTCCATTACTTCTTCTGCTTACTCTCACCTCCTCCTGCTTTGCCCCAAAACTTGGCTAACTTACTCATCCTCCACTTTAGAAGTTAGATCACTTTCTTCAGGAAGCCTTTAACTCTTGCTTAATCTGTTTTCCAATTGTATTAGATATCCTTTCTCTCCTCCATGTTTCCTTAATATCCATATCATAACACTTGTCGTACTGTGTTGAAATTGTGTATTGTCTGCAGAACCCATTAGACCGAACTTTTTTAGAGGCTATGAATTGTTTCTTGTCTGTATGTCTCCCTAGTGTCCAATATAGTGCTTGATGTATGGTAGATAATATTATTCATATGACATTATTATATAATAAACTATTACTCAGTAAATATTTATTATTTGTTGGATGGGTCTATAAATCCTAGTTAAATTACAGCTAAAATTACTATTATGTTAAAAATGGAAGGACTGGATGGGAACATACTAAAGATAATAGTAGTTTATTAGAGTAGGAGGTTGTGTGAGTTTTTTTTCCTCATTTTTGAAATTACCTTTAATGGGTTTGTATTACATGTATTATGAAAATATTTGGTTGTGAAAATTGGCCAAAGGAGATTGGAATATATTCTTTAAAAAATACCCTTTTGTATTAAAACATCATTTCTCAATTCATCAGAGGACCTCCGTATGTATACCTAGTCTCATTTATTTTTTTGTAAACTTTGAGCTCTGCAGCTTCAGCTTTTAGTTGTAATTGGCTTTATAAACTTGTGGTAAACCAGCTGCTTTGTTTTCCTGGTTACTTCCTGAGAAGACTGAGCTTTTAATGCGGCTAGTATGGGATTTAGTTTTCTTGCTCTCTACTCCTTATCCCGTACCTCCTAATTTGAGTTCTGATTAGGAAGTTTAATGAATAAGGGCAGTGTCTTTCAGATTATTTCCTGCCACTTTGTGACCCAGAATGATAAAAACCACCAAAAATTATTGAGAAGATTCAGGGGGTACTATACTTTGAAAGATATACTTAAAGATCATCTAAAAGGGAAGTAGATTGGGGGGGGTTAGTTTGCTATGGGAAGAATAGGAGTCATATTTCTTGAGTTCCTACTTACATGCCAGAACTTAGGGAAGCCACTTTTATTTTTGTCATCTTACTTAATCCTGACAACAACCTGAGGTTCATAATTGAATCTTAGTAATTTATGGAACTGGGATTTGAATGTATACCTGTTTGGCTCCTAAGCCCTAGTACTCAACCATTATACCACAGTGCCTCAGCTTCCAACAAATAGACTCTCCTTCCAGGCCAAGATGTGATTAATTCTAGGACAGTTAGCATGGTCTTTAGGACAAAATGGTAGCTCCTTAATGATGTACTAAGGGTTTTTGAAATATGGATCCTACCTACCCGTCTAGCCTTTTCTTTTACCACTTCCTCCTTTAATCCCCATCTCTATATTGTCAGTTGTTTTGTAGCTTCCCAAACTTGCTGTATTTTCCTACTTTCTGGCTTTTGTACATGGTATTCCTTGTCTGAAATGCCCTCCTTGCCCCATTTTGCCTAACTTGCACCTTGTACTTTAAAACTCAGTTTAGTCAATCATCTTAGGAAATCCTGCTCTATCCTTGAACAACCTGGTTAGCCCCCTCTTTGCAATACCTCTCACTGATCTTTTATAGCAGTTACCACATATTAATGTATATGTCTTATATGTCTCCTGTATGAGTAATTTGAGCAAAATTACAGTGTTTGATTCTTTAAAACTTTTTTGCTATTCTCTGCAATGAACAAACTGATGTTTTAAAATATGTCTTTCCTTTCTCACTGAAATGCAGAGCCAGGCTTTCCAGGACTGAATCCTCCAATTCCTTGGGAACATGCACCACGTCCTCATTTCCCGCTTCTCCCAGCTTCGTGGCCTTATGGTTTGCATCAAAACTTCATGCATCAGGGAAATGCCAGATTTCAGCCCAACAAACCTTTCTATACTCAAGGTACCATTGCTTACAAATTTGTTAACAAGCTGGGTGGGTTTTGTTCTGGGACAAGGTGCGTTTGTGAAGGCCAGGATCCGAGAGTGAAAATTCATGCATTCAGTAAACATTTATTGAGAGAGCATGCTATGTGTCAGATTGTACTGACTGCTTGTTGTTCGAGCAAGAATTAAACCCCCACACTTAATGCATATATTTTAGAAGAGCCAGACATGTAAAATAGACAAGAATAGGAATTTAGAAAATCAGTTAATGTTTCCCTGGCAGAGGAAGCAGGATATGGATACCAGGGATCAAATCACACAAGATTTTTACATTTTAGCTAGATTTTGAAAGAGATCTAGGATTTTTTTTTTTCCCCTAGAGAGTAGGGGGAGAAGTGTTCTTAGCTGAAGGAATAATATATGCAAAATCTCAGTTTTGCCTGGCATAGTGAGGAAAAAAGAGAAAAGAAGAGAATATAATGGGACTAGAGGATGAGGTGAATGGGCAAGATGTATAGGTGATGAAACCAGAGAAGGTATGCTGAGGCCATACTCTGAAGGAGTTTAGACTGTTTACTAAGCAGTCAGTATCTAATAGAAGTTTTGAGTTGAGTAGTGAGTGACACGATCAGATTTGTTTATTAAAACTATGACTTGAATGACATTAGAATTCATTATATTCTGTTGGTGCTGATATACCAATAATGGCTTTAATCTAAGTAATGAATATTATAAGCCAAGGAGAATGCCAAGGAACTTGTAGCATTTTTATCTAGCCTACTTGCCTCAAAGCTATCTCAATTTTAATAGGGAATGTCTGAGACTGGCTGTCAGCTGTTGGTTAACCTAGGAGTTAAAAAAAACTAGAGTCAGTTATTATAGTTAAACTGCAGAGTACAAGAAAATAAAGAAATGCACTCAGGAAATGTTGACTGAATGAAATGATAATATTTCGGGGAAGCCACTGGTATGAGTGTCAGGCTTGATACATTTAGGCCTCCCTAAACTATCCATGTACTGCTGGGGCATCCCTGTGTTACAGAGTGGCCGGACCTTGATTATGACTGCTTTCTTCTTCTGAGCAAAGAACTAGGGCTGAGGGAAGTTAGTATTAGTCATACAAGTCCTTTTAGAGGGGAAAGTCTGAAGTTCTTTCCTGGTGGCTTTGTTTCCCTTGATTCCTCCCCTGTCTCTCTTTTGTCTCCTTTTCTTTCACATACCCACATTTCCCTTCCCTCTTTCTTCTCCCTCCCACCAAATGTTTTGACATGCTTCATCACCTCTTTACTATATAAATAGAAAAAAGAGAATAGCTACAAATTAATTCTAAGGGGTTGCCAGATAAATAGGCACAAGCCTTTCAGTTTCCTGTCTGTGTTGTGTCCGACAGACAGATGTGCCACCCGTCGGTGTAGAGAGCGTTGTCCCCACCCACCAAGAGGAAACGTGTCGGAGTAATGCGAGTCCATTTTCTTTCAGCTGGTCTACCGATGTACAGCAACCAGCCAATCCTGCTGTCTCAAGGGTATCCGTACCTCAGTGTCAGTTACATTCAGCAGAAAAAGTGACATTTAATGGAAAGCAAAACAAATCAGGTCCTGATTTAAAATTTTAACACGTTTAGATAGCTTATTTAAATTCTAAGACTGTTTTTAAAGACTGTATTATTTGTATATAAATATGAACTATAGTTTTTACTAGTATCACCAAATTGAGTGATACAAATTTCATCTATTTTATTACCCTATTTTTAAGGGAATTTTATGTTTTGTTTAACCTTGATGAATTGTATAAACAGAGAATTTAAAAAATTACATTCTTTATTTTCTATTAGCTGTATTCATACTTTGGTTGCTTCAGACTTTATATATATTGTTCTTAAGAATTAGGAAAGACTTTCATGTGTTTTAAATTTGTCACTTCTATTCTTTACAGAACCTTGTAGTGCCAAAAACTTTTTAAAAGGTAAAAAAAATAAAATAAAACTACAACATGAAGATTCAGAATTTTTTTCTTTTACATTCTTGTATGTTGAATATATTCAAACTTGAACAGAAAGTTGCTTTTACCTGTATTTGAAGTAATTCTATTTTAATAAATTTTTTTGACGAGTCAGATTTGGTTAATTCATCTTGTTTAGATGATGGAAATATAATGTAACAATTCAGAGATTTGTTTTACTCTCAATGAATTGAATATTCTAACTCTCAGACTTAGTTTTAGAAATCCAAGGATCTTTTTCCATCCTTTATTTTACTGGATTTTCACAACACCCATATGAAGTTGATAGAAGCTGATGCTATCTCCATTTTATAATTGAGAAAAACTGCGGTGCAAAACAATAAAGTGAATTCCTAAGGTAGCACACACAAAATTAGAATTGAAACAGATGTTTTGAAGAGTTTTTAAACACAGACTGATACTGGATATTCGAGTGAAGGTCTTATTTACTGAGGAACTCGTATGTTTCAGACCATCCCTTTTGAATCCTACTTACTACCTGGAAAGCACACTTGCCAGGATGGTGTTTACCAATAATCCATGTAGTCAGTGATTATAATTGGAATTCAAACTTGTGTCATTGGTTGTAGATTTTTTTTTAAGCTGTTTTTGGTACTATACATTGAGGTAAAGTCATTTTGTCTAAACCCCTCAATTAAAGAGATTTGCCAGGGATTTTAGGCTACATGATGCTATAGATTTCTTTGGACTACAGAATGAGTGAAAAGAAATGTTTCATGGACAGTGTCTTATCTTTGTTCTGCTTCCTCAGATACGCATTACTTAAATAGGAGACTACCTGGGCTTTTGCCATGTTTTCCAACATGGAAGATGCTTGAAATCTATTGCAGGAGGTTGAGGGCTTCCCTGCCGTATTTACAGCCCTAAAAAGGTATTTATTGTTAAAACCAGGTATATTTACTGTTAGTTTTTCACATTAAAGCTTCAGTACCCCTCAGAATCCTACTAAGTAAGGTAGTTAGCTCATTTGTTAATGAGATACCTGACCCAAAGTATGCTTTTGTGTGAAAACACGATTCGGAGCATTCAAGATTTTCTCTTGAAGTGTGTTCAAATATTTCATCTTTCAGGTCTTAATGAACAGGTTGAGGTGTAGAGGGTGTTTATTTCATTCTACTTTTGTATATATTTAAAATTTTCATTAAAAAGAAACAATCTGCAAGAACAGACTGCCCCCAGCTCAGCCTTCCTTCCTAAAGGAAAGCACTATACCACCAGACAGAAGGAATTTTTGGGGCAATAAACCCCAGTAACCTAGGTTTTATTTATAGGATGGTGTTATATATAGTAATTTTCAGCATCTCACTGGTCTCTTCCTCAGCAATTGCCAGTGTTTAATAATTGGCAAAACTGTTCCTAGTTGAAAAGTAGAAAACTCTTAGTTTATAATTTATATAGTAGTAGCTCAAACTTTGCAGACTTTTCATAGAAGTTGTAAACTTAAGTTTTTATGAATTCATATTCATTGTAGAGCAATTGAAAACTGCAAAAATTATTCAACTCACGCAGAGAACACACACACATTCTTAATGTTTTGAAATGTTTTGTATGTTTATTAAAGATTATTCAAAAACATGAATATTAATGATGTACTATGTAATTTGTTCAATCCCCTAATATGGACATTTTGCTACTTCCAGTTTTTCAAATATATAAAAAAATATATGTAAAATGATGGGATAAAACTATTTTTAAAAATTTATTTTTGTTACAGTTGACATTCAATATATTTAGGTGTACTAGTGATTAGACATTTATATATCTTATGATCACTGTAAGTCTAGTATCCATCTGACACCATAGTTATTAAAATATTGACCATTCCCTATGCTGTATTTTACGTCCCTATGACTATTTTTATAACTGGCAATTTGTACTTAATTCCTCCCACTTTTTTCACCCATCCCTAACTACCTCCCCCACCCCCTTATCAGTTTCTTCTCTGTATCTGTAAGTTTATGGTTTTTTCTTAGATTCCACATATAGGTGAAATCATACAGTATGTCTTTGATGTATTTCACTTAACGTAATATCCTCTAGGTCCATCCATGTTGTTGCAATGGCAAGATTTCATTTTGTTTTATGGCTGACTAGTATTCCATTGTAGATATGTACATCTTTATCCATTCATCTCTTGATGGACACCTAGGTTGCTTCCATATTATTGGCTATTGTAAATAACGCTGCAATGAACATAGGGGTGTTCAATGAACAAAGTCATTCCTGACAGGTTTGAGGTGATATCTCATTGTGGTTTTGATTTGTATTTCCCTGATGATTGGTGATGTTGAGCATCTCGTTAGTAATTTGCACCCAACATTAAAAACTGATACTATATGGGAAAAATCAGAAGGCGTTTTGCATAAGGAATAAGAATGCTTTCCTGAAATTTTTTTCAGTACAGAGTATGTGTGTACAGAGGTAGTTATAAAGCTATGGTTCCACGGTGTCATCCAGTAGGCTAGCACATAGATGACAGAAGTCGCCCTTCAGCAAAGTTGATCCTTAAAGTTCCATCTCCTCTGCAAATCTGTAATTTTTATCAAAACGATCAACAGAGAGATGTTCATCATGCCCCACTCACTGTTATCTCTTTGTACTAATGAGAGAATAGGGATAATCTGCTTCCTGCTATAAGTTGGCTGTGCTGCCCCCCTTTGGTCCAGATTTCATCATATGCCTGAGTAAGTATGTTTGGGGAGGTTTATTTGTTATTAAAAATCGGGGGTTTTTAAGGCAAGTTTAAATTTTAAAATTTTTATTTAAACAATATACTGGATAATGAGTTGGTTGGTCCATAGGTTATTTATCCAAGACATTTCACCTAGATCACTGGTACAGAAAAAACTGCTCGGAGTATAACTGATGTAAATAGCAGTGCTTATATTTAATTTTTAAAGGCAGTCCTATATACAATTGTATGGTAAAAACCATAATAGCTCTATGGACAACTTTTATTAGCTGAAGTATCACCAGGAGAGGAATCACTGAAGAATATGAAATCTCAAATATGATTCCAAAATACTTTAATATTGCTGCAAAAATCCTTCAGTTCAATAGCAAGCAATACGATGTTTATCCTATGACCAGATACGGCTTCCCAAGAAACTGGATCTCCACACAAAAATTCCTCCTGGGACCAGAACAGTCTGAAGTCATTCAAATCACTTTCCCATTTTTAGAGGAGGAAAGGTAAGTATAGGTAAACAGAACTTTTCTAGCAAAGATCCCAGCACCTTCTTATCAACATCCATGGACACTTTTTAGTCCTTATTTTGCTTCTTTGTTCTTAGACTTACTCTTTCCTAATTCTACCTTTCTGAATGCTCGTCTTCCTCTCACCAGTGTTGCTGTGGCCTATGATTGTTACTGGCTTTTCTTACATATACACAATCTCTGGGCCATCTCATTTCTTTCTACATATTGCACAATTACCTAAATATTGTCATTTCAGGGCCAGATCACTATGCTCAACTCCAGTCCCTATTTCCAACTATCTGAACTTTAGATATACTGTAGCTGTCTCAAATTAAACTTGAAACTGAATGCATCATTTTCACTGCCACCACAACTCTCACTACCTGCCCCTTTATAGCCTGGTTTCTTCTGCTGTATTTTCTGGCTTTGTGAGTGATGTTGCCCAGCAGTTCAGGTCAAAACCCTGAGTGGTATTAGATACGTTTGATGTTTTTCTCTGTCAAACCTTTTCAATCTTACTGACCTACTGCTACTGATTAGACTTAGATAATGTCAATGCTTGTAGGACAAAGGCTGAATACCTTAACCTGGAATCCAAGGCTTGTGTGGAAGAAGAAATACTATATAAGACTGCTACAGAAAATATGTTACGTTTTACTGTTTGGTGAACTGTTCAATGAAACTGGATTAAAAAGGTCCAGAAGAAGCTTTATGTTTGCATTCTTTTCTTACAAAGCTGCTGCTAACCAGTCAGTTTTCATGTTTATTACCACTTGCTACTGCTGGGGAAAAAAGTTGGTCCTAATACGTTTTAACTTGATTTTTTAATGTAACAGCAACAGCACAAACCTCAGGATTCTCCTAAGTTTCAATCACAGAGCAAACCAAAACAAAACCACAGAAAGATAGGAAATGGTGTGTCAAATTTAATAACAAAGGGATCACTAGGTGGCCACATCCTCTCGTCATTCGTATCCTCCACCCCCTCAAATCCTTTTACCCTCATAAATTTGACTCCAGTCAAGCAAGGTTGGTTGTAGAAAGGGCTCAAAAGCTGTCCTTGGGAAGCATTATCCCTTAAACATGGATTAGGATTCAAAAAGAGATACAAATCTCAGCACCTCTTTCATTAAAAAAAAAAAAAAAAAGTGGAGAAACTTTTAGGTTAAAAAAAACCCTAAAATAGTCTCATAGCTGCCTGGGGAGTAGATCTGAATCTTTCCACATAGACAGATGCCATCATATCCGAAGGAGGCCGTTGGGACTAAACCCAAACTGAGTCCATTACTCATTCCCTCTCCGACTCTTCTTGTGGCTTTTCTTAGACCTGAAATGGCAACACACACAAATCATTATATTTAACATCTGTTCAAGAAGCTCGGCAAGGACTTTTGAGGAAGACCGGAGTACGATGACCCTGGTGTTTTTATGTCTCAGAGCAACACAATGAGTCATGCATTGCTATTGAAAATTTACCATTGGGGAAATGACCTCTAAGAGATTAAGACTGCACCTACTAGTATATATAGCATAGAGATTTCTAATGAAAGCTTATCACATGAAAGTAAATTGTCCTATGTCACTCCGTTAAAAGCTGGGATGCAAGCCCAGGTCTCCTGAGACCAAAGCTCATGCCCTTACCACTATCCAAAGCTGCAATCCTAAAAGTAAAAAAACACAACAGAATAACACAAACATTCATAATTCTAGTAATTCTCAGGGCAGTAGGCCAATTTTGTCTTGTAATGAATTCCTAAATATCTCCATTAAGACAAAACTTAAGGTCCAATTTAGTTACTGGGATTGTAATTTCTGAGTAAAGAGTGAAAGTCTTAAGTCAAAACAGAGGTTCATCCATACCTTTCAGGAGACTTTGAGTGGCTCCTGTGTCTGTGACTACGGTGATGACCTGGGGAAGAAAAGGCCATTGGATGAATGAGATTCTACCCTCCTCCACTCTCATTTTCACCTCCCCTAATTCCTTCCATTGGCTTAATATTATTTTGGCCTATGCTAGGGATACCTCTGGTTGGTAGCACCTCTCCAAACTCGGATGTGGGTGTGTGGTGAGGAAAGGAGAACTGAACCCATTTCATATGTACTCAGGACTTTATGGCTAATTACTACACAAACATCACATTGGGTATTTACCACTACTCTGTTAGGTCTTATTCCTATAATTTCAGGTGAAAAAAGGGTGGAAGCTAATCCTATCAGCAAACCTTATAAATGACAGTCAAAGTGTTAACTGTTAATTTTCAAATTTAAGTCCATTTCCTTTTCTTCTAAGGAATAACAGGCACTCCTGTACTTCAGGAGGTTAATTGCCCCTATTACATTTTTTTAAGACAACCAATAGCTAACGGCCCAAATGCTGTACCTGGGGACTTGGAGCGGGATCTGTGCCGTCTATCTCGGGACCTGCTGCGGTGCCGTCTTGGACTCTTGCTCCGATGCCTTTCTCGGCGAGGGGAGGGGCTGTAGAAATGACTGGTCAGACTCCCATCGCTCTTTGACAATATACTCACAAAAAGGCACCCCCATCCCCAAATCCTTGTCCTTCATTACAAAGCACTGAAGGCTTACCTCCTCCTTTTTGGAGACCGACTCCGCCTATGTGGAAAGAAGAGGAAGAGCTTTAGTAGGTGTCCTAGGTGGTGTAGATTGCAAAAACTGCCCAGTCCTTCACCCATCTCAGTTATCCATGTCCTTTGTCATGTAACTTTTTAGCACCCTCCCAAGTCTAGGATTGGCCATGTGCCCTGCTTTGGCCAATGGGATATTTAAAGATGTGATAACAAGCAGATAGTGGAAAGCTACTTGCTGATTGGGCTTGTTTACTCTTGAATTCTGCTATTGCCATGAGAAATGCGTAACTTAGCCTAGAATGAGACAAACATGGAGAAGAGATGAGTTGTCCCAGTACCCTATACTGGCCAACACTGTGAAACAGGTAGGTGAACATAACATCTTCAAAAAACTGCCTACCCAAGCCCAGTTTATATCACTGTAGACTTGTGAACTTAAAAAGAGATGATTATTGTCTGCAACTAAGGTTTTGTGGGTGGTGATTTTTCAGTAACTAATACACTGGACAAGCAAACATTCTCCACAGACTTGCATTTTTCTTTCCCCGAAATCCAAACTTCTGCACTACAGTGTTTAAAGTCTCCCTGGAAGAGGCAAATGACTAGGACCTTACCTTCTGGGAGAACGGCTCCTACTCCTCCTGTAGCGCAGTGTGGGAGAGCGACGCGGCTTGTCCAAGTCTCGGTAGCTTCTCCGTCGGTGATCAGGTGATGGTACTCTCTCCAACTGGAAACAAGATGAGTCAGTGATGAGCACAGGCTTATACAGAACCATGTAGAACACTGCTTACACTCCCCATTCTATCCCAAATTCTCCCTTCAAGGGACTTATAAACCTGTAGCAACAAGCGCTGACAGTGCTTAAGTTGTGTTATCTAAACACCATCTCTCAATAAATGGAAACAAGGACTCTTTGGAAAATGGCTAATACCAGGTCAGGGGCAGAAACTAACACATGATTAGATTGTATTGTCATATTAGAAAGCAAGGAGGCAGAGAATACTATGTATCAAAAAGTCTCATGACTCAAGTTGAGGGGTCCCCACAGGCTAAAGATGGGATAATCTAAGTAGCAAGCACAATAATGGTTCAAAACAAATCAAATCTATGAGTTCACAATGTTACCAAGAACAAAAGAGCATTCATCACCTTGGGAGGAGGGTACAATGGAATTTATTCATTTTAAAAACTGAGAAAGGGAAATATTTGTGTTGCCTTTCCTATAGGTTATACTTATGAAAACTAAATGTTAATTTGGAAGGTTTCTCTTTATAGCAGTGTTACAGAAAACAAATGATGAAGAAATAATTAGTGTGTCACCGTTTTACAACCCCTAATGGATCCATGCACAGATCATCGGTAGCAAAAAGACAGCCAGACTTTGGTTCATCCTGGGGGAAGGATACACCACTACCTATGAAGCAGTGCTGCTCCACTTCAAAGGGGTTAAAAACCCCCAAATCCAGTTAGCCTCTAGATCTGAGAACTGGTTTAAAGGAATACAAGGGACAAATGAACATGTTAAGTCACATAACAGGGACACAATAAAAAAAATAGATTGTGAAAATCTGTACAGAATAACCTGATATATAACATGTTTTCCTGAAAATAAGACCTAGCCGGACCGTGAGCTCTAATGCATTTTTTGGAGCAAAAATTAATATAAGACCCAGTCTTATTTTACTGTAAGACCGTGTATAATATAATGATACCTGGTCTTATATTAATTTTTGCTCCTAAAGACACATTAGAGCTGATGGTCCGGCTAGGTCTTATTTTTGGGGAAACAGGGTAATACATAAAAATTGCAAGAGAAAAAACAATGAAGGAATCTTGAGAGACTACCAGATATTTAAGGAACATAAAAACCAATTACAATTTATGGACATTTTCTGAATACTAACTGAAACTTAAATATACAGGACAGTTTGGGAAATGTGAATACTGAATTTTTTTTGTAATTTTATTAGGGAATATTGGGGAACAGTGTATTTCTCCAGGGCCCATCAACTCCAAGTTGTTGTCCTTGAATCTAGTTGTGGAGGGCACAGCTCAGCTCCAAGTTCAGTCACCGTTTTCAATCTTTAGTTGCAAGGGGCGCAGCCCACCATCCCATGTGGGAATTGAACCAGCAACCTTGTTGAGAACTCGTGCTCTAACCAACCGAGCCATGTGGCTGCCCCAATACTGAATATTTTTTGATGATATTAAAGAATTATTGTTGATTTGGGTGAGTGGGGTTGATGGTATCATGGTTAAAAAGGGAGCCCTTGTCTTCTGAAATATTGTGGATGAAATACATGATGACTATGATCACCTTCAAGATAACTGGTGGGGCAATTGGGTAGAGAGAGATGTAGAGGAAACACAATGGCTGAGTTGGTCACTATTAAAGCTAAGCTGATGGGTAAATTGAGGCACATTCTCTCCACTTTAGAATGCAGTTAAAATTTTCCATTAAAAAAAATGCCTCTTTTGGTTCACTCACCACAGAAGAGCACCTGAGCTTTTGCATGGCTTTGAATTCATGAATGATTGTGCTTCTTTCTGTGCTTACTTTAAAGGAAGCCTCATGGCTCCAAGCTACACTTCCATTTGCACTGTCTCAGTATCCAGAAGTGAGCATTTATTGTATTTCCCTCTAGCCTTTTTCTATACATATATTGTTACTTTAATTTTAATGACAAATGTTTTAAGTCCTTTTTTAACTTACTGTAAGCATGTCCACATTATCAGATACTTTTCCTGATAGTTTTAATGGCTGCCTAATAGTTTACAGGACTGCTCCCTGACAGCTTGATTGTTTTCAACTTTTCAGCATCATAACTAATAGTGAAAGAACATGACCATGCAGCAGGCACTGTTTTTTTTTTTTTTTTCCTAAATCAGGCTTGGTCCTTAGGATAGGTTCAATTATAAACAGTATCATTTTTGTCCCAAGTATTTATTTTAATAGCTACCATTTTATTACACAATTATAATGTCCCAATATATACTAAGGGCTTTTTGTGTATCATCTCATTTAATGCTCAGAAGTCCTAAGAGAAAGGTATTATCCTTGCTTTAAAAAGAAAACTGAAATTAGGTAATATGTACAAGATACCACTATATATACCGGGGGTGCCAAAAAATGTATACAAGTGGACACTGGTCAGCGTTGCTCGAGCAGTACTTCGCCGTAATCAGAAGTGTGTAGACACTGATTGTAACCACTTTGAGCACCTCTTGCAATTGCGGAAGTCAAACGTGATTTGTATTCATCTTTGTTATCGGTATATATTGAGTATAACAATTTTAATAGCTTTCCTTTCTTGAAATGTGTATACATTTTTTTGGCACCCTCTATAGAACTGAGATATGAATCAAGGCCTATTTAACTCTAAAGCTCGTATTTTTATTGACTATATACTGTATTTTTTTTGGTTAAAGAAAGTTTAAAATTGAAAACAAAAAAGGACCATTCCCATCTCTGATAATTGTCCCTCTAACCCCTAAGCCCTCTGGTACCTGACCTTCTCATCCTCCTCTTCCTCCTCTTCACTAGACTCCACGTCATCCATGTCTTCTTCCAGAGCGCTAACCCGAGGCTCCAGCTGCTCAGCTTCCTCTAGCACATACCGTTTCTATAAAGAACACAATGAGATTAGGGGACCTTCCTAGCTCCTCTATGTCCTGAAGCCCCAACAGTGGGCTTCTGGGATTAACAGAAAAACTATGGAGCAACAGCTGAGGCAATTTCATTTCAAAGACATCTAGACAGTTCAAGATTTTCCTAAGGAAAATACCTGGAATAATCTATAGACTCCTTTAAGTTCCCCTGTAAACAGATAAATACAAAGCTGAAGGGAACATCTTTATTTTCTGTTGGCTCTATTCCCTGTGATTTATATTCTAAGGTCAATGGGATATCAATCAGTATAGGTGTAGCCTTGAATAAAAAAATGTGGGCTTCATTTACAAAGGCCTTAAGTTCACAGCTGAGACTGTTGGCTGGTAGTTCCTCCAGGAGAGGCTCAGACCAGAATCTACCAAGAGACCCATTGAGGCTCTGCCCAGTTTAGGGGCTGAAGAGTGCCTTGGGTCCTGCTTTAGAGTAGCACCAATTCTCTACTAGTCCCAAGATTTAGGGAGCTGTCTAGAGTCATGCATTTTTAACAAGACCCAGGAAATAATTCATCTCCTGGTTCCATTTTGTTGTGAGATGTGGCTTATTAGTGCTTATCAAGTGATTAAAAAGGTGAAAGTCAAAGGTGAGTTCAAAATTGTCAAATGGACTGGCTGTGTTATAAGATCCCTTACCATTTTCTTATGCCAAGGACATAAAGAATGTGGGATAGCCCGAGAATAAACAGTAACACTGGTATGCTACTTAGCTCTTACTCATCCCTAACAAAATTCGTTAAAAGTTGGAAAAAATGAGATAAAGATGCCACTCAGCGAAGTCAATCCTCAGAAAAAGGCTCCTTGAAAAAGGGCTTTCCTATCACAGGACCACAGTTTGGTATCTAGGACTGCAGCAGAATGGCATCCAGAATCCCTAATGTTCGCCATACTGAAGTGACTAAAGTCAATACAGTAATTCATAGTATTTGTGTTTGATGAAATTAGAATTAATTCAATGGCAGCTCCTTGCCAATATCAGGGCACATGAAAAGCTAAACTGATAACCTATGGGTTGCTTAATACAGAATCAGAACAGAAAGTAGTCTTCAGGGTCACTTCATCTAGGACAAGTAGAGGCCCACGCCAGAACACACCTCTCGGTGATATAATCAGAATTCAATTTCTCTCTTCTCAGTAAGGAGTGTTTTTAGTTTTCTGGACTCCATGCAGACCGCCTCATTTACACTGGTGGCTTGCTTAGAGCTGACTAGGGTTTGGAATCCTTATACACAACGTGATTGCACTTCAAAGTATTCCATTTCTTACAGTATTTCTAAAATAAATGATAGCAACTAAAAATAATAATATTTATAATAGCAGCTAATGTAACCCACAATCAGTGTGAGAATTGGACTCTGAAAGCAAGTTTTCAGATTTGAAATCTCATTCTATTCACTACAGTAGCCAAAATCGAACAGGAGAGATATACCACACTCATTTTCAGGATTTTTATTATATAGGATTTCCTGTAACTAGGTCACTGTGGTTCATTGCATTTAAGTGTGAGTATTCATCTACCGACTGCTTTCATCCAGCTGGTTTCCTGCACTGAGCAAATTTCTCTCACTTATCAAGTATCTGTAATCCATTCTATTCCCTACTTTGAAGTTTTTCAGATCTCTTTGAGCTGTTTTTTTATTGAGGTGAAATTCATGTAACATTCAATTAACTTTTTAAAGCGTATGATTCAGTGGTTTTTAGTATATTCATAATGCTATATAACCACCACCTCTCACACCACCCATACACACACACACACACACACACACAGAGTTTTATTTCTGGTTCTTTTTATTTTGTTCCATTGATCCCTTTGTATGTCCTCATGCCAGTAGAACACTGTCTTGGTTACCATACCAAGTCTTGGAATCATGTAGTGTTTGTCCTATTTTGTTCTTTTTCAAAGTTGTTTTGGCTATTCTAGGTCCTTTGCATATTCATATAAATTTTAGGATCAGCTTGTCAAGTTCTACCAAAGCCTACTGGGATTTTGATTGGAATTAAATCTATAGATTAATTTGGGAGAATTGACAACAAAACAATTGTAAATCATGGTATAAGATATACCGTAGACATATTTCTCCCTTTATTTAAATCTTTAATTTCTCTCAGTAAGTTAACATTCTGTAGTTTTAAGTGTAAGTTTTGCACACCTTTTGATAAAATTATCCTTAATTATTTTACTTTTTTGTAAATACCTCTTAAATAAAAATTTTAATTCCAATTGTTCATTGCTAGTGTACAGAAATATAACTGATTTTTATAGATTGACTTTGTATCCCACAATTCTGCATAAACAGATAAATGGGTAAAGAGAATGTATTGTATTAATTCCAAAATGCAAATTAATCTATCAGGACAGACAGCATATCAGTGGTTGCTTAGGGGTGAGGGAGAGAAGTGGGAAGGAGGGATTACATAAAAGGAGGAAACTTTTTGGGGTGATGGATTGTGATGATAGTTTCAAGGGTGTAGACATATGTCAAAACTTACCAAACTGTACACTTTAAATATATGTAGTTTATTCTATGTCAATTATACCTTAATAAAGCCATTTAAAGAAAAAAAGCCTTTGTTCAAATGAAATCTCTTTCAAGCCCAATATGTAACTTAGAGAAAAAAGGAGATGCCCTGGTTGGGATATATGGGGGTATCTCCCCTTATTCCTCTCAGTAGCCTTATAGTACTCCCACAGGACAGTTTAAAGACTACGGAGGTAGTCTAATTTCCCCATTTTATAGATGGGAAAATAAGACCAGGTCCCACAGCTAGTAAGCTGTAATAACCCAGAAACTTAGGTGTCCTAATTCCCTGTTCAGTCATCTCTCCACTTTCTTTTTAGAAATCTCCACTTATCTCTCCACGTTCCCTATCCCTTTAGGCTATCTATTATATCTGTTTTGCCTTTATATTTTCAACAATAGTTTTAAAATCATACTCTATAACCTGTTCGTGAAAGGTGCTTCATGGAAATCATTTATATCTAGGGAAGGGAGGCAGGATGAGTACAGTGATGTTTTAGGGGTTAAGGTCTCAGTCTCCCACTCCTGACCCTCCTTTTATCAGTTTTATATCCTGAATTTTTATATGAAGCTCAATATGTAAAAAGCTGCCCACGAAGTTTAAAAGCCTACCCTCGCTACAATCTCCTTGATATAACATTTTAAAGAAGTTTTCTTGTGTTACTTAATTATTCACTTTTAAAGCCCTACCCTTCGAATTATCTGCTTTCCTCTCACTCCCAATCCTTTTTCATAGACATGAAGACTCCTTATTAAGAAAATCCCTGGAATCCATCAGTTTCAATGGTTTACTGTGCATGTGTGTTTGTCTGCCTGTTTTAGAGGGGAGAAGGGTGACCTAGATATAAGACCTTTATCTCTTACCTGTAGCCGGGGCAGAATGATATCACATACTCGCTCACTGTGTAGTAGTTCATCAATGAACTCATCTACATGCATCAGTTCAAACTCTGAAAGAAAAATCGTAAGCTCAAGCAACTTGGAAGTACACTGAGATAGCCAAAATGTAAAAGAAATGTAAGACGCTATGTGTAAAATAGCTAACGAGGTACTTAGTATAAAAAGTGTGAATTCTCTGCAACGTCCCTTTCCCTGCACATTCACTAGTAGAGCTATTGCAGTGTGGAAATCACACAGAAGGGACTTCTGTCAAACCTGGGTTCAAAGTACAGCCCTTCATAGCCTGTCATCACCACCTATCTTCATTCATTCAACTCACCTTTACTGAGACCATCTATGTGCCAGGCCTGTTTTAGGAGCTGGGGATAAAGAGGTAAATAAAGCTGTCCCAATTAGCAGGAGAGACAAAGTAAGGACAAACGGTAGTGAATTATATAGGGGTGATGTTTATGAATAGATTATATAACTAAAGTAATTTCTCATGTGAACACACCATGTTTCTGAAAGTAGAACATGAATCTTATATGGTAAATGGAGCAATTACAGAATTTCTACAGTAAACATTACCTTAGTTCAGTAGTTCTCAACCAGGGTTTTGCCCCTGAACTTGGTGAGGTAGGGGTTATGCTACTGGCATCTAGTGAGGGGAGGCCAGGAATGCTGTTAAATATCCTACAATGCACAGGACAGCTCCCTACAACAAAGAATTATCTAGCCAAAATTGTCAATAGGTTGAGAAACCCTTTCTTAACATAATATGATCATAAATCTGTAATTCCATGATGGCCATGGCCATGTCCATCTGTGCACCAATGTTATTTAGAGTACACAGCAGAGTACCTGGCAGATGCTGGAATGAATAAGTTAACAAAAGTGTAAAGTATAATACCAAATTCTTAACTTTCAAACTGCTTAATGATACATGTAGAGGGGAAGTGTTACTTTTGGGACACTGAGTGAGAAAAGGTTTTGATTGCATAATCCCAAATCCCACTTTACCACTAAAAGTGTCACTTAGAAAAGGTCTGGAGCTGCCCCTCTTGGATATACTTATTTTTCAGTGGGACTCCTACATTAAGTATGAGTAAGTACACTTAGTCTACTGCAGTGTGGATAGGACAGTAGAAGAACTCTGAAGATGTAACATATGGAAAACTAACTTTGGGAGACTTGGAGAAGGCTTTTATGGAGATGGTCATTCGGAGCTAGACCTTATGGGATGGAGCACATGATGCAAGGCAGGGATTCACAGACGATGCAGTTGGAAAGGTGAGCAGACAGCTTAGGCTGGGGAATGTCCTAGGTAGCTAGTAGTCTAATGGAATACTCCCCACAGGGAGATGAAGGGGAGCACTCGCAATGCATGTGACAATGTGAGGGGAGAGACACTGGTGAAACTGAAACTGGCTCAGGAATGAAGATCCAGTCACATGGCACCATACTCACCCCCATTGCGGTTCTGGCTCTTGATTTTTCTATAGTCGTTGTACAGAGGCTCCAAGTACTTGTAGCAATCAATTGCAGTGCCTGTCAGCCTCATGTAAAGTGCTCCCAACATGCGGACATACCTGACCAAAAAATCAAAGTGAAACAGATCTTAAAAAGTTCTTAAAAGTTCATCCTAAAAAGTTCCTGAGTTTTACAACTGGCTTTTCTCATCATAGTAGTGGATAAATAAGTTTTTTCTTCTCTTTGACAGATGAGAAAGCTGCAATTTTAGACACAGCATGGGACAGTAGAAAGAGCTAAAGTATGGAGACCTGGGTTCAAGTTCCCATTCTATCACTTACTGGTTGTAGGAACTTGGGACATGTTGTTTAACTTTCAGTCTATTACATCATCTGTAAAACTAAGATAGAACCTACTCACTCCACAGGATTATTTTAAGAATCAAATGAGATACTGAATTTAACAGAATGTATAAGATATATTTACTAACAATATGAGAATTAATACACATAGAAATGACTATATAAATTGTTGCTAGGCGGCAGAATGCTGCTTCTGGGGGGGGGAAAAAGTCAAAGTCAACTGGGTTCAAATGCTGATTCCATTATTTACTAACTTTGTAACACTGGGTGAGTTACTTGCTTTCTCAATCCTTGTAAAATGGAGATGGTAGCATCTAATTTGCTGGCTTGGAGTATTAAGTAAGAATGTGTGTAAAGTGCTAAGCATAGCATATAGCACATAGTAAATGCTTACTAAAAGTTAGCTATTTTCTAGCTGTTAAGAGTTTTGTAAGATTACGGACTCTGAATCCATTTTTGTCCCTTAGTAGCTGTTTGACCTTGGGGAAATTACTTACTCTCTTTATGTCTAATTTTCCTCCCCTGTAAATGGGCAGTTTTACAGCATTACTGTGAAGGTTAAATAAATTATTATATGTCAATCCCTTAGAATAGAGGATGAGAAGTACTGTTTCCCCGAAAATAAGACCTAGCCGGACAGTCAGTGCTAATGCATCTTTTAGAACAAAAATTAACATAAGGCCCCGGTCTTGTTTTACTATAAGACCGGGTCTTATATAATATTATACAAGACCCGGTCTTATATACTATATACATAATTTATATATATATATTATAATTAACATATAATATATAATATATAATATTAATTTTTGTTTTAAAAGACACATTAGAGCTAACTGTCCGGCTAGGTCATATTTTCGGAGAAATGCGGTAGTAAACTACTATTATGTCTGTTTCTTATACTTGTCTGTGAGCTCCTTGAGAATGGATAGTTAAAATAAGAGCAGCTCACAATTTTGGTGTGTTTACTATGCAACATACACTGTGTTGTGAGATTTATAGCACTATTTTTTTTAACCTTCACATCATTCCTTACTTGATATTACTGTCTCCATTTTACAGGAATAATAAAGCTTAGAAAATTAAGTAACTTCTCTAAGGTCATAGTTAGTAAGTAATAGAGTATGGACATGAACCTATATCTAACACCAAAAATTTCCCTCTTACCTACCACTATGTTGTTTTCTTCACCCTTGAGCATCCAGTGACTGAAATATTTTTTGTGGGGGAAAAGTTACCAACACTGACAAAGTAAAGAAGATCAATACAATCAAAATAGACAAAATACAAATTCAAGAGTTCAACAGCAAAATCCTAGAGTGGAACTCTCTATGGAAATGAGATTCAATATTATCACTCCTCTTAACCAAAGCCAAATTCAGGACTAGTGGAATTGAAGCTTTTGTATTAGCTAGTCAACATTTCACTCACTTGAAGTCTTCATTTTTTATAAACTCAACAATAATATCCTTCTCCGGTTGAATCTGAAGCATCTTCAAGGTCAAACACAGAAAGGGAGTTGGTTTTATGTTGCCACCATAGACGCCTCCCACAAACCTTAACTCCATGGCTTTATCGACTACAAGTTCAGCTAAAAAAGACAAACAAAACAAATAGAGTGGCATCTCAGATATATTAGGGCTAAGATTTCCCCAGTTTGAAGTGGAGAGAAGTTAGTTCAAGGTTTGGTGCTGTGAATACTCATCAAGAGTTTACTATTAGGAGAACAAGTGTGTATTAATAGTAATAATAATAAATGTGGATGATCATGCATTGATGGAGTACTCTGAGAACATGCCATGTACTCTGCTAAACATTTCATATGATCTCATTTAATCTTCACAATAAGCCATGAAGTAAATTACAGCACGGTCCCTGTTTTCAGCTGAGGATAACGAGGGCTAAGAAAAGTTAAGTGACTTGCTCAAGGTCCACAGTCAAAAAGTAGCAAGCCCTGGATTTAAATCTAAGCAGTCTAACTTCAGAGTCCACGCTTGTCACCATCATGTAGGGGAAAAACTGCCAAATTAGGAATTAGAAATGTCAACATAAGAACGTCCAAAGCTGTACATAATTTTTGTTTAAGAGTTTATTTGAGCCAAACTGATATGCTGGGAAGCAAAAAAATCTCAACTGCTCTGGAGAATTGAGTTTCACATTTCTTTTTATATATTTGGAACTAAGGAAGTGTGGGAGAAAGAAAGGTAGGGGAATCTCTATGATTGGATTACAGGATAGTTAAGATTATGTGCTCCCAAAAAGAGGATTACTCTGACGTTTCAAAGTTGTGTTAACCTAGATGCCAACCATAGACAGGGCTTGCTTCAGGAAAAGATAAACCTTTTACTAAAGAAGTTATAATCCTGGGGCATGACTACACACAATGAACTGCCCAGTTAGCAATTTATGATCAGAGCATCCTGTGGAGTTACTAACATGTCAAATCGACTGCAAAGCTCCTTTTTTCAGTTCAGTAAAAGAAACAAACAATAACAAACAACTCAATAGCTACATAACCTTAAGCAAACCTCATCTACAGAATGGGGATAATAACCTTTCAATGTTGTTGTCAAAATCAAACACTAGCTGTGTGAAATGAACTAGGGCAAGTCATTTCACCTCTCTTTGGGCCTGTCAGTTCAAATTTAAATAATAAAGGTACAAAGTTTAAGAGCTATAGTGAGAATCAAATAAGACAATACAAATAAATACTAATACCTACCTGACAAACAGCAAATAATAAATGTTAGCTACCATTAATGGGAAATCTCTATATCCTAGACTTCAAATTAGGATAAATTCTGTATTAATTCATTGAACATTACAGTTGACAGCTTATAGCTGGGTGTTAAGTACTAGAGATCCAGATAGAGGGATAACGAAGAGGGAAACAATTACTCTTACAGAGTTTACAGTCTGGCAAGGCAGAAAGCATCGAAAACATAATTGAAAGTGTGATGAGTTGAAAGAAGACACAGAATGCAATGAAAATATACCACAAGGGAATACAATCTAGTGTTGGAGGCAAAAGTCCTGAGTTCAGTTTTGGACATACTGAGTTGGCACGTCTTGGAATTAGACTTAGATCTCAAGGAAAGATCTGTGTTGGAGAGATGAATTTGAAAGCATCTACATGTACAGGATGTAATTATGTTATGGAGATCATCAAAGGAAAGAACTATGGAACAAGAAACTGCTTCATCCATGGAATCCTAGCTAGTGGTGGTGGCAGCAACAGTAACAGTACATACCGTATTTAACACTGGTAGAAAAAAAACTAGCACCACCATTACCATTGATCACTGACTACTTTTTATCAATATATACCTGTAATTATATCAAACACTTTTTATACATTATTGCATTTAATTATTAGAACCACCCTTTGCGGGAGCCAGGCGGAGGTAGGTATTATTATACTCGTTTCACAGTCAAGGAAGCCACGGCTCACTGGAGTAACAGAGCTACTAAAAAGAGGAGCCAGAATTCCAACAAAGATGAAAAGACTACCAGGCAGGCTTCTCTGAAGAACTGATATTATATTAGGACCCGAACATGGAAATACTGCAGATGGTCCAAATTTAGGGATAGTAAGATCATGGATTTGGTTCTGGTCATGTTGACTTTCGTTTAATGCCTTCCTGAGTTTCCGAACTTAACACTGGAACCCACCAAGTTATCATTAAACACGGAATGATTCAAAGAACACAACCGAGACACCTTTCGGAATAAGGTCCTATTATCTGTGTATGCAAAGCCCAACACAAGTCTGGGCATATAGTAGGCGCTCAGGAATCTGAATGACAAATTCCCCTCCAGTCTCACCCTCGGGGGGTCAGTCCTATCGGCGCCCAATCAGAACTGGGCCACAAAGCGGCCGATGGGGAGTCAGTGCGCTTCCACTCACCGGTAAGCCCAAAGCACTCCTCTTTCCAGTACTTGGACTCATAGATTCGCGTCCGAATGATCTTCTCCACCAGATATTGAGGGTTGGTGCCGTGGATGCTGTGCGCATCCTTTACTGTGCGGTTCGCCATTTTAGAACGCCTCCAGTTCTATTTCCGTCGGGTCCTTTAGTACGTCACGTCTACGTTAAAAAAATCAGAACTGGAGAAAGGCGGAACTCTCATTTTAAAAGCTTAGGCGACCATCTTGAGACCGGAAATGCTGCAGCGTAAGGAACTTTCTTCCGCAAACGGCGTCGCTGATGGTGTCAATGATGGCCGCTGCACGTGGACGTACGTACGTCATGCGTACTCTATAAGGTGGGCGGGACGGGAGGGCTGGCTGTTGACGGAACACGGAGACAGCCTGGGGGCGGGGCCACGACGTTTGGCGCGAAATTTTATTCTCTCCACCTTCTTTCCATTCCTAGCAAGGAGCCGGCTTCTGCTCCGGCGTCCAGCTCGGTGGAGTCCATCTGGAGCAGGTGAGGATTGCTGCAGCTCCACGAGCTCCTGAAGCGGACACGGTGGGAAGTGGAGGGCTTGCGCCTAGCTTCAGGAAGTTTCGGCGCCCGGTGAGTGTGGCGTCCGGCCGGCTGGAGGGGAATCTGAGCCGCGGGAACCGAGGAAGTTGTTCTTTGTAGACTCAGTCATTGATTCATCCAGCAGACATTTACTAAGACACCGATAAGTGCCAGGCACTGTTCTAAGCCCATTAGGAGCGTTCCTTTCCCACATTCCGAATGTTAAGTCTTCTCGCTACACCAGGGACTGCAAGTTTTTCAGTGGGGTAGCCGGAAGCCAACAGCATGGAAGTGTGAGCATTGCCACCTTCAGCGTCCTGAGATTCTCAGTAATGATCTTAGTCATCCCTTCTATGGGCATTGCCCTTGTGAAGCATCGCATCTTTTCCTCCTTTGAGTCGTAGTGTAGCAGGCACCACCGGGAAGTCGGAGCCGTAGAAGTTATTACCCCATTTTACCGATGTAGCAATTGCGCCTGGAGATAGATCAGGTCTAGGTCGCTTTTTGTGACTGAGCGGTTTGGGCTCCTACCCAGGTCTTTTTCCAGTTGAGCTGCTCTTAACTGCTGGTCACTCATCCACTCCACCTTTCCAGGAGAGAACTCTAATGACGCCTTTTCTACTTTTTAACCCTACAATGCCAGGGCCTTATGTTTTAACTGTTGGAAAAAGCACTGGGTTTAGGCATAAGATGCAAGATTCTTATCCTGGTGCCATCTGAAAACCTGCAATAATTAAATATCTTAGTTTTTTATTTTAATTGTCTGTAAAAATAGTTACTGGGTGCTTGTGGACTTTAGAAGGTTTATGAATCCCCTGAAATGAATGCAAAATGTTTGTGTGAATTGTATGTGAGTTTAATAACATCATCAAATTAGCAAAATAAAAAGAACCACTGCCTTTTACAAATAGAGCAAGGGATTAAGGAAGTGGGAGTGAATTTACCATTTTGCATTTTTTCACTTAATCCCCAGTAATCCTAGAGTAGAGCTTGGCACACAGCGGGAGGTTAATAAATATTGGTGCCTAAAAGGAAGTTTCTATTATTATCCCATTTTATGGGTAAGGAGATGGAGACACATTTGTTCTCTCAGTCAGTGTCTGGAAAGCCTGAATTATAATAAGCACACCAGAAGCAAGTTCTCTCAGGCATATATTTAACATTATCTACTTTAACAATAAGATGAGGTGGTTAAGAGCAGTCATTGGAATCCGGTTGCTCAGGGGTTGAATTAAGGCTGTGCCATCCTGTATAACATTGGGACAAGTTATGATCTTGAAGTTGATAATGGCATCTACCTTTCATTCAGCAAATATTTATTATTAGAGTGCCAATTGTGCACTTAGTACTAAGTGCTCAATAAATAGATATTTACATTAACATTAGTGTGCTATCATTATTTTTACTGCAACTCCCTTACCTGTGTTTCTTCGGTGTGACCCCTGGACTGGGTAATATCTGGTATCTGCAATATTGAGAGCCTATAGTGGGTATCTCCTGGAAGCAAAAGCCTTTGCTAGGCCAAATCAGGTCTGTCTTTCCACTCCACTCATCACGCCTCTTGGGGACTATTTCTGCTGATGGTGGATGGGATGAAATGCTGGGTGGAGGGTAAGAAAGTGAGAAACAGTACAAAGAGGCTTGACATCTACCATGATTTCCATATGCTGCCTCTTCAGAAGGACTCCTGATTAATTTTTTGAACTTTTCATTGAAAAATAACATACATACAGAAAAGTACACAAATCAGAAATGTGTAGCTCAATGAATTTTTTTAACTTTAAATTTTTTACTTTATAATCTCTTTGAACTAATCTGCCAGTTTTATAAATAGCATGTCAGTGAGTTTTCTTAAAAAGAACATACCTATGTAACTAGCCTCTAGTTCAAGAAATAACATGACCAACATCTCAAATGCACCTGGCATCTCCAACTGTGCGCCTTTTCAGTTACCTTGGTTACCTTCTATTCTCACTTATAACACCAGAGGTTACTTTTCCCTCTTTTTGAACTTTATATAAATGGAATCAATATAGGGTGTATTCTTTTGCTGATTTCTTTAGCTCATTGTTGTTTTGTGAGATTTTCCTCACTTTGTGTGCAGTTGTAGTTGGTTTAATTTCATTGCTTTATAATGCTGCTATGAGCATTCTGGCTCATGTTTTTTGATGATGTGTTTTTCTGTGGGTGTATTCTGTTGGAATTGCTGGATCATAGGATATGCTTTAATAGATACCACCAATTTTCCAAAGTAGTGTTACCAATTGACATGCCCTCCAGCAGCAGTGCATGACAGTTCTGGCTGCTCTACATCTTTACCACACTTGGTATTGTCCTAATTATTTACATTCATTTCATTCATTTCTTCATTCACCTATTGTGTGCCAAGTCCTAACCTAGGTCCTAGGGATGCAGTTATGAACAAGACAGACAAGGTTCCAAGATCCCTGCTCTTTTGGAGGTTAACATTCTAATGTGGGAAACACAATAAATAAAGTAACATAGTGGTTATTCCTTTGATAATAACGTGGTATAATGGAACACGACCCTGAGGGGCAGTATGAAGTGTGGGGGGTAACTTTCCATTGGGTATCAGTGAAGGCCTCTCGGAGGAAGTTTCATCCAGTTGAGACCTGAGCCATCCCTGCAAATCTTTGCAGGAAGAGGAGAGGACAGCAACTGCATAAGTCTGAGGGCACTAACAGCCTTGGTCTGTTTGAGATTTGGAAAAGCAGGCCTGAAGCAGGTTGTGCAGTCCAGACCCAGATAGTCTTCTTTCTATACCCCCTGCCTGCTCAGCCTAGGGTGAATCACCCACCTTTGCACATATGCATACATAGTAGTCCCACCTTATCCAGTTTCGCTTTTCGAGATTTGTTAACCTGCATCAGCTGCAGTCTGAAAATAATAAATGGGAAATTCCAGAAATAAAAATTCATAAGTTTTACATTGCACATGATACTGAGTAACGAGATGAAATCTTGAGCTGTCCTCCTGCTCTATCCCGCTCAGGACTTGAATCGTTCCTGTGTCCAATGTTGTCTATGCTGTATGTGCTAACTGGTTAGCCAGATCCGTTTATCAGATTGGTTACCAGCTATTTTGAGAGAAAGACCACAGTCACATACCTTTTATTACAATACATTGTTATAATTGTTTCATTTTATGATTAGTTGTTAATCTCTTACTGTGCCTAAGTTATAAATTAAACTTTATTGTAGGTATGTATGTATAGGAAAAAACAGTATACATAGGGTTCAGTATCCACGATTTCAGGCATCTACTGGAGTATTTAAATGTATCCCCTGAGGATAAATGGGACTACTGTACTGGTTTCATTGAACACAGCTCATGATCTAGAAAAGGAATGTTAAATTTTATCTTGACTTGGTTTTGAAGGAGGATGCCTGCTTTGTTAAGCTAAAATATGATCTGGATTTAGAAGAATTGAGAGTATGTATTTGATGCCATAGGTATGCGTGAGTACCTTATTGATATGGAGGTAGTCCTTCTGTATTCCAAATTTTTGATTTGAAAAAATGAGATCATTGTGCCAGTGTAACCAAATGTCATAGTCAAAGTGACGAATCAGGCCATTTATCTTACAGTTAGATTATTTAAAAGTTGTAGAAAGTTTGCTGAGAGATACCAACTTGCCATAAAACACTCTCCCTGATATTTCAATTTTTTTTGATGACAGAGCTTAGTGAGTACTTTGAATTACTTGCATCTTTTATCTGTATCCATCCTATTTTGCCTGATTCATTGAGGAAAGGTGAAAAGTTCTAAGTTTTCTTCTGAACAGTTCTGTGCTACATGAACCATTAAAAGGAACATATATTGAAGGTAAGTTAGTGTTATATATTTCCTTGAACATTTATTGAATCTAACACTTTTACTAATTTTTACCAAAAGATTTTATGAATCCAAATTCATTTTTTACTTGAGCACAAGTCTTCTACTTGTTTTTACTCATCAATCTTCTTTGCTGTTTGTTCATTTCTACAATGTACTTAATTGAAATTAGATTGATTTTAAAAGTACTCTATTTTAAATTATAGTCTTGATGTTCTTAATAGCAATCATTCAGACATCATTTGTAATCTGTGTATTTACTTGTGACTCAGTATCTTCTCTTCTTTTTGCTAACTAGTTTCCACAAAGTATACTAAAAAAATACCTTTTTTAAAAGCAGAAAATCTTATGGGTCATAATTGTACCAAGTAGAATGTAGGACATAATCTCTACTGAAGTTTAGGAAACCAGCTTGTTTAATCAGGATGTTAACATGCTATTCTAATTCTGTTGTTTTCAACATAGACAGAAATTATTGGTCCCCTTATCAGTAATTCAGAGTAATTGAGTCAGACTGTATTTAAAAAAATTTTTTTCACCCCAGTTTTGTCCAATTTTAGTTCCACAAGAAAAGAATTGAATTTAGAAGAAAGATTTATTTTTTTAATTACTTAAACTTAAGATATTGGGTTGCCATAATTATTAGGACTAGTAGATTGCAGTTTCCAAATTTCAAGGAGGAATTTTCATTCACATTCTGTTTTTGTCAGTAAAAATGTCTTTTTTCATGTACTTTAATACAAGCATTTCTTTTCAGCTATTCAAGATACGACCTGTCAGCTGCAAAGAAAAATACCCCTTACAACTGCCAGAGTAATATAGATTAGTGACATTTTTTTCTTTTCTTTTTAAAAATTTTTAGTTTTAAAACAACTTTAATGGGTATAATAGCATACAATAAACTATATATTTGTAGTATATAGTTTGATCATTTTCACATATGTATATACCTGTGAAACCATCACTGAAATCTAAATAGTGAACATCCTTATCACTCCCCTCCAAAAGTTTCTTCATGATCTGTAATCCTCTCTACAGTCCCTTTCCTCCCACCTAACCCTCTACACAGGCCCCGAGGCAACCACTGATCTATTAATATTTCCTGTCACTGTAGATTACTTGCATTACTGATTGAATTTTTGAGTGTTAAACCTTCCATTTCTGAAATGCACTCACCTTAATCATTACATATTAGCCCTCTTTCTTACATATTTCTATATTCATTTATCTAACATTTTGCTTTGGATTTTTGCACCTATATTTATATGTGATTGGGCTGCAATTTTTCTTTCTACTAATGCCTTTGTCATACTTTAATATCAAGGTTGGCCTCATAAAATGGGCTAGTTTGTAAGATGCTTATTTCTTGACTTTATTGAAATATAGCAAACATACAGTAATGTGTATAATATTAAGCTTTATAAAACTTGATTTTTTTTTACAAATGTCTATTTATGGGTATAAAGTTATTTATAATATTCCCTTATTTTTTTAATATCTGCAGGCTGTAATAATATCCCCTCTTTTATTCCTGATACTGGTTATTTAAACTTACTCTGTATTTCTTCATAATTCTCCTGGGGGAAGGGGGGAGTTAAACTTATTTGTCGGGTTTTTGTTTTTTTGTTTGTTTGTTTCCTATTTCTTTACGGTTTTTATTAAAATAATAGTTCCCATTCCTGATCTGGTGGCCTTATGTAGTACCGTGTTTCCCCGAAAATAAGACCTAGCCGGACAATCAGCTCTAATGCATCTCTTGGAGCAAAAATTAGTGTAAGACCTGGTATTATATTATATTATGACCGGGTCTTATATTAATTTTTTCTCCAAAAGACGCGTTAGAGCTGATTGTCTGGCTAGGTCTTATTTTCGGGGAAGCACGGTAGGTGCCCTGTGGGACCCAGTAGCACAGTCTTCCTTGTCACCTGCGCCAGGTGCTTCAGGAGTATCCCTGTGTGGGTTGCGCGTGTCCTCTTGTTATAGTTGCGCCTTGATTGCTACTGGCTTGTCAGTGGGTGGGACTGACCCTCAGGCTCACTGGCTGTGGGATTTGGCCATGTCCACAACTTACGGGCTGCGTGTGGAGGTCTTACCCACTGAGCAGGATTTGCCCGAGTGGGCTCTGGTGCCTTTTGAGACTGCCTAATGGGTGTGCCGTTTGTGGGATTAATTGGGTGGTGCTCTGCTGTGGTCTGAAGTCAACCTCAAAGGAAATGTTTACTAAGTCTATAATGTGTGAGAGTATTGCTGGGGCAGAAAAGAAGGTTGAACTCATTGAAGGCTGGTACTGTGTCACAGAATCCGTCAAAGCGTTATCACATTAACTCAGAGTTAGTGACTTTTACACAGGAGCCATGGCACACTATCCTACAAGGCTGAAGAGCAGACGAACTTATTCATGGGTTGGCAGGCCATTGTTGGATCGCAAACTACACTACCAAACCTACAAGTGAGTGACAGAGTACTTTGATTGTCTTGGCTAAACTCTTAGTAACATGTATCTCGCCTGTTCTAGTTACTATAGTTGACGATTGAGGGACAGTACATATGGATTGATTATAAGGAGAGGTTTCGTTTTATGCAAGAAGACGGTAGGATAAATATAGCACTTAGTGATAGAGGAGGACAGTATGTCAGGTTAATAAAAATTTGGTGTGTACAATAATGTCATATCTATTTAAGGTGGGTTCTGTGAAATTCTGAATCATAACTATGTCTTCCTAGCCCTAGAGATTTCTGGACAATTTGATATTGGGCAGCTTTCATGCCTTGGGAAGACCTTGGTGTTTGTTCATAACTGAGAGACGTTAGGTTCATGTTAAAGCCTCTGGATTAAACTGTTTTAAAATTGTTCACGCTAAAACAATTCATTTGATCCATTTTGTCTATTCTTGCATGAGAATTGGCTTTCTAATAGGAGAATTGGTCAGCAGAAAGAAACTATGTAGGGGATTTTCCAGTTGGAGAGCACTTCTGTGCCCAGAGGGTTTGAAGAACTTGGCCCATCCTAAGTGATTTCCTAACATGTTTTTCTGTTACTTCCTAGAGAAATGAGTGTGACGTTAGAACGTTGTTCCACTGAGAGTCACATCCAAGTTGGACAGTTCGTGTTGGTTGAAGGGAATGATAATGAAAATCCATATGTTGCTAAATTGATTGAGCTGTTTGAAGATGGTGAGTTTTGGGTTGAATGAAAACTATTCCTTGTCATGAATAATTGGGAGCTGCTAGGTGATGGGGAAAGAGGGGCAGTTTGCTGATTCCTCTGTTCATGGCATTTAGGGTATGAACCAGGATTCTGATGTGGGGTCTCTTAAGCACTAGCTGTACCCTCTTCATCTAGTGAACTTTACTCACTAGAGCAGTATTGGATAAAATGGGATTGGGGGCTCAAGAATTTAGCTTTTCTGTTATTTTTAGGAGTGAGTAAGAATGGCCATTACAGCGGGATTTTTAGAATGGAATGAAAGGATGAATTCAGGAAGAAGGGCGAAGAAAAAAATAGGTGATTTGCTCTATGATGAAGACTGTCCTTTAATTTTTGGCGTCAGGAAATTAGTAATGAATTTTGCAAATGCAACTTTTTAATGAGAGAGGGGGTAAATTGGATTGGGAAGGTGTATCAGTTGATGTTCAGTCAAAAAACAAAAAAATGCTTTAGGTGTTTTACCCAGAGGGACTTATGTATTAGTGTTGAAAAGGCTGGAGGAAAAAAGATGATATTTCCCAGAGTTCAGTAAGGAAAGAAAGCCACTACTGCCACTAAGGCTGGAGGTGCAAATGGGAAAAGTCCTCACTGCTTCAGGTGATTTTCTGAGCCTTTAACCCTCTGGAAAGAAGAGAAGAGTAAAGAAAGATGGGAATTAGGCAGACCTCCTAAAGGAATGTTAAGAAGAAAGATAGCAATTTGCAACTACACAAAACTGCCTCTTCCAGGAGCTAGGAAAGGAATGAAGGGTAGTTAGTCCTGTGGCAGTTTGTATGCCTAAAAGAAGGAACTGATAGAGTGAGTGAGTAAAGATGTTTTTACATTAAAGAGGTGGGAAAGATACTTGATAAGTGTGGAGGAAAACCTCATTAAGCTAACATCCACTAGGGGAGCACCTCAGCAATATGGGCTTTTGTATTTGAAGTATTGGCCCTTGTGTACAGATTTTAGAATCCTTGTGTGGTGCTCCATCGGATGGCTTCAGCCTTTCTCTGAAGATTGCTAAGGAAGAGAAGCGATGATGATGGTGGTGCCGGAGTGTATGTCCTTTCACTTGGTGCTAATGCTGATATGGAGTGATATTAGTGGTATATTACAGTGATAAAACTGAAGATCGCAAGCATATGTTTTCCAGAAGTCATCTCCATGGCTGATGCTCAGATTCTTGCCAGGAGTTTTGTTTTTCTGCTGTTTGATAGCTTCTTTATAATCACTGATTTGCAAAACTTGTTCAGTGCCCGTGATTAGAATTGTTCCTCGCAAATGCCTTCTGTAATTTCTTTGATGACTGATAGCACCATTAGGAAGCGGAGTAAAGTGAGAAGAGCTTGGGTGCTGGGTTGAGTCAGATTACTGCTGGTTGGTCCAGTGATCTTTGACAAATTGTTTAAGGTCCCTGTAACTTGATTACTATGCCAATAAAAGGGGGATAGCCATAGAACCTACCTTACAGGGTTATTGTGGGGATGAAAAACACTGTGTTAATCAAATATCGTCAAGTACTTAGCACAGTGTTTAGCACAAAGTGCTTAATCAAATGTTCTCTCATTTTCTTAACCTTCCCTTTTCCACGTCTTACTCCTAGAGTTGGACCTTTATTCCAAGAAACGTGCTCGAGTTCAGTGGTTTATCCGATTCTGTGAAATCCCTGTCTGTAAACAGCATTTGCTGGGTCGGAAGCCTGCGGAACAAGAGATATTCTGGTATGATTACCCTGCTTGTGACAGCAACATTAGTGTCGAGACCATCATTGGCTCTGTGCGGGTAGGTGATGCCTTGATTTTCAACTCTATCTTGAGGTTTATTTCTGGCTGCCTCCTAAACTGCATGGCCTCAAAGATATTACTGGCTATAATTTACCCCGCAGAAATGAGCTTTTTGCTTGTTTGTCATCTTCTCTACTTGTCTACCCACTTCATCTGAACAGATATTTAATGAGACACTTACCATGTATTAGGAGCCTCTTGGAAGGAGTGACATTCAGGAATTAGCAAATGTACCTCAGTGGGGAATTACATTTAGCTATGATTGTAGTAGGCGCGAAGCATGGCAGGGATGAAATGCTTGCTTAAAAGAGGATTTCACCTTTAGTAAATCAGTACAAAGAGTGCTAGTTGCTACAGGCAAATTTGAGTTATGGGATTTTATGATAAATCAGGTTCCACTGAGCTGTAGGCTGAATTGAGACACTGGTTTGGATACTAAGATACGGGTTATTCCTTGAGCTACTTCAGGCCCAAAATGAGATTAGGTCATGATATGAAGTGTGGTCACATGGTGATTAGGTCATTGGTTTAATGGTAGTGCAGAGACTTTGGTCTAGCATGACTATAGTCAGATTGTTCTAATCTGTGGGCCTAGCATAGTGAAGGAATGAAAGGCAAATACAGAAGTTGAAGTAGCAAGATGGGTATGTTAGGAAACGCGGAGGGAGAAGGTGTTTAGACAGGAGCACAATGGTTGGAATGAGCAGGACTGACAAGCGAAAGCTCGACTCGTGCTGGAAGACCATTTTGAAGAGTATTGAGCACTGGAGGTAAAATGGGGCCAGATTTTAGAAGGCATTGAAAATCAGTTTAAGTAATCTGATCTTGCTATAGTGGAGAGCCACTGTAGGCTATTGAGCAGGGGAGCATGCTTAGAGAAGTTGTCGTGGGGAAATTTGGCATGGCTGAATAGAATGGCCTGGAAAAGAAAGCAACATGAGGTATGGCTATCAATGAGGAAGAGTCTGTGGAAATATGCTATGCCATGTCTGTGCCTCTTTAATTTGGAAAAATAATGTTCCAGGTAAGGATACAGACTTAAATGCTTTTTAATCATAGCTCTCATGGAGCATTCCTTGGCTTTTTTGGTTCTCATTTCTTTTTTTTCTTCTTTTTTTAAATTTAAGTTTATTGGGGTGACAATTGTTAGTAAAGTTCCATAGATTTCAGGTGTACAATTCTGTATTACATCATCTATAAATCCCATTGTGTGTTCCCCACTCAGAGTCAGTTCTCCTTCCATCACCATATATTTGATCCCCTTTATCCTCATCTACCACCCCCTCATTTCTTCCTATTCATCTTTACGTCCTAAATTCAGGTAGTAGCTTTAGCCCCAGATGAAGTGATACCTATGGATCTGAAAAATGAGAAGATACTCTTTGTGAAACTATCTTGGAATGAGAAGGAATTCAGACCACTATCCCCAGAACTATTTGCAGAATTGGATAAGCTACAAGAAGGCAGTCCTAGATGCCAGAAGCCCGTGGGAGCCAAGACTAAGAGCATAGAAAGCCCTTCTTGGACCACAGCAGAGCATATGGTCAAAAGGATTGAATCAAGGCACTCTACCTCCAAATCTCACCTGTCTCATCCTGTCACCCCAAAGGCCAAGAAGAGGCTAGAACTTGGCAGTAAGTGTGGAATGGGTCACAGAGGGCAACACTGAGGCTAAAGTAATATGATAAAATATTAATTCATGCTACAGTATTAAGTTAGTATGGCAGTGGGTTAGAATGGCCTCATGTTGAAATATACATAACAAAATTTACCATTTTAATCATTTTTAAGTGCACAGTTTAGTGGCATGCAGTATATTCACATTGTTCTACAACCATCACCATCATCTTCCAACCATTGGACAATAACTCTCCATTGCCCCATCCTCTGGCAGCCACCGTTCTACTTCCTATTTCTGAATTTGACCACTCAAGGTACCTCATGTAAGTGGAGTCATATAGTATTTGTCCCTTTCTGACTGGTTTGTTTAAGTTAGCATAATATCCTCAAGGTTCCTCCATGTTGTATCGCATGTCAACATTACTGTCTCTTTAAGGCTGAATTGTATGTATATACCACATTTTGTTTATCCATTCATTCATCTGTGAATGGACATATGTACTGCTTTCACTTTTTGGCTGTTATGACTAAATGCTGCTATGAGTACAGGTATACAAATACCTGCTCATGTCCCTACTTTCATTTTGGATATATACCCAGATGTAGAATTGCTGGGATCATATGGTAATTCTATTTTTAACTTTTTGAGGAACCACCATACTGTTTTCCATAGCAGCTGTACCATTTTACATTCTCACCAACAGTGCACAAGGGTTTCAATTTCTCCACCTCCGCCCCACACTTGGTATTTTTTTGTTCTTGATAGTAGCCATCCTAATAGGTGTGAGATGGTATATCATTATTGTATTCCTCTATGATCAGTGATACTGAGCCCTGTATTGACCTATTTCTTTAAGATCTCTGCTACTAAGGTGACATTGTTTTAGATCCCTAGTGGAAGACCTAAGAAATACATATAGGTTAAAATTCTATCATGCTGATACTTCTAGTCTGTAGATCACAGGGCTCTTTCCCTCCTTCCCATAATCCATAATTGTATCTCCTTCAGGAAGAAGAGCCATGGTTCTCAGGAGCAATCCTGATACATACAAGAGTTTCACAATAGCTATACCTATACTACTACCAGCAGTAAACTTACCAAGTGAAGTTCAAATGTTATTTTGCAGTGCTTTATACCTTTAGAATTTATTCCACTGAGGAAATAGTTACTTTGATTAAATTTTTTCTTCTGGTGGTTATATTATTGGTAATATACAGTGACGTTCTTTTATTTCTGTTTAGTTTTTAGGGCTTTTCCCATCTTTCATTTAATTTTTCAGACCTATGAAACATTAACATGATTAAAGAGTCAAAACTGTTTAAAACAAGCGTACTCAGAGAAGCCCCATTCCTTTCTTTATCCTCTCATCCTATCTACCATCTTCTGTAGGTTATCAATTTTATTAGTTTCTAGTTTATCTTTCCTATGTTTTTTGCAAAAATCATCAGGTATATATAAACACAATATATATAAACATATAATTTTCCATTCTTTCTTATTCAGTAGTATTCAGTAGGGTATATTCTTTTCCATCTTACTTTTTTCACTTATAATGTATCTGAAAAACTCTGGCTGTTCTGAGCATTCATCCTGTTATGTGTCAGTCTTTTTTAATTCTTTTGTGTTACATGCTAAGTTTGTCGGGTATAAATTATTTGTATTCTTGATAGCTCCTTATTACAATGTGTGTATAGGAGCTGAACATAAATATATACAACATTTAGAAAAATGCAGAAAAATTATTAAAGAAATAATTATAATATTGCCATTCAGAAATAAGTGCAGTATTTTTGACTGTTAATTTTGCAGGATGTTGAAATTTAGGGTAAGAAATTAACACAGTTATATAATTATAGGAGGGAGGATATGATGAAAATATTTTGGATAAATTGTTTTTGACAGAAAAATGGGAAAATAAGGTATGAGGGAGATCAGGATATTGGGACATTTTTAAATTAATTAAGACCTGAGTTGTGATTAACAAAAAATTTAATAATTTTAGCTTCATTTTCAAAGACCTCTAAGATCTGGCCCTAGATAACTTTTTAAAGTCAGGATTATTGAAGTATACTTTACAAACAGCAAAATTTCCCTTTTTAGTATATAGTTCTATAAGTTTTTACAAATGCATACAGTTGTGTAACTACCACTATAATCAAGATATAGAACAGTTCCATCATCCCAAAATTCTCTTGTGTTCTTTGTGGTCAACCAGACCTTCCCTTCATTCCCAGCCCCTGATAGGCACTGATCTGTTTTCTGTCTATAGTTTGGCCTTTTCCAGAATGGCATATAAGATGGACTCATACTGTGTGTAGCCTTTTGAGTCTGACTCCTTTAACTTAGCATAATGCATTTAAGATTCATCCATATTGAGTATGACAGTAATTTGTTGCTTTTTATTGCTATGTAGCATTCCATTATATGGATTTATCATAGTTTACCTACTCCCACCTTAAGGATGTTTGTGTTGTTCCTAGTTTTGGGTGATTACGAAGAAAGCCACTATAAACATTCACACGCAGGTACCTGCTGACTCATCTTACCTGTAGCTACTCCCCACATACCACGTGCTGTGACTAACGTGAACTCCTCCATGCCCAGTGCTTTCCAGCCTCATTGCCTTAGCTCACATCGATCTCATTTATTCTTCTCATATCCCTTTTCTTCTCTTTTCAACTATGTTGAAATTTTGCTTTTCTTTCAAGCTCCATCTCAAAAGCTGTTTTATTAGCACTTAGATACTTTAGGGCAATTATTTTACTTCATATTATAGGCATCCATGTATATCATCCCCCTTGATACACTAAAGTGTCTTGTGGTTGGGAACCAGGATTGTCTCATTCAATTTTTATTTCCTCCTAGCAGCTGGCACATACCTTGCCATTGTAACAGCTCAATTGATATCTGTGAACGAATGACTGGGTTCTTGTTGCCTGTGGTCATGGTGAGAGAGGAGCAAATGCAAATGGGTTCTGTGTATTCACTAAACCCAGCTGATTGCCCCCTGGGATCCATCTTCTCTCTATTGGTAGATATAATCTGGGTTAAAAAAAATCTAGGCCTTGGTGTAAATTTTTTCAAATGCTGTTGATTGGGGGTCTGAGGATATGCAGTATTACCCCTGGTTGAAAACCACTCTTCTGGTAGATTTCTTCAGAGAAATCTGATTAAACATTTATCTACAAAAGCTGACTTAATATTTGACTTACGGTTCTAACTAGGAAAATCATCCATGCAATTTAGGAGAGAGACTACAAATAATATAGCTACATAGCCTGGGTAAAGAAAGATTGGAATAGTTTAAATTAAGCATAATTCATGTCTTTGTATAACTTGAATGGATGAATTTAGCTATAATGAGATCGGGGGTGTGTATATTGCTCGTTATAAAAGTCACACATTGTGGTGGTTTCTCTTGGACTTAGGTTTCCCTAGGACACCTAATACTAGGATTTCCCAGCAGACTCTGTGGACCTCATTGGATTCTCCCAAAAGAACTAAATGGGAAAAAGCCTTCTCTGAGACCACCTCACCACCTAAGAGGTCTCAGCCTGATGCACTTCAAACCTTGTCTCCAGCTCTGAAAGCCCCAGAGAAAACTAGAGAGATTCGACGCTCTTATGCTGAGGAGAACAAGGCGGCTTCACGTGAATGTCACATGATCCTGAGAGCCCGAGTCCCAGCTTTGAAAACCACAGAGATTAGTGAGGAAACAACACTTACCCCCTATAACAGAGGAAAGAGATCTTTGGTGGCGCCTTTTATTCTGAAACCAGAAAAGATCAAAAAGAGGTGATCAGGACATTTCCCTGCCTCTCACAGAGCAAATCGTGGTTCTTCACATGATGTGAAATATGTGGGTCAGTCAATAAAGTTAGAGCAGTGGGTTGCAAATATGAATATGACAGAATCACCAGGAGCTTTTTTTAAAATACAGATTTCTGAGCCACTTCCTAGGCGTAGGGAATCAATCTCAGTGTTTGGAGCCAGGAATCTGCATTTTTGCAGTGCTCTTTGGATGATTCTGGTATGTCCCACTGTCGTTTAAGGATCACTTCTCTAGAAGATAATTTTCCAAACCAGAATTGTGTCACAGTCCTGGATTTCATTACTTGCTGTGACTCTTTGCCACATTTTAATAGTTTTTTTTCTTAGTTATTGAAAACAACAACTGGAAACTATGATCAAATACATATAGCACAAGAAGATAATGCATCTAGAACAGTTTGCAGTTTGACACTAGACAATGTTTGTACATAATGGTCTGCTCAAATAATGTGAGAAGCAGAAATTATACATTTCAGTGTTTCCTGCTTAGAAATGCCAGTACCCAGCTCATAATAGGTTTGCTTGATAAATGCTTTGTATTTAATATACAGCTGCATTTATGCTAGCCTTGAGCCTGGGTGGACAGTGAATTTATAGATGTATCAGAAAAAAGAGGACGAGAAACTGCCTGGGGTTAGTATATTCTGGTCTTTAGTTGTGGGGGGATTGGTGAGTCTGATTTAAATGATGAGCTTTAAGCAAACTTTGATCTCTGCATTTGAGTCAAACTTCAGTTATAAACTTTTTAGCGAAGTGTAATTAGCTCTTTCCAAAGTAGCTGTAAAAAGAATAGGAACCAGTCAGGCCCCCTGACCATCTTCTAGTGCCTGCTGCTGATCCCTAGTGCCCAAAACTTCATTCCATACTCTTGCTCTCATATCTTGCAGCGAGGCAAAAGGACCAGATGCTCAGGATGAAGCTACCTCTACTACCCACCGTATTCGCAGAAAGAGTTCTCTCTTGACTTTGAATCGGATTAGGCAGCAGCTTCGGTAAGAGTACTCGTTGGCAGGCAGAAAAACATTGCTGCCATCTATGATATCTATAGTTGTGTTTCTTAAAGCCTCTTATAGTTCTTGTTTGTTATTTGCTGGTCCATCGAAATTCACCTTTTAACCAACATGTCTGGAATTTCCCATAAATGTCATAGTTTGAAAGGGGCAAGAAACACTGTCCCGGGCTTAGGTGGTGCCCAGGTCCCCACAGTCATCAAACCTAGCGAGACTGTTAGTGGGGTGCATAACAGCATGAACTTTGATTCTGATAGACTTGGATTTGAAACTGAGCTGTCATTTATTATCAGTGTAACCTTGGGAAGTTTTCTTAACCTTTTGAAGCCTCAGTTTCCCATCTATAAAATGGGGATAATATACACATCACAAAATAATATAAAGCCCTTTGCATAGCACCTCAGTAGCAAGGAAGTGGAGCATATCTGACGTTGCTTGGCCACAGGAGAGACTCTGCAACACCTAATCCACACTGACCTGTTAGGGAGCTTCTTCTTACTTAGACTTCAGACGCTGAAAATCGGAAAATAATGCATCCCATCATTCAGGTTTTTAGATAAGGGTGAAAGTGACCAAGAAGATGGAGAGTTTCTGCTGGCAGCGAAGATTTCATACTCTAGTAACGAGGAGGAAGAGGCTTCCACGCCTCCCCTTCCAAGGAGAATACCAGATCGCGTGTCCAGGAACCTACGCTCTTCTGTGAAGTTGTCCTTACAGACCCCCTCCACGATGCCAAAGAAAACTGTAAGGCTCTTTTAGCTTGATTTTCCAGTGAAGCATCCCCCTCCTAATTTAAAAATTGTGATGACTGGGGTCACACTATTAGTAACCGCTGGACTTTGAGCACAGGCCTGTCATATGCAAAGCTATCACAGTTGGAATATTCATGCAGCAAAGGATCTGTGTGAACCTTAGGACTGAAGATGAATCCAGTAGACAGTGAGCTTTGAGTCCAAGTTCCTTTTAAGATATGGAACCAAATGACTAAAAGCTGAACTTCCAGAGGGAAGGCCAAGAACAGGCTCATTGTCTTTGCACTTTCCACAGAATCCAACAGTCTGTGCGAAATCCATGCTCTCTGGGAACTGAATCCAGGGCTGCTGAGCCATGTTGTTGGTTGTGTTGTGCCACTTGACACAGCTGAGAAACAGGGAGCACTGCTCGGGTATTGGCAATGAATTGTGTAACTGTGAAGATGGAAGACATAAATGGATGTCTTTTCTGTTTCCTGCAGAACCGTTAAAAGCTATTAATGAAAGAGGGCCTCCCCATGTTCAAGTGTATTTGAGAAATGTTTGGATTAAACAAAGTTAAATTGGTTTCATTATTACATGACTTAAGGCCATTGATTCATTAATGTTACTGTGACCTTCAAAGAGAGGATTAGAGTATGAATCTTTGACCAGGAATCTTGTTTTCATGGAATGTATTGTTCTTTGGGACACAATTTAGAAATGCCTAGTTAGGAGACTTTTTCTAAAGCTAATCTCCATTTTTTCATATCAAGAAAAACGTAAATGGCCTTGGGTTGAAGTCAAAGATGTCTAGGGAAGGAAGCCTTAATAGATCACTTTTGGACTTGACAGCAATCTTACCTGCAGTTCTTTATTATGCAAATGGCTTACCTAAATTCTGGTTTGACTGTATCTCCTGGGTCCCACGCAGAAAAAGAGATACAGGGTGTGAGGGCATCTTTCGCATAATAAAAAGTCTGAAGTCCTCAAAATTTTTGGTACCTTCTCAGCAAGGTTTTGTTACTCCTTTCCTGTTTTCTCCAAAGTTAATAGGTGTTAAACCATTAAACAGGGTCTAAGTGCTTTCTGCCTGAGGAAGAGGTGGAGATACTTTTAACACTGTGTAGCCAGCCTTGAAATGTCCTCTGCTTCCACCATCACTACAGAAGAGAGTGCTTTGTGGAAACTCCTTGAAGAAGGGGTAGCAGGCCTGCTCTAGTGAGCCAATAGCAAGGAAAATAAGAGAGTAGGGCTGTTAGACTATACTGAGCAGTGACCCTGGGGTTTGGAGTAGAATAATCTGGTGAGATTTCTCCAACTACTGTATTGTGGATTATGGAAGTCCTGAGCTAAAGTTTGACCAGGTTTTCAAACAAATCTAGAGGATCCTATGAATGAAACCTAGTTTATGCCTCCTAACTCTACCCTATATTTGGGCAGAATACTTAGGACTTATTAATTTCTTGTCTTTCTTTCAAGGTAATATTTTACTTTTAAATAGTATTTAATCCATACTTTCATTCTTTTCTCAGATTGACATTGTTTTCAAATCCTAATGCTGTGTGTAAATTAGGAAAAACACATCATGTTTGGATTATGAAAAAAGTATATGTGTAATGTGAGGAGAGAGGGGGAGAATCATAGTAGTTTATACAAATAAAGGAACTAAGAGGAATTCACTACCGCTCATCTTTTTAGCAGATCATCAGGAATCAGATTTGCTGATGTGTTCTGGATGATGTTTTGCTTTGTTATTTTCCTTCTGAAATATGTTCTCTTTTTTTGACTGTAGCCCAAGCCTAGAATGCCATGTCATGCCACTCCCCGGATCCGCAGCCGAAACCTGGCTGCCCAAGAGCCATCAAGCATGTTGGAGGAGGCCCGGCTGAGGTAACACTGCTCGTGGGCCCCTTTCAGATAGGGAGAAACGGGCCCTCTGCTTTCATTCACATGAAACAGGAGTAGTAATAGACAGTAAAATGAATGAATGTGTGTGTTTAGAGAAACCTCTCAAGCAATGCCCGGGTGAGCTAATGCAGATAGTTTCTAGAAGGAATAATATCCCAGACTACTGCCATCATTTACTAAGGGGTGGAAGTTGCTTAGTCAGGACACTGCTTCTCTGTTATGGTAACCTTTAGAACTATATGGGACTTTTTCAAGATACATAAGCCTAGATCCTGCCAGAAATCAACTGAATCAGAATCTCTTGTGGGATGAGGTCCACCCATATGATTTGGGGAAAGCTTCCCTGGTGATACAGTCCCTTGGTTAGAAACACTGAGTTGGGTGATTCAGGCGAAGAAAAGGATTATGAGGCCATATGAAGAGATTTGAGAATGAAGTCATACCCTTGGATTTGTGGTTACGTTCCTTATTAGAAACAATAGGTAAGTCTTTTCCATTTATTACTGAGTAGATGGTGAAATGTTTCTAGAGTCTTCCTTTTCCCTTATTTAGGCTGCATGTTTCTGCGGTACCTGAGTCTCTTCCCTGTCGGGAACAGGAATTCCAAGATATCTACAACTTTGTGGAAAGCAAACTCCTTGATCATACTGGAGGGTGAGTCATGCTGGGGCAGGCAGGATGGTTAGGGGAGAAGGCCTCTGCTGGTACACCACTTCAGGTGTCATAGTTCAACCAAATGGTCTTTCCCCAGTGTCAGGAGAACAGGCAAAATTGTTGTTGAAATCTAAAGCTTCTAAAGCAGCTTTTGTTGTCAAAGTAATTCTATAACAATAGAAATTCTGTCTTTCAGTGAAAAATGAAACTGGCCTTCTTTGGGTAGACAGTTTGCATACAGCATTGCTTGCGGAATGAATGATTCTGTATAAACAGGTCCTGCTCTGACCAGCTTCCAAGGATGGTCCTTACTGCCCCCACCTCCACATTTCAGGAGTCTCAGTCCTTCCTTCAGGACACATCCGCATACTCCTAACTGGTGATAGCGAGAGGTAGCTGGCACAGACCTAGCCCCTGGGTCTTCCCTTCTTGCCTAGGTGCATGTACATCTCCGGGGTCCCTGGGACAGGGAAGACCGCCACTGTGCATGAGGTGATACACTGCCTTCAGCAGGCAGCGCAAGCAAACGGTGTTCCTCCCTTTCAATACGTTGAAGTCAACGGCATGAAGCTGACGGAGCCTCACCAAGTCTACGTGCAAATCCTGCAGGTCAGCCAAGCTGTTTGGGAAATAAAGTTTTTTGACGGCACATGAAAAGGGAAAGGTTTACTTAATTTTGTGCATATTACATGTTTTCAACATGGCACACGTTGTCCTTTGCGGAGAGGTAGCAGGGGGCCAGAATTCCTACCCTCAAGGACCTTAAAGTCTAGGAGTTTGATGGGAATTACTGGAAGCCAGTACTTAGCAACATGGTGAAAACCATTTGCACACAGGAGGCAGTGTGGCAATCCACAGAAAAGGGATTAGAGAGAGGCCAGCGTTTGATTCATTGTTATCTTGTAAGAAATAATGTTCAGTTATAAGTAGAATTATGTAATAATAATTTTGGAGGTGCTTCTGGGACCAGTCTGTAGCTCACTTGCATTTCAGTCACACAGACTTTATCTTCTGTTTTGGTGCCTTCTCTTCTCCTTCCACGTTAAGGTTAGGCTAGAGTGAAATCCTCAGACCAAATAGCTTCCTCTATTTGCAGATTTAATTTTCAGCCCAGGGGAGTCAAGTCCTTAAATCTGCCATACCTGTTTTCCCCAATGCAGAAGCTGACAGGCCAAAAGGCAACAGCTAACCATGCAGCAGAACTGCTGGCGAAGCGATTTTGCACCCAAGGGTCCTCTCCGGAAACCACTGTGCTGCTTGTGGATGAGGTAAGGAGTCCCCACAGGAGGACTGGAATGTTCTGGGAGCAAATACTAGGCAGGTGGGAGGTCCTAGCTCCCTCTTCACTCATCTGAGCCCATTGTCTTGTGGCAGGAGGCACAGTGTCCATTGACTTCCTTGCTGCTTTGGTGATGTGACCTGAAAAGCGCATGTGGCCAAAGCAGCCGTAACAGGTCTTCACTCTGGGGTCCTGGCTCGGTCTCTCTGGTTGACCCTCCCTTTCCCTGGCAGCTCGACCTTCTGTGGACTAAGAAACAAGACGTGATGTACAATCTCTTTGACTGGCCCACTCACAAGGGGGCCCAGCTTGTGGTCCTGGCCATCGCCAACACCATGGACCTGCCAGAGCGCATCATGATGAACCGGGTGTCCAGCCGACTGGTAGGTCCTGCGGCCGTTCTCAAGCTCTTTGCAGATTCATACGCTGTTCCGCAAAAAGGAATACATGGGAAACCGAAATAAATGGGAAAAGTCAGAAATATGATTTCTGAAATTTTTATCACTTCAAGTTGGAATTAAATATGTCACCATTGCATGATTTGCTGCAAACATATCTTGGTGTTCTGCTTACCTGTGCACTCTTAAACTACACAGAGCCCTAGAGGTTTAATTATTTTTAAAAAATATTTGAGCGCTCACCCTCGCCAGGCAGTATTAGGTGCATAGAGTATAGCAGTGAACAAGGCAGACGCAGTCCCTGCCCTTGCGGACCCGAGCTTCAGCTGGAAGCACCTCAGGTGCTGGTCAGCCTGATGGCTGCAGGCGGGAACTGTGCCTGGACAGATCACAGAGCTGAAGATCCTCCCTCCCACCCTAATTAGAGCATCTCTACTTCTAAATGAAAGGATCTGATAGAATGAAAGGATCTTTTAAACCAAATGAAAAGTATTTGAGAACTCTTGCCCTACAGGATACCACTGGCCGTCATCGGTAACAAAGAGCTGGAAGCAGTGGTAGTCCCAGCATGAAATGTGTAAATTATTATATGCGACTTGGAAATTGGGTTTGGTGACTAGAGAGTGGTTTTCCACCAGGGCTATCAGAGAGGGCAGTCGGTGAACTTGTTCCTGTCACCTTGGCTCCCCAGGGTCTCACCAGGATGTCCTTCCAGCCCTATACTCACAGCCAGCTGCAGCAGATCCTAGTGTCTCGACTCAAACATTTAAAGGCCTTTGAGGATGATGCCATCCAGTTGGTAGCCAGGAAGGTAAGTCGCCCTCAGGGAGCTCCTAGCTGTACCTACAAACCAGTCAGCCAGTCTGTGCTGGCACCTGTCGGTGTGAGGCCCTGGGCTGGGTGCTCTGGGGATGAAGAGAAATTTAAAAAGTCCTATAAAAAATACAAAAGGCAGAAACAAATTTATGAGCAATTCCTTAACCTTCTTGTAGAATGAATTAGAAGGCTGTGACTATGGTGGGCTTATACACAAATGAAAATTAATTGATTCAGGGAGCAGGCAGCTTCGTATAGTGAAAAAGGCACAATAGTTAGGTAGACAAACCTGGTTTGAATTCTGGCTCTAACACTGAACAGTTGTATGGAAAGTTATAGAAAAGTTCTTTTAAAACTTTCTCAGCCTCAGTTTTCTTTGAAAAATGGGAATAATACTAGCTACCTCATAAGGTCATTGTGAGAATTAAGCTTAATCACGTCTATAACATGCCTAACAAGGTACGTACTCCATGGCAGGTAGGTAGGTAGGTATGAGGTTTGGGCTGCCTGCATTCTCTAGGCTCCCTGAGAGAATGCCACCCGAGATTACACTATGTCTCCGACGCTGCTGAGGAACAAAGTGGGTTAAATATCTGCCTCAAGCTGAACACAATCCACACATCCACAGTATTTCCGCACTTAAAAGAATTATTACATAAACGTATTTCTAGCATCTCGCCCGAAACCATGTGAATTCTGACTGCCTGTATAGCAGCAGGAAATGTCTGTAACACCTGCTCAGAGGGGGCTACTTACTGTATTGGGTACTGGGGTCAGATGAACTAGATATGGTGCTGGTCTCCAAGCTTTGCTTTCTAGGAGATATCCTCAAAGTTACCATATAACCTTTGTACTGGCTAATTTTTCACTTCTGCTATCATGCAATTTCTAAAAGTTCTTGTTTTTCTTTGTATGGTCTTTTTTTATGCCATCCTGTTTATTTGAGGTTGTCTTCTTCCTTTTCCTCCAAGATGCTTTTGTCTGTTGTGGTTTATCTTGCATTGTTACTTTCCTCAGGTGGCTTGGTTTTCCCGTCAGGTGTAAGGTGGTGATTATAAAGCTTATTGAGTGCTCTGAGTGCATGAGTGGGGCTTGTTCACCGAGAGCTTCATTGGGATAATCTGAGTGGGCCAATTTCCATATCTTCAGTTCTTTCCCATTGGTATCGTCAGATTTCCCAGGGTAGGCTTTCCGTTTCCTGCCTAGAGGGCAGTGTTCTGGGGTTGGGGCAGGTGGGATGGAGTGAGAGAGAGTGGAGGTCTTCAGTTTCATTGTGCAAATAGTAACCATCTATATTTAGTAAGGAACACCCCCTCCCCTGCAACAATACCTAATGTCCCTGGTCCAGAGACTTTTTGTTTATTCTTGCTTGATAATAAATATCAGGTCTCCTGCCGTGGTGTAAGAGGGAATATCTCCAGGGCAGAGTTTTATGGAAACAGTACAAATTGCTAAGGCACAAAAATTTCTCACAAAGCCCTAAACCATCCTTCTCGTTAGTGGCCCTAATTAATGTTCACCCAACAGCATGAAATGGGAAAGGATCTAGGACAAGTGTTAGGAAACGTTCTGTTAAGGGCCAGGTAGTAAATGTTTTAGGCTTTGTGGGCTATAATGGTCTGTCAGCACTATTCAACTCTGCCCTAGCATCACGGAAAGCGGCCCTGTACAATAGGTAAAGGAATGCAAATAAAACTTTATTTACAGAAACATGTGGCAGGCCATAGTTTACTGACTCCTGGTCTAGGGCATCAGTTTCTTAACTTTCAAAATAAGTCCTTAGTTTGGCCAAACTTTCCCCTTTACCTCCAGTTCCAGTCACTAACCTTGAGCATTTTGATAATTTTTTGTGTAATTTAGATTTATTCTTGGATTCTTCATTACTGGCCTAGGAATTGGCTTTCTTCAGTCTGCTAAGTCAACCACTAACTGCTCGGCCACCTCTTTCCAGCTTGCAGAATTATATTGTTGCTTTTCTTCCTGTTACGGTTTTTGATCTTTTAATAATATTTCAGAAGGCATCAAATTTGTATGTTGTTTTTACCCAAAACTCTTGCCTGTAATTTCAAACCTCTCTTTTATTTCTTTATTTACATATAAAGAAACATACCTATTTTTTTTTAATTTTATTATTTTTTTACAGTGAAAAAATTTCTATATTTAGTCAGCTGGACTCAGTGTAGATGATCCCAGGTTGTTGGCAGCATCCAAAGCATCATAGTCGGGAGCCAGTGGAACATATGCCTGCTTCTCTCCATCAGGCCTGAGCAGGGTGTTGACCTTGGCCACGCCAATGTCATAGAGCTTCTTCACAGCCTGTTTGATCTGGGGCCTGTTGGCCTTGACATCCATCCACAGTGAACACAAGTGTATTGCTGTCTTCTCTCTTCTTCATGGCCGACTCGGTAGTCAGGGGAACTTGGTGATGGCATTAGGGCCATTATCAACTGGGACCATTTTAAAACAAAATTCTCCACATGAGGTTTTTAGGAGTCACAGCATAAATTTGGGCTACAGATCCATGTGAGGGCTTGTGGTGGCAAAGACTGGGTTTTTTTTATCCTATACCACCTAGCATCAAGATCAAACAGGCCATTTTTCTTGCCATTCCCTCTTCATGATGAGTCTCGTCTCCTTCACCACAGCAGCAGTCAAAAAGGGTGCTTGCAGTCACCAAGGTTCATGGATACTCTCCGGATGACAATCGCTTTGGGTGTTTTCTTGCCTCCCAGGCTCCCCTGTCTGTTCTGATTTTCGGCCTCTGCAGCAGCTCTTGAGTCCATGCTATTAACACAGTACTGTTTCACAAGGCAGTGGTAATGGTGAGCAGAAGAAAGAGATGATAGGGTAGAAACATCCACAGGGCAGCCTTACTAATTAGATGTGGAGATTAGAGGAAAGGAAGACTATAAGCTGAGAGTCGTGTTTCGGCCTTGGGTTACTGGAAAAGCAATCTTTGTTTTGAATGTCTTAAATTCTGAAAACAAATATACATAAAACATGTTAAAACTCCTATAACCCCATTTCCCAGAAATGACTATGTCTTTGTGTATGTTGTGTATATATATATAGATATATATGTATATATGCCTATACAATTTGCTTTTTAAAACTTAATGTTGCAGGAATTTTAGAAGGAAATAATCATTTCGGCACGTTGTCAGGCAGGATGTTGTCGCCTGAGATAGTTGTCAGGCGAATGGTGGGGATTGCTGGCAGGTACTGGGAATACAGAAACTGAGAGATCCTTGCAGGCCATAGTGAGTCCAGGAATTCCTCAGTGAAATTTGAAATGCAAGTGGCCTAAGTCAGCTTGGGAAAGAGTATAGGATTCCGTATGAAGGGAGCCCAGGAGTCCTGATCCTCTGTGCACATGGAAAGCAAGGAACTACAGCAGAGTCGCTGGCAGTATGGGTTGGTCTGATCATCTAACCACAGGTTCCTCTGGCTCCTCAGATTTGTGGCTTCCTTCCCCCTTGATTCTGGTTGTTGAGCCATTGACCAGGCTGGCTCCAAAATTTACCTTATGTTGTGAGGGAAGTTCAGGCTGTGGCTTTATCTCCAAAATGTTTCCCGATGGTTCAATATGAGCTTGAGCTACAAGTCTCTTCTTTTAGATTTCATTTCCCTAATATTAAATCTGACAATTTCTGCCTTTTCCACTGTAGCATTATCTGTAAAACCAAGACAAGGTTTGGACTCAGGGAGAATCCCAGGCACAGTATGCAGTTACATGCTGCAGAACAGTGTTTCGGTCAATGATAGACCGAATATACAACAGTGGTCCCGTGAGATTAGAATGGAGCTAAAAAATTCCTGTCACCTAGTGAAGTCCTATCAATCATAATGTCACAGCACAACCATTACTCATTTGTTCATGGAGATGCTGGTGTAAACAAACCTACTGCACTGCCAGTTGTATAAAAGTATAGCACAGACAATTATGTACAATACACAATACTTGGTAATGATAAAGGACTGTCCCTGGTTTATGTATTTACTATACATTTTGTCGTTATGTTAGAGTCTCCTCTTTCTACTTATAAAGTTTGCTGTACGACAGTATGCCGTGTTACACTGGTAGCAGCCTCATAGTACGTCTCGTGTTTACCTCGTTTCTTGATTGCATCATTTTTCTTGTGCTTGGTTTAATCTTGTGTTTTGTACAGTAACATCCTGTACAGGCTTGTAACCTGGGAGCAATAGGCTGTACCATACAGCCTAGGTGTGCAGTAGGCTGTACCAGCTAGGTGTGTAAGCGCTCTCTGTGATGTTCGCACAATGATGAAATTGCCTAATGATGCTTTTCTCAGAATGTATCCATCCCCCTTGTGAAGTGGTGCATGACTATGATAATCTATATCTGGGTTGCCATCAGGTTCCCAGCCAGGGCTAAGTACTTAACTTCAGGTTTAAGTCCATTCCCAGTACCGCCTTTCCTTTTTAGCTGAACACAGAATCTGTTGGTTTTTCTCCTGGACTGAGATGGCAAGGGGACCTCAAGGAATAAAATGTTTCCTCCTATAGGTAGCAGCTCTTTCTGGAGATGCACGACGCTGCCTGGACATTTGTAGGCGTGCCACAGAGATCTGCGAGTTCTCCTGCCAGAAGCCTGGCTCCCCTGGCCTGGTCACCATAGCCCACTTACTGGAAGCAGTAGATGAAATGTTTTCATCGTCGTATATTACTGCCATCAAGTAAGACCCTTCTGCTTCCTGACCCTGAACATTTCTGGGAAGGCTACTAAAGAGGGCCATAGTCTGGAAAGGCCTTGAAAGCATGTTTCCCTTTCAAAGCTTTTACTCATTCAACTCACATTTTCTGAAGACACTGTCTTTTTTCTGTAGGGGCATAGTCTAGTCAGGGAGGCAGAAATGTAAACCTAGTATAACAGGAAAAGAATTCCCATGAATTGAGTTACATCGTAGATGTTTAGTAAAGTGCTATGGGAACAAGAAGGAAGCAGCAACTTCTCTCCCACTGAATGATATACTCAGCTAATGAAATGGAGGTGCTGTACATTTCCTGATGCAGTTGCTGTGTTCCCTCACTTCCATTTATTATGTCATTTTGAGATTTTAGGGGGTAGGGGAGATCCTTGCCAAATAATCTAGGAGGAAGCAGTCCCAATTTCCCCCCATCTTCTCTAAAGATGCAGAAAAGCTTTATTTTGCTTTCCTCTTGGTTGTTGGTATAGCCACTTGTGTGAATTCACATCTTTTCATTTTCTTTAAGAAATTCCTCTGTTCTGGAACAGAGCTTCTTGAGAGCCATCCTTGCAGAGTTCCGTCGATCAGGACTGGAGGAAGCAACATTTCAGCAGGTGATTGATTTCTTTTTTTCAAATCCTTCTAGATTTTGGTCTGGTGCCTTTAAAATATGTGGGAATTTTAATCACTGTGTAACAGTTTATCTCTATTTTGTTCCAATTTGTGCTAAAGAATATCTATTCTTTTAGCACCTATTTTTATGTGATATTTTATTGAGTTGCATGAGAAGAGACCTCTAGCAACTGGCTTCTGCATATTAGATTGAAGGTTTACTATGTACCAGATGCTGTTCTAGGAGTGGAAGATTCAAAGATGAACAAGTCAAAAGTTACTGCCCTGATACAGCGTATGGTATAGTGGGGGCAAGGCTTTCAGAATGAGCCGTGTTTGAAAACAGCACCAAGATCATCCGAACACTGTTTAAACATAGTTTCCGTTATATTGAGTACAAGGAAGCATTAAAGCTTGTGCTTTAGTGGTTTAAAGTTGGTATCTACAGTGTTTCCCCGAAAATAAGACCTAGCCAGACAATCAGCTCTAATGCATCTTTTGGTGCAAAAATTAATATAAGACCCAGTATTATATTATATTATATTATATTATATTATATTATATTATATTATATTATATTATATTACATTACATTATGTCATATCATACCTGGTCTTATATCAGACCCAGTCTTATAGTCTTATAAAATAAAACCGGGTCTCATATTAATTTTTGCTCCAAAAGACGTATTAGAGCTGATTGTCTGGCTAGGTCTTATTTTTGGGGGAAACACTGTACAGGCAATGGGCCGCCTTAGAAGATGAATTGTTAAAGGTGTTTAAGTGTGTACCTTGAAGTATGAATGTCTGAGTATGTTTTAGACATACCGATAGAGAGGTCAGGAAAACATTTCCTTCCAGCTACTTCTTTACTTCCTTTCAGCTTTTCTTCTTTAAATTCTTTTTTAAACATTTAGTTGCTGGTCTTGTTTTGCCCGTTATTCTCCTTCTAGAGCCTGAGACAGGTCTTTTGCAGAGAGTGACTTTCATTTTAGTTTGTGACTATATCCTGAACATCTACAATGTGCTATATTAACTGTGATAGGAGCCAGGAACCCTGATCTGACAAGCTTGTCCCTGCTCCTGACAAGCTCCCAGTTTGGTGGGGGGTGGCGGTAGGGGATAGACTTACAAATAGTTAGAATAGAAAGTGACCAGGAAGTGCTACAGACTTGCCTGGCCCACTTGGGGCTGTAGGGTAGGAATCTATGTTTCTAGCTATCCTTTTGCCTCTCTTTATTCAGTATTCTCTCTCTGGGCCTTTGCTTTTCCAAGGGTCATGCCTTGGCACCTATACACTATCTGCTTAGGAAAATGCCTTTTAGCAAAATTCAACTTGAATTGTGACAATCTCAGTTGTGGAACTCTCAGCCCCTGGATCCCAGGACTGTTTGTATAACAGTCACAATTACCAGACATTTTACATCCCATTACTCATGAGATATTATAATACACTTAACAGATAAAACTGAAGCTCAAAAAATAAAATACTTGTAACTTGCCTAGGGTATCATATTTAGGTAATTGGTCGAACCAGGATTCAGACCTGCTGTTCTCTGATTCCGAGGTCATTGTTGCATTCTGCCCCTGCATTTGTGCCCCAATGGGGCACCCATTGATGCCTTCCAGGGTATTGAGTATCCTGGCCAAGAAGTATCTGATTTTCCCAAAAGAAGAAATAAATGATCAGATATAGACCCAGACTACCTTTCTTCTCTTAACCTTTCTGGCAGCTGACTGGATTTGGTTTTCGCTTGTAGGTATACAGGCAGCACGTGGCACTGTGCAGGATGGAGGGACTCCCGTACCCCACCATGTCAGAGACAATGGCAGTGTGCTGTCATCTGGGCTCCTGCCGCCTCCTCCTCGTGGAGCCCAGCAGGAACGACCTGCTTCTTCGTGTGCGGCTCAATGTCAGCCAGAATGATGTGTTGTATGCACTGAAAAAAGAGTGAAGGGCCTCAGAAGCCAGCAGTGTGAGCTGCGGTTTTTAAAGAGCCTGATTTCCTTTTTCTAAACACATGGAATTGTTGCAGCAAATCAAATTAAATGGAAATGGCTATCATGTAGTTTGGAATTTTCCATTAAATAATTTGCTTTTTTGTAGAACGTGTGGGAAATTTACAGCCATTATAAATATCAGATTATAAAACCAAACCATCCTTCCAACAATGGGCCCTCCCTCTGACTTTTATTTCTGTTAGTAGCCCTACCATTTATTTAATGGTAACACACCATGTATACAAATACCTGCATACTCTTACTTGTATTGATACAAAATAGTTCTGGCAGAATATGTAACAAATTGGTTAGATTGGTTGCCTCTGGGAAAGAACTGGATGGCTGTGAGCAGGGGCTAGAGTAAGACTTTCACTGAATGTTATTATGTATCTTAACTTTTGAACAATATGAATGTAACAAACTTAGTTTATAAAAAAGAACTGCTGAAATTTATCACTGAAATATTTATCACTGAAATATTTATCACTGAAATATCAGTGATAAACAATCCCTAGCAACAAATAGGTAGAAAATTTAATTTTTAAAAAGGTATCAGTTATCATAAAAACAAACCTGTGAATAAAAAAGACTTAGATGGCACAGAAAATATAAGATACCCAGGAATAAAGCTAACAGAGACGTAATTAATCTCTAAATACAACTCAATTCCAATCAATGTCTTGGCAGGGTTTTTGGTATAACTGCAAGTTAATTCTAAGATTTATATGAAAGTCAACAATGGGACAAACTGACATCTAAATCCTTCTCATGGGAGGCACTGAGGAAAACACATCACCCATGTAATAGTCCTGCCAGAAATGTTTGACCTGAGTCTATTGATGAGAAAATTTTCAGATAAATTAAAATTGAAGGAGAAATATTCTGCATAAAATCAATATCTTCTTAATAAAATCGATATCACAAAAGACCACACCAAAGTGGAAAAATTATTTCAAGCGAAAGGAAAATAGAGAAATGAGAGCTAAATAGCTAAATGTACTTACTCTGATTCTTAATCAGGTTGTAGATTTGAGATAAATAATTATGAACAGTATGGACTATATTCATAAGAGGTAATAGTATTATGTAAATGTTAAATTTTGTGAGTGATAAATTGTGTAGGAGAATGTTCTTGTTAGGAGAATCATGAAATATTTATATTTATAATTGCATATAATGGACTGAGGATCAGTATCAGAATATTTAAAAGAAGTACACAATAAAGAAAAAGGGAAAAATGGGTAAATAAGTAATCCACAGAATAAGAAACAAGAATAACCAACAAAATGTAAGCATAGTAAAAGAGGTCTGCAAGTCGTGACTCACTGAGGGAGTATAACTTTGTGGATAATTTGGAATTATTGTCTGGAAAATGCAGAAATTCTATGAGCCAGCAATTCGTTAGGAAAATGTGTACCCTAGTTGTTGTGTACAAGAATGCTCATATCACTGTAATGGCAAGCTGTTGGAAAAGTGAATTATTTTCATACTAGATAAAATGTAAATATCAATGTGGATGAAACTTACAAAAATGGTGGAGCAGACAAAGAAGTTGAAGAATATATGCATGATTCCAATAACATATTAAAGCGTGCAAAACAAATACTATGGATTGCTTAAATATACATACACACAGTAGAAATAGAAAGAAATGCTCAGGAATAATAAACACCAAACTCAGGAGAGTGGATATCTCTTTGGAAAAGGGTTGCAACATGATAGGTGGCTTCAAATGTATTGTCCTGTTTTTTTCTTAAACTTGTGGTTGGTGTCTATGTTAATTCACACGAAAAATATGAACTATTGAGTGCCTGCCTGTACCATGCACTGCTCTAGACACTGGAGATTACAAACACTTCTGCCTTGGTGGTGTTTGCATTCAAGCAAATGTGAAATGTATATCTTTGGGTATATGTGAAATATTTCGTTATAAAATTAAAATTTTAATGAGAAAAAAGTGGAAGTGAAACTTCAATTTTAAAATGCTAAACTAAGGTCAGTCTCTGGGCCACCCAAAGCAATAGGATATGGAAAAGCACATTGTCCAAGGAAACTGGAAGATCTTTGAAACCGCTATCTACGAAACATAGTTACAAAACATAATTTAAGTTGAGGAGCTAGGTAGAAGTGAGTTGCAAGGTTTGTTTCAGATGGAAGATTCTTTTAACGCCCTTTCCCATCTCTCATTTCATTGCTCTGCAGGGCAGGGGAGTAAAAACTTGAGTGTTAAACTATGAAGTGACTTCATGAAGAAGAGCAATGAGCACCCACTACCTATCATACCTTAAGTATTTAACCCGCTTTCTGATTGGAAAGGGTACATTCAGGTGCTGAATGATTAAAAATTTGGTGAGCCCATTTCCATTTGCCTAGACAAGTTACAAAGAACGAGGACGAAGCAGGTGGCAAGCAGAGAAGCCCCTCCTCCAGGGCGGAGTCTGCATCAGCCCCGCCCGTACGACGGGAGGGGCGGAGTGAAGGCGTAAGGCCAGAGTGCGTCGGAGAGCCTTGGACTGGGAGGGAGGCAGCTTGGAAGGGAAATTGTAATTGGGCAAGGGCAGGTGACGCGCCTACAGTATTTGCAAGCAGCTGGACACCCGGAACCGCCCAACGACGCTGAGAACCCCACCCTTGGAGTCACCTGTTGGAGCGCGACGCCCGCTTCGTCTTGCGCATGCGTATTGCCCGCCGCAGGGGCGTGGAGTCACGTGTTAGGGCGCGAGCCGTCTTCCAGCTGGCGCTTCCTGTCCAGGCTGCCGCCGAGGCGGCGGGAGCCCTGGGCGGTTCCGGACAGAAGTCCCGGGTTGGAAAGTTGGATCCGCCACGAGGTATGCCGCGTACCTTCACCCCGTCGAGGGGAGACCTGGGATGGCGGGGGAGATGGAGTCGGCTGGGGCCGGGCAGGGCGCTGTGTCCTGCCGCGCGGGAGTGGTTCCCCCCGGCTTCGCCTCTCCTCCGCACCCGGCTGCCCTCTTCTGAGCCCGAGCCCGGCACCGATACCCCCAGCTCAGTGTCCCTGGAACCACAGACTTGGCGTGTCTGACCTCGTCTTTTCCCTGAGCCTGCTCACTCACTGTCCCCGCTCAGTTGACGGTCCGCCATTCACCCATTCCATGAAATCTGAAGCCTGGAGTCACCCTGAGCTCCCCCTCCCGTGCGCCCACGTCCAGTTAATCTCGGAGTCTTGTTGATTTTACCCCCGACTCGGGAATCCATCCACTTCTCGCCACCCCCACGCCACCGCAGCTCTCCCCTTTGCCAAGTCCGTTGCAAGACGGGACGGTTTCCAGCCTCCATTCTCTTTCCTGCCTCCTTCCCTTCTGCCAGAAGGATGTTTGTGTGACTCCCACCTGATACCGTCATGTACGTTGCCCTCACAATAATGCCCAAACTGCTTTAAATTTAAAGCTTTTTCTATTTTGCCCCGTACATTTTTACCTTCACTTGTACCCTTTTGTCTCACACTTATACCCTAGTAATCCCAGGTCTCTAGTTTCCTTGTGCAGGTCAGACCTTCTCACCTCAGAACCATTATGAGTTGTTCCCTCTGTTTGGAATCCTTTTCCCCAAATTCTGTGTGATTTAGCAGAGGCATCACCTCGAAGAAACCTTTTCTCTCTGCTGGTTAAGGGGTGGCCCCTGAAGCAGCCCTGTATGGTTTTTGTTTATTGATGATGAGGCTGTCTCCACCATGTAAATGTCCTTTGAAGGTTGAGAACATGTCAGATTCATTCCTGCTCTCCCAGTGCTCAACACGGAGTCTGACATATACCGTGTTTCCCCGAAAATAAGACCTAGCTGGACAATCAGCTCTAATGCGTCTTTGGGAGCAAAAATTAATGTAAGACCCGATCTTATTTTATACTAATTTATTATATTACATTATAACATGTAATAAAAGACCGGGTCTTACATTAATTTTTGCTCCAAAAGACGCATTAGAGCTGATTGTCCGGCTAGGTCTTATTTTCGGGGAAACAAGGTAGGTGCTATGAATGGTTGTGTTCTCTGAGAGAATCAGAATTATGAGTCATGTTTCTCTAGAGCAGAACTGGGCAATAGAACTTATGATGAAAATGTTCAATATTTGTGCTGGCCAGTGGTAGTCATTGGCAGAGGAACTGGATTTTTAATTTAAATGTAAATAGTCATATATGGCTACCATATTTGACAGCACAGCTTTGGGGCCTTTGTGAGTCTTACCCAGCCTTGTACCCACCCACCCTTTACCTAGAGTTACTTCCCTGAATTGTCTTCCTAGTCGCCTCCCCACTCAAACTCTTGCGTTTAATCCAAATTTGTCAAACCATTTCTGTAACTTTTTGTTTGTCCACACCCCCCACTTAAACCGATTAACAGGTGGTCCCCATCCCTTTCATCTCCCTTGTTGCTTGCATTGGTGCTATACTTGCAGTGTTAGTGTTTCATGCTTTGGTGTTAAACATTGCCTTCTTTTTCTTGAGTTGGGAGTTTACCAACCACACCTACTACTGGTAGCCCTCTTGGGGGAGGAGCTTGAAGTCTGCTCCAGCCTGAGTCTCTTCTACTCCCCACTAGACAGGTATCTCTCTAGGCTGCCAAGATGCCAGGGCCAAGACCTCGGAAGGGCCCTCAGGCCAGCGGCCAGGGTGTGGCAGCTGCCAAGCAGGTATGTATAAAGGCTTCTTCACCCCAGGCTAGTCTGAGGATGGGGGTTCTTAAACAGCTTGGGCAAGCTGGGTTACCTGTGCAGTATCCCTGTTAGTCCAAAGACTTGGAGCAGTGCCTACTGGTGTTGGCAGAGCCCTTAGAGACCCTCTGCCTAGCCCCTGCCACACACACGTTTCAATCCAGGCATCCTGCTATGGCCACTTCCATATGAGTGATCTGGAGTGTTCAGGAACCTCCAAAGTTCAAGGTGTTCTGAAGGGGCCTCAGTGCTCTCATGGGTTCCTCATTAGGACACAACTCTGCTTGCCAACCAAGGATGCAGGGCTGGAGGGTTATGTCCATTGGGAGAGCTTTGCTGCCTTAGAGGTCTCTCCTCTGATCTTCTCTCTGTGTGTTTTGGGCCCACGTCCTGAGACTTCATAGTCCATTTGTATTGTCTTAAAAGAGGCAGGTAAGGAAGGTGGTAGGATACAGGACATAGACTCCCGTCACAAGATCTTATTTTAAATTCTAGCTCTGCCACTTACAAGGTTGTTTCAGTTTCATCAGAGCATGGAGATATAAATAGGACCTACCTTTCTTAGAGTAGTCAGATTTATAGAGACAGGAAGTAGAATGTGGTTACCAGGGGCTGGGGTAGGGAAGAAAGGGGAGTTATTGTTTAATGGGTACAGAGTTTTAGTTCTGCAAGATGCAAAGAGTTCTGTGACTGGATAGTGGTAATGGTAGCACAACAGTGTGAGTGAATGTAATGCCACTGAGCTCTACACTTAAAGTGGTTAAGAGAACAATTTTCATGTTATGTGTGTTTTCTAATTTTAAACACAGGACCTATCTCTCAGGGTTGTGAGAATGAACTACTAAGATAGTCGTGTAGAGTGCGAAGTCCAGTGCCTGGCAGCTAGTGCTGTTGTTGTCAGTAATGATAATGGCAGTAGAGCCTTACTGGGTTCTCTGGAGTCACCAGGGAGAAGAGTGGCCTAAGGGGTAACGCTGCAGGCCTCTTTCCCTCTCTGCACGCCGGGCCTCAGTGAAGGAGCCACGGACCGGAGACTGGCTCTGGAGCTGGGCTCCACCTCTGTCTCATTGAGTGGTTCCTGAGAAATCTTCTTTGCTCTCAGCTGGGGCTCTTTGTGGAATTCCGCCCTGAGGACATGCTGCTGGGGACGGAGGAGACTGAAGATGATGGAGACCTGGAGGCTGAGCTGCTGGCCCTCACTGGGGAAGTAGGAACCATAGGCAGGAAGCCAGCACCCAAGGGACAGGGTGAGTTTATGGCACTGGGCAGGACTCAGTGCTGGGACCAGATGGGTTCAGGCAGGTGGGGGAGAGGATCCTCTCCTCACAGCGGAGGAGCCAGCCGGATCACCTGTTACTTCTGATACCCACGTGCCTTCTGCAGCACTCCCACCAAGAAGCCGTCTTGCCCTGCTCACCTACCTGTGTGATGGGGAGCTCACTTTTTCCCTGGTCTGCCCCCCTCACCGTAGTGGACAGTCAGCAATCTGATTCTCCACCTGACTCAGCTCCCTATCCTTACGTAGTGTAGGGGCTCAGTGCAGACAAATTGGGCACTAATAAGTGGATAGAAATTGTGTCAAATGAATAAGTGGAATATCCCTTCCCAGCCTGGAAGAGGACAGAGTCATGAAGTCTGGGAGAGTCAGAGGGTCTAAATCTTCCTCTCTTCTCTCACCAGGAACCCTCCGAGAGAACCCCCCCCCCACCAGTCCCATGTACCCCTTAGTTGAGGGAGCTGAGGAAAATGGGAGGGGCTCCCTGGTCTTGGAGAAACACGGCCCTCCATTCTTACTTAGTCCAAACCTGCTTTGGGGTTAGGTGAGCCTGGGTTTGAATCATGGCTCTGCCACTTAATATGAGGAAAATTAATATTGGTAGTTGTCAGTTTACTCGTATATAAAATGGTGATGATATTACCTATCGCGCAGAATTATTGTGGATATTAAAAATGGATGTTAAAAATCTTTAGATCTGTGAAAGATGTAGTTGGGGGAATGGATGAATATGTCTAAGAGCTATTACAACAAAAATGCTGAGGAGGTCTCGTTAGGGAGACCACCTCAGGGAAGATGTAGATGCCTGCTCACTGCACTGTACGCCTGAAGCTGAAGCCGAACAATAATGAATGTTAGCTATAAGTCTCTCTACATGTATACGTACTTAGTTACAAGAAGCGGAGTACAGCATTAGGAGTAGAGACAGTGGAAATGTAATGGGTCTGTGCGATGTCAGAGGGGTAGTGGATGGGGTTGGGGGATTGACACATTTTGAGTGATATAAATGATAAATGTCTAACTATTTAAAAAAAAATGCCGAGGAGGAAGCAGCTTGTTGCCTGTTGGGGGGCCCAGGAAGGTTTCCCAGCTGAGGGTCTTTGAACTGGGTCATAAAGGAAGAGCACAAGTTTTACAGGTGGGTTCTCTGGCTGTGGAAGGGCAGGATTTCCACCTGGGTACAGGAATGCTCCGTGCATTGAAGATGCTCCCTTAGTCTTCGTGGGCCTTTTTTGAGTTGCCTCGCCCTGACTCTCTGTTCCCCCAGGCCCCTTGCCTATGGCCCACATCGAGAAGTTGGCGGCAGACTGTATGCGGGATGAGGAGGAGGAGGAGGAGGATGAAGGGCTGGAGGAGGACGCAGACTTGTTGGTGCGTCTGGCAGGCTGGTGTCCGAGGGCTCTGGGTGAGCCCGTGTTTGTCCTCGTGTGCTTGGGTGTTCAGTGAGTGCCTTGCCTTTCTTGGGCCCGTTTTCCTGACTCTGGTGTGAGACTAGTCTCCTTTGATGTCTGGTCTGAGCTCTGCATTTGGGGATTCTCACATTTGTCGTCTTCCCTGTTTAAAAGGCTATCCTCAGTTAGATTAAAGAAGTATTTTGGTAACGGGGTCTTGCAGGCACAATTCCTAATGTTGGGAAGTACTGCTGGGGGAGAAGGTCCGTTATTTTCAGGTCCTATCAGAGGTATGGCTGTGAGGCTCCCAAGCTCCTGGGACTTGTGTCTCTCCAGAGCGAGCTGCAGGAGGTCCTGGGTGCAGATGAGGATGCTGGGCCCCTGGCTGACGATGAGACAGCCAGCTGTGATGGCTCTGAGAAGGGACAGGAAAACATGGAACCCCCGGTGCAGACAGCTCTCCTAACAGCTCCAGTCCCAGCGGCTCAGGTAGGTTCTGGAGGGATCCTTTGTGCCTTTGATGCCCCCACATACCATGTGTAACATGCATGTAGCATGGCTTGCATAGAAAGGCTGCAGTAACCCTTTCCAGGGCTCTCCTCCAGCTGCACCCTGACCAGCGACTGAGCACAAGAAACTCTTTGGTGGCTGGCTGGCCTCAAAGGCCTCTCTGTTCTCCCAGACCACCCCCGCAGCTGTCCTCAGATTGTCTGGGTCTCTGTGTTTGCCTCTGACATGGCCTCTGGCCTGTCCAGTGAGTCTTTGCCTCCTCCTTTGTGACTTGCAGGTTCTTCCTTCTTGAATCCAAGAGCTCTGTTTTCTGGGGCAGCTTCCTTGCAGGGAGGGAGCAACAAGGGCCTAGCTGGCCCTGGAGTGGCCAGGTCCTGACCTGAAGTATTTACAGGTTGGAGGGCCTCAGGGGCTGCAGGCTCTGCTGGAGGATCGGATCCATAACTATCAGCAGGCTGCGGCCAACGCCAAGGAGGCAGGGGAAGCCGCCAAAGCCAGGCGCTGTGAGCGTGGCCTGAAGGTCAGTTGGGCCCAGCCACAGAGCAGGGCTGGGAGGAGTGAGTGGGGCTGAGGTCAGCGGATAGGGCAGCAGGAAGTTAGGCCACTGGAGGGGCGGGATCCCTGGCCTGTCTTCAGCAGGGTCCAGACCAAGATGGCTGCTAGTTTTTTGGCTCTTCTCTCCCTCAGATGCTAGAGTCCCAGCTGGCTGCTGTGAGGAAAGGCAAGAAGATCAATGAGGATGAGATTCCACCTCCAGTGGCCTCGGGCAAGAAGCCCCTGGCCCCGCAGGAAACAGCCAACAGGAGTCCTGAGGCAGACCCCCCAGCTCCTCCCACCGTGGAGCCAGGTATCTAGAGACACTCAAATCCTGTCCTGGTTCCCAAAGTCAGAGCCCAGTGCCTGCTTACCCATCCTGCCACTGTCACTGCCGTCAGTCACACCTTCCCTGAGAGGTCCTTAGGCCAACTAGCCCTGTGGGCACTGGGAACCCAGGGCATGTCCGTTCTTTGACCCTGATGCCCCCTTTGGGCTTTTTGTTTCTCCACAGACGTTTCTCAGCCTGAGATGAGCCTCTTGGGCAGTCCTGGCATTTCTGCCCCACCTGATTCAGACCCAGACCCACGGGCCCTGTTGTTGGTCCGACAGAGAGAGTACAAAGTGGCTGCCCTGAATGCCAAGCGGGCTGGAGACCTAGACCGTGCCCGAGAGCTCATGAGGATTGGGAAGGTATGACCTCTGGCTTAGGGGCCCTGTGTCCAACCCCTCACAGATGGGGCAATGACCTGCCCAAGGTCGCACAGGTAGATTGGCTAAGACTGAGTGAGACTGGCCTGAGGGGGAGTTTATTTCAGCCCAGGCTCTTGTGGTTCCCTGGCTTATGCCCACACCTGCTATTCTTACTACTGCAGAGATTTGGTGCCGTCCTGGAGGCCCTGGAGAAGGGGGATCCTGTGGACCTCAGTGCCATGCCCCCAGCACCCGAGGGTCAGTATGAGGGTGGGGGGGGAACCTTGTCAGGCTGGGGCTGGCCAGGCATCCCACCTACACTTCTGCTCCGGATCCCCCAGACCTGAAGCCCCTCTCACAGCCTTCCAAGGCCCTCAGAGTACCTTCAATCGTACCCCCAGCAGTGGAGCGAGTACAGCAAGTGATGGCCCCTGATACCCCCATAACCCCAGGTAGGACAAAATTGTGGGGCTGTGGAGTGGGGACCTGGGAAGAGGCAGGCAGAGCTGACGCCGTCTCCTTCCTCCTTTCAAGTGGCCCATCCTGAGCCACAGACGGTGCTAGACGCCCTGCAACAGAGGCTGAACAAGTACCGTGAGGCAGGCATCCAGGCCCGGGGCAGTGGGGATGAGCGCAAGGCCCGGATGCACGAGCGCATTGCCAAGGTGGGCCCTCAGCCATGCAGCCCTGCGGTGTCAGCCTCTCTGCGGCTGGCTGCGCTGTCTTCTCCTGCAGCTAGCCCTGGTCTTTGAGTCTCCGTCTGCCTGTCTCGCTCTCTTTGGAGCTCTTACTGCCTTCAGGGCTTTTTCTTCCTGGGGCTGCTGTTTTTCAGTCTTCCTCTCTCTCCCTATTTGGACCCTGCAGACTGCTGCCCACCATAGGTCCCTCCCTTCCTTCCCTTTCAGCAATATCAAGATGCCATTCGAGCACACCGAGCAGGACGGAAAGTTGATTTTGCTGAGTTGCCTGTTCCTCCGGGTGAGTGGTGCTTGGCCCAGGGTCTTTATGAGATGGTCTCTGAGAATGATGAGGGAAGGAGGAGATTGTTTTCTAACATAGCTGCCTCCATTCTGTGGAAGCCACCCATCCCAGCCGAGGCCCACGGCAGCGCAGTGCTTCCCTGAGGCTGCCCTGCCCCTCTCTGAGCTCCTCTCTTCCACAGGATTCCCCCCCATCCCCGGTGTGGAGCCCACTGCAGGCACTGAGGAGGATGCAGTGGCAGCGACTTTAGCAGCTGCTCAGAAGCTGGCCGCCTCGGAGGATACAGCCCCAGCAGAGGAAGATGAGGATGAGGTGTGGCTGAGGGCCTGAGACTCCAGGGATTGGTGGGGAAGATGGCAGATGAGGGATTACACAGACCCCATTGTCTGTACTAACAAGCCCAGCGAGACGGATTCTTTCGTCCATTTTACAGAGAAAAAACTTGGCCAACAGCACCCAGATAAGCAAAGCTAGATTCAAACTAAGGTCTGCTGACTCCGGAGCCCAGATCCCCAATACCCTGCTGTCTCCTGTTGGGGAGCTTAGCTCAGAGAGCTTTATGAGGCTTTTCTAGCTCAGAGCTTCTAGGGCCCAGAAGGGGAAGCCATTCATCTCAGTTCACACGTAAGTTAGTGCAGCGTTTAGGAAGAGTGTCCAAGTCTGGGAGCTGCCTCGGCTGGGGTGGGGAACAGACCCCGTGACATCCTCCTGGTCACTTGCAGGATGAGTCTGCAGCCCAGGCCCCAGTGGCCAAGAAGCCAGCACAACCTCTAGTCCCTTCATCCCGGCCCTTGCCTCAGCCTAAGGCCTCGAGTTCTAAGGAGTCACTGAATCCATCTGGTGAGTTAGGGAAAGAGGGATGGAGCGAAGGGTCGAGTGAGGGGCAGGCATGGCTCTAACCAGCGTTGCTCTCCCTTCAGTGCGGGAACAGCTGACACTGCTAGAAGCACGGAAACTGCAGTACCAGCGGGCAGCCCTGCAGGCCAAGCGAGGCCAGGACCTGGAAAAGGCCAAAGCTCATCTGCGGGTGGCCAAATGCCTTGAGGCTCAGATCATCCAGGTCCGAGCCGGCCGAGCTATAGACCTCTCCAAGGTGAGTCCCACCTGGTTAAGCAGCAGGACTTCTCAAGCGGGGCAGGCGTGTTGGGGGTGGGGGTGGGCTTGATGGGCAGCTGTGAATGAGGCAGCTGCTTGCAGGAGGTGAGACTTGGATAGGATGTGGTGACAGCTGGAAAAGAGCCTTTGGTTTATGCCTCTTTCTACCCATGGCCTCAGGAGAGGCTGGGGGAAGGCCAGGTGGGCTGCCTGTGGTCAAGAGATGACAGGGCAGGGCGAAGCCAGTGGGAGGCAGAGTGTTGTGGCGCCTGGGATAGAATGGGAGGCCATGAGTTCCCATCACGGGAGGTTAGAAGAAGCTGCAGAAACATCCAGTTTGGAATCCTGCTTTTGTTAGGCTCAGTAGAGGAATAATCTGAGTCTTGGGGCCCCTGAGGGGTCTTTTAACCTGGGTAGGTGCCTTCACCCTTGACGGATGAGGAGGGTGACTTCATCCTCATTCACCATGAGGACCTGCGACTCTCCCAGAAGGCTGAGGAAGTGTACACCCAGCTACAAAAAATGCTTCTGGAGCAACAGGAGGTCAGTAGACTGCTTATCTGTCTGCCCCTTTCAGTGCCCTCCCCTTTCATCTCTCTGGGGAAAGCACGGGGCTCAGACCAGATGTTCTTAGATTCAAATTCTGGCTCTTCCATTTACTGGCTGTGTGACCTTGGGCAAGGCACTTCCCCTCTCCGAACCACATTTTCCTCACCTGTGAAATAGGATGATTAATATCCCTCCTTCGGGGTAGTTAAGAAGTTCAAACTGTAGAGTGGAGGGTAAAGCACTTTGAAGATGGGAGGAAGAAGTGTTAGGGGAGACAGATACATATCAATATAGAAAAACGTATACATATACTTGTGCCTATGGATCTGAAATGCTGCCTGCAAGTCTGCCTTCTGAAGTGATGTTTCTATTAGGTTTTGAAAATAGGAGTTTGCTAAGTGAATTTTGGGGAATGGCTGTCATCAGGGAGGAAACAGCAAAAACTTAGGCAAAAAAGTGTTACGGGACTTAGGAACCGTGACCTTGGTGTATGTATTGGGGGAGGAGAGGGGTGATACTATAGAAGGTTGGAGCTTTCAGAAATCAGGCCTCAAAAGCCAACCTAGAGTCACTCTGGGCCTCTGTTTTCAGAAGTGTCTGCTGTTCTCCAAGCAGTTCATGCACCAGGGCAATGTGGCTGAGACTACACGGTAAATGCAAGGGCTGGGTCTGGGACATGTGGAGTGAGGAGCAGAAAAGGAGCCCTGTCACACTGACACGTGCACCCATCCCTGTCAGGTTTGAGAAACTTGCTCATGACCGCAAGAAGCAGCTTGAGATCCTGCAGCTGGCCCAGGCGCAAGGCCTCGACCCTCCTGGCCACCACTTTGAGTTGAAGACGTTCCAGACTGTGAGGTACCAAAGCCTAAGGGAGACATGCTGCACACCTGAAACTAATATAAAATAATACTGAATGTCAACTGTAATTGGAAAACAGAAAAGCCTAAGAGAGACAAAGGCTCCATGTAGGGATGGGCCAGAGGCTGGGAGCCAGGGCTTGAGACTAGGCCCCTCTAGTGAGGCTTCCCAAGCGTGGCCCTGCCATAGGCACTGGGCCTGCGGATCGGGAAGGAGCCCTGGACTGGGGGTCACAGGCCAAGGTCTGTGTACCATCTCTGCCACTGCTCTCCCAGGCAAGCTTTGCCTCCTTGGGCCAGGCCCACTCTCCTCCTGAGCACCACTCGGCAGGCAGACAGGCAGGCAGGCAGGCAGGCACTGGAAGAGGGGACCTTTTAAAACTCAGCACACTCCTTCACTTTGGGCTTTCTCCTTGCTTTCTGGTTATAGGATCTTCTCAGAACTCAACAGCACAGAAATGCATCTGGTCATTGTTCGGGGAATGAACCTCCCAGCCCCTCCAGGTAGTCCCAGGGCCACCCCTACTCCAGGAGGCTCTTGCCCAGATACTCCACCCCCGGGCAACAGGGAGGCACTGGCTCTCCCTCCACATCAAGTGCTGGACTCCTGGCTACTCCCTCTGACCCTCACTCCCATTTCTCCTTCATAGGGGTGACCCCTGATGACTTGGATGCTTTTGTACGGTTTGAGTTCCACTACCCTAACTCGGTGAGGTTCAGGACCCTGTGCTCAATTTCTCCCCATCCCTGGGAGGTCTGGCTATAGGAAGGGGTTTGAAGGGGCCCATTCCCTATAGGGGTCCCTTCCGTCAACAGTGACTTAGCACAGAGTTTCTGGCCCTGTAGACCTGTTTTTTCAAGCTGTCCTGACTTCTCCCTTCTTACTGCTGTAGGACCAGGCTCAAAAAAGCAAAACAGCTGTGGTGAAGAACACAAACTCTCCAGGTGAGGGCTGCTTTCTCCTCCCTCTCGCTCTCTGATACGTGTGTGCAGCACTTGTGTTTCCAAATCGATTATCTTAGTTGGTACTCAACTTGGGAGATAAAGGCAGGTATTACTACTCCTCTGATGTAGTTGGGGAAACAGGCTCAGAGAGGTAAAAAGACTTGCCTATGGCCTCAAAGCAAGGAGGTTGTAGAAATGGTACTTGAATCTAGGAATCCAGATTCCAAATTCCAGGTCCCTCCCACTTTGGTATAATCGTGTGATAGTCTTAAGAACTACCCAGTGTGGACTTGTGGACGTCCAGGGCCAGGACCTAGATGCTCTGTCACCTTCTGGTTTTAGTCCCTCTGAATTGTAGGCAGAGACCAGCCCTAGGCCTCTGGTACCACTTCCTCAGGAAATTCCTGGGAGCTAAGCCCCTTGTCTTCTCTTGCCTTGCAGAATTTGATCAACTCTTCAAACTAAACATCAACCGAAACCACCGGGGCTTCAGGAGGGTGATCCAAAGCAAAGGAATCAAATTTGAAATCTTCCACAAAGGGTGAGGTCCCTGTCACACTGCAAGGTGGGCTGGGAGGAAGGAATGGCTTTGAAGAGTTAGCGGAGAGTTGGACTGGGCAGGGAAAGCAGGAATGAGCTGGCAGGGGTGACTCGGTGAGGGTCAGGTAGAAGTGGATCCTCTGAACCTCATCTTCCAGGGCCCCTTCAAACCCCTTCCTGTAGCCAGACCTCCAAGGGATGGGGAGAAATTGTGCACAGGGTCCTGGAATGGAAGATGAGGTTCAGAGGATCCTACCTCTACCTGAACCTCACCCGAGCCACCCCTGCCAGCTCATTCCTGCTCTCCCTGCCCAGTCCAACTCTCTGCTAACTCTTGGCTCCCCAGATCCTTCTTCAGAAGTGACAAGCTGGTTGGCACAGCCCACCTGAAACTGGAGCGGCTGGAGAATGAGTGTGAGATCAGAGAGATTTTGGAGGTAACATGCAGAGATTGTGGAGGTGTGGTGGGCAAACCAGAAGACTTGTTCAGTAAATGTTGGGTCTTAAGTTACCATGAGTCCCCATTATAGATTTTTTGTGCCCATTTATTTCAAAATGTCTACAGGTGTGCTGTACAGTAGGTGCTACTCCCATTTCAAAAATGAAGAGATTCAGAGGGTCTGAGAAAATTTTACAGCATCACCTAGACAGGAAGTAGCTATACTCTCCACAACACTCTGGGCCACTCAGTTCTCAGGGATGGTGGATTACAGGGCCCTTGAGGGGTCTGGTCATTGCTGTCAGCTTGGCACATACAAATTCCTAGGTTTGAGGGGCAGGGCAGTTATGGTAGGGGCAATTGTCTGGCACCATGATGAAGTGGAACAGCTCTGGACATAAAATTGATATGGTATTTCCAGATCAGGGAGCCACCAAAATGAAGCTAGTCTGTTTAGGAATTGGCCCCAGACACCTCCTTAAGTGAGGGTTTGGGCTTAGTGGTTTTTAGGCTACACCTTTAAGTCAGAGCATTCTTCTAAGAGTTGCCATGTGGCAACTGAGCAGAACTCTTAGGTTTCTCATCTCCACCTCAGAGCATTGATGTGTATTTAGATTTTCATGCTACTTTTTTTATAAGACTTACCTAAAACCGCCACCACCAAATAGCAGGAGGGCAGGGTTGTTATGAAATGGAGACTTCTGAGTTGCCATTGCAGGATGCTTTAGCTCCTCATTCCTTACCTGTGAGCATAGGGAGCTGCCTGTTCCCATCACTTACCATCTCCCTTTCTGCGGTCACAGGTCGTGGACGGAAGGAAGCCCACTGGGGGCAAGCTGGAGGTGAAGGTGAGGCTGCGGGAGCCTCTGAGTGGCCAGGATGTGCAGATGGTCACCGAGAACTGGCTGGTCCTGGAGCCCAGGGGCCTGTGAGGTGGGCAGCTGTCTGGGCCCTCAGAACCTCTGTCCCTGCTCTGCCTGGGCCCTTAACAGGGACAGTTGCAGAACTCAACTCATATCTAGGGAGAAAGCCTCAGAATTTCTCATCTGTGAGGATGATCAGAGGCAACACTGTTGGGTATGGCTTGGGCTGAGTTTTCTTAAGACCCTCGGAACTGGGGACGGGGATCCTCAGAACTGGGGAGGGAAGTTAAACTTGCCCAGATTTAACTAGCTTTAGGAAATCCTTTTGAAACTCTATTTGTATATTCACTGTAGTTCAGACTTACTTCCTACCTTCTGTGCTTTGTGCCTTGTGTAGCAGATGGTCAACGTTGAGGAGTCAGGCCAGCGACTGTGCAGAAGAGTACTATTCACAGCTTTGCTGGCTACAGAAGCTTTTGTACGTAAGGGAGATAGATGCTGCTATACAAACACCAAAGACCTGTTAAGGACGTGCGTTACTGACCACCGCCCTGGTCTTCTCTGTTCCTGGCCCCTTCTTGGGCCTCCACACCAAAGCAAAGCCAAGGATAGTCTCACTGCTCTGCCACGGAGTCTTGCATACAGCTTACCCAGCTCCCAGTTGCAATATTTCTGGATGTGCCTTAAAAAGATGTAACTGGAAGGGATGGGAGAACTTGAGAGTGATCGGAACCCCCCACCCCCCACCCCGCTTACGATAGGGACAGGGTTCTGTGACTCCAGTTTGTCAATGTCAGCCTGTGCCACACAACTGTTTACCCCAGCCCCAGCTCTGCCTGTGCCTGTGCCTTAGTTCCTGACAGCTGCTGCACTAGCCTGCCTGCTTCCCAAAGCTGTCAGCAGAGGAGGGAAATTATATTCAGGACCGTGTGATGAGAAGTACACAAGGTTGTATCTTGGGTTCGATTCATGCACCTACCACTAAAAGACTAACTGGAGGGGGAAAAGTGTGTGTGTGTGTGTGTACACACAATTTTATGTAGCCATTTTTAAAGAGACTAGGTGTAACTCATTATAGGGCTCATGTACTCTACACAGCATGACCATCAAGTCCTAAACAAAATCCCTGTCACTTTTAAGATCCAGAGTAGCAGTTTTAACATTTAATTGACAGAAACTGCCGCTATGGCTTCCTCTTGATAGAGGACAGAGGAGGGCTTGCCTCTTCAGCTTATCACCTAGGGAAATTCCCTACTTCTTTACCAAGAAATTCTCTTTGACTTCTTCTGAATGGATGGTGATGATGGAAAGATTTATAGTTGCAATAGACTTAATATTCAAAACTGCAGTATTCTACATTTCTTAGAAATAAACTAACATCCCAGCCCCCTTTCCCCCTTAAAGCATTAACTTAAGTTCAACAAAACATTCCTTAGGATCATTTTTAAAGGCTCTAAGTGAAGCAGATACATTCAGCTTACAAAGCACTACAGGACTACAGGAGCACAGCTCAGGGATGGAGTTTGTGTGTGTGTCTTTTTCTGGGGTGGGGCTGGCCCGTGCTTTCCTGCCCTTAAGAGCAGATCTTTTAGTGGTAACAGCACAAACGACAGACTGATGACTTTTCCAAGAGCTTTCTGGCCAATGTTACTTACCTATCAGTGAACTACCACAACGTCCACAGATGTCAGGATTATTACTTAATTGTAGTCACATCTGTGTGTCAAACAAGCAGTAATCTAGAATGAAAGGAGGGTTGTTACCCTTCATAAGATGGCTGGAGGGTTCCTGACCCAACCCAGTGCTTACCAAGAGGGCTGGAAGCACGGCTGTGCTTATCCTCGAAGGTTCCAATGAGCCCTATGAATTTCTAAACTTGGGCCTCTGCTGGTAATGCCTTACTCCAGTTCGATAGGAAGTACTCTGGGGTTCCAGACTTCCCTTTGCAGCCTGTTCATTTTCAGTTTCCTTCGCTGCTCTTTGGCTTTTTGAAAACCACCTCCAGGCTGAGGGAGGCAAGACAAAGCTGCCCACTGAACCTGAGGACTGAGGTTCTTTTTAAAAGGCCTTTGTTTTAGCTAAGGCTTGTAGGGGTCCCTGGTAGTGGGAAGAGCCTGTCCAGTCTCATCTCGTCCTAAGATTTGTCCAAAGGCAGCCAGTGTTGGAGATTAGTGACTCAATGGGCACTTGGGAACCAGCCATGACCCAAATCATTTTTAAATTTTAAATTCTCTCTTCAATCTAGTGCAAAGCACACATTCTTCTGAATCAGTGAACTGAACAAGATGAGGAAATTTTTCTTAAAATCAGGAAGGCTTGCTCACAAAGAGCAAACTATTTTATGACTTTCACACTGTATTCCTTATAGAACCATTCTAAAACCTGCATTGTTGCTTCCAAATTTGGAGCGCTTGTTTTCCAAATTTTGTGGGCAACTCCTAGAAGATCTTGCCCCTCGTGCAGCTCCATTACAGATAGTCGTCCATCTGTAGGCCTCAGCTTCCCAAACTCTAGAGACAGCCTTACCATTCCTGCTCCACTCCTTAACCCTTCTGGCTACATATGCAATTCCTAAAAATTCCATTACCATCATTATTAAAATGATTTTAGCATTATTAAAATAAAAACTATCACAAACTTACTAAAAATAGAAACATAATGTTCAGCAGATTGCTTACTGTCTGAAATGTATTAAATGCATAAATTATTCCCAGGATGACTCCTGTGTTTCCCGGAAAAGAAGACCTAGCCAGACCATCAGCTCTAATGCGTCTTTTGGAGCAAGAATTAATATAAGACCCGGTATTATATATTACACTAATTATATTACCAGTCTTATAGTAAAACAAGACTGGGTTTTATATTAATTTTTGCTCCAAAAGATGCATTAGAGCTGACGGTCCGGCTAGGTCTTCTTTTCCAGGAAACACGGTAATTATAATAGAAGTAAAATCAGTTAGAAATTTTGGGTCCACCAGCATTTAGGAACCACTGTGGATGAGGGAAAAGATTAGATAAGAACTCACACAAAGTCCCATATTTCTATAGCCCTAGAGTCCAGCAGATGCTCAGAAAATGTTAATAAAAATAATTGGAGAAACTACATTGTCTAGCATTTGGTAAGACTTCAATAATTCAAAAAAATTTAATATTACCATAATGGCAATTCTATTACTCTTCAGTTTATAACGATCTCTATATGTCAATCTTTAACATTCTAGAAAAATTTGACTTACTTAGAAATGTGGTTTCAGCCCTCTATATAACTCTTACACTACAGTGTATAAAAACAAGGAAAAAAGTAAACTATCCTTGGCTATTTTATGCCCAATTCCACAAGATAATTTTACTAAACATAAAGGACATTATGCATTTGAGAATGCACCTGACTATGCAGGGTTAGAGTTTGTCTTTAGTGGGAGAATGAAAAAGGTTGCACTGATCCAAGAGAAATACATCCAATTGGAAGATGTATTTAGCTGAGCAGGAGGAAGGATAAACTTCTGTAGGAATAGAACCAGCCTCTGTAGAAGTTCCAGACTTCCAAGGTACATACAGACCAAGCTGGATGTTAACAACCAAAATACTTGCCCCCTATTAACAAGTGTTTCTTATCGTCAGGCTTAGTGGGTGGTCTGAAGCCTCAGTCCTTAAAACTGGTGTTCTGTGGGCACCTACTTGTTTTTTTCTGTAGAAGCTCAGAGCCTCTGGGCAATGTCACAATCCCAGTTCTCTGCAACCACCACCAGCAGAGTCTGGGCAGATGAGATGCAGAGTGCGGCCAGCCCCCATCACGGAAAAGAGATAATCTAGCTCCACACTTGGAATTGAAGGACAGGCCTTCAGGCCTCTGGAAAACAGCTGCTCCCCTCAACATGCTCCACAGCCTCTAACTGCCAAGTGCTCAGCCCAGCTCTAACCACTATCCCAGAGACCTTCCAGAGGTTTCTTGGAGCTGTACTTTTACTGCAGATGTACCCTCTCCTACTTGGCCCAGGGAGATGCCAGTGACAAGGGAGTGAGTTACCCTAGAGCAGTATTTTTCAAACTTTTGAGTTGTAAATCCACTTGGTCTGTGACCAAAACAAACTTTTAATGAAAAAATCAGAGCGCCTCATGTATATCATACGTAAACCAAATCTTGGTTTCTAATACTACTCCCACTGAAAGAAAACATGGTTGATGCCAAGGCTGGGGCAGGGTAAGCACAAGATGAGCCTGGAGCATCTTGTTAGCCAGAAAAGGAAGTGTTTCCACCCCCACCAAAAAAAACAAAAATAAGAGTATGTTACAAGGACGAAGGAGCTACTACCTTGAAGGGGCTCCCTCTGGCCAAAGCTGAGGCCATTTGAGCACCAAAATAATGAATTTAGAACCATTCAAAAAGTAATCCACAAGTCCATAGTGAAAATTAAAAGAATGAATAAACAGGAAAGAAGAAAGGACTTTGCTTATAGATGACCAAGTGTAAATGGTAAATGTGAAGGGAGTGCTAGAATTGAAAAATCATTTTGTAGCCATCATAGTAAAAGATCAATTCAGACAAGAAACATCAGATTTAGTGGATGCTAAATCTAGGGGGAAATTCTGGTAAGATATTTGCAGTATCTGAAAATGTTTCTATACATTGGTTATTCATTCCAAGGGGAAAAGATACAGTGGAGAAATTGGACAAAACCTTGACTAGGTGATCAAAATTGACCATCAATGAGGGGCAGGTGGCTATCAAGTGACCTCAGAGGTAAATCCCTTAAAAGGACACATCACTTAGGATTCTAGCGAAGAATGCATAAACTGGTTCTAATTAGGACAAGACACCAAATTCAAAATGAGGCATTTTCGATTAAAAAAGTGTGGTGGGGGAACCTTTACTCACCAGAAATATCGAGGACATAAAGGTGAGTCAGGAAAGCTACACGCCACGTCTGATCCTAGGCTAGAAACTACTAGATGGGAAGATGCTATGAAGGACATGAGATGCTGGGTTCAAGTATCATCAATGTTAAATGGACTGAGAACTGAAGTGATGTTAGAGGATGTCATTTTTAGGAAATAAGCATTAAAGTATTTAGGGGTAAAGGGCTATGATGTATGCAACTCACTTAAATGCCCCAATATTTTGGAGACAACTGATAAAGCAAGGCAAAATGTTAAATATGTGAATAATAGATGAATCTAGTTAAAACGTACATAGATTTTTTAAGTTGCAACTTTCTTGGAAGTTTAAGTTATTTCTCAATAAAATGTTTTCAAAAATACCTCTAGTGTATATTATAACTAAAAATGTCTTGGGTGTATTTTGTCAGCTTTCACAGAAAGGCCCGATTCAGGACCTGCCATTCACTCAGGCAGACCCTGCGCGATCCTCACCTCGGCTCTGCTGTCCAAGTCACCTCATTTATACTGAGTCGCCCTTCCTTGAATAGAAAGGAGATAATCCGTTGGGTCTTTGATTTACTTCAGTGAATAATCTGGTAAAAGCAAAAATCTAAATGTAACTTCCATTTGAAGTCACTGTGATGTAAATGGAACAAGATCAGTGTGATATTTTTATATCAATTCTGTACAAAGAGTATAAGACTGATGCTTCATTTTTTATTTCCCCTCTGCCCTCCCACCCCACCCTTGGTGATGGTTGTACCCATTTGAGCATTTCTGAGCATAAGACTATAAGTCTTAAAACAGGAGCAGAATTCTTGTCTAAACAGTAACAGAAAGGGAGTAGCTGCAAGGATAGCATAACTGTTGTGCAGTAACGGAAGCTGCCCAGATCTTGGTGGATAATGCATAGAAGACAGAATTATGGAACATCTGGCTCCCCAACCACCCTTTCCCACCCCAGTCCCCCAAGCCCCAACTCCCACCCCGCCCCCCCAATTAATAGTGTTAACAAAAGCTTAATCTTCCAGTTCTAAAGTGCAAATGATTTGGGTGTGACTGCTGTTGCAACAGGTCTGAACAGGAAAAAAAAATGTCCTCTGTTTATGCGATGTTTTCCAGAATATAAAAGATGAGTTCCATGACGATGGGGCCCTCACTGAGCTGGCAGGCCCCTCCATGGATCACCGGCACCAAAGCGCTGTCCAGATCGTTCATGTACTGCGAGGGAAGGGGCTGGCCATTGCTCCCTGCTTGATAGCCAACCTACACCAGAGAGAGAAGGGGATGACAGGTTACTGGATAGAGAAGGTCTCTGCAGAGGGCTGAGGGCCACGGAGGCTGAGCGGGAAAGGAGATGCCCTTGGCCATGGATTAGATACACAGCAGTTAACACAAATTTCTACTTTTCCCTGAATTGTCTGTCATTTATTCACCCTGACCCTGTGACTTGGTAGCCATCAGACCTTGGGCAAGGCACTTAACCTGTTAAGGTCTGTTTCCCAAGAAGGGGCTAGGGGCAGAGAGGTATGGAATGTCAGAAATAATACCTAAATCTGTGGTTTGTAAAAATGAAAATGGGAAATATACTAGTTAACAACCCCCTAACAAAGTAGGAACATTTCATTTGTTCTACTAGTCATCCATTCATCCACACACCGTTTTCTGAACACCTACTACCACAGGGATTCAAAGGTGAATGTAATAGGCCTTTCCCCTTAAGAGGCCACACACTGAGCAGAAAAATTCTTTTTTTTTTTTTTTAAATTGTTTTAATCTCTGTGCAGCCAGATTATCAGCACCATTTGAGAAAGGACCATGATTCCTCATTTGTATTACCCAGATGTGCTTGGTAGAACATTAGGCAATACCTTCTTAAATAGAAAATGCTTGATTGATGACTCGTCAGGAAATGAGCCAGATACATAACCTTTCACATTTTCCCTGATAAATGGCACAACTCTGCATCAAAGCAGGAGCACTGGGACATGTCACACGGATCCAAAATACACAGGAATGTACAGACATAGCTCACTTTATTGCACTTCGTTTCAATGTGCTTTGAAGATACTGAGTTTTTTGTAAATTGAAGAATTGTGGCAATCCTTATCAGCACCATTTTTCCAACAGCATTTGCTCATTTTGTGTCTCTGTTGCATTTTGGTAATTCTCAAAATATTTCAAACTTTTTCATTATTATGTTTGTTACAGTGACCTGTGAACAGTGATCTTTGATGTTACTACTGTGACTTTTGGGGTGCCACTAACCATGCCCATACAAAAGGGCAAACTTGATAAATGTGTGTGTTCTGACTGTTTCGGTGACTGGCCGTTTACTCCATTCCTCTCCCTCTCCCCGGGTTTCCAACTGTTCTCTGAGACACAATATTGAAATTAGGCCAATTAATAACCCTACAATGGACTCTAAGTGTTCAAGTAAAAGGAAGAGTCCCATGTCTCTCACTTCAAGTAAAAGCTAAAAATGATTAAGCTTAGTGAAGATTTAAAAAAAAAAAAAAAAGCTGAGATAGGTTGAAAGCTGGGTCTCTTGCACCCGTTAGCCAAGTTGTGAAAGCAAAGGAAAAGTTCTGGAAGGAAATTAAAAGTGCTACTCCAGTAAACATATGAATGATCAGGAAGTGAAACAGCCTGACTGCTGATATGGAGAGATGTAATGGTCTCGACAGAAGATCAAACCCGCCACAATATTCCCTTTAAGCCAAAGCCTAATCCAGAGCAAGGCCCCAACTCTTCATTTCTATGAAGGCTGAGACAAGAGGAAGCTGCAGAAGAAAAGTTGGAAGTTAGCAGAGGTTGGTTCATGAAGTTTAAGGAAAGAAGTTATCTCCACAACATGAAAGTACAAGGTGAAGCATCAAGTGCTGATGGGGAAGCTGAAGCAAGTTGTCCAGATCCAGCTAAGATAATTAAACAACAGATTTTCAATGGAGATGAAACAGCCGTATGTTTATAAGAAGAAGAGGCCATCTAGGACTTGCACAGCTAGAGAGAAGTCAAGGCCTGGCTTGAAAGCTTCGAAGGACAGGCTGACTCTTGTTAGAACAGGGCTAATGCAGCTGGTGACTGAAGTTAAAGCCGATGCTCATTTACCATTCCGAAGATCCTAGGGCCCTTAAGAATTACACTAAATCTACTCTGCCTGTGCTTTATAAATGGAACAACAAAGGCTTGGATGACAGCACATCTATTTATAACATGGTTTACTGAGTATTTTAAGCCCACTGTTGAGACCTATTGCTCAGAAAAAAAGAATTTTTTCAAAATATTACTGCTCACTGACAACGCTCCCAGTCACCCAAGAGCTCTGATGGAGATGTACAATAAGATTAATGTTTTCATGATTTCTAACACAACATCCATTCTGCAGCCCATGGATCAAGGAGCACTTTCAACTTTCAAGGCTTATTTAAGAAATACATTCTGTAAGACCATAGCTGCCACAGAGATTCCTCTGATGGATCTGGGAAAAGGAAACTGAAAACCCTCTGGAAAGGATTCACCATTCTAGATGCCATTAAGAACATTCGTGGGTGGCTGGGTGGCTCAGGTGGTTGGAGCGCCGTGCTCCTAAATGCCGAGGTCGCTGGTTCGATGCCCACATGGGCCAGTGAGTTGCGCCCTCTACAGCTAAGATTATGAACAACGGGCTTGACCTAGAGCTGGGCTGCCGTGAGCGGCCGCTGGACAGTGAGAGCTGCCATGGCCTGCCGTGGGCTACTGTGTGCTGCCCTGAGTGGCCAGCAGCTGGAGTGAGCGGCTCGCAGCCAGCGAGATGCCGTGAGCGGCTGACTGATGGCTGGCAAACATCCGCCTCAGCCAGGGGAGCGCAAGGCTCGTAGTACCAGCACGGGCCAGGGAGCTGTGTCCTCCACAACTAAACTGAGAAACAATGGCTTGAATCAGAGTTTGGGGGGCGGAATATCAATGTCAGCAGGAGTTTGGAAGAAGTTGCTTTCAACTCTCATGGATGACTTTGAGGGGTTCAAGACTTCAGTGGAGGAAGTAACTGCAGATGTGGAAATAGCAAGAGACCTAGAATTAGAAGTGGAACCTGAAGTTGTGATTGTGATTGAACTACTGAAATCTTGTGATAAAATTTTATCAGATGAGGAGGAGGAGGGCTTCTTATGGATGAGCAAAGAAAGTGGTTTCTTGAGGTGGAATCTACTCCTGGTGAAGATTGTTGAAATGACAATAAAGGACTTAGAATATTACATAAAGTTAGTTGATAAAGCAGAGACAGGATTTGAGAGGACTCCAGTTTTGAACGAAGTCCTACTGTGGGTAAAATGCCATCAAACAACATTGTATATTACAGAGAAATTGTAACAGGAAGAGTCAATGCATCAAACTTCAGTGTTGTCTTATTTTAAGAAATGGCCACAGCCCCCCAACCTTCAGCAACCACCACCCTGATCAGTCAGCAGCCATCAACAGCGAGGCAAGACCCTCCACCAGCAAAAAAATTATGACTTGCTGAAGGCTCAGATGACAACTAGCATTTTTTAGCAATAAAGTATTTTTTAATTAAGATATGTAGTTTTTTTTAGGCACAATGCGATTGCACACTTAACAGACTCCAATATAGTGTAAACATAACTTTCACATGCACTGGAAAGCAAAAAATTCATGTGACTTGTTTTATTGTGATATTCACTTGACTGCGGTGGCCTGTAACCGAAGCCGCTATATCTCCGAGGTCTGCCTGTAGAGAGATTAGAGTGCTAGGCCACGAGAGAGAAGGAATGGGACAAGGAATTGTGGGAAGGAGAAGCCCATGTGCTAAGAATGGATTATTATTACAAACAGCATTCAAAAACTTCAAGACCAGGAGAGAAGCCTGGCCATAGGAGACTCGAGTTGACAGGAAGATTAGTGGGGCAATAGCTCAAGTCCCATCCACTAACAAACAGGGAAATGTTGCCAATAAGAAAACCTTAAGGAGTGGGAGCTGCAGAGCCCAGTTAGCAGAGGCCTGCTGTAGTCAGATTAAGAAAAGAATAGGATACGGGATAGCTTGGGACCTGCCCTCTAAGAAAGGCAGAATGATTCCTGAAGGGTGGCACCGATGTCATTCACACAGGGGTGACAGGTCCTCACACACACTTCTCCTCCTAACCCTACACTCAAAAGAAAACCAAGTTCTTGGAAGACATTCTGGTGAGGAAGCCAAGTGGCTCAGAGAGTCTGACCAGGCAGCACAGCCCGTGTGTTACTAAAGGAGGGAAGGCCAGAATCCTGTATCTGGTCAGGCCCAAGGTCCAGAGAATGAAACTCTGGGAACATGCAGGACAACTCACACGTCAGAAAATGTGCACACACTCCACAACCTGCTTCAAAGGTGCCTAAGACTCTCCTTACCTGATCTGAGTCAAGCGTCACACGGAGTCCCAGTTTAGTCATTCCATCTTCCTTCAGAAGCTTCAGGTGGGGACAGAGAGCAAGGCAAAAAGCCTTGGCAATATGCTCGGTCAGTCGGCTATGATCTGCTGGATCACTCAGGCAACTGTGCTGGTCGTCATTTTCTAGGAAAAACACCTGTGCCCCAAACAAAAGAGACCTTTAACCTTGTGTCCAGGAGATGTGGGAAGAAACAAGTCCATCAGCTCACTGTGTATTTAGCACCTCGGTCCCCTGAGATGTGCAAGAGGACCTGACAAATAGGATGCCACAAAGTCCTTGCCAAAAATAGGGCACTAACGTCTTATACCTAAGAAACAATCTCAGTATCTGCATCTACAAAATGGTAGCAGCAACCTGCCTTTCTCCCTGAAAGCCCTAGGTAGAGTTATAATGGTACATTCTACTCAGAACCAGAAAAGGCTTACATTTTGCATTGTGCACTTCTAAAAGGTAATCCCATATAATGGACAATTTTCTTAGGAATTGATCCTAGAATCAAACAGAACGGCCCATATAACTTATATGACCCAACCCCTTCATATTACAGATTGCTCAGAGAAGAGAGGAAACTCGCCCAAGTGCATAAAAATATTTAGAGACAGAGACAGGGTCAAGCCCAGAATCCAAGTCTTCTGCCTCTTGTCACAGACAGAGCTTTTCCCGCCACATGGCCCTGCCCCTGCCCCTGCCCCTGCTGAGGCCAGAGCTGTGTCAGTGTCCAGGGACTGAGCTGAGCACTGCCCTGGGCACCGGCCGAAACACAGCAAATTTGGAACTGAGAGGCCTGAGTCCTAGTCACACAGGAGGGTCATGAGCAAGTCCTTTGGCTTCTTAATGCCCAATTTGCCTTCATAAAATGCAAAGCACCTGTCCTCTCTGGTTAAAGAGTAAATGACTTACAAGCAAAATATGCTTATATATGCCGATCCCTAGCTTACTGCTCAATAAGCAGCTTGTACTAAGAATGCAGTGGTACCTCGGTTTTCAAACATCTCCATTGACGAACATTTTGGTTTATGAACGCTGTAAACCCGGAAGTAAATGCTTTGGTTTTCGAACACGACTCAGAAGTCGAACATGTCACACTGAGTGCATGATCCTGAGGTCTAGCTGTCGGCTGTTTTCGAACGTTTCAGAGCTCGTGGATTACGTTCGAAAACCGAGGTACCACTGTACTACAAAGGGGTCAGCTCTGAAGCCCTGTGCCTGATGCCTTGGTGAAAGCAGCAGCGTGAAATGATGCCAAGTGCTCTGGAGTGAGAGTCAGGAGACCTCTGGCCTCTGCTCTGCCAGTAACCAGCATCAAGCAAGTCACAGAGTCACACAGCCTCTCAGCCTGTTTTCTCATTATGCAAATGAGATGGGTTGCCTCCCTACCTTCCTGGGTTACTGGGGAGCAAAAAGGAGGGGACAGAGGTCAAACTTCTTTGTAAGCAATAAAGAGTTTTGCATGTTCCACTGAAAATGTGTCAGAGGAATCATCATTACAAGACCACTGAGCTGTGTACGAAAACATTGAGCCTGATACAAAGAGTAAGTCACTTGGAACACAGCCCAGGAACTGAAGAACCAGGTTCTAATCTCTGTGCTATCAGGACTCAGCTATGTGAACTTGGGTGAGGCACTTAATCTCTCATGGCCTGTGACCTTGTGTGTAAAATGGAAAAGCAAAAATCGCAGAACTTTCCCCAAAATTACAACTTCTAAAGCTACAAAGAATCTTAGAGATCTTGAATTTAAGGCTTTATATTTTATAGATGAGTATAAATGAGGTTGAAAAGAAATTAAGAGACCTAGAACCTACCCATTTACTCTCAGAGAATAAATTTTCTGATTTGTCTGATATGTACACTGACAGGGTCCTTGCCCTACTCCTCTCATTCCCAGGTGAGCCTCTAATACAGCTTTCAAATTAAGGGAACAATATAGTAGAGACGTGCTCAGGAGTTGGCCAGATCTGGGTTTGAATCAGGAGTTTAGCATTACTTGCCATGTAATCTTGGAGAAGTTAGTCTCTGAGCTTTAGTGATGTTGTTTTTTTTTTTCTTTTTCTTTTTAAATTATAGCTGACACACTAGTTTTCTTATTGGTGAAATAAATCTATTTTTTAAAGACTGTGTTATCTAAGATAGTTTTAATGTGAGTGCAGCATAACTAGCCCGGCTTTCTGAAAAATACACAAGATGGTCTGTACTATTCAGAGATGCACCCTTCATGAATTTCAATGCAAACAAATCTCTACCAGCTAGTTCATCGGAAGGGAGGAGACAAAGTGCTGTGGCCTGCATTTGGTGGCGTTTCTTCACAGTGAGCTAAGATAGGCCACGGAGATGAAGTAGAGAAGATAAACAGATTTTTTTTTTCTCTTATCTTCCAGAATTAGGCCAGAATGAGTCTCTGGGCCTAGCCAAAAGTTATGCTCAAAGGGGGTCAAGGATGCCGAGTTTTATTTCCTTACCTCTGTCCATCTGATGACTTTTCCATTTGCTTTATACTCTGATCCATGGAATATCTTCACACTTGTTATAGACTCCATGGACTTCCCATCTATAGGACTGATGACACTAGAACAGAGGCAAAGAAAAGAGATGGGAACAGCTCTTGAAGTTAAAAAAGCCATGTTTCTTACCAAGTCTTGCTACTAATTACACTGGGTACCTTGCCAAACATATCTGTGCCACACATCACAGCAAGAAGCCACTACAGAAAAGTGTACATAAACAGAGTGCTCATGGGAATGGCTCAGTGAAATAATTCAAATAACACACAGAAAAGGAGTCATGATTCCAGATGCTGCTTCTTTTAATGTAAAGAAATTGTTTTCTCAAACCTGCTCTCTTCTTCCGGCATTCCTTCCTTCAGTGAATGCACAGCCACCCACCCAATCTGGTTCTTCCTCAGCTCTGTCACCACACTCTGCTCCTGTCATAACACCCATCACACTACACTCTTTATATGTTTGCGTACCTGCCTTACAAATGAACATCTAAAGGGGAGGAATATGACATACTGACCTCTGTGTGCTATATTCCTAGTTCTGGCACACTACTTGGAATACAGGCGTTTAGTAAATGCTTACTGATTAAGAGTTATTTGACCAAGTATGCTAATTATGACAGTGCTGGTGTGAACTGATGAGCAATTATCTGTATTATCTATCACAACAAACTCCCTCTGGTGCTCAATTATCATTCCTAGATTCTTGAATACAAAGGCCCACTTTGTATTGTCATTTCCTCTCCAAAATATAACAAGTATAAATATGTGGAGATACACACTCATTCTGATGAGGATTCAAAATAACTACAATCACAAAGATTCCAAACTCTTCCAAACAATTTCCAAACCTGTTTATGTTTTTGAATCTCTATGTATAAAAGATCAAATTTAACTTAAAACTTCAACATCAGGGATTTACTTCACTCATCTGAATTAAAATTATTTAAGCAATGTTCAGTTTAATTTCTAATTCATCAGAAAACAATGTCAAAGAAAGAGGACCCTAAGCTGATGAACAGTCTTTTGACCGAAGATACACAGACACTGAGGGACAAGCTGGAAAACATTCAATTTATACACCGCAAACTAAACTTCTGAGTTCAAGAGTCTTCCCTGACTAGTTCTTCTGCTATTTCTAAGACGCTGCCACTGGTATTTCCTGTAAGAAGGGGCAACGTGCTTGTCATTAATTACCAATACCGCACGGCACCAGACTTTCAGACTATCAATGTTTTGATCCTAATAACCGTGTTTCTTTCCAACTAATAACAGAGAATTAAACAGAACTCAATTTTGAAATTAAGTTTTCCAGTAAAGTATGGAAAGATAAATGGTTATTTGTAAAATAAGCAAATGCACTCATTGATTTGGAAATTGCTTCCTTTTGTTCAATAACAAAAGTTTTTAAACCTTTAAAAATAAACCTGGTGTGCCATGTTGTAAACACCCTCTGCCTTTGCTCCCGCTGTTCCCTCAGACCAAACGCCCACAGCTGTGTGGCAGATAACCTCTCATCTTCTCAGCTGCAGCTGAAGCAGCAGCCACTTCTCTGTGAAGTCGATGCTGAATACTGCACTAATAATATGTCTACCAAGCTTACTGTTTTCTTTTTTTTATCTTCACTGTATCCTATAGTTTTCTATGATCATCTGCCATACTTTGGTGTACTTATTTATAACTATTTTCAAAACCAGACTGAGCCACTTGTCAGCTGGGACCATGTGGAATTCAGTTTTTGTATTTCCAGAGGCCTGCATGTAGAATTAGTGACTGAAAGACGGAGGGAAAGGGAGGGAGGGAAGAGAAAAGAGGGAGGGAGGGAAGGCAGGAGGGAGGGGGGGGAGGGAGGGAGGGGAGAAAGCTTAATACAATGAAATATATTTATTCAATCAATTTTTTAAAGTACCTACTAGGTGCCAGACAGTGTTTTCAGTGCTGATAATATAGCAGTAAATAAACCAGACAAAAATAAACCAGTGCCTGCCTCGTGGAGCCTACATCTCAGGGGAATATAATGAAATAAATAAATAAAAATATATTGTCTGTTGGAAAGTTGTAAGTGCTCTTGAGAAGGGGGATAGGAGGTATCGTGGGTGGGAGGGAAGAAATGTGTACGGCAGGGTTATAATTTCCATACGTTGGCCAGGGAAGACCTTACTGAGAAAGTGACATTATAGAAAACGCTGGAAGGCAGTGAGGGAGTAACATGTGGCTGCCTAGGGGCAGAGCACAAGTTACTAGAACAGCAAGTGCAAGGATAGAAGTATAGCTGATGTGTTCAAGCAAAAAGGCAAGTGCTGCTCTGAGCGGTCAGAGGGTGGGCAGAGGGACTCACAGACCGCCTGAAGCCGTAAGGGACTTGGGTTTTTCCCTGGAATGATATTTGAAGTTAGTGGTGGGTTTTGAGCAGAGAAGTGCCACTGCTCTGCCTGCTGTATTTAAAACAGATTAGGCTGAGGGAAGGGAGCAGACCAAGACTAGAAACAGGGAAACCAATTAGGATGGTACTGGAATAATACAGACCAAATGACGGGGGCCTGAACTGGGATGGTGGCAGTAGAGGTAGGTAAGAAGGAGCGTGATTCTGGATATACTGTGAAGTAAAGCTAACAGGATAGACTGTTGGATTAAGTGTAGGATGTGAGAGAAAGAAAAGTATCAAAGGTGAGTCCAGGGTTTTGGCTTGAATCATCAATAAGAGTTGCCATGTACTGGGAAAGAGTGTAGCATTTGAAGCCCAAGGAGGTGGTTCTAGCCCTGCTCCTTTCTAGCTTTGTGGAGCCTTTCGGTGCTCCTAACATGGGAATAACAACACTAGTTGTTACAGCGAATGAAACAACATTAGCAAAAGTGCTTTGTAAACCATAAAAGGCTTAGATATTACTATAAGCTCAATAATTTTAGAGCAATTGTTTTGTTTCATCAACTCCTTCCTTCCTCCTCCCGTCAAAAATATGCATAGACATTCCTGTAGAAATTAAGCCAAGAAGCCTGGAATTTTAAATTCTGTTATGTATACAAAGCAGTCCTTTTAAGCAGCGCTTTCAGTCAAGGCACAACACACCAGTGTAGACAAACCCAGAGCCCAGCACGACTAAATGCCATGGGGGGCGGGGGGGGGGGGTTCGCTGCCTTTACCCCTTGTTGACGTTCTTGTCATCGTCCACCCACTGGATGTGGATGTGCTCCTGGGGGTCCTCGGCGTCGGCCTTGCCACAGGTGATGGTGAAGTCCTTCATCTCTCGCAGCGCCTGCCTCAAGGCATCCATGTTCTCTGCAGTGATCTGGACCATAACGCCATCTGAGAATCAGCAGCAAGACCGTACAGATGGAAACAACGGAAAGCCAGGGAGAGGGGGCAGCTGAAACATGGTACCTGGCATCTGGCAAATCCCTCCAGGATGTAGTGGAAAACTTTGCGCTGCTCTCTAAAGCTGACGATACCAACAGGTTTTGTTCTTTGAGCTGAACTCTTACTGAAAGTGCTATGAAGAGCGAATGCCAAGATGGGTTCTGCTTAAAACAGTGGCCTGTTGATTTCACTTTAGATACAACAAGAGTTTCTCGAGACTGCTCAAAAGGAAAACTACACATGGTCATATCGTTCTTTGGACTCTCAGAGTATTTTGTTCCTGTTTCCACTCTTGCATTTATCATGCTCTAATCATATTCACTGGTTTGCACTTCTGCCTCTCTCACCTTACTATGACTGCCTGTCATTTACTGGGTGAATGCCCAGTAAATATTTGTTAAATAAATCAACAGTAGAGGGATAGGGGATAAATCCATTTACTGACTAGCAACAAGGCCAACCTACCACATGTGTTTCACATGGGCTACCATGAGCCAACAGACGGTAATCATTGGGGGCCGCTACGTACCTGAGTCAAAGGCAAACACTGAAATTAGGGGTGAAAATTGTTATGTGTGAGTAATTATCCTGCTTCACTGACACAAAATTTTGTCAGCTGAAATAATTTCTAAAGAGCTTCAATAAAAATGTCATAAATTCGCATATAATTGCTCTACTGACACACACAGTGGAATGCAGGCCTAAGGAATTCCCAGCCCAAAGGCATCAATCAACATGACTTCTGACAAACTGCCTTTAACTGTAAGGATCTGCATCAGTACAATTTATCATTTCAACAACAATGAAAAGGTGTTTTAAAATTATTTTTGTAAAGACACAATTTCAAATATAGTAAATACTTGATCACATAAGCATTAATTAGTCACTTAAGACCAAACAATGATTTAACTTCCAGATTCTTAACAATTTCTTAATAGCATGTTTCTGCTTTGTAATCAGTTGTGAAATTTAGTGGTAAAATATTAGTATGTTTTGCTCTTCACATGTTCTTTTATTAAGTTTACCAATAAAAAATATCAAAGTCAGTATCTATTAACATATGTAAGATTATTTACGTTTTTCAATTAACACACTGGAATTCACCCTCTGGAAGAGCTGCTTTTAGACAGAGCCCTGGAGTGAGCTACTGTGAAATAAAAACATGCTGTCATGTGTGATAGATTGTATTTTCCAAAGATGACCACAGTACATCCTGTGTCACATGCTTTTCTACAATGCTATCTTCCTATTTCCCCATCAATAAGTAGAGTCTAACTCCTGTCCCCTTGAATCTGAGCAGACTTATGACCACTTCCAACACCAGAGTATGATGGAGGTGGCACTGTGCAACTTTCGAGGCTGGGTGATAATAAGCAACATGGCTTCTGCCTTATTGCTAGAACACTTGTGCTTGGGGTCCTGAGCCATCATGTAAGAAGTCCAACTATCCCAAGGCTGCCATGCTAAGGAGTCTAATGTGAAATGCTCGTCATCATTCCTCGTCTGTAAACCATACTAGGCCAGGCCCTGGACATGTGAAGGAACAAACCTTCAAATAATTCTAGCTCCCAGCCATCAAGTAACCACCATCCTTCAAGTCAAGTCATCCCAAGTGAGGCCCCAGACATCAGTGAGCAGGGTCAAGCCATCACTGCATTGCCAAGTCAAGGGCAGACCCAGAGGGTTCACTGAGCATGATAACATAGTTGCTGTAAGCCATTAAGTTCTGGGTTAATTTGTTCGGCAACAAGAATAACCAGATCAAAATACAGTGAAGAATAATTGACAAAGAAAAGAAGCCGTATGTTCATTAGCATTTCATTAACTTTCATCTAATGAAAGGCTATGTGTCATGTCTCACTATAGCGAACCAGCAGCAAGCACATCCCATTCTGTATCCCAAATGATGACTGCAACATTCCTGTGGGTAAGAGGGACTGAACTTCATCTACACATTTACAGATTTACACCCAGTGGTATATCTGAATTCAGACACTGTCCCTTGGGTACCTTATCCCAACGCTGTGAGAGGTCATCTCTTAATGTTTATGTCACTGTTCTATGGTATCTCTACCACTTACTTCTTAGGAGAACTAAGCGTCATTATGACAGTTTTAATTAGCTGAAGAGTGAGATGCTATTGAATAAGTAATAGGAGTGCAAAAGTCTATGGCAAAAATGTCAAAGCTTCCTTTTAATGTCCCTTGCTTTTCAGTTGTACAATTAGGACTGAACTAATGTACAAGCAATAAATAACTCATTCTTTACCTTCCACAATACTGGACTTGGCGAGATATCCTGAAGAAGATTTCAGAGCGCCACTGAACACAAAGAAACTGGCACCAGTCACTAAAATAGCAAGAGAAATAGTTTAGTGAAGATAGACCCTGAGATGGAGGACCTGAGAACATACTGAAATAGTAGTTGGGAACTCCAACCATCATTATCTATAAAACAAAAAACACCAACTCTATATACACCACAATATACAAGTAACCAATAATTCTAATGCTTATGATAGGTTGGGAATGAGGTTTAAATATATACTCTCCCATTTTGTTTTGTTCTCTCTCCAATCAAGAATCAAAGAATCGGGCCGGGCCAGTGGCTCAGGTGGTTGGAATGCTGTGCTCCTAACACTGAGGTTGCCAGTTCAATTCCCACATGGGCCAGTGAGCTGCGCTCTCTACAGCTAAGATTGTGAACAACAGCTCTCCCTGGAGCTGGGCAGCTGTGAGCAGCCAGAGGTTGGCATGAATTGCCATGGGCTGCTGTGTCCTGCCCGTAAGTTGAATTTTATTTCCACATAATAGAAAACCTTAAAAATAGAGATAGGTATTTTTCACCATGTGCTACGGTGTGCTGCCATGAGCGGCTGGCAGCCAGTGTGAGTGGCCGGCAGCTGGCGAGAGCTGCCATGAGCTGCTGTGAGCGGCCGACCAACAACCAGTGACCGGGTGACGGACTGCCTCAGCCGGGGGGGAGCGTAAGGCTCATAATACCAGCATGGGCCAGGGAGCTGTGTCCTACACAACTAGACTGACAAACAATGGCTTAAACCGGAGTGAGGGGGGAGACGGAAGAAGGGGATAAAAAAAGAATCAAAGAATCATACAAGCAAAGAAATCTGAGTGGTCAAGTCTAGGGCTTTGGCCTGAAGCCTGATTTTATAAATAAAATTATACTGGAATACAGCCATGTCCATTCATTTACACACTGTCTATGGCAGTTTTTAAAACATGACGCCACAGAGTTGAGTAGTCGGTGACAGAGACTATAGGCTTGCAAAGCCTAAAATAAACAGAAAAGGTCTGCTGACCCCTGATCTAATTCATTGGTTTTCAGGTGTTTTTTTTTTTTTGTTCAAATATCTTTTGAATATGAAGATATGGTTGACTATTTTATTTACCAAGTGGAGCTATTAAAAAAACAAATACGTATTAAAAAAACAAACACTTGATACCATTAACTCTTCATAAAAGAAAGGATACTTAATACATTTACCTCTATGAAAACTTAACTACACTATCTTTATTTTTCCACATCTTAAATTGGACCAAACTATTCCAATTCCCTACCCATCAGCTCTGCAGGATCTCTAATAGGTAACTCATCCAGCCTTTGTCAGAGATGCCTAGTGACTAAGAGCCCACATTAGCACAAGGCGGCACATTCTATTTCTAGATAACTCTGGTTACAGAGTGTGCTCTCAAATTGAGCCCAAATCTAGATCTTTGTTACTTTCACCCATTGGTGCTGGTTTTGGCCTTTTGTAGCTATAGAGAGTAAGTTGAATCTGATTTCCACATAATAGAAAACCTTAAAACTAGAGAGAGTTATTTTTCACTCTTTCCAATCTATACTTTTTCAGGTTAAACATTTATGCTTCATTCAAGAGGTCTTCCTTTGATCTAATTTCAGATTGTTCACGTCTTGCATCATCCTCTGAAGACCTTCTAGTTTTACTAATTACATTGATGATATCCAGAACTTATTCAAATATTCCAGGTATGATTTGACGAGGGAGTACTGTGGACTTGTCACCTACCTTATTTTGGATATCGTATTTGAATATTTATGTGCTAAATACCTTTTATATCTTTATTAAACAATTAAAATATATACTGAAGAAAGTGACCTACAGTATGTCTTCTAGAGAAGTGTTTCATAAAGCGTACTAAAGAAAGCTAGTTTTAGATGATATTAGAGGTAAAAGAGTCGTGGTCAAATAAATGTAGGAAGGGCTAGGCATTGTCCTCCTTTTGGAAAATCACAATATACATACATCAGCTTGTTAAAGGCTCTGAAAAGTCCTACAGTAAAGGAATCTGTTTAAATTTGTTTAACTCAAGACTTCTCATTTTAATGTATTAAGCAAGACTTTTATTTATTTATGTGAATATTTTTTAAAACCGCAGAATCTGATAAGACGCTTCAAGAAATGCCACACTGAGCAATGCTCCTTAAATTCTAATGTGCATTTGAATCACACTGTGATTGTGTTAAAATGCAAATCCTGATTTAGCAGATCTGGGGTGTGGATTCTTCATTCTTAATAATCTAAGTCATGAGACCACATTCTGAGTACCACTGAACCTAGAAACCTTCCTTCAAAATCCTGTCAACCCCCTAGTAATTAACATTCTTTGAGTATGGTCATTCAACAAGCTCCAAATACAAGAAGCATATTCTCACTATGGGGCCTACTCTCCTACCTTCAAATACCAATGCTGGCCTTGTCAATATCCCGAGGCAGTACTGAGGCAGTATTTTCAAAGTTCCCCGCAATAAAAGAGATGCCATTTGCAACTCTGAGTCTGGCTACTTGGGAAGTCAACATAAAATCCTGGAGAATAAGCTTGAAAAGGTTAAGTTACTCAGATTGTTTGTGGCTACCTCTCTAGCGAGTAAGTGTCATGGGGCTGTGATAACCAACTTTGCAAGTCCAGCACAATCTCCATTCTCACAGTCTCAATCAGTTCAACTACTTACCCTTTCTGGGCTGATTGTGAATACTGATAGCCTGGGTCTGATAATTCCCATCATCATTCTGTACACACACGAGATGAGAGTCTGCTTTCTCATTGAAGCAAGCACCTCCTGCCAGGACATGCTCATTGGACTTGTTCATGGCTTTCATCATCTGAAATCAAAGAAGAGGGTTACCTTTCTTATTCTGCGAAGAATGGGGTTTTTTTGTGTGGTTGTTTTTGGTCTGACAAAATACAACTCCTTCACCTTCTCAAAGACAAAACAGACTACTGTATTATTATTATTAAAGTGACAAAGGGGATACCAAATAATGCAAATAAAGTGAAAAATCAAATCAATCACTAAAAAAAGTCAATATACACAAAAATTCCCCGTATAGTTTATACGTGATTCGTATTATAACCTAGGCACATGACACATTTTGCATTCATTTTTTGTCTTTTATTGCTGCACTGAACTCAAGTAACTAAAATTAGTTTAGCTAATTACAGTAGTTTCTACTATCCAGTGGATTCTCTGAGGATATTATATATATACAGAAATTTTCAGTCAAAAGAGTGTCCCATATTTAAGAGTGTTTGCCTCCTTTTTCCACATGCAAACAAAGGAGTGAGGTCCTGCCCTCTAGAAATAAATACATTCCATTGTTTCTTAGGTTTATAATTTATGTTTGAGATCATCAATGAAATCACAAATATTTTGCTTTGTTCTTCAAAAGATTTAAAATGATAATTCTGAAGCTAACCTATAAAAACTCAAAGGCCACCATTTTGTGTCTAGTAAACAAATCTGAATTTACATTATCTTGATGCTAAACTCTGGCATCTGGTTGAAATAAGCTAATAATAACTTGTTTTTATTTCCCAGTTTTTCCTTCATGCCATCCCATTTGTTCAACTTTCTGATCCAATTCTTTAAAATGGCTTCAATCTTTTGAATATCTAGTCCAAACTTTTATTTTGTTTTACTCCCCTCTTCCTCTCATATTATCAACAGCAGTATCACAGTGTGAAAAATACCAGATGAGTGTTCTGATATCTTTTATATTCCTGTATCAATACAGTCAAAAAAATTTACTGAGGTGAAATTCACACAACATAAAATTACCCATTTTAAAGTGAACAATTCAGTGGCATTTAGTAAATTCACAATGTTGTGCAACCACTATCTTACCTAGTTCCAAAACATTTCCATCACTCCAAAGTAAAACCCTTTACTCTTTAACCAGTTTCTCCCCACTCCCCACCTCCAACTACCGATCTGCATTCTGTCCCTATGCATTTATTCTGAACAGTTCATGTAAGTGGAACCATGTGTGATCATTGTGTCTGGCTTTTTCATTTTGCGTAACATTTTGGAAGCTCATCCATCCATGGTGTGGCATGTATCAGTACTTCATTCCTTTTTATGGATGAATAATATTCCAGCGTATATACAGATTAGGCGTACCAACCCCTCATGCAGTCGAAAATCCACGTATAACTCTTGACTCCCCTAAAACTTAACTATAGTCCCTGGGTATGCAAGGGGGATTGGTTCCAGGACCCTTGCAATGCCAAAATCTGTGGATGCTGAAGTCTCATACAAAACAGTGTAGAACAAAGCAGACAGTTGGCCCTCCACATCTGTGGATTCCCAATTGCAGACTGAAAATACTGTTTTGGATCTGCAGTTGGTTGAATCCTCCGATGCGAAACTTGGGGATACAGAGGACTGACTGCATATTTACCGGAAAAAAATGTGCCTATAGATAAACCTGCACAGTAAAAAAACCATGAAGTTCGAGGGTCAACTGTATATATACCACAATTTGTTTATCCATCCATCCATGGATATTGGGCTATGTCTACCTCTTGACTACTGTGAATAGCGCTACTATGAACATGTGTGTACATGTACTTGTTATGAGTACCTGTTTTCAATTCTTTGGGATTATGTACCTAAGAATGGAATTATGGAATTATATGGTAATTCTACACTTAACTTTTTGAAAAGCTGCCAAACTGTTTTTCATAGTGGTTGAACCATTTTACATTTACACCACCAACATACAAGGATTCCAATTTCTCTACATCCTCGCCAATGCTATTTTCCATTGCCTTTTTTTATTATAGCCATCCTAGTAGGTATGAAGCAGTACCTCACTGCACTTTTGATTTGCATTTCCCTGATGACTAATGGTGATAAACATCTTTTCATGTGCTTGTTGGCCAGTGTATATCTTCTTTGGAGAAATGTCTATTCAAGTTCTTTGTCCATTTTTTTTAATTGGATTGTCTTTTGTTTTTGAGTTATGAATTCTTTATATATTCTAGATACCAGACCCTTATTAGACATAAGATTTGCAAATATTTTCTCCCATTGTATAGGCTTTTTATGTTCTTGCTGATGTCCATGGATGCACAAAAGTTTCTTTTTTTATTAGTTTCAGATATAAAGTCTTTAACTTTTATCTATTTTTTTCTTTTCTTACTTGTAATTTTGGTGTCATATCTAAGAACCCACTGCCAAATTCATATTCATGAAAATTTACCCTCATGCTTTTTTCTAAGAGTTTTATGGGTTTAGCTCTTACATTTAGGTCATTGATCCATTTTAAGTTTTGTATATGATATGAAGTAGGGATACAACTTCATTCTTTTAACATGTGGAAACTGAGTCGTCCCATCACCCTTTGTTGAAGACTATTGTTTCACCACTGAATGGTTTTGATACCCTTGTCAAAATCAACTGGCCATAATGTGTGAATTTATTTCTGCGTTCTTAATTCTATTCCAGGCCAGTACCACAATGTTTTGATCATTGTAGCCTTACAGTAAATTTTAGAATTGGTAAATGTGAATCCTCAAATTTTGTTCTTTTACAAGATTATTTTGCCATCAGGGCCCCTTACAATTCCAAATGAATAATCTGACTGTTGGTTTTTCCTTTTCTGCAAAAAAAAAAAAAAAAGGCCATCGGAATTTTGAAAGGGTTTGCATTTAATCTGTATTGGCATCTTAATATCAGGTTTTCCAATCTATGAACATGAGGTGTCTTCCCATTTATTTCTTCAAGTCCTTTCAGCAATGTTTTGTAGTTTTCAGGGTACAAGTCTTTTTGCCTCAGTTAAATTTATTCTTACATATGGTATCGATACAATTATAACATACGATTTTTTTGGCTTTACTTTATGTTTATAACTCTTGCAAAGTTAATATTTTAATGTATTACTGTTTTACCAGAGGCATTCAAACAATAGTATTCCTCTCACACTGACATTTATCAATCCCACTCACCAGTCCACACTACTTTTATCAGCATTTTCCAAAGATTACTTTTAAGTAAATATTTGCAAACAAGATAAGTCAGCTGGAAGATTCCGACTTAGTGAAGTCAACTGATAGACTAATTTAGGTTCTCATTTGCAATTTACATTTGCATCATGTGAAATAAACTGACATAATCACATACAGCAATTAAAAAAAATATTATACCTATCATTTCTTCCATATCATGCTAAAGTGGTTTCTAATTTTGTCTACACTACACAGATTAAGAAATATTTTCAATTCATGCATTCTGAATAAATAGCTAGACTCTAAGGAAATAATTTCCTTGGATGTCAATTTCAAGCCCAATGAGATAAAAAGCTTCATATTACTTTAGAAATGAACAATTTTTTTCTCTTAAAATCATGTTCATTTACCCCAAGAGGAAAGTTTCCCAGATATTCAAAGGAACTTAATGATCATAAAATAAACTTACACTTGTCATATGATGATTGATATAAATATTTGATTTTCCATTTTAATTGTGCTATTTCTTTGCCCTATCAATTGAAGTTGTGTAATATCTTGGTATCTATCCCTATTTGAACCACAGTTCAAGACCTAATTATCTCTTTTCTGGACATACCGGTAATAACCTTATAATTGGTTTTCCTACAGTCTATGTCTATCAGTTCTGATTCATTGTCTACAATGTTTCCATATTTACCACAGCACAGCTGTGATCAAGTCACATCCTCTCCATCTTGTCCTCCACTCACAATCACAAGCTTCCTAAACTCTGGCCCGAATCAGCTTTCTGTCTTGCTTCACTTCTAACTGTATCCTTATATGCAGGAATACTTCCCGATGCACGACTATCTTCCATCTCTGAGCTTTAGCATATGCTATTACCTAGCCTCCCTTTTCTTCTCCCACATCCAACACCTGTAAAATCTGCCCTCCAAATCAAAGCTTAGTAAAAATACCAATTCCTGCACGTAGCCTTCTCTAATTCCCAATCAGACACCAATGGGACCACTCCCTTCTTTGAACTGCTGTAGCACATTCTTTGTATTTCTTAAATGGCATTGTCTACATTCAGCCTTGGATGAAGATTAATGCGTAGCAAGAACTCAAACCAGACTGCCTGTATTTCAATCCTGGCTTTGCTACTAACTAACTAGCTGTGTGCCCTTGGGCAAGTAATTTGATTTCTCTGTGTTCCAGTTTTCTCCTCTGTAAAATTAAATAACAAAAGTTAACTATTTGATACAGTTATGAGAATTAAATAAATGTTTGTAAAGTGCTTAGAACAGCACTAAGAACATAATAAGCACTGATTAAGGATTTGTTAAATAAAATTTGTACGCTTGTCTCCTCTACCCTGCTTATAAAATCATAAAGCAACCTTAAAATCTGCAGCAAATAACTCAACTGAATACCTCTATGAGATAAAGGGATTCAGCCCCTTAAGAGCTCACAAATTATTGTTGATGTCACACTGATAAAAGGCAGGGAAACTGCTATGACAACAGTATGTGCAAAATAGCTAACATCTATGGAGCACCAACCGTGAACCAGGCACTGAGCTAAATGCTACATGGCTCTTACCTTGAAAGAATCATTTAACGGACATCAACATAAGCTTTGTCTACCTGTATTTCCCACTGCCGTAGTCTTAACCATTGATGAAAATCACAAAAGCCAATTAAAGAATGTAATTCTAGGAACGACTGTGCTGGAGGAATGTGTGAGGCGCTATAACATCTAATCCATCTCTGAATTAACACACCATATCCTTCAATTACCTCTATTGAGATCTCATGCTAAAACTGATGGTTTATTTAACCTTTTGATTTGCGATGGGAAGGATGTGTAGAGGAGAAGTTTAAGCAGGGCCTTGAGGAATAGCTACAATTTGTATTTAATGTGTAAGGCTTACATTGCCCACGGCAGGTACTCAATAAATATTTGCTGAATATATTAGTAAACCATGTAAGTAAGGGATGGATTTGGAGGGTTTGTCTTATTCATGGAATTATACTGAGAATAAATGTCAGATGATGTTAAAAACTTTTTTGGTTCACTTATAATTGCAGTCTCACATAGATTAGGTATCCAGTAAAATAAGTTTTAACGATTTAATTCAATAAACATCTATCAAGCAACAGGGACTTTGGGTAGGAAGTTCCATTACAGAGGCACAGAAAATCTATGAAAGCAAACCACTGTACCATGGATATAATGAACAATGAAATATAATCTCTGCTCTCAAGGGCATAATTCAGAGCAGGAGGGCATTCATACACATCAGCTATACATATTACATGAATCAAGTAAGCTGGGGAAACAGGAAACAAAGAGTGACACTGCCTAGGGCGTGGAGAATTGCAGGTATGTTTCCTAAAGGGTGTATCATTTCAATTGGCTTTGAAATCAGGGACAGAAGAACACTTCAGATAAAGAGAAAACCATGAGTGAAGGAACAGAAGTACGACTGCGAAGGGAACACTGAGCTGAATAATGAAGGAAGAGGTGGAAGAATATCCTTTCCCAGAGATATTTAGAAAAAATATAAGTATTTATCTTTCTAGTTAGCTGAAGTTCACTTGTGTCCAGAAGCTAGCACCCACCTTCCAGTCTTATACATCTACATGTCAACTATGAACCACTGCTTATTCATTTAGCAAATAATTACTGAGCATCTAATATGTACCAGGCACTATGTTAGCATTTGGTTTATTCAATAAATCCCTCCCCTCATGGAACTTAGATTCCTGAGTGTGTAAGGGGACAAAACAAAAACAATAAGCAAAATAAATAAGTAAAATACATAAAATGTTAGACATTGATAAGCACTATATAGAAAAATAAAGCATGGAAAAAGGACTAGAAGTGCTGGTGGGTGCCATTTGAAATAGGATAGTCAGGGGAGGCCTTACTGAAAAGTGAGGAGAAAGCTATGGGATTATCTAAGGAAGAGCTTTAAGAGATTTAGAACAGCTGGTACAATGGCCCTCGGGTGACAGCATGGTGGCATGCCTGGCAGTTTCAAGGAACATTAAGGACAGTATGGCAGGAGCTGAGTGATAAGAAAAAAAAGAGGTATAAGAAATTAGGTTAGAGAAATAATGGGTTAAGGAATACAAATGGTATAGAGAACTTAGTTTTTATTCTGACTGAGGTAAAAGATCTTTGGAGGGTTCTGGGCAGAAGAGTGATGTGATTTGACTTAGTTTTAATAGGATCACTTCCACTGCTGTGCTGAGAACAGACTGATGGGGGAAAGGTACCAATAGGAAGACCAGTTAGGAGGCCACTGCACAAATCCAGGGCACAGATGGTTAACTTAGACCAACAAGGTAGGTCCAAGGATTGAGAGGTGGTTGGGTTCCAGATATATTTGGAGGGTAGAGCCAGCAGAATTTCCTGATAGACTGAATATGGGATATGAAAGAAAAGAGTTTCAGGTGACTGCAAAGTTTTGGGCCTGGTAACTGGATGGCACTGCCATTAACTTAGGGGAGGCTGCAAGAAGAGGTTGTGAGGGAGGATCAAGAGCTCAGAGTTGAACCTGCTAAGCCTGAGATGCCTGTGCAAATAGAATGTCAAGTGAGCAATAAGACACTCAAGTCTACAACACAGGGGAGAGATTCAGGTTGGAGGAAGACACTTGGAAGACATGAGTAGAGAGACAGAATTTAAGGCCAGAGGATTGGCTAGATCACCAAGGAAATGGATGGAGACAAAACGTGTAAGGACTGAGCCCTTGGGTTTTCTAAAACGAGTGACAAAGGGGGTCAGAAAGGGGGATCTACAGAGACAGAAATTAAATTGCGGGAGATGAGGTGTGCCCTAGGAGCCCAGGATTTCTTGTGGTGCTTGAACGTATGAGATTAGAGCTGGTGGTCTCAAGACCAAAAGTAGCAGCAAGGTTGTGAGTGCTGGGAGATAGGGAAAGCTGGGGATTTGGCTAGAAGCAGTGCTGTGGAGCCAGTGGTCACTCTTATCAACAGGCATGCAGCGGCTTGAGGGTGGGGACAGTCTCACTCTGAGCACGCAGTGCTCGCAGGGACCTCCTATTGCAGTCAGTGCAGGTACAGCATCCCGGGTTGTTCTTGGGGATTCTTTCATTTTAATTTATACCTGTGGTTAAATACTGTTTTCCACATATAACCCTAGCAATAGCTACACCAACAGTCAATGGAACATCACTTCCCTCCTCTGGACTATTTTCCAGGGCACCTTTCACCAACTCCTTTTGTTCTTTTGAAAAGAGGACTTACCAGTCCCTCCTTCCCAAGGGAAAAAAATGCATTCTTCGAAGGCCAGAAAATAAAACATTCCTCAAACAGACTTTAGGGTCATCTTATCTGTTCTTCCTAGCGCTACAATGAAATTATGCTTTTGTAATTTCACATTTCTCTGAAGAATATGTGTAACTTTGAATTAAAATAAACCCAAACTCCTATTTTAGAATCTTAAAAGTGGAAAGAATCTCAAGAGGCCATTCAGCCTAAATTATACAAGATGTGGAATTGTACAGATATGATTTCAGAGATTCTTGCATTATATCACAACGAACATAAATTTCTCTAGGCCTGTCTCTGGTTTTGAGTAAAGGGTTATTAAAATTTTGTTCCTTTTTGCTTGAGATTTTAACATTGGGTTAACTCTTTAGCTCTAGTCACCCAGTGACCCGATAAAAGTTTGAATGTCCATTGCTTTGCTACAAAAAAATTGCTTTATTTTTTCCGTTATATTTAAAATAATTGACAAAATGTACATATTTAAAGTGTACAATTTGATGAACGTGCATACACTCATAAAAATAGCTCTTAAAACCACTCTATTCTGTTACATTTACCTATACACAGGTATGTACACCAAAACAATACTGTCTTGATTAATCTACCTTTGAAATAAACCTTAACATCAGTAAGTGTAAGTCCTTGAATTATGTTCTTTTTCAAAATTGTCTAGGTTCTTTGTATCTCCATATAAATTTTAGAATCAATTTCTACCCCAAAAAAGGCCTGCTGATTATTTTCACTGGGATTGTGCTGAAGCTATGGATCAACCTGGGGAGAACTGACATCTTAACAATATTGAGTCTTCTGACCCATAAACATAGTATATCTTCATTTATTTGGGTCCTCTTTAATATCTCTTAGCAATGTTTTGCAGTTTTTAGTATATAGGTATTGCAGATCACCTAGCAAACTTATCCTTAAAGTACATCATATTTCTGATGCTATTGTACTGTTTTTAAAATCCAATTTCTGATTGTTTATTGTTAGTATACAGAAATACAACTGATTTTTACACAGTGGTCATGTTTTCACTATCTAATCAGTCTGACTAGAAGTTTCTCCGTTTTATTAATCTAAAGAACTAGCTTTTGGTTTCATTTTTCAAATTATTTTCTGTTTTCTAGTTTATCAATTGCTGGTCTTGTCTTTATTATTTCCTTTCTTCTGTTTACTTTGTGTTTCATTTGCTCTTCTTTTTCTGATTTTCTAAGGGAGAAAAGTAGGTCTATGACTTGAGATGACTCTTTTTCCCTAATATAGAAGTTTCATTCTATCAGTTTCTCTCTAATCACGACTTTAGCTGCATCCCACAACTTTTGATATGTCATGTTTTCATTTTCAGTCAGCTCAAAATATTTTCTAATTTTCCTTTAGGTTTCTTCTTTGATCCATGGATTATTAAGAAGTGTCTGTTTTGTTTCCAAATATTGTGATTTTCTAGAGTTCATTCTGGTATTGATTTCTAATTTACTACTATTGGGGTCAGAAACCATACTTTGTATGATTTCAGTCATTTAAAACGTATTGATATTTCTTTTACACCACAGAATATGGTTTATCTTTGTATTAGGTTGGTGCAAAAGTAACTGCGGTTTAAAAGGTTAAAAATAGGGGTGGCCGTTGGCTCAGTTGGTTAGAGCGTGGTGCTAATAACACCAAGGTTGCTGGCTGGATCCCTGCATCGGCCATTGTGAGCTGCGCCCACCTTAAAAAATAAATTTTAAGAAAAGGTTAAAAATAATTGCAAAAATCGCAGTTACTATTGCACTAACCTAATAAGTGTTCTATGTGCACTGGAAAAGAATGTGCATTCTGCTGCTGTTGGGTGGAATGTTCTATAAAAATCAATCAAGTCAAATTGGTTGATGATGTTGTTCAAGTTTTCTATGTCCTTAATGATTTTCTATCTACTTCTATCAACTATTGAAACAGGGTTAATGAAATCTCCAAATATACTTAAGGATTTGTCTATTTATCCTTGTAGTTCTATCAGTCCTTGCATCATCAATTTTGAAACTGTTATTACATGCATAAATATTTAGAATTGTTACACCCTTTTGGTAAATTGATCCCTTAATAATTATGAAATGTGCCTTTTCATCCTTGGTAATATTGTTTATTCTGAAATATACTTTGATATTACTCTATCCACTGAAGTTTTCTTTTGATTAGTATTACTATGGTGTATCTTTTTCCATTCTTTTCCATTTAAACTATTTGCGTTCTTATACTTCAAGTGGTTTTCTTATTCACAGCATATACGTAGTTCAATCGTGCTTGTGTATCCAATCTAACCATATCTGCCTTTTGAGGGTGTTTAGGTAATTTATACTTAATGTGATTATCGATATTGGATTTAAATCTTTTTTTATTTTCTTTTTGTCCCATCTTCTCTTTGTGCTCTTTTTTCTTCTTTTTCAAGCCTTTTTTATATGACTGGTTTATCTTCTTGGCTTATTAACTATACCTCTTCATTTAAATTTTCCTCTTGGACGCTTCTGAATATATGTTATACATCTTTATCAATCTCCTTTAAAGTAATATTATACCACATCCTTTGTCATATAAGAACCTTACATCTGTATATTTCCATTTCACCTTCCCTGGCCTTTGTAGTATTAATGTCATATATTTTGTTTCTACATAAGTTATAAACTGCACAAAACAGTTATTACCTTTGTTTCATATAACTATCTTTTAAAGAGATTTTATATTAACCATTTTTGTTGCTCTTCGTTCCTCTGTGTAGATCCAGATTTCCACAAAGGGTAGATTTCTTTTAAGCTTGTTGGTAGTATCAGAGAAACCTGAATTTATGGGTAACTTGGATCACGAGGAATAATCTGCCCTTTTTTCACTCTAGCGGGTAAGAACACAAACTATTCCTGGCCCTGTGAGAACTGTCCTACCTGTTCCTTTCCACTGCATTTCTCACATACAGGCAATAATGAGTACTCAGCTGAAGACACAACGGGAACAGATCTCCAGGGTTCTTTTCTTTACAAGACAGTAATCCGTCTTGTAAATTCTAGCCATCATGGCCTCCCTATGTTCTCAATTCTCTCTCTTCAACTCATGGAGAACTCTTGGTAAATTTGGGTTCCCCCTCCCTGCACTATGGTCTGGAAACTCCAGACAGTAAGGTAGAGTAATCATAGGGCTCATTTTCTCTGCCCCATTGCCCTTTGTTTTGTTTTGTTTTTCCCACATATTTTGTCTTGAGGTTTAGCTATTTAAGGTAGATCAGTGTATTAGTGTGCTAGGCCTGCTATAAAACAGCACCACAAACTGGATGGCTTAAATAACAGAAATGTATTGTCTCACAGTTCTGGAGGTTATATGTCCAAAATCAAAGTGTTGGAAGAGTTGTTACCATTTGAGGGCTGTAAAGGAAAGATTTTTTCTAGATGTCTCCCTTGACTTATAGATGGCCGTCTTCTCCCTACACCTCGCACATCATCTTTTCTCTACGGGCATCTGTGTCCAAATTTCCCCTTCTTATAAGGACACCAGTCATATTGCATTAGGGTTCACCCTAATGATCTCCTTTGAACTTGATTACCTCTATAAAGACCCTAAAATTGGCCCTAAAATCAGATTGGTTATTGTTAAACTGATGTCTATAAAAATCAGTTGAGCACAGTGGTTAAGAGTAGGAACACTGGAGTCAGACTGCCTGGGTTTGACCCTCGCTCTACCACTTGCTAGCTCTGTGCTGTAATTCCCTCATCTATAAAAAGATATCTACAGTACTCATCTTATAGATTAGTGAGATACATATATGTTTAGAAAAGTGCTTGGTACATAACACACCCTCAATAAATGGCAGTTATCACAACGATAAAATAATCTCATTATGAGAATTATGAGTAGGGTTACCAACACAGATCTTAAATGGCCTTGAAAAAGGAGATTAGAAAATTCATATACTACTTCATTTATTAAACTTTCCTTCCATGCTATCAGAAGTACTATTTTCTTCTGGCTTTGTAAGCTTAAATGCTTTCCTTGGTGACCCCTCTTACCACATTTTACATATAGCTGCCAAAACTCAGTTTTCTAAAACTGTACTTTAAGTCATTTGTTTGATATAGAATCTGTAAAATATCTTTATAAATTTTCATGTTAATAGATGTTTGTGAAATAGGTAATAAAACTTCTACTATGAGAAATAAAACAAGTTTTCAAAGTATAATCTCGTTTAAGAATATTTAGGGCACAAATTATATAAAAATAGTTCACTTTAAAGATATGACTCTATCTAGTCTAGTCTATTACTGTTTGATATTCTAAGGAAGGACTACCTAACAGCTAAAAACTGCTAACTGTATTCCAGAAAAAAATTAAGCATACACTCTAGCTACTATTTTCCACTGTCCTGAAAAAAGCCATCACAGAGAAAGCCATGGGTAAAGGCTTTCTTCATATAAGTCATTTTCACATAATAATGCTGAGCTCTGAGCATATAAGTCCAGTAAGACATTGTGTGATCCTAAGTGCATACCAAGTACAGAATGTTTACTAAATGTACAAATGAATAAGTGAACAGATGACTGAATGAAGAAGTGAAAGAAAGGAAAGGAAGAGAGGGAAGGAGGAAATTATTTCACACCAAGAAGTAGTAGAAGTAGTAGTGAGGGAGTTACCATCCTGCCTAATAAAACAACAAATTTCAACCATTATAATATCAAACTGTGTTTTAAAATAAAATTTCTCTTTTAAACCACAATGATTACTATTAGACATTTTAGAACTGATCTTAAAAATGTTTTAAATTTAAGAAAGACTTCACATGGCAAATAGGTAAAGAGCATTGTTTATGGAACTTAATGTGTATATAGTATGCACAATTTCATTTTAGTAACAAAATACAGCTTAATTCAAGATGCAATCATTTACTTTTGGAAACTTACTTAAAAGTCATTTCAGGACTCATAGTGAGCTGTGCTTAAACATTAAGGATAGTGAAAAACACAATGTACTTACAGTAAGAAGGTAAAATAAAAAGATCCCATCATGAATGTTATAAAGTTATCTTTATACCTTAATCAAAATGCAAATCTATCACTTATTACCACAGTGATATACAATATTAAACAAATACTTGAATACTTACCGTTTTATTTGTCATCACTTAATACTTTCTGTATTTGTTTGTTAACTGTCTCCTCCCTCTAAGGTAAGCTCCAAGAGCATTAAAAGGTCAAAAGTACAATTATTGACTAAATAAATCACAAATTTAACATCCTGCCTCTCTGGTATGAAATTTGTCATCATTGATCTCTAAGTCATACAATGTTATGAACTGATTTCACTGTCAATTAATTTAAAAATAAAATGCATATGTGATCCTGTATTTTTCACCTTCATTCATATATTCAACTATAAAAAAAATATGCCTTCATAGTAAATCCTACCTCGTTGTATCTGTTGCTGGGAATTTTGATGCTGGTTTTCCGAACTTCCATGTCAACCACCAAACCTTGAACTACTGGCAATGTATACTGGTAATTTCTGAAGTCCTGAGCAAAAACAGATTGGAGTGAAATAAAGAATTCATCAATGGCAGGATGCAATTTATATTAATAAAATTAGTGCAAATAGAAAGAATGTCAAAATAGAAAGATTTCATTTATCTAAAGAATAAGGAAAAGATAATGCAAGTCCCATTGTGTGTGTGTATTCTAGCTCTCTGTTAGACTATAAATTCTTTTAAGGAAGCAGAATACAAAGTTTCATATACTCCTTATATACAATATTAAACAATTATCTGAATACTTAACCCTGCTTTATAGACAATATTAAACAAGTACTTGAATACTTAACACTTTCTGTATTTATTTGTTAACTGTCTCCTCCCTCTAAGGTAAGCTCCAAGAGGATAAGAACTCTCACTTGTTTTGTTCTTGTTATATTCTAAATGCCTGGGACATCCTAGGCACTCAACGAATATTTGTAGGGTAAAACACCCTTTCAGAGGTTCCTCCAGGCTATGATAAGGACCTCTATCTACTTTTACTATTTTTTTGGCCAGGTTTGTGTTTGGACTATACTCACAAAAAGACACATGGTAGCTTACATTGGACAAAATGAGCAATAAAAAATTGGATTTAAATATGAAAACAACAGGGCCCAATAATCCCATGGTACCCTACCACTGGGACCAGCATGACCATCCAGTCTGGAAGTGGCCAGGGCTACGGCCTGGGGCACAGATACAGGGAGGGACAGATTAATGCTAGAATGTTTGAGGGTTGGCCAGGGACACCCCCTGACTTCTTTACAAAGAATAGATGGTAAGGAAGCAAGGAGATAAGATAAATATAATAAAAACAATTAATTTACTTTTGGAATCTTACTTAAAAGTCATTGCAGGACTTAGAGTGAGACAGTGATAATTTTGACCAAGATGTTAACAGTTCAAAGATTGTGAGAAGTTATCAGATTCTAGTTATATTCTTAAGGGAAAACAAGAGTCAAGGATGATTTTCAATTTTATGGCCTAGGCAACTAATTAGAAGACTGGAATTCCATTTACTGAGATGATTGGAAGAGTAAGGTGGCAATTCAGAAGGCTGTAGAAGAAGCAAGAAAGAAAGAATGGTGACCTAGAGATTAAGGAAAGAAAATGGGCAGATATTAGTAAGTTGTTGAATAGAACTGTATTTTGATTGTTTCTATTTACTCAGGGAAATTGGTGAGACTTTCATCAGGTGAAAATGAGGAACGGAGAGCACAAATTGGAAATTTGAGAAGAGATAATATACAAATAGTCATTGAGGAAAGTAGGAACGTATTACAAACCAGGAAAGATTGCCAGGTAGGTCTGAGAGCTCCCTTAAGGGTACTTACTGGTCACGAATCTAAAGTGAGACCAATGATATTATAAGCAGATATCAGGCTTAGCTATAAGTTAAGAATGAAGAAAGAATTAGATCCACATAGGAATGGTCAATTGACTTTTGATAAGGGCGCAAAGTCAAGTAAATGGAAAAAAGGACAGTCTTTTCAATAAATGGTACTAGAAAAATTGGACACAAAAGGAAAAAAAACAAACTTCAAACAATGCCTCACAATCATAAACAAAAATTAACTAAAAATGGATCACAGATATAAATATGAAATATAAAACTATAAACCATTTAAAAGAAAAAGAAAATGTTTGTGATGTTTAGTCAATAAGTTCTTAGAAAAAGCATGTTCCATAAAAAAATTAATATTCTACGAAAGACATTGTTAAAAGAATGACAAGATAAACCACAGACTGGGAGAAAATTATCACAAATGATACAAATTTGACAAAGGACTTACATTCAGAATATCTAAAAAATTCTCAAAACTCAACAATCGGAAAAGAACAAAATTTTTAAAATGGGAAAATATCTGAACATTCACTAAAGAAGCTATAAAGAGGGCATATAAGCACACATGAAAAGATGCTCTAAATCATTCAAGAAACATATAAATTAAAATCACAAAAAATAAAACTATTGGAATGGCAAAAATTAAAAACAAAAAGAGAAACAGCAAGTGCTACTTCTTTATATTATAAAGAAAAAATGTGTTTCTTTATATTACTGATGAATGCTAACCACTGCAGGCATTTTGGAAAATATTTCCATAGCTCCTTATAATGTGAAACATACAATATGACTGAACTATCTCACTCCCAGGTATTTATCCAAGAGAAGTAAAAACTAATGTTCACACAAAATTTCAAACATGAATGTTTATAGAAGTTTTATTCATAGTCACCAAAAACTACAAACAACCCAACCAAAATATCCATCAACAGATGAATGGATAAATTGTGGTTCATACATACAAGTGAACAGAACGCAGCAATAAAAATGAACTATTAATACTGAAGAGTGCCACAATATGCCACCCCAATATGTCCCCTTTGTTGATCTGTATTTAGCCAGTCTAACATAGGATCCTACCTGAAGAACCTACAATGAATAGAGAAAAAACATTTTATTTCCTCCCCAACAATACATATAACAACACAGATGATTCTTAAATACATTATGATACTAAAAGAAGCCAGAATGAAAAGGCTACATACTGTATAATTCTAATTCTATGATAACTTGAAAAGGCTTAAACTATAGGGACAGAGAATTAATGGTTACCAGATGTTAGGGATATACCAGCAAATTTTCTGGAGTGATGGAACTCTTCTGTATCTGGATTGCAACAGTGGAAGTAACATAACTATATAAATTTGTCAAAATTCTTAGAAATATACTCCAAAAAGGTGAATTTTAATTTTTTTAAAATTTTTTAAAAGAAAAGTAGAGTTAACCAGGATTTATATTTTCCAGGCTACCATAACAGAGAATAAAAGAGACAAAGAAACAAGAATTACATGAAAAAGTGATTTTAATGAGGAAACTAAGAAATAAGATAGGTAAAGAGAAAAAAGGAGGGTGAGAGACAGTGAAAAGGTGTTGGAATCAAAAGATTGTAAATCCTGGTAAACTAGAGATAGAGAAGGTAGTAATAGCTGTTAGGCCATATTTAGGCTAGGAGCACAAACCTTCTTATCTTAAAAGCCATCTTGTCTTGCATTGTACCTTGTACCTGCCGGATGTGGAACCAGAGGGCTTGGTCATGCCCGAAACCCTTTGTTGATAGAGACATTGCAAGAAAAACCCCCTGAAGCATTGAAGAAGAAACAGCCTCGTTTACCCCCTCCTATAAAACTCATACCCCTTTTTGCTCCGGGAGGTTATGGTCTTTTCTAGCCTGATGTCCCACAGCTCAAACAATGCCAAATAAATTCTAATAGACCAATTTTGGTTTACCCCTAACAATAGTGAGATGCTTCAGTAGATAATCTAATAAATGTTGGTATGAATGAATTGAATAGGCCATAAAAAAACCTTAGGTTTCTGTTGCTAGATTACAGGATAAATATCTCTTTTTCATTCCAAAGCAGATTACAATAGTAAGAAATATTATCTTGTCAAAAATGTGACTGAAAACTAAAGTTACCAGGGAGGGGCAAAGGGATGTGTGCTGGAGTAGAAGAGAAAAAAATTAATTCTAAAATTTCCACTTCTGGTCAAGATGGAGAAAACTATTTACCCTTCTAATCAAAACAACCAGAAAAGCTGCACAGAAAACACGGAACAATGATTTTCCAGACACTGAATCTCACGCAACAAAGGGTAGTGAGCTTGAGTAATGGGAAACTAGCAAGATGAGCTCTATGACTGCCCCAACTAATGCCTTAGGAGAGCTTCCAAGCTCAGGTGCAGGAAAGGTGAACCCAGGCAGAGGTCGGCAAATTTCCTGAGCTGAGGAGACAGAACTGAGAATCCAGAAAAACCAAGGTGGCTAGAGTTCACAGGACAGAGTATCAGAGAGAGAACTCCAAAGATTTGCAGAGGATCCAACTCCAGTATCCAACCGAGTTCTGATTAGTACGTGTGTGAGGAAAACTTCTTGAGGCCAGCAAAAGAACTGCCTGAAATGATTATTGGAAACCTAACATGATATACACTTCTGTGAATAGTGCCTATTCCCCAAATCCAGACAGGAACACATTAATTTTTGGAAATTGGACAGAGTATTACTGTATAATAAAGAATTGGGTGGCTTTTGCCCCTGGTTCCTGGGAGGTAGCCTCTAAACCCTTGAAACTTCCTAAGTGTCTTTGTTATTCATGGTAGACCCAGACAGCCTGTGTTAATTTGGTGACTGGTGGTGGGCCCCTATATAGTTTATGCTAACAAGATGACTCAGGATGGGAGCTGGTCATTCCAGAAAGATGATTAGAGGCTGAGGCTTTGAAGCACATGATATCAGCCCAATCAAAGTCTAGGGAAGGAAGAGGTGCTGCAGATTGAGTTCAATCACATGGCCAATGATTCAATCATCCCTACTAAGAAAACTCCAATAAAAACTCAAGGGAGGGGCCGGCCCGGTGGCTCAGGCGGCTGGAGCTCCGTGCTCCTAATGCCAAAGGCTGCCAGTTCGATTCCCACATGGGCCAGTGGGCTTCTCAACCACAAGGTTGCCGGTTCAACTCCTCAACTCCCACAAGGGAAGGTGGGCTCTGCCCCCCCCCCCTGCAACTAACAACAGCAACTGGACTTGGAGCTGAGGTGTGCCCTCCACAACTAAGATTGAAAGGACAACAACCTGACTTGGAAGAAGTCCTGGAAGTACACACTGTTCCCCAATAAAGTCCTGTTCCCCTTCCCCAATAAAAATCTTTAAAAACAAACAAACCAGAAACTCAAGGGAGTTTTTCTTACTTTATGCATGTTGTTACACATCAATGTACCAGGAGGGTGACATGTCCCTGAGGACACAGAAGCTTCTTGTTTGGGACCATCTCAGACCTTGTACTATGTGTCTCTTCTTTCAGTTGATCCTAATTTGTATCCCCTTTCCTATAATAAAACTACCATGTTTCTCCGAAACTAAGACCAGGTGTTATATTAATTTTTGCTCCAAAAGATGCATTAAGGCTTATGTTCAAGGGATGTCATCCTGAAAAATCATGCTAGGGCTTATTTTTCAGTTAGGTCTTATTTTCAGGGAAACACGGTATTATCATAAGATTTTCCCCCTTTATTTTGAGTTGTATTTTCCTGCTTCTTAGCATGCTCGGTATTTTAACTGGATGCCAGCTAAGTATAGTGCTTAACTGAGTTCCATGAATCATTCTAGTAAATGATCAAAACTGAGAGAGTAGTGGGAACTCTAACATTTGTATCCAGTCCAGTATGGGTGGCCTGGGAACCCCTGTGCTTATAGCTGGTGTCTGAAGGAACAGCAGCTTTGTGAAGAAATGTGTGCTTAATCTGTGAAGTTTGGCCCAATTCCCAATAGTACCAAAAGTCACTGCAGGTGCTCAGAAGGGTCTTGCCTTAGTAGTGGGGAATAATTAGTCCTACACTAAACACAGCTTCAGTTCCACTTTACAAATCTTAAAAGCAAGACTTAACAGAGCAAACTGTTTCTAGGTAAATTAACTGTGTTATTTGTAACAGAACTCAAGAATATTAATAGGAACACAAAAATATCCCGCACCCAACAAGGTAAAATTACAATATCTGGCATCCAATAAAAAAGTACCAAGCATGCAAAGAAGCAGGAAAATACAACTCAAAATAAGGGGGGGGGGGGGGGGGGGAATCAATCCACTGAAACTGAGCCAGAACTCAGATAGAGGTTAGAATTACCAAAGACATTCTAATAATATGATTATATTCCAGATGTTCAAAAAGTACAGGTATAGAAGATATAGAAAAAGACCCAAGTCAAACTTCTAGAGATGAAAATTAAGATGTCTGAGATTACAAAAAAAAAAGAAAGAAAGAAAGAAAAAGGATGGAATTAATGGCAGCTTAAACATTGCAAAATAAAAGATTAGTGAACTTGAAGACACAGCAGTAAAAACTGTCCAAAATGAAAGCGAGAAAACAAAGGACAGAAAAAGAAATAAGAAGACCATTAGTGAGCTATGATACAATTTCAAGCAGCCTATTATGTCTGTAACATTAGAGTCCCTGAAAGGGGGTGGGGGTGGGGAATAGCAAAGTATTTGATGAAACTATAAACCCACAGATCCAAAAAGCTCAACAAACCCCAAGCACAAGAAACATGAAAAAAACTATCCCAAGATACATAATCAAATTGCTCAAAACCAGTATAGAAAGAAAAATTTTACAGCAACCAGATAAGGAAAAACTTGTAGAGTGGAACAAAAACAAGGGGAAAAACAGGTATCTCAACTGAAACAATGCAAACCAGAAGACAGTAGAGTTACAGCTTTAAAATATTCAAAGAATAAAACTGTTAACTTAGAATTCTACATTCAGCAAAAATTTCTTTCAAATACAAAGGTAAAATAAAGATGTTAGAAATACAAATGTTGAAAGACTTCATCACCAGCAGAGCCAAATTACAAGAAATGTTACAGGAAATCTTTCAAACCGAAGGAAAATGACACCTGATGGAAATACTGGGTTACACAAAGGAATGAAGAACGCTGGAAATGGCAACTATATGGGTAAACCTACAAGAGTTTTATTATTGTTTAAATAGCTTTAAAAGGTAACTGGAACTATAACTACAACTGCATGACAGTGAGGAAATAAATACAGTCTCCAAAAAGCAACTAAAAAGCTGGCTAAATGGTTTTTTAAAAAAACAATCATTTCAGTGCTCTGGAGTTAGACCTAAGGCATACAACACATTGAGAAGTGCTTATTCATGAAAACTACTGAACTTCAACTAAGAACAGTAGAGTTCAGCTTGTCACCTTCTTATAGGTGGCTACCTCTATCCCCATGAGGTGTTTTAACCACAGCAAGGTATTTCAAGAATCTTGATCTGGAGTGTTGTTAGAGGAAAGGGAGGGCCAGCCGCTCTGTTAGCCTGAGATTAATAGCTAGCCTGTTTCTGTTGGGGCAAGTAATGGGCAGGCAAACAAGCAGAGATTTAACAAGGAGTTCTGGGAGGTGAGACAGCCATAGGGCTCTTCATAAATTTCCCAAATATGCAGGATTGACCTTAGTCTGTGGACACATGCAGCAGAGACCTTAGTGGCCCAAGCCAACCAACGTCGTTGGTCAACAGAGTCAGAACCTATGCAAGTGCAGAGGAGACATGAGAGAGCCCAGCAGAACGGAAAATGATGAAGTTTGAATCTCGGTTCATACATAGATCCATACTCAAAGAATGGAAGCTCTACTGGCTTGAGGTGTTTGAACACAACTTCTGACCAATCTTTGGCTGAACAATAAGCTACAAGTATACCTGGAGATATGGTGGGTTTGGTTCCAGACCACCACAATACAGCAAATATTGCAATAAAGCAAGTCATGCGAATTTTTTGGCTTCCCAATGCATGTGCAAGTTATAATTAGACTATACTATAGTCTATTAAATGTGCAACAGCATTGTGTCTAAAAGAAAAACAAGGTACCTTAATTTAAAAAAGACTTTATTGTTAAAAAATGCTAGCCATCATTTGAGCCTTCAGCAAGTCAATCTTTTGGCTGGTGGAGGGTCTTGCCACAAATGTTGAGGAAAACACAGTATCGGCAAAGCGCGATAATATGAGGTATGCTTGTATATAGAAATAGGGGACACCCCTCGGATGCCAGGCTTAAAATAAAAACAAGACAGAATGCACTGTACTTTAATTATATTTACCTCTAGTCCTCATGATAATCCTGCAAGGTCACTTAGCTATAAGTGTATAATCAGGGGCTGGAATCCTATACTATTCCACTCTAAAGCTCTACACACTTTATAAGAAATATATATGTTGTTCTTTTCCTCTGGCATAAATCTTCACCTGCCCGAAGCAGCAAAGGCATTGCTATCAACAAAATAATAAATCCTTCTCCCATACAAACCACAGTAAAGAAAAGCAAAGTAAAAATTCCCAACTTACTGCCAGAAGATTCATGATGGTATGCCCTGTCTCTCCAAACAATGGTTTCCGAAATCTGACACTGAACAGTGGGCACGGATAAACTACGGGAATGAGAAATAATCAGACTAAGTTTGGCAGCTTAAAATTTTGGCAAAAGAGGCATCATGGCTGACACAGTTTTCAACATAAAATTGTAATGGCACATTAGAGCATATGAAATTTAGGGCTCAAAAAGTATTTAGCATGGTAGCATCACAGACAAATCCCGAGCCTTCTACAAACCATGCGGAAGACTTTTGATGACCAGAATAAACCTTTTGATGCAGCTGTTTGAAAAACGACCAAAAGGTCTTAGGAAGTACTCTTCTTCAAATTGGATTAATATGATCCAGGAAATAAGTACCTCCTCTGTGATCAAGAAATCTAAAAGAATTCACTCTTACACATGTCCCAACCAAAATCCTCCTTAGGAAAGCCGAATACTAGGTGATCCTATTAGCTGGCTCACTCCTTGAACTTTATGGTTTGAACTAACTGCCTGTTCAAGACAGGCAAGTTAGACACAATGGTTCCCCTGCATACATACAATCCTTTCCTTTCCTTACTTCACTTAGCTGATTCATATGTTTCCTTCACAGTTCAGTCTAGAGGCCCTTAGTCCAAGGAATACTTCTCATCCAATTCCTTCATTGTTGGTGAAGTTAGAGCCTATCTTGTAGCTCACAAAGAACTTTGTTAACTTTGAGTATATGCTTTAATATGATATACTACTTTGTGATTTCTGTATGTCTTCCTTACAAAGGTTTTCAAGGGCCTATAACCATGTCTCAGCCATTTCTGAATTCCCAGAATTCATGACACATAGTAGACCTTTATTAAATTCTTGTTAAATTAATGAATAAATAAGTAAAAGAATGAAGCTGACTTGTTGAGAACAAATATGGTTTTATGGTTTATAAAATAATTTTCTAACATATATGTTTTATAAAATAATTTTTCATCACCTCATTTGATCCTTTTAAAAGTCCTATAATATAAAAGGCAAGTATTATTATCTCCAATAGCAAAAGAAACTGGCAATCAGACAACTTGAGTGACTTGCCCATAGTTACAGAGCTAGTAAGTGGCAGAGTTAACAACCTTATTCAAGTGGTCTGATTCCTAGACCAGGACACTTTTAATTAAAGATATAAAGTTTAAAACAAAGCTTGCATTTAGCCCTTGATGGCTTAAAAAAAAAAAATCACAACTTAGCTGTACTGCTACAACTGGGCAGAAAACCTCTTCTGTTGCTTACCTTACGAAGTGAGAGTGATTTCTATAGCACTAGCTTCCAGTATCTGTTACGTTATATTAAAATATAATTTGCTGTAACTATTTTCCAACCAAGTGACAAAAAATATGCTCACCATATATTGATAATATAAAAAAATAGTTACTTAAGTTAAAATTCATTTTTTCTCAAGATGATCATGCATTCATCAATGAACTATAAAACCAGTAAGTTTACAAGGAAATAAATCATCACCAACTTTCTCATTTGATATTTTCAGTCCTTCCCGTCAAAGGCAAAATAAGTAGAAACAATGGCCCAGTTTAGTTTAGCTATTTCAAAATACTACTTCTGCTGAATTGTATCACCAGGGGGTCTCTGAATACTTCAGGACTTTATTTAGTCATGATGTTTTGGTCATGTGCCTTAGAAGAAAGTACTCTACTACTTACGTCGATATTCAGCTCCAAGTCTCAGCATTAGTCGGATGGGAAACACTTTAGCCCAAGGAGTTTCCCATTTCTGGATGAGAATCCCAAACAAGTAAGGTGGGGTTGGGAGTACAAGGTCTTGCAGTGACTGGTAAGTAGATGTTACATATAAGAACCCACCATGTTCTTTACTGCCAAGGAAACTTTGACTGAAGAAGGAATGTCCCAAGTTGCCCACAACATTCCCTAAAACAAAACAAAAAAATTCATTAATTACTTTCTATAACTAAATTAATCATATTTTTAGTACTCATTATTATTCAACACTGGGCCAGACACCACCAAACACTAATTCCCAACCTTTCACCATGAAAAATACCCAAATCTAGAAAGTTATTTTTCAAATAAATGGCATTTATTAAATGAAAAATTCCCCCCAATTTTATCGGGGCTTCTGGTTGAGCATGATATAACTTATACTAGTATTATCACACTGCAGAAGACTGCCTAGCTAAAAGCCAAAAATATTGATGCTTTCCTTAGTTACATGGTGCAACTTTAGTGTATGAATTAGGGTAAGAATTATTGCCTCAAAGGTTATGAAAAAAATGTTAAAATTAGGTAACCGCTCTCAGAGAGCTTACAGTCTCATTGGGTGAATAAAGTCAATTCATGAACATAATGAAGACAATCATGTACAGTTATGTATGAGACATTAAGGGAAGAAGACAATTTATAGAGAAGGAAGTACCACAGACAGGATTTATTCTTTGTAATTTTAGTGCAGACAAATATGAAATGTAAACAATTTAGGGCTTACTTAAATTCGTATTAGGAAAGTTTTTTGTTTTTTTTCTTTTGACGGTAAATGCTCTTTACTAAGCGCTTTCTAATTTAAACATTTTTGGAATGAAACAGTAACAAATCAGCCCTTCATTAACAAGATATTTTCCTCAGTTTAGAATTACAAAAGAACTTCTGTTCTTCTGAACCAGAGCTGTTCAGTAATGTAACAGCAGATATGTTCACAAGACATGTGTAAGCTTCTTTTGATACCTCTGAAAATAGGATAAAGTGTAAAAATCCCCATCACAGAGTTAATGTTTTACTTTCTTTGAAAACTAGTATGTTAGAACAGAACAGTTCAGTGATAGGTCATAGAATCCTTGAGTGAAGTGGGCCCACAAATGAAGGGAACACCTCCCCACAAAACTCAGAAAAGCTTTGTGTGACAGCCACACTCACCTCAACATCATCATATGACAAATATATTTAGGAGTAAATATTCTTGCCCCAGGATTAACCAAATCTGCCTGCACATTTAAGTTGCTGGGCCAGATACACAAAAACAAAACAAAATGAAAATCCCCACGTTAAGAAAGCAGCGTGGTATTTTGAAAAAATACCACAGACTTTGGAGTTACAGAGATATGGGGTTGAATACTAGTTTGATCACTCCTTATTGTGTGGTTTTTGGGCAAGTTATGTAACTTCTGTCAGTGAAATGGGGGAAATTTAGATCTGTTGTGAAGAATAAATGACAGAATATATGTAAAATCCTAATAGCACCTGGCACACAGTGTATTCTCAAAAAATTGTATTATTGTTATAATGCAAACACATGTAATACTCAGCCAAACATTATAGGTTTT